>NC_080725.1:7240000-7863750 GCF_019097595.1 Hemibagrus wyckioides
CACTGAGTCTTGCAGGACAGTGGCCAGGTCACTACATGACCTTGGGGGAGGCAAACGTTCTCTGACTTTCTCTTCAGAAACACCCCTTAATTTGCTGAAAACTATCCTGATAGTTTCTGGTGATTTCTGGTGATTTCTGGTAAAGATCTGGTGACTGTGCAGGCCATGGGAGATCAACTTCAGTGCCATGTACTTCAAACTACTCCAGTCTTTGGTGCTTTATTATTTTAATACACAGCACCACCTTCAGGGTATAATGTTTTGAACCATTGGGTGCACATGCTCCTCCAGAATTGGTTTGGTAGACTCCTTGGCAAAAACACACACACACACACAGAGTAGCATTGCTGCATTATCCGAACAGCTTCAGAGTCTCATTGTAGGTTTCCTCCTGACTCTCTGGTTTCCTTTCACCTTCTAAAAACAGGCTACACTGAACTGGCTACTAGAAGTTCTTCCTAGGCGTGTATGTGGTGATTGGGCAGCACTGAGATGTCCACTGCTCAACTAATAAGTGCTAATGCATTGTTGTTTGTGTGTGTAGGATGTAAAGGCCATCGTCACACACTCCATCCACAGTGCCATCCACTCAATTGGGGGTATCCAAGTGCTGTTCCCGCTCTTCTCTCAGCTGGACTACCGGCAGCCCAATGACAGCCCTGTGGAGACCACCGTGTGGTGAGCGTGCGCACACACACACGCACACACACCTGTCTTCTCCTCAGCTTTTTTTATTTTCACCTTTGCTGTTGTTTCCCTCTTAATCACTGCCTAGCTGTTGCTATGCAAATACACACACACACACAATCATGGATGGATGATACGATCAAATTCAGTTCCGTACAGTCATCTCGCTGCTGTATTCCCTCAGCTTGCAGGCATAATCAGTCCTAGATCTGTAGTACCACTGGCAGGCATCATCAGTCGAATCTAAATCTGCAGTGCATCAGTGCAGAGCCTGTGGCCAGCGCAGGAAAAACAAGCTTCATATGGATGCGAGATAGTGCCTCCATCCAGCCACTTTGCTGTGCAGCGAGCTGAGAGAGCCGGAGAAAATAGAAGTCGAGAGGAAGAGGGGAAAAAAAAGCGAGAAACGGAAAAACAGGAAAGGCGAAAGTGAGCTGCTGAGGACTTCATCATGACTTTCAGTGCATCAAGCGCATCATTCAACCGCAGCCCCTCAGCCCATCAGCGCAGCTATACCACCGGTGGGAAATGATTCAGAGAGTGTGTTAGCGTGTCCATATCGATTGCTGCTGAGGATCAGTTGTTTCACTGCAAGCTATTTCTGTAAAAGAGATTACATGAAAGCAGAAGTGGCAATAATCAGCGTCTGGTGTGATGTTATTCGTACGGATATTGCTTCGGAAGATACGCCTGCGAGCTGACTGGCTTTCTGTAGAGAGTGATTTTACTGGGCATACAAATGTAGGCACAGCATAAAGAAACCAACACAGTTTAATACTTATGTAGTGAATTTGGAAAAATAAAAACACACAACATTGCTCTCAGGCTCTTCTCATACTACATCACTAATGTTCTCATTCAGACATGTCAGCTCACAGAAACATGTCACATCTCGGGATTTTGTTTTGAGAAAACTTTTGTTCTTGTATAGTATGGAATTATTAATGTCAGCTAGCGACTGGTTTTGTAAAGCTGTTTTATTTGGAAAAATCTAACCTAAAAATGTTCAACTGCATAGCACTAATGTATGTGTGTGTGTAGTTTGTGTTTTTTATGCAAAAAATTCCATTGTTTGTAACGTGGGTGCCGAGACTAGCGTTCCACTTTAGACAACAAATCTTGCTGCCATAATGTAACATTCTGGAGGGATATGTGGTGTTTGTGTATAAAATTCAGCAGTATATATGCATAATATCATACAAGATGAAGAAGTTGTTTATTCTCTTCTCTTTGCCCTTGATGCCGTCTGTCTGTGACAAAAGCCCAAGCGTCAGACTGTCTGGTTCCTACAAAACAGGAGACGGATCATCTGCACTCTTGCCTTTACTTCCACTGGTAGTCGCTGCACTAAGTCACCCCGTATTTGCATAAAGTTTAACTTTACTCAACTTTGCTGGACATGTCCACAGTGTAATGTTTGCTGTCTCTCACGTCGCCAGCTATAACAATGCTTTTTGGTTGCTGTCTCAGTCTGAGTCGCTGTTTGTGTGAGTTTCTACAAGTGTGTCTACAAGAGCAACACACCTTGCTTTGGTTATTGAGGGTTATGGTTAGATATGGAGTCCTCACAGGGATAGTAACACAAAATTGTGTTTGTGTGTAGTGCCACTCTCCTGGCTTTCCTGGTGGAGCTGTTGAAGAGTTCTGTAGCCATGCAGGAGCAGATGCTGGGAGGAAAGGGCTTCCTGGTCATTGGATACCTATTAGAGAAGGTGAGACGCTGTAATGAAGCTGTGTTAGAAATAGCGCGACTGTTTTATATCACTGAGTTACATCAGCCATATTATCTCTCACACTGCATCTGTCTGTCTGTCTGTCCAGTCGTCCCGTGTGCACATCACCAGGGCTGTACTGGAGCAGTTCCTCTCCTTTGCTAAGTATCTAGATGGCCTCACACATGGAGCTCCTCTCCTAAAGCAGCTGTGTGACCACGTCCTGTTCAACGCTGCCATCTGGATACACACACCTGCGAAGGTCAGAGCACAGAATCAAAGCCAAAATCACTGTCCTGAGTAGGGGGTGAGCTCAATGACACAGCTATCAGATCATCACTGAAATAAAAGATCACTGAAATGAAACTATAACAAGAGAAAAGTTTTTTAACAGTAAGTTGTTCTGAACCTTTAGGTCATGAATGTAATGCTTATTCTCTTGCAGGTTTGCTTAAATTCTTAAGAATGAACAAAAGCGGAAAAAAAAAAGAATTGGCCTTCAATACATTCAGAGGGAGCGTTTTATTTTTTTTATTACTTTTATTAATTTATTTCAATTCTTTTAACTGTGAGCAGAAAAGGACGCCTCAAAAGCTACACACCAATTTTTACTCTGAAGAGAAAATCCCCCACAGTGTCCATCTTGTAAAACCCCTTCTGTCCATCAAACATATTCTAGTCGAATGTAATACTTTTACCCCTGGAAATTGTATTATTCTGTTGACACTTTTGAAAAAGTTTTTAAAGAAGTAAACCCAATTTCTGTTTTAAAGTTCTTAAAAAAATTAATCCTCAACATCTTATATAGTTTTAATATTGAATAACAAAAGCTGTAAATAATAAACAATAAACAAAAGGTGGAAAGAATGAAAGAAAGAAAGAATGAATTTTAACTGTGACTTTAAGTAAAGAACTTCAACTCCACTTAACTGTACAAGATTCATATACAGCTGTAGAAAGTAAATTATTTATACTCACACTCTCCGGTGTCACTCAAATGAGGATGATTTCCTGTATGAATCTGTTTCCTCTCAAGGTTTCATCCTCGTATCGTCTCAGGGAGTTTTTCCTCGCCACAGTCACCCCAGGCTTGCTCGTTAGGGATGAATGCTAATTAATTTTAAACTATTTTTATTCTTAATTCTGAAAGCTGCTTTGAGACAACACTATACGAATAAAATTGAATTAATGTAATACGGAACATGCCTCTATTTTGTGTTGAACGTAACCCAATACTGAAGCACCTGGGTGCAGCTGCAGCGTTGCGTCTGTTGTTTCTGTGCAGTATATATAACAATACTGTGTTCAGTCAGTCCATTTATCACAAATATAAAGAGATAAATCATTAAACAATGATTAGAGATATTTTATTCTTCTTAATAATCTCAAAAACTATTTAGATTTGATTAAAAAAAGGTCTGTAGCATTCAGACTGAATGTAGACATGAATGTTTAATCAAGGTTAACACAATACATGAGCGCGTGACTGCTGAAGCTCAACTTCTCAAATCAACAGAAACGTTGTTATTCAATAGGAGTCACACAGACGGGTCACTCTGAATGATGGTGACAGAGGACAGTCAGAGAAACTCAAATGTCCGGTGATGAAAGTGCTACACAAATTAAACTCTGCAGTCTTTTAATAGCAGGACATCTATATTGACTGACCAGTAACCCAAAGGTTTGTATTGTTATAGAGACCTATGATTAGTACACACCAGGAAACTTCCCAGTTAAGAACATTTCATAAGATCAGTACAGCTCACGTTAAAGATGTGTCCACATGGAGGTTGTAGATTTAGTAAACATTGGAGAGAGATATAAGCGTGATAATTTTGTGTCTCCTTGTACAATTATTCGATCTAATGCTTTGCTTGCTATTTAAAGTGTTTATTGTTATTGGAACAGGAATAAGGAAAATAGTTGTCAGATTCAATTCTACAAATATTCAATCATAATCGTAAACTAGGTGATATGAAACAAATGCTCAGCTTTATGGCTCAGAGATGTTCAGAGATGATTTGGTGTTTGCAGGGAGGTTCTGTAACGGTTGTGATGTGAAAGATGATAACAGGATGAATTCTGAAGTGTATAGAGCTATTCCTTCTGCTCAGATTCAGTGAAATGCTGGAATACTGATAGGACAGCACTTCACAATGCAGATGGATAATGACTTAAAATAATCAGTGAAGGCAACCCAAGAGCCTTTTAGGCAAGAATTTGAATGTTCTTAAATGCAGTCAGCCACCTGACCCTCAAGCCAACTGAAGCAGTCTCCACAGAGCTTATTCTCTCCTCATGACTAATGTGTATATAAAATGTAAACTATTACAGAAGTGTTCCTGGTTTTGTGTGTGTGTGTGTGTGTGTGTGTGTGTGTATATCTGACATGCTTGTGACTGTTCCTCAGGTTCAGCTCTCTCTGTATACTTACCTGTCTGCTGAGTTCATTGGCACGGCTACAATCTACTCCACTATAAGGCGAGTTGGCACCGTTCTGCAGCTCATGCACACACTCAAGTACTACTACTGGGCCACCAACCCACTGGAGAGCAGCGGCATCACACCTAAAGGCCTTGGTGGGTATTGAAACACGCACACACACAAAGCCATACATGTTGAGACACACCTTCACCTGTAAACACACACCCACAAACGATCACACACCTTCACCTGTAAACACACACCCACAAACGATCACACACCTTCACCTGTAAACACAAACGATCACACACCTTCACCTGTAAACACAAACACAAACGATCACACACCTTCACCTGTAAACACAAACACAAACGATCACACACCTTCACCTGTAAACACAAACGATCACACACCTTCACCTGTAAACACAAACGATCACACACCTTCACCTGTAAACACAAACACAAACGATCACACACCTTCACCTGTAAACACACACCCACAAACGATCACACACCTTCACCTGTAAACACAAACGATCACACACCTTCACCTGTAAACACAAACACACAAACGATCACACACCTTCACCTGTAAACACAAACACAAACGATCACACACCTTCACCTGTAAACACAAACGATCACACACCTTCACCTGTAAACACAAACACAAACGATCACACACCTTCACCTGTAAACACACACCCACAAACGATCACACACCTTCACCTGTAAACACAAACACAAACGATCACACACCTTCACCTGTAAACACAAACACACAAACGATCACACACCTTCACCTGTAAACACAAACACAAACGATCACACACCTTCACCTGTAAACACACACCCACAAACGATCACACACCTTCACCTGTAAACACACACCCACAAACGATCACACACCTTCACCTGTAAACACACACACACAAACGATCACACACCTTCACCTGTAAACACAAACGATCACACACCTTCACCTGTAAACACAAACACAAACGATCACACACCTTCACCTGTAAACACACACCCACAAACGATCACACACCTTCACCTGTAAACACACACCCACAAACGATCACACACCTTCACCTGTAAACACAAACGATCACACACCTTCACCTGTAAACACAAACACAAACGATCACACACCTTCACCTGTAAACACACACACACAAACGATCACACACCTTCACCTGTAAACACACACCCACAAACGATCACACACCTTCACCTGTAAACACAAACGATCACACACCTTCACCTGTAAACACAAACACAAACGATCACACACCTTCACCTGTAAACACACACACACAAACGATCACACACCTTCACCTGTAAACACAAACACACAAACGATCACACACCTTCACCTGTAAACACACACACACAAACGATCACACACCTTCACCTGTAAACACAAACACAAACGATCACACACCTTCACCTGTAAACACAAACACACAAACGATCACACACCTTCACCTGTAAACACAAACACACAAACGATCACACACCTTCACCTGTAAACACACACACACAAACGATCACACACCTTCACCTGTAAACACAAACACAAACGATCACACACCTTCACCTGTAAACACAAACACAAACGATCACACACCTTCACCTGTAAACACAAACACACAAACGATCACACACCTTCACCTGTAAACACACACACACAAACGATCACACACCTTCACCTGTAAACACAAACACAAATGATCACACACCTTCACCTGTAAACACAAACACAAACGATCACACACCTTCACCTGTAAACACAAACACACAAACGATCACACACCTTCACCTGTAAACACAAACACACAAACGATCACACACCTTCACCTGTAAACACAAACGATCACACACCTTCACCTGTAAACACAAACGATCACACACCTTCACCTGTAAACACAAACACACAAACGATCACACACCTTCACCTGTAAACACAAACACACAAACGATCACACACCTTCACCTGTAAACACACACACACAAACGATCACACACCTTCACCTGTAAACACAAACACACAAACGATCACACACCTTCACCTGTAAACACACACCCACAAACGATCACACACCTTCACCTGTAAACACAAACGATCACACACCTTCACCTGTAAACACAAACACAAACGATCACACACCTTCACCTGTAAACACACACCCACAAACGATCACACACCTTCACCTGTAAACACACACACACAAACGATCACACACCTTCACCTGTAAACACAAACGATCACACACCTTCACCTGTAAACACAAACACAAACGATCACACACCTTCACCTGTAAACACACACACACAAACGATCACACACCTTCACCTGTAAACACACACACACAAACGATCACACACCTTCACCTGTAAACACAAACGATCACACACCTTCACCTGTAAACACAAACGATCACACACCTTCACCTGTAAACACAAACACACAAACGATCACACACCTTCACCTGTAAACACAAACACACAAACGATCACACACCTTCACCTGTAAACACACACACACAAACGATCACACACCTTCACCTGTAAACACAAACACAAACGATCACACACCTTCACCTGTAAACACAAACACACAAACGATCACACACCTTCACCTGTAAACACACACCCACAAACGATCACACACCTTCACCTGTAAACACAAACACAAACGATCACACACCTTCACCTGTAAACACAAACACACAAACGATCACACACCTTCACCTGTAAACACACACACACAAACGATCACACACCTTCACCTGTAAACACAAACACAAACGATCACACACCTTCACCTGTAAACACAAACACACAAACGATCACACACCTTCACCTGTAAACACAAACACACAAACGATCACACACCTTCACCTGTAAACACAAACACACAAACGATCACACACCTTCACCTGTAAACACAAACGATCACACACCTTCACCTGTAAACACAAACACACAAACGATCACACACCTTCACCTGTAAACACAAACACACAAACGATCACACACCTTCACCTGTAAACACAAACACACAAACGATCACACACCTTCACCTGTAAACACAAACACACAAACGATCACACACCTTCACCTGTAAACACAAACACACAAACGATCACACACCTTCACCTGTAAACACACACACACAAACCATCACACACCTTCACCTGTAAACACACACCCACAAACCATCACACACCTTCACCTGTAAACACAAACACACAAACGATCACACACCTTCACCTGTAAACACAAACACACAAACGATCACACACCTTCACCTGTAAACACAAACACAAACGATCACACACCTTCACCTGTAAACACAAACACACAAACGATCACACACCTTCACCTGTAAACACAAACACAAACGATCACACACCTTCACCTGTAAACACAAACGATCACACACCTTCACCTGTAAACACAAACACACAAACGATCACACACCTTCACCTGTAAACACACACACACAAACGATCACACACCTTCACCTGTAAACACAAACACAAACGATCACACACCTTCACCTGTAAACACAAACACACAAACGATCACACACCTTCACCTGTAAACACAAACACACAAACCATCACACACCTTCACCTGTAAACACAAACACAAACGATCACACACCTTCACCTGTAAACACAAACGATCACACACCTTCACCTGTAAACACACACCCACAAACGATCACACACCTTCACCTGTAAACACAAACACACAAACGATCACACACCTTCACCTGTAAACACAAACACAAACGATCACACACCTTCACCTGTAAACACAAACGATCACACACCTTCACCTGTAAACACAAACGATCACACACCTTCACCTGTAAACACAAACACAAACGATCACACACCTTCACCTGTAAACACAAACACACAAACGATCACACACCTTCACCTGTAAACACAAACACACAAACGATCACACACCTTCACCTGTAAACACACACACACAAACGATCACACACCTTCACCTGTAAACACAAACACAAACGATCACACACCTTCACCTGTAAACACAAACACACAAACGATCACACACCTTCACCTGTAAACACACACACACAAACGATCACACACCTTCACCTGTAAACACAAACACAAACGATCACACACCTTCACCTGTAAACACAAACACACAAACGATCACACACCTTCACCTGTAAACACAAACACACAAACCATCACACACCTTCACCTGTAAACACAAACACAAACGATCACACACCTTCACCTGTAAACACAAACGATCACACACCTTCACCTGTAAACACACACCCACAAACGATCACACACCTTCACCTGTAAACACAAACACACAAACGATCACACACCTTCACCTGTAAACACAAACACAAACGATCACACACCTTCACCTGTAAACACAAATGATCACACACCTTCACCTGTAAACACAAACACACAAACGATCACACACCTTCACCTGTAAACACAAACACACAAACGATCACACACCTTCACCTGTAAACACAAACACAAACGATCACACACCTTCACCTGTAAACACAAATGATCACACACCTTCACCTGTAAACACAAATGATCACACACCTTCACCTGTAAACACAAACACACAAACGATCACACACCTTCACCTGTAAACACAAACACACAAACGATCACACACCTTCACCTGTAAACACAAACACAAACGATCACACACCTTCACCTGTAAACACAAACACACAAACCATCACACACCTTCACCTGTAAACACACACCCACAAACCATCACACACCTTCACCTGTAAACACAAACACAAACGATCACACACCTTCACCTGTAAACACACACCCACAAACGATCACACACCTTCACCTGTAAACACAAACACACAAACGATCACACACCTTCACCTGTAAACACAAACACACAAACGATCACACACCTTCACCTGTAAACACACACCCACAAACGATCACACACCTTCACCTGTAAACACAAACACACAAACGATCACACACCTTCACCTGTAAACACACACACACAAACGATCACACACCTTCACCTGTAAACACAAACGATCACACACCTTCACCTGTAAACACAAACACCCAAACGATCACACACCTTCACCTGTAAACACACACCCACAAACGATCACACACCTTCACCTGTAAACACAAACACACAAACCATCACACACCTTCACCTGTAAACACACACACAAACGATCACACACCTTCACCTGTAAACACAAACACCCAAACGATCACACACCTTCACCTGTAAACACACACCCACAAACGATCACACACCTTCACCTGTAAACACAAACACACAAACCATCACACACCTTCACCTGTAAACACAAACACAAACGATCACACACCTTCACCTGTAAACACACACCCACAAACGATCACACACCTTCACCTGTAAACACAAACACACAAACGATCACACACCTTCACCTGTAAACACAAACACACAAACGATCACACACCTTCACCTGTAAACACAAACACAAACGATCACACACCTTCACCTGTAAACACAAATGATCACACACCTTCACCTGTAAACACAAACACACAAACGATCACACACCTTCACCTGTAAACACAAACACACAAACGATCACACACCTTCACCTGTAAACACAAACACAAACGATCACACACCTTCACCTGTAAACACAAATGATCACACACCTTCACCTGTAAACACAAACACACAAACGATCACACACCTTCACCTGTAAACACAAACACACAAACGATCACACACCTTCACCTGTAAACACAAACACAAACGATCACACACCTTCACCTGTAAACACAAACACAAATGATCACACACCTTCACCTGTAAACACAAATGATCACACACCTTCACCTGTAAACACAAACACACAAACGATCACACACCTTCACCTGTAAACACAAACACACAAACCATCACACACCTTCACCTGTAAACACACACCCACAAACCATCACACACCTTCACCTGTAAACACAAACACAAACGATCACACACCTTCACCTGTAAACACACACCCACAAACGATCACACACCTTCACCTGTAAACACACACCCACAAACGATCACACACCTTCACCTGTAAACACAAACACACAAACCATCACACACCTTCACCTGTAAACACACACCCACAAACCATCACACACCTTCACCTGTAAACACAAACACAAACGATCACACACCTTCACCTGTAAACACACACCCACAAACGATCACACACCTTCACCTGTAAACACAAACACAAACGATCACACACCTTCACCTGTAAACACAAACACAAACGATCACACACCTTCACCTGTAAACACAAACACAAACGATCACACACCTTCACCTGTAAACACAAACACAAACGATCACACACCTTCACCTGTAAACACAAACACAAACGATCACACACCTTCACCTGTAAACACAAACACAAACGATCACACACCTTCACCTGTAAACACAAACACACAAACGATCACACACCTTCACCTGTAAACACACACCCACAAACGATCACACACCTTCACCTGTAAACACAAATGATCACACACCTTCACCTGTAAACACAAACACACAAACGATCACACACCTTCACCTGTAAACACACACCCACAAACGATCACACACCTTCACCTGTAAACACACACCCACACACAACTTCAGCTGTAAACACACAGACACACAGACACACACCTTCACCTGTAAACACAGACACACACCTTCACCTGTAAACACACAGACACACACAGACACACACCTTCACCTGTAAACACACAGACACACACCTTCACCTGTAAACACAAACGATCACACACCTTCACCTGTAAACACACACCCACACACACACAACTTCAGCTGTAAACACACAGACACACACAGTTATACACCTGTAAACACACAGACACACACCTTCACCTGTAAACACACAGACACACACCTTCACCTGTAAACACAGACACACACCTTCACCTGTAAACACACAGACACACACCTTCACCTGTAAACACAGACACACACCTTCACCTGTAAACACACACCCACACACAGTTATACACCTGTAAACACACACCCACACACACACACCTTCACCTGTAAACACACAGACACACACAGTTATACACCTGTAAACACAGACACACACAGACACACACCTTCACCTGTAAACACACAGACACACACCTTCACCTGTAAACACAGACACACACCTTCACCTGTAAACACACACCCACACACAGACACACACCTTCACCTGTAAACACACAGACACACACAGTTATACACCTGTAAACACACAGACACACACCTTCACCTGTAAACACACAGACACACACCTTCACCTGTAAACACACACCCACACACAGTTATACACCTGTAAACACACACCCACACACACAGACACACACCTTCACCTGTAAACACACACCCACACACAGTTATACACCTGTAAACACACACCCACACACAGTTATACACCTGTAAACACACACCCACACACAGAGACACACCTTCACCTGTAAACACAAACACACAAACGATCACACACCTTCACCTGTAAACACACACCCACAAACGATCACACACCTTCACCTGTAAACACACACCCACACACACAGACACACACCTTCACCTGTAAACACACACACACACACACAGTTATACACCTGTAAACACACACCCACACACACAACTTCACCTGTAAACACGCACCCACACACAGACACACACCTTCACCTGTAAACACAAACGATCACACACCTTCACCTGTAAACACACACCCACACACACACAACTTCAGCTGTAAACACACAGACACACACAGACACACACCTTCACCTGTAAACACAAACGATCACACACCTTCACCTGTAAACACACACCCACACACACACAACTTCAGCTGTAAACACACAGACACACACAGACACACACCTTCACCTGTAAACACACACACAGTTATACACCTGTAAACACACACCCACACACACACCTTCACCTGTAAACACACACACACACCTTCACCTGTAAACACACAGACACACACAGTTATACACCTGTAAACACACAGACACACACAGACACACACCTTCACCTGTAAACACAGACACACACCTTCACCTGTAAACACACACCCACACAGTTATACACCTGTAAACACACACACACAGAGACACACCTTCACCTGTAAACACACACCCACACACAGACACATACCTTCACCTGTAAACACACACCCACACACAGCTACACACCTTCACCTGTAAACACACACCCACACACAGACACACACCTTCACCTGTAAACACACACCCACACACAGACACACACCTTCACCTGTAAACACACACCCACACACAGACACACACCTTCACCTGTAAACACACACCCACACACAGACACACACCTTCACCTGTAAACACACACCCACACACAGACACACACCTTCACCTGTAAACACACACCCACACACAGACACACACCTTCACCTGTAAACACACACCCACACACAGTTATACACCTGTAAACACACACCCACACACAGACACACACCTTCACCTGTAAACACACAGACACACACAGTTATACACCTGTAAACACACAGACACACACCTTCACCTGTAAACACACAGACACACACCTTCACCTGTAAACACACACCCACACACAGTTATACACCTGTAAACACACACCCACACACACAGACACACACCTTCACCTGTAAACACACCCACACACAGTTATACACCTGTAAACACACACCCACACACAGACACACCTTCACCTGTAAACACACAGACACACACAGACACACACCTTCACCTGTAAACACACAGACACACACCTTCACCTGTAAACACACAGACACACACCTTCACCTGTAAACACACACCCACACACAGTTATACACCTGTAAACACACACCCACACACAGACACATACCTTCACCTGTAAACACACACCCACACACAGCTACACACCTTCACCTGTAAACACACACCCACACACAGACACACACCTTCACCTGTAAACACACACCCACACACAGACACACACCTTCACCTGTAAACACACACCCACACACAGACACACACCTTCACCTGTAAACACACACCCACACACAGACACACACCTTCACCTGTAAACACACACCCACACAGACACACACCTTCACCTGTAAACACACACCCACACACAGTTATACACCTGTAAACACACACCCACACACAGACACACACCTTCACCTGTAAACACACAGACACACACAGTTATACACCTGTAAACACACAGACACACACCTTCACCTGTAAACACACAGACACACACCTTCACCTGTAAACACACACCCACACACAGTTATACACCTGTAAACACACACCCACACACACAGACACACACCTTCACCTGTAAACACACCCACACACAGTTATACACCTGTAAACACACACCCACACACACAGACACACCTTCACCTGTAAACACACACCCACACACAGACACATACCTTCACCTGTAAACACACACCCACACACATTTATACACCTGTAAACACACACCCACACACACCTTCACCTGTAAACACACACCCACGCACAGACACATACCTTCACCTGTAAACACACACCCACACACAGACACACACCTTCACCTGTAAACACAGACACACCCCTTCACCTGTAAACACACACCCACACACAGTTATACACCTGTAAACACACACCCACACACAGACACACACCTTCACCTGTAAACACACAGACACACACAGTTATACACCTGTAAACACACAGACACACACCTTCACCTGTAAACACACAGCCACACACCTTCACCTGTAAACACACACCCACACACAGTTATACACCTGTAAACACACACCCACACACACAGACACACACCTTCACCTGTAAACACACCCACACACAGTTATACACCTGTAAACACACACCCACACACACAGACACACCTTCACCTGTAAACACACACCCACACACAGACACATACCTTCACCTGTAAACACACACCCACACACATTTATACACCTGTAAACACACACCCACACACACCTTCACCTGTAAACACACACCCACGCACAGACACATACCTTCACCTGTAAACACACACCCACACACAGACACACACCTTCACCTGTAAACACACAGACACACACCTTCACCTGTAAACACACACCCACACACAGTTATACACCTGTAAACACACACCCACACACACAGACACACACCTTCACCTGTAAACACAGACACACCCCTTCACCTGTAAACACACACCCACACACAGACACACCCCTTCACCTGTAAACACACACCCACACACAGACACACCCCTTCACCTGTAAACACACACCCACACACAGACACACCCCTTCACCTGTAAACACACACACACAGACACACCCCTTCACCTGTAAACACACACCCACACACAGACACACCCTTTCACCTGTATGTCACATGCCACACCGACAAGTTTATAGTTTTCACTGCTTCAGTACTTCAGTACTTGTTGAACTACTTTCAAGTCTCTTTCAGCAGTTTGTGTCTCTCAGGTCATTACTTTTTCTCATGCTGTCTCTTGTTCAGAACTCTTCCATCACTTCCCTCTTCCTCTCTGTCAGACTCCTGTGTGTGAGTGTGTGTGTGTGTGTGTGTTTCTCTTCATCACTGCACCTCCTCACTTCATCCCAGCTTCATGTCTCCATCAGTCTGTGCTTCATCATGACACTGACGCAGCACCGACTCAGGATAATGATGTATTGTGATCATGTGACCATGCGAGTGTTGTGAAGCTCAGAATTGTGCAGTAGCATAAGGACTTGAACAGAGCAGCTGTAATACCTGCAGAGTGCTAATGAATCCTGTTCCGCTGAAGATCAGTCACCCGTCAGTGTTGATCATTAGCTGCCTGTGTGATATGGCTTCTCGAGAGAGAGAGGTCATTCCACTAAAACCACAAGTAATTACTGACGAATGTCATGTGAGAGTGCTAATGCAGCATTCAAATAAATGTGGCACTGTGTGTGTGTGTGTGTGTGTGTGCGCCTGTGAGAGTGTGAATGTGAGACATTGTGAGTGCATTTGCATGAGGGGGTATGTGCTCGAGTTTGCGTGTACATTTGCTTGGCATTGTAACGTGTGCGTGAGTGTAAGCTTCTGTGTATGAGATTGTGAAGGTGTGTGTCTGTGTGTGAGTGAGTTTGCGTGTGAGTCCATGACCTTAGAGTACTTGATAGTGTAACTTGGAAGGTTGTGTGTGTGTGTTTATGCTAGCTGATCTGGTGGGGAAGGGGGAATGTGTGTGTGGTAATTGTGTGTGTGTGTGTGTGTTTGCATTTTTGTGTGTATGTGTAACATTGTATGTATGTCTGTGTGTGACCTTGTGAGTGTGTGTGTGTGCTTTGCGAGTGTGTGTGTTTGTGAATGTTTATCACATCTCTAAGTGTGGAGGTTTACAGTTAGTTCATCAGATACAGAGCTGAGCAAATGCTACAGTTTATAAGAAACGGTTCCGAAAATTCTGGAAAGGTTTGTAAGTGTCAAAGATGACTATAAAGAGCAGTAAAGAAAAATAAAGAAATGAATATTTTGTGGAACAGTCCCTGCCTTTTTATTTTAGATGGAACTACTACTTCTACTGCTAAATTGCAATGTACGTGTAACTGCTGCGCATCCTGTGAAGGAGTACAGACCAGCATTCTGTGAAGAGTGCTTTAAGTTCCTTATCTGCAGGGTGTACACAATACTGTGTGTGTGTGTGTGGTCTCTATAGATCCACTGCCGATCTATTAGGATTAGCCACCTGAATGGAATGAAGGGAGACACATACAAACACACAAACCTCCCTGTGTTGCATGCTGAGTGTCTAGATAACCCTGAGTTCTAACTGTTTTCTTTTCTCTCTTAAAGTGTGAATTTATTAGTGTGTGTGTGTGTGTGTCGTGAGCAGGAGGCTCAGTGGAGATTATTTACTACTCAGAATCCCGTAACTTGCGCGCACACACACACATATATCACAGAGATCCATACCTTCCATATGCTCAACAATTTTGTGTGACCTTCAAATAACATTAAAGATGCAACAGAGGAGCTTATGTCTCAAAGACATAACATTTATTACATCTTTTCTTTTTTTTCTAATGTTGCTCTTCAATAAGTAAACATCACTACAGTTGATATTTTTCTGGCCCAGAAACTATTACCACCCCCAACCCTGCTCAGCTTGTGTCCTTTACCTTACACACTTTCAGCAACAAGGAACTAGAATTCCAGACTGCTTCTTTAAAGCCTGTTCTGGTTGAGAAGTAGAGCCTGAGTACAAATAGAGCAGATGATTCACACTTCAGCCCACATACACCCACTAGCTCTGCATGTAGAAGTGGCAAGAAGGGAGGTTGTGGGGAAGACACCCCCCACCCCACCCCAACACACACACACACACACACACACAGAGTGCAGCACTGGCCAGGAATGTTACATGGTCACACACAGTGATGAACACAATCAGTGCTGGTCTAGAACATGCATCTGGTGTTTAATTACCTTTTCACCACACACACACATACACTTGCTTTATGTCAACAGTGAAAATGCCACTGCTACATACACACACACACGCTTCTCGTCAACAGTGAACACACTACTGCTACACACACACACACACACTTCTAGTCAACAGTGAACACGCCACTGCTACACACACACACACACTTCAAGTCAACAGTGAACACGCCACTGCTACACACACACTTGCTTCAACAGTGAACACGCCACTGCTACACACACACAGAGACATTTTGGGGAAAGTGAATTTTCTCTGCAGCTTCATGAGGCCTGTTTTGGTAAATAAAAGATAAGTGGTGTGTGTGTGAGGGAATCAGGGGGAATAAATGAGTGGAGGAGAGGGAGGACGCAGCAGAGTTCATCATGTGGCTGTTTGAGGCTTTTTTTATTTCTTTCACCAGTCTAATCCTCTCTACCAGTCACAGACTCCCTTCTGTGGCCAGCTTCTGTCTGTGATCACACCTTCACACACATCACAGGAGAAACACACTGCCTCTATTGCTGCTGGATACAGAATACACAGTGCATGACGGGCAGCAAAAGGGGGACCAACACAAAATTAGGCAGGTGGTCATAATGTTATGCCTTGTTTGGTGTATATATCTGCCTGGTCTGGTGGCAGTTTGTTTTCCTCTAGCCCGCTGCCTTTAATGTTTGCTTGTTAACGTGAATCCAGTAATGATGTAAAAGCCTGCTGCAACGATCATCTCCTCTGCACGTTTCCTCTGCCCAGATTTTGGGCGCTGATACTATTGTTATTGTTTGATACGCTTGTTTATATGCTTTTATTAAAGGAAACCAAAGGGGAGTGTTTGATTTTTTTTTTTTTTTCTGTAGCAAGCACAACACAGGCACTGCTGAGAGCCCAGACTCTGCGGGTGTGCGGGGAAAATCAATGCAACACTTCAGATGCTCCATATTTAGTGAATTTATTAATGTGCTGAGGCTCAGGCGTGTGTACTCATCTGATTCTGAGCTTAGTTTAAGACCAGATAAGTACAGAGAGTTTAAAGCAATCACACAGACTCTGAAACATGGTTCTTCTGGGATGTTTTATACAGTTCATTTCAAAATGTCTTCATTTACAAAGTTCAGTAAAAGAACAGGAACAGCACTGCTCTTAGATCTGACTCTGCATTTTATCTTTGTGTGTGGGGTGCGTGTGTGTTGAGGTGTCGGTGTGTGTTCGCACCTGTGGGTGTGTAGTATGTTGGAGTTTGGGCGTATGTAAGTGTGAATGTGTGTGTGTAGGTGTGGATGTAGGGGTGTGTGTTGGGGTTTGGGTGTGTGTAGGCATAGATATAGGGGTGTGTGTGTAGGCATGGATGCAGTTGTGTGTGTGTGTGGTGTGTTGTACTTTGGGTGTGTGTGTAGGTGTGGATGTAGGAGTGTGTGTAGGCATAGATATAGGGGTGTGTGTAGGCATGGATACAGGTGTGTGTGTGTGTGGTGTGTTGTACTTTGGGTGTGTGTGTAGGTGTGGATGTAGGAGTGTGTGTAGGCATAGATATAGGGGTGTGTGTGTTGGGGTGTGGGAGTGTCTAGGTATAGGCATAGATATAGGTGTGTGTGTGTTGGGGTGTGGGAGTGTCTAGGTATAGGCATAGATATAGGTGTTGGGGTGTGGGAGTGTCTAGGTATAGGCATGGATATAGGTGTGTGTATCAGTGTGTGTTTGGATGTAGAGTGGGGTTGTGTAGGTGTGAATATAGGTGTGTGGGGGGTACATTTGTAACAGTGTGTGTGTGTTTGGGCCAGGTGCTTAGACAGAATGATCTGATTTGTTTAAAATGACTGCATTTGTAACCCTGTGTGTGTGTGTGTGTGTTTTTTTGCAGACGGTCCTCGGCCCACACAAAAGGAGATCATCTCTCTGCGTGCCTTCATGCTTCTCTTCCTCAAGCAGCTCATTCTCAAGGTGAGCACCTTTTAAACTCAGCAGTTCAGCGGTTCACAATGTAAGAAATGAACATGACGGGGTTGATGATTTTCCTCTCACTGCACATCCCAAACTCTTTTATTCCTTCTTTATACAGCTGCTGTTTACCAAATTTTGCGAGCTTTCTGATAAACGAGTGGATGGGGATGGATGGGTATATAGAACTGAAGCAGAATTATTATTATGCTTAATGCTAACGGGGTTACGATCACAGCGAGGTCAAATGTCTAAAATAGTGTTTCTTCAGTAGCTTCCTTCCTGTTTGTCAGACAGAGATGTTAGTCTTTCCTGTTTGGGAAGTCGAGGCCTATTCTTGGCAGTGGAGGGAATTCCCATCAGCTCTGTTAGGCTCGAGTTCTGCTTGTTTTTATTGATTGCAGAACCGAACCAAACATTACTGCTTTCCAGCAGATCCTCTCACTATGCTTAAAGGTGTTTGCACCAGCTTTCACACTCACGGTTTCCTGTCTGTAAAATAAAGTTCTGTTTAGTTCTGTATCCTTCGAAAATGACACTTTTGAAATTTCTACTTGTGTGTAGTGATGTTCTTATCAGAAACTTCTTACATCAGCACTGCAAAATGTTGTTCCAAATGACATAAAAAGTATCACACTGAGCTAGGAGAGGAGATAGAAGAGGAGGGGAGGGGAAGAGAGGGGAGAGGTCAGGAGAGGAGAGCTGGGAAGAAGAGAAGAGGAGAGAAGAAGAGAGCAGAGGAAGAGAGAATAACAGAGGAGAAGAGAGCAGGGAAGAGAAGTGGAGAGGAGAGGAAGAGAAAGAGAGGAGGAGGAGAAGATGAGAGGAGAGGAGAGGAAAAGCAGACAGTCATCACTCAGCCACAGAACCTGTCTTTTAGTCTTGTGTCTAGTGGCTTCACTGAACTTCACTTTTTATTTACACTGTTGTTATTGTTGCTGCAGTTCGTGTCTCATTTCCCACACTGTACACTTCCTTTGTTCACTTCTGTCATCTTTCAAGATGCTGCAGAAATGAACGTGACCTTTTGCTTAATGCAGAAGAAAAAGTTAGATAATGTTAGACATGATAAATGAAATAATGAGACATAATGAAATAACATTAGATAATGTTATTTCTCTCTGCATGTGTGCATGGTCATGTGGTCAAACACCCGGAGGTTAGAGCTGTGCAAGAAGCAAACCTGAGGCTGTTTTGTCTCACTGTATTTCAGTATTTTGTATTTGAAAGAGAGAGAAAGTGTGTGTAAGAGAGAGAGAGTGTGTGTGTGTTTGTATGTGAGTGAGAGAGAGTGTGTTTGTGTGCGTGTGTAAAAGAAAAAGAGAGAAAGTGTGTGTCTGTGTAATCTCGTTCTGCATTGAGTGTGAAGCTGCACTTAAAAATAAACTGCTCATGTTCAGAACTAAGTGCAGAGATGAACCAGAGTTCTGGTGCAGGATAGTACAGGAGCTGTGTATCCCAGTCCCTCATGGAGATGTGCAGTGGTGCGACACAGCAGAGTGGAACCGTATTCCTTCATCACTTCTTATGTTCCTTAAATCCGTAAAGCACTTAGTTCTCGTACAGCCAGCAGACAGAGAGAATTGCATTATGGATCATTGTGTGCGTGTGTGTGTGTGTGTGTGTGTGTGTGTGTGTGAATGAGACAGACAGACAGATAGAAATGTCACATGGACACAATGTTCTAGCTTCAGGGCTGCTGTTGTTTGGAAGAGCGTGAGACTGTTGCTAAGCAGCACGCTTTATTTGTTTAGCCGCTGCTCCTTTTGTTTCAGCCTCTCTTTTTTTTTTTTTTTTTCTCGTTCTCTCGTTTTCCGTTCAGATATTACATTAGTGACCACACAATTGGCTGCCCTTTAACACTTACGCTCTGGCTAATCACGTCACTAATAGCATGTACATGTGAGTCAGCACATACTAGAAAGCATGCAAGAAATGCTGTGTTTATAAAAGTGTTTGTTACTATTTACACACACACACACAGTTCATTAACAATTCATTACTCTGCATCACTTGACATTTGGCCCACAATGATAATGTGCTGTCCAAAAAAAGCCTGTGTGAAATGTCGTGATGTCCATGGTGTTGTGTCTGCAGGACCGTGGTGTGAAAGAGGACGAGTTACAGAGCATCCTGAACTACCTGCTGACCATGCATGAGGTACTGAGCATTCACTGTCCACTCATCATCCACTCTGCACTGTCCACTCATCATCCACTCTGCACTGTCCACTCATCATGCACTCTGCACTGTCCACTCATCATCCACTCTGCACTGTCCACTCATCATGCACTCTGCACTGTCCACTCATCATCCACTCTGTACTGTCCACTCATCATCCACTCTGCACTGTCCACTCACTGTCCACTCTGCATTACACTCAGTGTCCACTCTGCATTACACTCACTTTCCTTCCTTCCTTCCTTCCTTCCTTCCTTCCTTCCTTCCTTCCTTCCCCTCTCTCTCTCTCTCCCCCACCCTTTCTCTCTCTCTCTCTCTCTCTCTCTCTCTCTCTCTCTCTCTTCCTTCCTTCCTTCCTTCCTTCCTCTCTCTTTCTTTCTCTCTCTCTCCCTCCTTCTCTCTCTCTCTCTCTCTCGCTCCCCCCTCCCCCCTCTCTTTCTCTCTCTCTTTCTCTCTCTCTCACCACATTACAAATTCTTGATTTAGTATATTTGGTATACCTTGCTGACTTGTTTACTTGTTTGCTGCAGGATGAGAACATTCATGATGTTCTGCAGCTCTTGGTGGCTCTCATGTCTGAGCATCCAGCCTCCATGATCCCAGCATTTGACCAGAGGAACGGTATACGGTGAGCACTGAGGCACACACTCGCCCTGCACACTTACATAACTGGATTAGATTTAACCAGACACACACACAAACACCCCACAGCCACCATGACTCTGTCAAATCTCTCGTCCGCTTCATTGAGTATACACTCCTGTCATCTGGCTGAGAATTTTTTTAATCTAATGACATGGCCTTCCCCATGAATCATAAATCCCACACTAACATTTGTAAATCTTATATTTCTTTTCTCCACAGGGTCATCTACAAACTCTTAGCTTCTAAGAGCGAGAGCATTCGCGTGCAAGCGCTGAAAGTCCTCGGCTACTTTCTCAAACACCTCGGACACAAGTGAGTGGCTTCACGGCTTCTTGTTTCAGGCCAGACGTAGATGCTGAAGTTTCAGTTTTCTATGAATGTAATAACTCAGTAAGTTAGCATTATATAAGTTGTGATGTATGTTGCGGTTTTTGGAAACAGACTTAGAAAGCAATAAAGACAGAAAGCTCCAGAAGGCAGCAGCTGACAGAGAGACTCGAACTCGGCCAATTCAGGCAAAATAATCAGTCTGACAGCGAATGCATCCTGCTGTACGTGCTGCAGAAATGAAGTGTGGAATATCCATCATTCCTCAGGCTCAAAGTTTTGATTTCGAACGTTTGTAGGCGTAAAGATGTTAGATGTTAGAACACGCTGTGCTCAAAACTCAGATCAGGAAAAAAAAGGAATTAGTGATAATCCCATAATCTTGATTAAGAGTGAACTTGCTGAGGTTGTGCTAGCTGAAGGAAATTTGTTATCGTTGGCGCTTAATTGGCTGAACAAGCAAATATGCCCTCTGTGCTTAAGTGGCTTTCACACTGGCTGTGTTTGCTGTGTCTGAATCTGAGTCTGTTTGTTCTTGCTGCCTCTACAGAATTAGACTGGTTTCAGACTTTATCAAACCCCGGTACACTTGTGTTCATCTTCCTTCATCACAAATGTGCATGGAGAACACGATGTGTGTATTTATATTATACTTTTTCATTCTTGTGAATTTTGAGTATAGTAGTTGCTCCCTGGTGTTTCCTTTTCCTCATATTTCAATAAGGTTCTTCTCTGCTTCTGTGTCACACAACGTTCCCCAGTCACACAACATACATGTGTGTTGATGTCGTTACACACAGGTTACTTTCCTTCCTGAAACAGTACGATTCCCAATATGAGTTGCGTTTACATTCATAGGAATTGCTGCACATTTTTAGTGCACCAAAGGGAAGAAGGGTGATTTGGTGGATTTGTTGTCAAAGACAAAGTGTGTGTGTGTGTGTTATTACAGGAGGAAAGTGGAGATCATGCACACACACAGCCTCTTCACACTGCTGGGAGAGAGATTAATGATGCACACCAACACTGTGACAGTAACAACCTACAACACGCTGTATGAGGTAGGCCATGATGCCACTGTACACTGGAGGCAGCGCTGCAGGTTTTTGCAGCATTGAGACTTCCCTAGCATTTTATCATACTCCTCCCTTTCCTTAATAATCCTCTACCCTTCATCAGTGTCCATTACTGTTCACCAGACCACATCTTGATTAATATCTACTCAGCACTGTCCTCTTTCATACACTGCACAGCATTCAGATCTGACGCTTGCTACAGCAACAGCTGCTAATCTAACATATGCACCTATAAAGAGATGGATGCAGCTGATGAAATGGCGAAGTTGAGGTGTAGCTGGATTAATAAACCAGTTCTGTAAAGTAAATGCTGAATTTTATTCAGTCCGTGTGCGTGTGTGTGATTAAATTCTTGCTGTTCTTGTAGATTCTGACGGAGCAGGTGTGTACTCAGGTGGTTCATAAACCTCACCCAGAGCCTGACTCCACTGTCAAGATCCAGAACCCCAGTAAGTGTAATAACTGAAGAACAGTCGCAAATGAGCTGAGTGTACACACTGTCTTTATATTTTATATTCTTTTTACCCAATATTCTTCTTCTATTACTGCTTACTGCTATTACTACTGCTGCTATGACTGGTACTACTATGACTGCTACAATTGTTACTGCTGCTGCTATGATTACTAGTACTGCTGCTGCTACTACTATTACTGCTATTACTGTTGCTACTACTATTACTATTACTGCTACTACTATTACTATTACTGCTATTACTGCTGCTACTACTTCTACTACTGCTACTATTACTATTACTGCTGCTGCTACTGCTACTACTATTACTGCTATTACTGCTGCTGCTACTATTACTATTACTGCTGCTGCTACTCTTACTATTACTGCTGCTGCTACTATTACTATTACTATTACTGCTACTGCTACTATTACTATTACTGCTGCTGCTACTATTACTATTACTGCTGCTGCTACTATTACTATTACTGCTGCTGCTACTGCTACTATTACTATTACTGCTACTGCTACTACAATTACTGCTATTACTGCTGCTGCTACTATTACTATCCCGCCGCCGCCACCGCTACCACCATTACCGCCATTACCGCCGCCACCATTACCACCATTACCGCCGCCGCCACCGCCACCCACCATTACCGCCGCCGCCACCATTACCACACCATTACCGCCGCCGCCACCCACCATTACCGCCACCGCCACCATTACCATTACCGCCGCCGCCACCCACCATCACCGCCGCCGCCACCTTACCACCACCGCCGCCGCCACCACACCATTACCGCCACCGCCACCACAACCACCGCCATTACCGCCGCCGCCACCCACCATCACCGCCACCGCCACCACACCATTACCGCCGCCGCCACCGCCACCACCATTACCGCCATTACCGCCGCCGCCACCGCCACCTTACTATTACCGCCGCCGCCACCGCCACCATTACCATTACCGCCACCGTACCACACACTGCCACCGCCACCACCGCCGCTGCCACCGCCACCATTACCACCGCCGCCACCATTACCATTACCGCCGCCACCGCCACCACCACACTGCCACCGCCACCACCATTACCGCCATTACCGCCGCTGCCACCTTACCATCACCGCCGCCGCCACCGCCACCATTACCATTACCGCCGCCGCCACCGCCACCATTACCATTACCGCTGCCGTCCCATTACCACACCGCCACCGCCACCACCATTACCGCCGCCGCCACCATTACCATTACCGCTGCCACCACCATTACCATCACCGCCGCCGCCACCGCCACCACCATTACCGCTATTACCGCCGCCGCCACCGCCACCATTACCATTACCGCCGCCGCCACCGCCACCATTACCACACCGCCACCGCCACCACCATTACCGCCGCCGCCACCATTACCATTACCGCCGCCGCCACCATTACCATTACCGCCGCTGCCACCGCCATTACCATTACCGCTGCCGCCACCGCCATTACCATTACCGCAGCCGCCACCGCCATTACCATTACCGCCATTACCGCCACCGCTACCACCATTACCGCCACCGCTACCATTACCATTACCGCATCCGCCACCGCTACCACCTACACCGCCATTACCGCCACCGCCACCACTATTACCGCCACCGCCACCATTACCATTACCGCATCCGCCACCGCTACCATTACCATTACCGCCGCCGCCACCATTACCGCCGCCGCCACCATTACCATTACCGCCATTACCGCATCCGCTACCACCATTACCGCCGCTGCCACCACCACCATTACCGCCATTACCGCATCCGCCACCGCCACCACCATTACCGCCGCCGCCACCATTACCATTACCGCTACCACCATTACCATTACCGCCATTACCGCATCCGCCACCGCCACCACCATTACCGCTGCTGCCACCATTACCATTACCGCCACACCGCATCCGCCACCGCCACCACCATTACCGCCATTACCGCATCCGCCACCGCCACCACCATTACCGCTGCCACACCGCATCCGCCACCGCCACCATTACCATTACCGCCGCCGCCACCGCCACCATTACCATTACCGCCATTACCGCATCCGCCACCGCCACCACCATTACCGCCGCCGCCACCACCACCATTACCGCCATTACCGCATCCGCCACCGCTACCACCATTACCGCCATTACCGCATCCGCCACCGCCACCACCATTACCGCTATTACCGCATCCGCCACCGCTACCACCATTACCGCTGCTGCCACCATTACCATTACCATTACCGCCGCTGCTACCTTACCATTACCGCCGCCTGCCACCATTACCATTACCGCCGCTGCCACCATTACCATTACCGCCACCCTACTACAATTACTGCTATTACTGCTGCTGCTACTATTACTATTACTGCTATTACTGCATCTGCTACTGCTACTACTATTACTGCATCTGCTACTGCTACTACTATTACTGCTATTACTGCATCTGCTACTGCTACTACTATTACTGCATCTGCTACTGCTATTACTGCTGCTGCTACTACTACTATTACTGCTATTACTGCATCTGCTACTGCTACTAGTATTACTGCATCTGCTACTGCTATTACTGCTGCTGCTACTACTACTATTACTGCTATTACTGCATCTGCTACTGCTACTGCTATTACTGCATCTGCTACTGCTACTATTACTGCTATTACTGCTGCTGCTACTGCTACTACTATTACTGCTACTATTACTATTACTGCTGCTGCTACTGCTACTACTATTACCGCTATTACAACAAATAGTGGTTTTGCAATCAAGGACTCCATGCTACTGAAAGCAAAAAGGATGAAATAAACCTCTGTTAGCTGAACAAAATTAGCCAGTTAACATAAGCATTATAGCCTTGGCTATATATGACAGTGTTGTTGAGTCCTTGAATCTGATTGGTCAGAAGTTGTTTGTCTTCAGCATTTCTGACAGCAGATCAATTCAAAGTGCAGGTTTATATTAATGCACTCATGTAATGATTTATTGTTTCTGTTGTCACAGTTTATTCACAGACTCGTATGGTGGATGTTTTTTCTTAAAAAAAAAAAAGACGTGGAGACATTTATTTAGCAGTTGTGGAAGGAGTCTCCAGTGTCAGTCAGAGGTCAAGCTCAGTGACTTGATGTTTTCTGATAATGCTGAGTCCAGGACGTATGACTTTTTAATGTTCGCATTGTTCATAGATTAATTGTAAAAGAAAAAAAATTGTAAATGTTGGCAGCAGCTGGGAAATTGCTATAAGAGAAATAATGCAGAGTGTGCTGTTATTGTAAATCAAAATAACAAAATAACACAATCCCATGTATTAATAAAATCCTGTTGTTTCTGATTTTTTTTTTAAATGAAAGTGAAGTACTTGAGGACTAGGACTTTTTAAACTGAACAAGGAAATGAAATCATCCTCATACAGTTTTTCAAGCTGATCACAAATCGTATTATTGTGTCTTGACGCCTCTTGTGTGTTGTGTGTCAGTGATTCTGAAGGTGGTGGCGACTCTGCTCAAGAACTCCACTCCCAGCGCCGAGCTGATGGAGGTGCGCCGCCTCTTCCTGTCCGATATGATCAAGCTCTTCAGCAACAGCAGAGAGAACAGACGGTATGTAGTTACACACACATCCCAGTATTTTTAATTAAAACCGTTCCTGACATAAGAAAGACATCACATATCGAGTCCCTGTTTAACAGTAATGTTGCTCAGTAAAACAAACCAGTGCATCTTAAACCCATCTTTTCACTAGCTTCACATTTCCTCGGGCAGCAGCGTTCTGCAGCGAGCAGATGGAGCAAGAACGCACAGTGGCAGAACTGGCAGGACAAATAAGCAAGAGCAGCACAATTCCTGCAAAACAGATGTTTCAGTCTAATCAAACATTTGATAATGGAAGTGTTGAGATGTTCGACTTACTGCTGAATCACTGCTGCTTTCATAAAAAGGCTGTACAGAGAAAGAAAGTTTTTAACCAGAGTGTTAAGTGTGTGTGTGTGTGTGTGTGTGTGGGATCATGGCTGTAGGTGTTTGCTGCAGTGTTCAGTGTGGCAGGACTGGATGTTCTCCCTGGGTTACATTAACCCCAAGAACCCAGAGGAGCAGAAGATCACCGAGATGGTATACAACATTTTCCGCATCCTGCTGTACCATGCCATCAAGTACGAATGGGGCGGCTGGCGTGTGTGGGTGGACACTCTCAGCATTGCCCACTCGAAGGTTGGCACACTTTTAGCAGCTCTTATTAGTTACTTCCTCTCAGTAGTGGCATCAGCTCTTACATCAGTTCATCATGATAAACCAGCAGTCTGGAAGTATGTGTAGACTTGAATGAAATGAATACAGTACAGTCTATTAGTTTCTAAAAAAGCTTTTTCTACAGTCAAAAACTAATATTATTACTTTAAAAATGGATTTCTCAAACAGCTTCACTAATACCGGTACTGTTGCAGAGAAAAAAAATACAAACTGTTAATGAAAATTTTCAGTCCAGTCTGCATCTGTAGTGTGTGTGCGATTCCAGTGAGAAACCCAACAGAAAAACTTGTGTACTCCTTACACAGTTGTGTGAAAAATCAAAAAGTCAAAAGTCAAAATTACACAACAAGAAGATCTTGGAGTAAGACAGGCATGAAGGTCTTCTATTTGAACACTGGAGCGATCCAGGTTTGTGTTTGTCTATGCACAGACTCACACATTAGGAACATCTCACCACAAATGATTTCTCTCATTCAAATTCGGATATCTCTGAATGATAAAGATTTAAGGTTTTATTTGCAAATATACTTTTAATGACTAAGTGAGTTTCTGATTTTTTTATTTTTTGTACAGAAAAAATGACAAAATTGTCTGTAGTAATTGTGCATATGCTATGTAGAATAGATTACGTTTATGGCATTTTGAAGATGGCCTTATCCAGAGCAACTTACTTATTTCATTTATAGATCTGAGCAGATTGAGGGTCAAAGGCCTTGCTCAGGGGCCCAGCAGTGGCAGCTTGGTAGACCTGGGATTTAAACTCACAACTTCCTGATCAGTAGTCCAACACCTTAACCACTAAGCTACCACATCCCAGCTCCGTTGAGAAATATAGATGTATCTAGCTGTATTTTAGTTCAATATATGTATTTCTCTGTGGTTTCTCTGCAGCAGATGATATACTGTAGTAAGTTGACAGGTGTCTGAGCACTCGGTTGAGAATTCAAGTGCAAGTCTGCGAAGCTAAGCTTGTTCAATTTTCCATCTAGGTGACGTACGAAGCACATAAGGAGTATCTAGCTAAGATGTACGAGGAATATCAGCGTCAGGAGGAGGAGAACATGAAGAAAGGTAAGAAGGGTTCAGTGAGCACCATCTCTGGTCTGTCAGCGCAGCCAGCATCCGTCAACGGCACCCGCGAGACAGACGACACGTCTCAGACGCACACTCCTGAGAGCGAGGCTGAGTACACTGAGAGCAGCGAGCCACAGAACCTGCTCACTGACGCAAAGGAGCAAGTCCATGTCCATGAGCTTCTGGTGGACATCAAGGCTGAGAAAGTAGAGGCCACTGAGGTGAAACTGGATGATCTGGACCTTTCTCCGGAGGCTCTGGGAGGAGGTGGAGGTGGAGGAGGAGGAATGGAAAACGGCCCACTGGTGGAGGTGGATTCACTGCTGGACGCCGCTTACTGCGTGCACAAGCTCAACGGAGGATTAGCTCCCAAGGAAGAGGAGGAACCAATCGTGAGGACGGGTACAAGTGAAGACGACGCCAACCTGGGGCCCTTGATCACGCTGGATGATGAGAAGGACATTACACCCAACAACAATGGCTTCCTCTTTCCAAAAAGTGAAGAGAAGCTGCTCCCCTCTCTGGCCACACCTGAGCCTCTGTCACTGTCCGGCCCAGAGCAGGTGCCTGTTGCACCCACTGTACCTACCTCTGTACCGGTGTCTAGCGCCAGCGACGACCTCAGCCTGCTGGCCCACATGACCTCATGCGACTCGGACCTGGCAGCCGATGATGACAGCTTTAAGCTGCAGAGCTCGCTGGCTGACATCAGCACGCTAGCTGAGGGCAGTGAGAGTGGCATAGGAGAGGCAGGAACAATAAAGAGCGGAGACGCCATCAGCACCGTGTCGGACACTGAGAGGTCAGACGACGGCAAGGACAAAGAGATGAAGAAGATCCAAACAACAGCCACCACACAGGTAGCAACATGTCTAGCATACAAAATGAGATTTTTTTTGTATTTGCACAGTGAATAGATTAATCTGTCAAACGGACAAAAATATTTTATAATAGAAATAAAATTATAATAAACATAGTTACATTAATCCATAAGTATCAGCTAAAACATAATAACAACAGCCATAACAAAATCTGTTGATTTTTAGGTCATCTCCGTGTATCTGTAAGATAATTCACACGTAAATTTACTTCAGATTAGCTATTGTGTAGCAAAAGTTTACCATTTGTGAAAAGAAGTTCTTTTGCATTTGTTTGTTTATAGGACTGAAACATGTCGTTTCACTCTGTTCCCTGCTCCTTCCACTGCAGTTGGACTTTTTCAGCAGTGTATTAAAATGCCAGAAAGCACTGAATGAGATTGAGTGTTTTGTCTGCAGGCCCTGCACGGGCGCTCGGCCAGTCAGATGGAGCGGGATCTGCGGGTGGATCTCGGCTTCAGAGGGATGCCCATGACTGAGGAGCAGCGGCGGCAGTTCAGCCCCGGACCTCGCACCACCATGTTCCGTATACCGGAGTTCAAATGGTCCCCCATGCACCAGCGCTTACTCACAGACCTGCTGTTTGCCCTCGAAACAGATGTGCATGTGTGGAGGAGGTGAGAGCCATCACTCTGTTTCTCATCTCCAGTCCACACATCAGTCACTGTACAGATTAATGATCATTTCCAGAGGTATTTTTCATAGTGCCATACATACGGTCAAGGGCAAACATCTGCACCTTGTATGGGTTTTTTTTTTTTTTTTTTTACATAATAAGAATAGATTTTTAAACATAAACATAAAACAGATATTTTCTTAAAAACTATTCATGATGTAACCTTTACCTTTGGGAATAATGGATGTGATGGGATGCAATAATTATAATAATATTAATTATCACTCAAGCTGAAATATGCAAGTGATCCCAAACTATATATATATATATACCGCTCAAACTTTTGGGATCACTTGCATATTTCATTTTGATTTGAGCTACTTAGGAAGACTCCATCAGCCAATCCATCTTGTGGGAGATGCTCCAGGAAGCATGGGGTGAAATCTCATCAGATTATCTTGAAAAATTGTTAGCTAGAATGCCCAGGCTGTAATTGCTGCAAAAAGGTTTTTTGATGAAGGCAAAGTTTGAAGAAAACATTCATCATTTCCATCAAAATCATTATTTCTAACTCTGACATGTCAGCATGTCCTGTTCTTTTGCTATATTTTCTGTTCAGACTAATTTTCTGGGTTTTTTTTCTTAGAAAACAATAAAATTTTTGAGTGATCCCAAACTTTGAGCGGTAGTGTGTGTGTGTGTGTGTATGTATGTGTGTGTGTGTGTGTGTATATATATATATATATATATATATATATATATATATATATATATATATATATATATATATACATATATATATATAATTAATATTTTATAGCTTATAAGCACTGCCTCCTAAAAGCATTCACACACACACCCCTGTCCAATTTATTTTGGAATAAATGAAATATAAATTATTCATTATTTTGATGTCATCAGAATTATTTAAAAACAAAAGCAGAAAAATGTCTTAATTGGAAAGAATTCACCCCCTTATGATTTACAGTCTGTATTAATATAAATACAGACTGTAAATTATTACATTTTTGAGCTCACACAGAATATATTAAACATGTATAACTGTTTATTTTAACTGTTTATCTGAAGTGGAAAAACTCTGGTGCTACCAAGATCAGGCCCGGAGTGCTCAGGTAAATGCCAGAGAAGTGTATACTAGTTCAGATACAATGCTGGAGGAGTTAGAGAGCTTACTGGCTGAAATAAAAGTGCAGACTTCAACAATATCATCAGCGCTTCACTGATTTGCCAGAAGGAAGCCACTTTTCAGAAAGGTCATGTTAGAAAACCTGAATGCTTTTGGAAAATGATCTTGTGACCTGATGAAGCTAAAGTTGAGTCACTCGGTATAAAGGCAGAGCATAATGTTTGATACAAACCAAAAACCCAGGAAACTGTATTCCTGTGAGCAGCACGGTGATGATAGCATCATGCACTGGGGCTGATTGTCAGCAGGAGGAACTGGAAAGTTTGGTGCTCTAAAAAGCAACATGGATGGAGCCAAATATTAGCAAATTGTTGAGGAGAAGCTGTAAGACATCTGCATTTAGGATGAAGATATAATTTCCAACAGGACAATGAGCCAAAGCACAGAGCAAACACTAGAGAGGACTGAATTAGAGAGGAAAAGACTTGTGTGTTTTTTGGAGTCAAAACTCAGACTTGAATCTAATTAAAAATCTGCGTCACAACCTGAAAATTGCTGGTCATCAACATTCTCCATCTAGACTGGCAGTGTTGTGGAAAAGTTGCACTGAGGAGTGGAAGAAAATGTCAAAAGTGCAGTAGCTCATAGAGACACAACCGAGACATCTGTAATATCTCCAGGAGCACAATTCACACTGAGGGGGTGAAATCTTCAATATAAGCATTTTTTAGATTTGTTTTCATTTTCAAATCACTTACAGGACATCTGGACACTATTTCAATTTATTTCTGTCACAAAAAATGCTATTATTTATTTTTGTTTAATAGCAAAAAGAGAAATGTTCTTTGGTATAGATGTTATACTCCATGCCTATGTTACGGCAGCAATGCAGACATATGGATCATATTGTTTATGGCTGTCGATGGTCTTACTTTCTTCCCTTCTGCTCTTTAATTGTCTATTTTTTGCAGCCATTCGACGAAATCAGTCATGGACTTCGTGAACAGTAATGAGAACATTATATTTGTACACAACACCATCCACCTCATTTCTCAGATGGTTGATAACATCATCATCGCCTGTGGAGGGATCCTGCCTCTGCTCTCCGCTGCCACTTCACCTTCTGTAAGTGCTACCACGGCGCCACCCACAGGCCGTTCTCTGCTGTAGACAGAAAGGTCCAGCTCGGGTTTATGATACTGAACCACTTGTAGATGGAGAGGCTGTGATCAACACTATGTCCTGTGCTTCTCTGATCATGTAGTTAATCTACAGAGAAGCTTTGAGGATGCAGTGTTCCTGATTGTCCTCAGCGCTTGTTAATCAGTCAGATCATCACTTTGTGAATTTGAGCTATAGTGTGGATGTAATCTCCTCTCTTTTATATTTTACTACTTATTACTAATTCATTTTCTAATAACCAATTTGTTTCACAACCGTTTTTTAAAAACTTCTGTTCATTTCTGTTTTTGTATCTTATCCGTTCTCTTTCTCTCCTTTGTCTTTTTTCTCGCTTTTTCTCTTTTGCATGTGCAGAGTTCTAAGGTTAGTGCAAACCCTGTAAGTTTCCATTTTGTTACGCTTTTCTAATTTGTTAACTGTTTGTTGTCTGCTTAATTTATATTGCTTTATATCTTGATATTATTCAACTTATTTCATTTATTACTTTATGGTTTAGTTTCTATACTAACTGCTGCTATGTGTGAATAACTCATATATATGTGAACAAGTCAGTTGAGTGACACATTATAGTGATTTTGAATCTAGAGAATCAATGCAATATAAAGCATCAGCTGCTTTGGCTCTTTTTCCATCTCCATAATTTTTGGCTCCTCATTTCAAGTACATACTATCAGATTATTATAAGTGCATTGAGCGCTCAGGCAGAGTGTCCATGTCTACTGAGACGTGTGTGTGTGTGTGTGTGTGTGTGTGTGTGTGTGTGTGTGTGTGTGTGTGTGTACGGTTATTGATAAAGAAGAAGCACACACCCTGCTCTCAGACTAAGGGCATTGAAGTGAAGCCTGTGCCAGGGAGCTCCTCCTCAGGGGGAGAGGTGGGTGAGCCATGTGGCAAAACACCCACAATGCACTACTGCATATTCAGCACTGCTCTTAAAAGACTCATCTTTTAACTAAATGTTTAGTTTCATTCTGTTCCGCAACAACCTCATGTCTGTTTCTCAGATGAAAATTGTGTTACTCTGTACTGTTTAAAAGCTCGTTTATAATTAAGTACAAGGCAGTTGAATTCAGGGAGAGACTAATTATTCACAATAAGAAACAGAAATGTAAAGACTTAGATTTTGTGGTTTGTTAGACCTTAGCATTTCCTAGCAAACTTGACTACTGTTTTCTAACATTAGGGATACTAACACTCACATTTTGCGGTTTGTGAGAGCTAGCATTTCCTAGCAAATTTTACTACTTAACTAAAATGCTTAAAGCTAATGGTTTTAGCTAATGTTAGCTGGTTTGCTGTTAACCTTGGCCACTCTTGTACATATCAAAGTTAGCCACATGTCAGCTAGCTTGCCTTAATCTTGACTACTGGTACACAGTGTTAGCTAGCTTGTTGCTGCTTGGTTTATTTGCATCATTAGCCTATCTTTAGCTTATCTGGGCTAGCTACTATTATTAAATAGTATTTCTTGAGAATTTAACTCGGTTATGCTGCCTTCTCAGTTTCCTCATTTCTCTGTAGTGAGTTTCATGAGATGTACTTTTGGTGGCAAAACAAAATGGATGCCTCCCTTCTTTTTTGTAATGTAATAATGTAATAACAAAAGGATTTAGCCTACAGTTCTGTCTCTGATTAATAACAGAAATACAACCAGCTTTACAGTGCACTTTGTCTAAACCCATGTTGGTGGCTACCATTTTGTTTGCTAACATGACCCAAACTTGGCTCTTGTGGAAACATTTGTGTTTGCTGATAGTCAGGGCATTATTCTGATAAATTTCACTCTCTCATCTTATTATATGGAAAATTCCTGACAGGACTTGAAGGCAACATTAGCTTCATTTAGGTAACTGGCTAGCTTAGCTAATGTGGATAAGTACTTGCTAGTGTGCTTTTTTTTGTTGTTGTTTTGTTTGTTTTACTGGTGCAAATAGATACTCCATGCTGAATTCATAAAGATTAAGGATTCATCTAAAACAAAATGTATTTCCCTAACTATGATTAACCTCTTTAAAACCCACTATATTAAAGCGGTTAGCAGTTACAGAGTTGTTACAGTTACAGAGCAGAATGCGATGATGTGTAAAATACCAGCGCACTGCACTGCCTGTTCACTCAGCGCACTCTCACACTGTCTGAATTGGGGCCAAGTCTTTCCACAGCTTCATTCAGCCTGTTCACCCACCAGCCCACCTCTCACTGGCACCCCTGTGTGTGTGTGTGCATCTATGTGTGTGTGTTTGTGTGTACCACTGAACATAGCCTGGCTGATTTCTATCATGCATGTTCATCCCAGTTGCAACTAAATTGTGTTTGTATTGATGTGTATGTTGTGATATTTAGAACCACTTACCTGTGTGTCTGTGTGTGTGTGTGCGAGACAGACAGAGCTGGAGAATGTGGAGGCCACTCAGGGCATGTCGTCTGAGACGGCAGTGACGTTCCTCAGCAGGTTGATGGCCATGGTGGATGTGCTGGTGTTCGCCAGCTCCCTCAACTTCAGTGAGATTGAGGCTGAGAAGAACATGTCCTCCGGAGGCCTGATGCGGCAGTGCCTACGCCTAGGTGTGTGTGTCTGAGTATGTGGCTGCTATAGTGTTTTCACGGCGTTACAGAAGCTGCGTTGATATTACCGAGAGAAAGACTTCGTTACACATGGGATTTAACACAGCAGTGCTTGAATGACAAGATAAAAGATAAAATTCGACCTAAAGGACAAATCACACTGTAGTGTTTTTTTAAATTTTTGTGGATGGTGTTGTGTGATGCAGTATGAACGAATACGCATCTTCAGTGGTGCTGTCCTTGTGCAGAAATATCATTAGTTACATAACTGCAACATTTGGTACTATAAAAGATCCAGTTTCATTTCTATGTTACCACTTTGTGTAGATCTAGAATGATTTAGATTTCTAACAGTTTGAATTATTTCCTATATAGCAGAATAAATAAATAAGTACTTTTGCATTTTTAATGCATAATTTCCTAAATATATTAAGACTACATGAAAGTACTTCTTTTTTTTAGTGTTTTGTTTTTCTGTTGTATTCCATTACAATTATATTTATCAGAAATAATGTTAAGTTAAATGTAGAATATATACATGAATTTCAGAATGTCTTAGACAAATCTTAGCAAAACTTGATTATATATTAAATCCATCTCATCTGAACAAGGAACTTCATTGGAAAATTAATAGTGTACATGTATTTAGTGCAGAATAGAGATGGTGAAGTTTTAGTTTCAAAATTCTAAAATAATATGTCAAAATTCTGTTGAGTTATAAATGGAACAAAATCCCAGGATTTCAGTGTCTCAGCCTTCTGGACCTTGCTGTAAGTGCTCAGTGAACTACATGACGCTGAGAAAGTGATGAAAGCCAGAATCTGCATGAACTTTTGTGAGCTTATAATACATCAGGTCACAAGTGTAAATTTAGGTAATGTTTCTTTTTGTTGGATTGAAATCTTTAAATTCTCCCTTTTTCCCTCTGTGTTTAACCTGAATTGCTGGAAATTAAATACATCCAGAAGAAACGTTCAGCTAGAGTTTTGAGGCGTATGTAAAGAAAAGGTCAGCATTTTCACTGGGCACCACTCGTTTGATATTTTTATATGGACTAGAGTAAGTTTCTGAGAACTCACTAAGAATAAAAAAGATGCTTAAATGCAGTGCTGCTGTGGGATGTGTTGTCCTTTTCATCCTGACTGAAAGAGACGAATGATTGCCTACAGCTTATTGCTCATATCTAACTGTCTGTCTGCCTGTCTGTCTCTATCTGTCTGTCTTTATCTCTCTCCCCCAGTGTGCTGTGTTGCTGTGAGGAACTGTCTGGAGTGTCGGCAGAGGCAGAGAGAGCGAGGCAACAAGTCGTCACTTCCTATCAGCAAGACACAGGACAACCTTCAGAGTACAGCTGCCACCAGCAAGGTGACATCAAACACACACACACACACAATGGCAAGAATCCAGACTTGTCATTTTGGCTACGAGGAAAACAAATACTTTCAGTTATTTTCAAGCGCTTTCCACTTACAATTGACCATTTTGTGCAGTTGGATTATATATTCTATTATATATGTGTGTTGGATTATATATTCTTGTTATATTCTAACACTGTAAGTGTGTGTGTCGAATATGTGAGTATGTGTGTAAGAGAGTTTAACAGTTGGCATTCTGCTCTGCTGTTTTGTCTCTCGGCTAGAGTGCCATAGCGAATGTCCCTCGTAACCTCTCACCTATCAAGGACCCTGACAGATTGCTGCAGGACGTGGACATCAACCGTCTGAGAGCTGTCGTCTTCAGAGATGTGGTGAGATGTTTGTGTGTGCATGATTGATGTGCATGTGGAAATGATGGACAGCTAGAGAGTGAGAAAGGGATGTCAGGGTTTGGTGTCTGCATCTGTTCTTTATATAGATTCGATCTTGTGTTTATGCATCACTGAAGCTGTGTGTCTGTGTGTGTGGGGGGGATTTATGGGGTACGTATTGAGATATCAGTTCACTGAATAACAGCCGTTTTTAAATGTTTGAGCATTAAAGCTTGGCCTTGTGGTTTTTAGTCGGAACAAATTTTTGTAATATTTCCTGAAAGTCGCGTCTATAAAAGGTCTGCTTGGAGACATTTCCGTCTCACCTGAGGACCACCAACATCTATTCAGTCAGGACAACATGGTGTTAATAATTGCATGTTAATGTAGTGCAGCCAAAATGAGTTATGCATTCTAGCAGTGAATAGGGCTAAATTTATTCAATTTGTTTACACTAATTATTGACTTTATGTACCATTAACCATTAATATGTGTCTTTCTGTGAATAGGTCTGATGTATGGTAACTGTGTGTGTGTGCAGGATGACAGTAAACAGGCTCAGTTCCTGGCTCTGGCTGTAGTTTACTTCATTTCTGTCCTCATGGTATCCAAATACCGGGACATCCTGGAGCCACAGCGGGAGATTGGCAGATCCAGCAGCCTATCAGGAAGGAGCATACGGCAGGAAATTAACTCTCCCACTAGCACAGGTGAAACTAAACACTTTTCCTATCTTCTAACCACTGCAGTGTCTGTCAGACAGGAAAGTGGATGTGTTTTAAACTGGTGATTAGGTGTGCATACTGTATTTAACTGTGTGTGTGTGTATGTGTAACACCTCCTCACTCTTGAAGGATGAGTGCATTATCTCTGTTTTCCTGTCTGCTAGCTATAATCTTCAGTTTGGTGGCTTGATTTATTATCCCTCTTTCCCTCTGTTGCTGTCTCTCTCTGTCTTTTTCATCTTGCTTTTTCTCACTCACTAAGTATAAAGTCGCATGCCTTCAGGCTAGATGCATTAGGGAAACACAAATCCAAATAATCATTCATCACCGAAGTAACAGCTGCACTTCTGGTGGCTCATAAATGCTATTGCACAGAGTGGGTTGTAGCACAGAAGCTGGCTGTGTTCACATGCAAAGACTTTTGCCATTGTCCAGAAACATTCGGCTTCAGAACATGAGCCACATTCCACTTTCACCTCCATGCAACCTCATTTTCCATTCACTCATCATCCTTTACTAATCCCCAAGGGGAAATTTAGGAATATGCACACTTTTTGCAAATGATTACAGTAAATTCATACAGTTACATACAAATGAGAAGAAATAAAGATATTATAGCCATATGTACAGTATAAGGTCAAAAGTTTGCAAAGTCCTGAGCATCACACTCATCTGACTTCACACTCAGGATGACTTTTTACTTCATAATATTCCTGAAGTGACACTGGAAACAAGCGTCTCAAATTTGTAAATCCACCAAATGCTTCTGTGCATTTACAATTACGGCATTACGCCTTTATCCAGAGCGACTTACAGAAATGCTATAAAGTCTAAATCAATGAATACATACAACCTGGTAGAAGAATACCATCAGTCTAAAAACTCTCTTGCAAAGATAATATAGCAAGAAACATGTACTGTATGGACAACAAAAGTTAGCTCTTTTTGTTGAAGTATTGTGTTGTTCTAATAAGTAATTCAGTAGGAGGTAGGTCTTTAGACTTTATCTGAAAACAGCCAGTGACTCAGCTACTTAGACGTCTATGGAAAGGTCAGTTCATCACCTAGGTGCAGAACAAATAAAGCTATACTAGGTAGATATAGATATTTTGCCAAGGTTGGAGCGGAAGAACTCGAGTGGAAAAAGCCCTGAGCTCAACCCCTCTGAACACCTTTTGGGATAAACTGCAGCGCAGGCTCCTTCACCCAACATCACTGCCCGATGCTCTGGTAGCTGAATGAGTAAATCCCAACACAGCCACCTCTAAAGTCTAGTGGAAAGCCTTTACAGAAGAGTGAAGGTTATTATAACAGCAAAGGGTTTTAAGTTCATCTGGAATTGAATGTTTGAAAAGCATATATGGGTCTCATCGTTATGTATCCACAAACCTTTGACCATTCTGTTGGGTCCTTGAACAAGACACTTAACCCTCTCTGCTTCAGGGGCGGTCTGCCATAGCTGGTCCTGCGCTCTGACCCTAACCTCCAAACCTGCGAGGAAAAGAATGCTGTAATGTAATGTGTGGCAATAATAAAGTCTTCATCTTTTTCTTCATCTTCATCTTCTTCTACAGTGAACTGTTCAGTGTATATTAAGTCTGTTGAGGTTATTGGTTTTGAATAGCAGTGTTTGTGATTAATCATCTTCTCAGTCTTTACCAGTGATGGGCAAAGGACATAGCTCCTGTACTTAAGTGAAAGTACAGATACTCTAGTTAAAATGTTACTCCAGTAAAAGTAGAAGTCCTCAATTTGAATTTCTACTTAAAGTTAAACTACAAAAGTACTTGTATCCAAAAGTACTTAAGTACAAGTGTACTAGATTTTCTTGCTCTAATGTTGTCATTTTTTGTAATTAACTCTTTATTTTATGTGAGAAGAATCTGCCACACAACTCTCACACGCCTGTTAATACAAATTCTGAGAAATGATCATGATACAGATGTTAGTTAACGTTATTCTAAATCAAGGAGCACAAGGGGAACATGGAACTGTAAAATAACAGGATTTGAGATCAGTTAGGTTTTCCTGCCAAGATTTGTGTTATAGATGTTAGATTTTGAAATGACGTGTGGGTGGGTGTGTGTGTGTGTGTGTGTGTGTGTGTGCGTGCACATGGGCACTACACAAGAAAAAGGACCATTACATATAAAGACAGGGTTTGTAGCGTGTAAATTGTTTCCTACATAAAGTGGTTAAAAATGAAAATATATACATCGTGGCAGAAGAAAATAGTAAGTACTACAGCGGGACAGGCAGACTTGGTCACTCATACAGAACAGCTAATGTGTGCTGGACACTACTGTATCCTGGGAATCAGTTTTAAACAAATGACAAGCGAGGATCTAAGCAGAGTGACTTTAACAGAAACTTGCTGCTCTACAGATTCAGAGGAAAAAAAGTTCATATTCAGCACTAGTCAATATTTCAGTATTTAGTAACTAATGCTTTAGTGTGTTATGGACAATTACAGTATTTGTGTACTAATCTTATTCTGCTTTACATAAAAAACTGTGAAAAAGAAATTTTACTTGGTGACTGGTCAAATATCAACAATAAAAGTTGAGCTATTATCAGTCTATGCTGTTTAAGTCACTCTTAGACTGCATAGACTGCTGTTTAAGAGTGACTGATTACGTTAGCTTACTTAGTTAACTGAAGCTTAGCTATACACAACATAATTAATATAACTACAGATTTATTCACATACACAATAAAATCCTTCATTGCTATGAGGCACGGTGGCTTAGTGGTTAGCACGTTCGCCTCACACCTTCAGCGTCCTGGGTTCGAGTCTGTGTGTGTGTGTGTGTGGAGTTTGCATGTTCTCTCTGTACTTTGTGGGTTTTCTCCGGGTGCTCCGGTTTCCTCCCACAGTTCAAAGACCTGCTTCTAGGCTGATTGGAGTCTCTAAATTGCCCGTAGTGTGTGATTGCCTTAGTGAATGAGTGTGTGCCCTGCGATGGGTTGGCACTCCGTCCAGGGTGTATCCTGCCTTGATGCCTGATGATGCCGGAGATAGGCACAGGCTCCCCATGACCCGAGGATAGATCGGATACGTGCTAAATAAAAAATGGTCATTATGATCATCACAGGACGTACTCACCTCTGCATGTTTTCTCAAATATGATGTATGAATTCTTGTAAAAAGAAATCGTATGTTACTGAGGCAGAGATGGAATCTGAATATGAATGACACTTTCTTCTGTCCTACAACTAGAAACAAGTTGGGATGGGGTCAGGGTTTTCTTCCATCATAGGCTACAGTATTTCAGGCTGTGACACTGCAGTGCTAATGCTGTACCTCAGTTTGCTGCTGTGCTGTCATTTTTTTTCCCCCTTTTCTTAGTAACAGGAGATGTGGCATGATTTAAGGAAGTAGAAAGTATGATATTTTACTTCACAATGTAGTGGGGTGAAAGTAAAAAGTCTCTTATACTTTAGTAAAGTACAGATATTGGAGAAGGATACTTCAGTAACGAATTACATTTACTTCGTTACTGCCCGCCACTGGTCAGTACATATTTGTTTGGATTTATAATTTGGGTTCTAGCAGCATAATTAGCAGCCAACCTACTGTACTAACGAGTGTCACAGTAGAGAAACATATTAAAAGAGAGACATCCTAAAGGAAGGAACGCTTTTTCATTAAAACCAAATGCTGTGTCTACTACTAATAGGTCACAGATCTTTCATGTTATTATTTGTTTAATTGTTATAGTCAAGTATTTAAAATGGTCTTAAAGTATTTGGGTAGGACTTTTGAAAAAGTGCAAGCCATCATGTGGTATCCTGTAATCCAGTAGTGTTTCTGTGTAGTGTTAATGAAAAGAATATTGGAGTTGGTGACGGAATGATGATATACTTTTAACTATGTGTGTGTGTTGGTACAGAAAACCCTTCCTCGTTCTCAGACAGCAGTCGAATTGAGCGTCCATTGGAGGATCTGCCCCTGGAGTCCTCACTGCCCCACACTGACTCAGGCATTGGGGACGAGCCGGTGGGCGGGACCCTTAATGGTTCTGATCTGGGAGTTGTAGCTTCAGGTGTGGGTGGAGGTCCAGACGCCATGAGCGAGCTCCTGTGCACGCTTTCAGCAGAAGTGCGCAAGTCCCACGAGTCTCTGCTCGAGTCTCCACTCGGTGCTGACCCTCTCAAGCCGGCCACATCTATCTCCAGCATTAGCCAGGCCAACAAGGGCATCAATGTTAAAGAGATCCTTAAAAGTTTGGTGGCAGCGCCAGTGGAAGCCACCGAGACGGGTCCTGAACCACAGCCGTACCATCCTGACCCGGCCCTGAAGAGAGAGGCGGCCGCCATGCTACCCATGCAGTTCCATTCCTTCGACAGGTGAGGAAGCATTAAGAGCTTCTGTTTTGCACCATTATTTTGGCTTATGCTCTGTTTACTAAGAATGTCCCTGGAGGCAGAGGCCCAGTAGGCTGTGAAGAGCTGTTCAGAATGCTCATTGCTTTAGCCCCATTGGCTTAAAGGTTCAATATTCTTTTAAGTGAGGAAAAAAGGTTACTAACACAAATACAAATCCATTTCTGAAGCTGAATCGTTTGTCACAATATCAATATGTGACTTTCTCTGCTGTCCTGAAATATGGCCCTAACCACGCTACATGCGTTAAATACGTTTCTCAGCCACTTGAGAGTGAGGTGTCAGCACTTCCTTTATGGCAGCATTTTCCCTGCATTTCAAATCTGTATTTTATAGCTGTTTCTGTTACAGAGCACACAACATATTGATTTCCAGTGTGACCTATGGTTATACAATGTACTTGTCTGTAGGCTATAGATGCTTCAGAACATTAATCTGCTTCTTTCTCTCTGATTAGGAAGACTCAATAAATAAAACATGTTCTAGAGTATACAGTACATCTTTTATGAGGTCCTTAAATATGAATAATTGATATAAAAAGGTTAATAATTTATCAAAAGGTCCTTTTTTTCACTGTCTGGGTTAGAGCCATGCTGCATTGACTCCTGGCTCGCTGCTTGTTTGATGGAAGCTGACCTGTATAGTGAACAGTGTTAGCTATTGATATTCCTCATGTTTTCTAGCTACACTTTGTGATAGACAGACAAACTGCTGTTCAGTTTCAGCACTAAGACCTAACTTTGTTTTCCAGGAAAAAAGAGATTGAAGAGTCATTTGTTTATTTTTCATCTGAAATACCTCCTGACAGGGTGACAGATCGTGTCTGAAGTTGATATTAAACCCAATCCAAATATATAGAGACGTGTGTAAATGTGTTCACTCACAGGAGCGTGGTTGTACCAGTGAAGAAACCTCCACCTGGCAGTCTGGCAGTGAACACAGTGGGCACACCCACCAGCAGTGCCATTCCCTCCTCCGGCAGCACACCTAACATCTTTGCTGCTGCCAGTGCCACGCCTAAGAGCATGATCAATACAACAGGTACTCACACACCAGTAACAGATTAAGATCTCAGAGACCTTGATAGACCTTGGAGGCCACAAGTAGAACCCACTTAGAAAAGTAGAGCTCTTAAAAAGAGTGTAGAGCTCAGCTTCTGTACTCTCTTAATAAGAGTTGAAAAAGCTTTGTCAGATATAAAAGATTTCAGTTTTATACCCAATAACATTTATATTTGCATTTGGTAGACACCATTATCCCGCACGACTTACTTACTACAGTAGTGCTTTAAAATCTCTGTCAGTATCTGATTATTCATTTCCAATTGTAATAACAAGGATACAAGTTCAAATCTCAGCACCACATCACTGGGCTCTTGAACAAATTTGCTCATTCAGACTGTTCACTTTTTCCTGCATGTTCTCGGTGGTTGTTATAGTAACTGTGCAGACATGTATACTCTGAGTAGTGTGTGGAAGACTAAAGTCAGCTAGTTATTTTGCTACTAACACTGAGATTTGCTGTGGATTGTGTTGCATAAGGCGGCGTGCAGGTTCTAAATCTATTTAAACTGACAGTGAAAAGAAAGAAAGAAAGAATTCCTCCCCTGCGCTGTCTTTTGTTTGTTGTAGGTGTGGTGATGCTTTTGATAAAAATTTCTCATATCAGGAAGCATTTCTGGAAAAAATAATTGCATTAAATTGGTTTTCACTTGTCACAATTCACATATTTAACACGCATATTAAACTGTAGAGAATCTTTCTTGCTCAGATTAGGTATGCCATCTGACCAGAAACGGCATGGCCAGTCAAAAATAACTACAAGGGTGGTGAATGCTAGAAGTAAAGAAATCTATATTTTAATATATAGTGTTCAAGTGGAAGTTAATAATGCAGTGACATATTTAAAGTACTAATGTACACTAAGACCAGTAAAGAAGACAACTACATGAGTTATTAAATACGCTTAGGGTGTCTCTGCACCAGTGTTAGTGATAATATAAATCTTTTCGGAGTAGCTGAGCTTCCGGGTGAAGGTTGTCAGGAATTGTGCTGCATGAGAAGATAGCACCATGTAGGTGCTGTTTAAATGGTGAGGATTATGATTGTGATGCACTGAGTTTTAGACTAATCCAGCGCATGTCCTGCAGGTGCCACAGACTCTGCCTCGTCTTCCTCTGCCTCATCCTCCAGCTTTGTGAACGGTGCCACCAGTAAAAACCTGCCTGCTGTGCAGACTGTAGCTCCCATGCCCGAGGACACAGTGGAGAACATGAGGTACGCCTCCCTCTTCCTCATCTCTTCTCTTCATCTCTGCACACCTCCACTCCCCTCCATTATCTCCTTGCTTTAACAACTCTTCTTGCTCTCCTTTTTTATGCACGTTTAAGTCACTTTCTTCCTCAAAACACCACACCACACATTCCCTCTGCTTGACCTGTCTGTTTTGCTGGCTTTATCTTCTACTGTTGCTCTTTTTAGATCCACATCTCAACCTTTTTCTGTTTCTGACTCATTCTCTGCTTCAACCTCCTCATGCAGGCACATTCTAAAGAAAGCAAGACTCACGCTTTTGTTGTGTGTGTTTGAAAGAAAGAAAGAAAGCCGTCAGACATTGTGGGTGTGTTGAGATTTTCTGCAAGGTGTAGCAGTTTGTTCTATCCTCCACTAGGTGGCGGACTATACTGCACCTCAACAGCTTGTGCGTCTGTGGATGGATGGATGGATGGATGGATGGATGGATAGATAGATAGATAGATAGATAGATAGATAGATAGATAGATAGATAGATAGATAGATAGATAGATGAGAGAGAGAAATTATGTGAATGTTTGTAATGAACTATGTCATGTATGTTGTATGTTTACAATAACACATAAAGTAAGTATCTTATCCTAGCCATTTATCTATTAATTAATTACAAGCATATTAATTAATTACAAGCATATATTTTGTCTTGTATAATGATGTGCAACACTACGTAAGGTAGAAGGCTGAATCCTCCTATCTGATCAACATTACGCTTTAATGAATTAAAACAAAGCAAGCAGAGCTCATTACCCCCTATTAATACACAGTGTCTAACAATACAGTACCTGTAATTGCTGTGTGTTTGTGCCCGTTTGTATTGCAGTGCCTTTTGTGAGGTGGACCCATGTCCACTGCGAAGTGGCTTGACCCCTGCAGAGCTCAAATCCTTTAGCTCACTGGCAGGATTCCACACAGCCCCCAGAGATGAGGGACAGTTTCTTAGGCAAGGAAGCATCGACAACAAACCAACTTAACAGCTTCCACCTCCTTCTCATTTTTTTCATCCTCTTATCCTCTTTTATTCTTTCTCTCTCTCTCTCTCATACAGTAAGGTGTAAGCTCTACTACCCAGAACTGTTTTACATTTTAGATTATTTCTCCAAACTGAATTACAGACTGCATATTAATTTAATAATACGTATTATGGAAGAAGATTCAGATTATGTTTCTATTATTACTTATTTGAAGGTTTCAGATTTGAACTATTTGAAATAGAGAATCCTTCAATGTCTACAATAAAGCTCTGGTACAGTGTATTTTTATTCTAGAAAGAATATAAATGTATCCTCAGAATTACAGCAGTAATTATTCCTATAATGGTGTTGCTCTTGAGATAGTCTCTCATGCCAGACTTGAAGCATCTGCTTGAGACTCTGGTGCATTTTATCACTAAACACAGTTTACTTAAAGGTACTTGGCTTTAAAGTAAGAAGCCATTCAACTGACGTTTCACTTCAGCTCACGTCTAAATGCTTAAAACTGAATTTCATAACTAAATGATAAGATGGCAGGAATTCTTTCTGTCCATTTCTTCCTGTCCAGTGACCATATCATGTTCTCTTTGTCCAAAATGTTTCCATTCGTTTTCCCACTGAACACCAAGTGTGTGCACACTAAAATACAGAGATCCAGTCAGTTAGCACTGAAGCCTGTGGACGGAAAACTGTACAAGAAATAATAATCCCTCTTTGGGCTGAGGAAATATTTTCAGGGTGCTCTTACATATGTACACTGCCTTGCAAAAATATTCACCCCCCTCTTAAACCTGACCATCCTTTATAGTGTTACAACCGACAAATGAAATGGATTCAGTTAGGATTTTTACCATTTGAGAGAGATATGGTCTCTTTCGGATCTTCTTTTGATCTTTCGGATGCTCCCTCATGCGCGAGGGGTCGCCACAGCTCACCATCTGGTCCGCACAACAACTTGGCACGGCGGATGCCCTTCCTGACGCAACCCTCCCATTTTTATCCGGGCTTGGGACCGGCACTGCATCCAGTGGCTGGGGTTTGGGCACTGCTTGGAAATGGAACCCGGGCCTTCCGCATCGTAGGCGAGAAACCTACCACTGAGCCACCAATGTCCAGATGTATCTATTAATTAAATATATGAATCTGAATGCATTTTTAAGTTTGTAGCACTACAAAATGTAAAAAAACACCAAGAGAGTAACCTTTAATGCAGGACACTGTACCTTAATCATACTAGTACCTTTATTGTGAGAGAAATTAATTTGCCAAATTTTACACTTAGTTGAAATGATATTGCATGAGATATAACAAATATCACAATATCCATATCCAAAGTCCAATTTTTGTTCCATATTTAAAAACAATCTTAATGTAATCAACATACTGTTTGGTAAAGTTAAAAGCAGTTCTTGGTAATTGATGCACATGACTGTATTACATGACTCTCACACCACTTCCTTCTGTTCTGCACACTTTCCCTGTCCTGATCCTCCTGTGTGTCAGGGAGGTGGATGCTGACGGTGCAGTGCTACACTGTACTGCCCTGCTTTCTCTCATCTCTGAGTCAGTTCCACTCTACTGTCCAGCCCAACACAACCAGTTCCTCTCAGCTCTCAAAACATGTTTATGTAGTGCAGGTGTGCACAACTCCAGTCCAGCACAATATGGAAATTTTCCTTGTCTGAACAGACCTACTCAGCCCGGTGGTTAAGTGAATGCCTGTGTTTGAGCAAAATAATCACTTGGCCCTCCAGAACTGGAGTTGTGCATGCCTGAAGTAGAAAAAAAAAACAATGATTTTCTTTGTTTGTTTCATTGCACACATGGGCTTTCCATACTAGAAGATTGTGTATGAAAAGTGGGACTGGATCATATCTTTTCTTCACTTCCTGTATCACTTCCTGCTTTATAGCAATGGCCACATCTGTGCTCAGTAAGAATGCTCACTACCTTTGATGCTACTGACCCTTTCCTCAGCCCCTCAAGCCCCTGAGCCTAGTGTTGTGTGTGTCCAGTTACTTTAGCCTAAGCGTAGGTAAGCTCGTAGGGGTGTGGGCTACTGTTCTACGAGTTTGGTTATTGAAATATATTCTTTGCAGAAATGACCTGCTCATATTAATAGACCAGATACTTTCTGCATGGAGATGGTATTTCAATAAAACTCATATTTGCGTGTGAAGCCTTTGCCTCTTGAAAAAAGAAGCCAAGTCTGGTGTTTGTAAGCAGCATTAACACTACACCGACTCACTAACTCTCATTCTAACCAGTAACAGTGTGTGCTGTAGTTCATATACCATACAGTAGCATCCAAAACTCTGGGTCCACTCCCAAATGCTGTTTAAATTGCTTATATACAGTGGGATATTCAAGACTAAGACAAATCTGCGAAATGCACTGCAACTAGTTACTACACTATATTGATGCAAATTGATCCAAATTTATATTAATGCTTATAATGCGTCCATTATCCACAATTACTCTGTCACATAACAATCCAAAAGACTTGCAGCTCCTCAAGATGTGTGCCAGTGCTATGAACAACATTTGTAGACATCTGGCTATATGAGTAATAAATAAACATTGATAAGTCTGGACTGCTAATACGGCGACAGATTGTGTAAAGATCAGATGTTGACAGAAAGAAAAATAATCCATTCATTTTTAAGCCCTGCACTCTTATTTTGAAAACTGTCATTTAACCAACTAAAGACAGTAAACAATATTTAATATAAGATCAGATAAGATAATTTTTTTTTTCGTCCTGCAGTAGGGACATTTGCATAACAAAGGGATAGCAGCCAAAGAAAAAGATAATATCAAAGCAAGGTGACTTGAAATTATTAGAGATATAGAGAGACTTAAAAAAAAACTTAACATAAAACATAACTATATAAAAAACTATTTTTAAAAAATATGCAAAGTATATAAATATATAATAATAATAATAGTAATAATAGAAATTGATAATTCAGTCTGTTATAAAGATATACAAAAATATACAGAAAATAATAATAAATTATAATCTCTTATAAGAATATACAAATATGCAAAAATATACAGAGCACTATAATAATAAAATAAAATATTAAAAAATAGTTTTAGGGTTACTTTTAAGGAATAAAACACGGCAGTAATAAACGATTGAGTGATGCGATGTCCCTCACATGCTGAAGCTGATTATTTTCCACATCCCAAAGTGTTTTATTTCTGTTATACCATAGTACTTTTTAGGGCCACGACATGTTTTTATTCACTCATAGTTGCATTTATGTCTGAGCTTTTCATGTTGCCAAGAAACTACAAGGTCCTTACCCTGAAGATCTCCTCTGTCAGAAAATCTGCAAAGCAATGACACTGGAGACTTCTTCTGAAAAATCCTCCTCGTAGAAAGATCCAGAACATTTACACACATAACGAGTCCCTGTGGAAGTTGTTACTATAAAAACAATAGCTAATTACAACAAGAGAATTATTAAAAACCTATAAACAGCCTGAACACCTTCTGAACTAAACATGCAACAGTGCTGTGGTGTAAACCCCGTGGTGATGTGATAAATCTGGAGCTGTGTGTGTGATTATGGGTGCGGTTTATAGCCACAGTTACACAATTACATTGCTGAATCAACTTGTAGAAATGATGGAAACTGAGCAAAGGCTTTTGAGCCGTGTTCTTGTATTAATCAAGACCTTGGAGTTATTAGATCTTTAGATAGATTGTCAAAAATGAGTTAATACTGAATACTGCTGAATCAAAAATATTTACACCCTCAATATTACTGACAAGTATAGATATATAGAGAGTCAAAACTTTAGGTCCCTGTATCCTAAGGTCTTGTATTGAAACACAACGTTCTATAGAATGTTTTAAGTGTAAACAGTCGTTGCTGGAGTGGACTCAGACCTTTGGGCCTGTCTGTATTTTTAGGCTAAGCTTTACAGGATGCTTGACTTTTCCTGGCTGTCCACCGTAACAACATCGCTGCCTCTCTGTCTGTCTCGCTCTCTGTTTCTCCTACAGTATAACCACTAAGCTAGAGCGTGCGCTAGAGAAGGTGGCACCGCTCTTGAGGGAGATCTTTGTGGACTTTGCACCCTTCTTGTCCAGGACCCTGCTCGGTAGCCATGGGCAAGAGTTGCTGATTGAAGGTACAGGTGCTGTATTGTGCTTCCTTTTTTCTCTCTAGCTGGTGTCTCTGTGGAGTCCCTCACTGTCCGCTGTCTGTGTGTGTATGTCTGCTGCCTCATACACACAACCCCATGGACAAGGTATGAGGTCAGGAGAGTTGCAGATACAGGATAATGCTATGTATCAGAGAGAGCAATAAAAGACAGAGCTTCCATGATGAACAAGCTGGATTTATTTAACTGTCTTGTATTCTGCACTGTTTTTTTTTCTCGAGTCTGTTTGTTTGAAATGGCATGACCCAAAATTATAAGTCTGTAATTATAAAGGAGGACTAGAAAACAAATATAAGCTCACGTGTCTACGTGCGCCTCTAAGACCAGCTTTACCTCTACTGAGTAAATAAATACACCAGGTGATAAAAGTTACATACAGGTTTTTGATCAGCTCTAGATATGATTTAATAACAGGAAACTCAAGGAAGCTGGAGATCCCTCACATGTAGATTTTTTTCTGTTTTTTCACTGTCCTTCGTCTTGGTCACAATCTGTCTCTGTGTCCTCACACTTCCACCTTCTGCTTTCTTTTCTTTTCACTTTTTCTTCTCTTTTTCTCTCTCTTTCTCTCTCTCTCTTTTCCCCATTATCAGAGTCGTCTCAGGCTGCAGTGTGCGTGCACGCTCATCCTGTTTTACATGCCCTGTCCTAAATGTTTGTCTTATATGGTTGTTTTTATGGTATATGTTGTTGGAACACTGTCACACTATATAACTGTATGAAAATAAATAGATAAGTAATGCCAAGTTATTATCTGATATCAGAATACTTTGTTGGCTGCACTCTGGCTTATATAGGGTGCAGCAGAGGAAATGTGTGTTTTTCCAACAGGCAATATGCAGCAACAAGGAGGTTGTTGAAAAGCTTCACTCTTTATAACAGGCAGCATAGATGATACAATTTCAATAGCCAGTAGCCATGGCACCATGACTCATGAGCATTGAGTGTTTGTTAAAAAATAATTTAATAAATGGTGAATCCGTAATTGCTGTTCAGTGCCTCTTCCGTAGACAATTCAGTGTGGGGCGTCACAGAAACATTTCTGATATTAACACGATCCTCATATGGGTTGAAGCATTCAGAACAACAGGGTCTGTGATGAAGAGGAAATGATCTGACCTTTCCGTGTCTGTGAAAAAGACTGAAGCATTCCACCCAGCACCAGGCTTTAGCTTTGCTGCTGTTGAAATTGCATCATCTACGCTGCCTGTTACCAAGAGGCTGAGCTTACATGAGCAAAACTGAAAAATGTGTAATCTAAGTTATATTATTAACCTTACTTTCACCCTCTTCACTGTTGCATATTAGCTATTCGAAAAACATGCATTTCCTCTGCCACACCCTATATCATGGACACTTTCCAGCATGTAAAATAGAGGTTTTCTAGACACTTGAATGATATAGTTTACAGTCACATACTGTAGCCACACTATCATGAAATGCTGGCCTGCTAGTTGTACAACATTAGCCTTTCTTATTGCCACATATACATTACAGCAAAGTGAAATTCTTTTCTTCGTATATCTCAGCTTTGGAAGTTAGGGTTGGAGCACAGGGGCAGCTGTGATACAGTGCCTATGGAGCAGAAGGGGTTAAGTGTGTTGCTCAAGGGCCCAGCAGTGACAGATTAGCTGTTTTGTGCTGGAGCTTGAACCCCACCCTTCCAATCAACAACTCAAAGCCTTAACTGCTTGCGCCACCACTTTGCCTAAAAGTACTATAGTAGGACCATGGCACTGTGCAAAACAGATCCATGAAAAAAGTTTGTCTTTAGCTATTAGTCTGAAATAGATGAGTGCTGTTAGGCTGAACTTTGCATTCAAAACAGCAAGGAATAAGAATTTAATGAGGAAAAATGACTGCAAGCCAGAGGCTATCTCAGTCCCAGGTTTTCATTAAAACTTGTGAATCTGAAAGTTGTTCATACATACAGTATATACAGACAGGTAGCAAAATAAAGGAAGAACCTTTTTGTTAGAATGTAGATGATGTTTAGAAAATTACAGCATTTTAGATTACATCAGTATGGAGAGGATAAAGATCATACGCTTTGGCTTTTACACTCACTCGATCTTAACACAACTGAACAATCTGAGATATTTTGGAGCGATGTGTTAGAAATTACTCTCAACCACCTTCATTCAAACACAGTCAATCCCCCAGTACAGTTCCAGAGACGTGTACAATCTATAACATGGAGCATTGAATATATTTTAATGGGATCTTGTAGCTCATGAGGCAGTATAGCAACTAAATCTGATGCGAGATCATTGCTGGTAGCCTAGCACAGTTCCAGGTTTGTTTTGTTTTTATTTTTTGGTTGGTTGGTTTTCAATTTAGTACATAAAGAGTAGATGGTGTTTTTTTCTTTACTGTGTTCAGTAGAGCAGCTGAAAAAGGCAGTTGAAGTGAAGTGTAAACACAGACCAAGCCGAAATTGTCGTTTGATCAAACATTGATCATAAACCATAGTACATTTTTACTGGAATCATTTTTGTAGGTGTCCCAGTTTAAGAAATTAATATGCAACTGGTTTTCCAGCTCCATGGCATAGATAATAGTAAATAGTCAATCACTAATAATAATAATAATAATAATATTTTTCTGCGTCTTAGCATGTGTTTAAGCGTCTCTGTGTCTGTATGTTTGTGTGTATGTCTGTGTGTGTTTGTGTGTTAAATTTTGCCTTTGTGTTCCTTTGCACTGCAGGTCTGGTGTGTATGAAGTCCAGCACATCAGTAGTAGAACTGGTGATGTTACTGTGCTCACAGGTAAGAGCATATCAGCATTGATCCCACTGATATTTTTGCTCATCAGTTAAAAATACAGCTTCTGAAATATAAATATCCAGTGCAAGTTTCCATCTTTCATCCACTAATATGGAGAAAGTCAGTGGAAGTGCATTTATAATTAAGCAATATTGCACTAGCAGGAATGCATTTAGACTGAATATCAGCACGGCTGTGAGTCAGCTGTAGGTATTAACAGCATGAATGTGAATGTGATATTGCTTTTATGCTACAGATAAAGCTATAAATAAGAAATTAATGTGGAGGAACTGCCATTTCAAACACAATATGGTTAAATAATGAGTTTATTTTTGCTCCACAAACGGAAAAAGATCCAGTAGTAGCCAATTTCACAGAATGTGACTTTCTCCCTTTACATCTGCATCTGGTACAATGTCCTGATATGTTCATGAAATGTGTTTCATTAGCCATGTCCATTGATGATGTCACTAACACTGCTGTAGTAACCGTTTCAATGGGATTGTTGCTAGCATTAGAACTTTAGAACAAGAAGCCTTCATTTTTGTCACATATACATTACAGCACAATGAAATTCTTTCTTTGCATATCCCAGCTTTGGAAGTTGGGGTCAAAGCAGAGAGGGTTAAGAGCTATGCTCAAGGCCTCAACAGTGGCAGCTTGGCAGTCTTGGGGCTTGAACCCTGACCTTCCAATCAACAACCCAGAGCCTTAAACATTTGAGCCACCACTGCTTATTTAGTACACAAATGAGGAGAGTGATACAAACAGTGTAACAGCTGTCCATGTGGTTATACTGCATATAAGCACTCTTGCTAAACAGCTTGTCCTATCAAATTAGTGAACCAGAACTAACGATAAAACTGTATAATACAGTTTCACCTCCTACAGCTTCAGAGGCATTTTGTTCTCATCATGACTCTCTGGAAGCTTTAAATATAACACAGCTCACATGCACTGTGTTAATTTAGACTTCCTGCCAGCTCAGAGCACTCTGCTCATCTCGTCTGATCTCTCTAGAAACTGTTGTGTGTGAGAATGCAGGAATGCAGTTTCTGATATAGTCAAACTAGTTACCAACAACCGTGCCACGCTTACTGTCATAGAGATCTGACTTTTTCTTCATTCTGAAGTTTGATGTGAACATTACCTGAAACTCTTGTCATGCATCTGCATGATTGTGTGTTTTGTGTTGCTGCCGCATGGTTGGCTACTTAGATAACAGCATAAATGAGGTGGTGTTTCTATTAAAATGGAATAAATGACTGAATTTTGCATTCACATTGGAAGTTTCTGAAGATTTGATTTGTTTAAAAGGAATGTATCGAAAATAATAGAACAGATTCTGAATGTGATGACTCAAGAGCCATGAATTCCACAAATACAGCTAGCAGTATCCATAATCACACCTAAAATCCCAATCTCACAATCTGACCTCTAAAGCAGGTTTTCCCCCTTAAGCTCACAGCGTATTATTCAGTTATTCACCTTTTTACTTAGTAACTATAGTGAGACTAATAGGAAATGTATGTAGTTACAGAAGTGGGGAATGTAAATCATTTTAACAACAGATGTATTTTCATGAGCAACATAGATTATTTTCTTACCTTGAACTGATTCCGTCTTCCTCTAAAGTTAGCTCCTCAATCTGTTCTTAAACTTACACATCCTCTCTATAATACAAACAGTACAAAGTTATGCTTAAATGGCCATGGACAAATCATAAACGTAAATGATCTTAAATAAGTCCTAGCTCTCTACTTCCTTCTTGGTTCTTGACTCTTGATTCTACACTAAGTGTCCAGAGGTATGATTCTTCCTATCCTTGTCCTCTCCCCTCCTCCCTTTTTTCCCGTCATCCTTAATGCCCTCCTCTCTCCAGCAGATATTGTTACACTGGTTCCACTCTGGCCTTCCATTAGATTCTCTGGGGATGAAACCGAACCCAAAGTATTGATTGGCAGGAAGTGATGGTAACTAGAGCCTCTGATGTGTCCTTCTAGAACCATCAGCAGCCTGGGCTAAAAGCCTTCCTGCCCCTTCCTGCCTTTTCTCTGCGTCTGCTGCTATCTTGGCAAAATGCCGTTCTGAACAGATTGTCAATATGTCTGCTGTTTTACAGCACTTTACTGAGGTCTTAGTTCAACTGTACTGCAGGTGCAAATGCTTTTTGTTATAAGGAAAAGCAATCCACACAGACCTTGCTTCCTTAGTAGGTGATTCAAAGTAGTCCATAGTTGTAACTGTTTAGGGTTTAAGACTTGGTACAATTAGTAAGTCTTTAAAAATGACATTAAACTCTTTCTTTTGTGTTTCAGGAGTGGCAGAACTCCATTCAGAAGAATGCAGGACTGGCATTTATTGAGCTCATTAATGAGGGCAGGTAAGAACACATGGACAGTGAAGGTGATCAATGTGAAAAATAAAAGGTTTATTACACACACATTCAGAAACCCTGTATAGTTACTGATTATTTTAGGATGAAAAGAAGTTTCATTATTCAATTTGTTTGTTTGTTTGCTTTTTTCATTTTTTTTTCGTATAGAGCTTTTAACAGAATATAAGAAATATAATAATATTATTATTATTATTATTATTATTATTATTATTATTTGTATTCATCTCAGTGAGCAAGTCTGAGGTGACTGTGGCAAGGACAAACTCTCTGAAATGGCATGAGGAAGAAACCTTGAGACGAAACTAGATAGCATAACATCTGAGTTTATTTTAGATTTAACACTAACTCATCCATGCCTGAGCCTTCAAATATTCAATGATGGGGATTCAGGATATGTAGAAATTTATTCTGTGTATTGATTAAGAGGGTGTTATCCTCACAGGTTTGGCATCTTCTCTTTGAAGATCCGAAATCTTGATGAAGTGGAATCCAACGGAATTATGTTGATTTTTCCCTAGGAATAAACCCTGTGCTAGTTTCTTGTTCTTGCTCTTTAACAGCTGTGTGTTTGTTTCAGGCTCTTGTGCCACGCCATGAAGGACCACATCGTGCGAGTGGCCAATGAGGCAGAGTTTATCCTCAACAGGCAGAGGGCTGAGGACGTCCACAAACATGCAGAGTTCGAGGTCAGCTGATGTGTGTGACTGTGTTTGTGTGTGTGTGTGCTGCTAAATGTAGTGTATGCTCTTGACATACGTGAAGCACAAAAAGACTCTGATATATATTTATATATAAATATATATCTGTATATATATATATATATATATATATATATATATATATATATATATATATATATATATATATATATATATATATATATATATATATATAAATATAAAACATTCCTACAGACTGATGTAGCAACTTTCTTACCATGACCTTATGTCTCTCTCAGTCCAACTGCGCTCAATATGCAGCAGATCGAAGAGAGGAAGAGAAGATGTGCGATCACCTGATCAGTGCAGCCAAGCACAGAGATCATGTGACCGCCAACCAGCTGAAACAGAAGATCCTCAACATCTTGACTAATAAACATGGAGCTTGGGGCACCATGGCACAGAGGTATACAGAAACGCTACTCATGAGGAAGGCTTGGAAAGGAGTTGCATAAATGAAGCATTACTGCCAATTATTCACACTAGCATGCTGCCACTCTCTGATGTCACTCACTCATGACTTTATTCTGTCTGATAACAAATTACAACAGCCAAAAGGCCTATAGGATGATGTACAGTTTATGCACATATATCATTGATCTTTGTAGTGAAACTGTGTATCAGATGCTGTTAAAACAATCTGAACCCATGTAGGAATTTTGAAAGTAGAAAATCAAGGTGAGGAATTTACACAAGTCATTCATCTGGATTGCATTTGAATGGTTGCATGTTGCTTTGTTTCTTGTTATAAATGCAAGTTGAATATTTTTGTAATAATTATGATAGCAATCTGAAAACATAACATAATTACACTTCTGGCCTATTTGAAATGGCAAAGTTTGAAATGTTAAACTCTAAACAAACACTTCAGGGAAGCAAAGATTGAAAAGACTGGAGTGAAAGATATTACCTTCTGCGGCTGAATAAACGTTAAATTCAAAAGGACACAAAGTTTTATTCTCATCATGGCCAGGGAGAAAAGCTCCAAGGACACAGTCTTCCATGAAATGATATAGTTGCCTTACAGGGCTGGTTGGTTACGGGTAAACAAACAAACTTCCTGCTTGTTGATTAAACAAAGAATAAATGAGCATGAATTATTATGCTATATGATTACATAATTAACAGGAAAGGAAGTACATGTTTGGTGAAAATCTAAAAATACTAAACTGTAAGAACTACATCATCTTGACTTTAGGCTATCAGCCGCCTTCATCCATCATACAAACACACCTGACCTCAACTTCACATCAGGTGTATTAAATCACTAGTGATGGAGTGAGTCTTCCTCTCTGCCTCGAGTCTTCTCTCTCAGTTGGTCTAAACCACACCTGCAGACACACGAGGCTTTTGATAACACACAGAAATGTGGAGGCTACAGAGTAGAATGGAGAATTACCTACAGATCCCTAAAGAAATAACATGAAAAATGAAACATATTGATATGGGCTATGAAATTAAATCAGTATAACAAAAGTTTACTGAATCAAGCTCTACAACCTACACACACTCTTTCTTGCTCCTGCAGCCATTTGATTGATTTCTGGCGGCTGGACTACTGGGAAGACGATTTGCGCAGGAGGAGAAGATTTGTTCGCAATGCATTTGGCTCCACACATTCAGAAGCGTCGCTCAAATCACTGGAGGATTATGGTCAGTGCCTTTAATTCACTGTTTCTACTGTTTCTATACATTACATGTCACTAGTGAACACTTATATTTAATATAAATAATAAATGAATACAGTTGTGCAGTTTATTAACAGAACATTATTTTAAGGTCACATAGAAGGTCAGAACACGTGTTTCTGTCTCTGCAGCTCCAGAGGAAGAGGAGGGCGTGAAGTCGAAGAAGACGTTCAGGAGCCAGTCTGTGGTCAGTCAGAATCCTGAGATGGAACTGATGCTGGAGGGAGATGATGATGCTGTCAGTCTGCTGCAGGAGAAGGAGATTGACAATCTCGCAGGTATCCCTCACATTTAGGAGAAAAGCCAAATGGATCACCAGTGGTGTTTTATGTATCCCAGCTAGATTTTTTGTTAATGTGTATTAAATGTACTTTATTTCTAGTGCCTTTTCATCCTCGAGTATTTACCTCCAGAGGCAAGTTTCCTCTTAAAGTTGGTGGATAGCCTAACAAACATGAGCAGCATTCGAACAGTGGTTCGGATGGAAATCTAGAGCTCCTGCTGCCACAGCTGCAGAAAACTGCTGTTGATGAAACACTGCATTTAAGCCTGATTTACTAAAATGAACTAATTAAAATCATCTAGACTCATCAACTCAATTGAACCACTGACTGTTTGTAACATATTCAGCCCAATTTAGCTTCATTTGATTAAATTAATGAACTTCTTGAACTCTGGTACAGTGTCATTAACAACTGTGCAACACTTGATTTAGAAAATCAAATCATTTTTCTGACAAACAAAGTCCATGACAAAGTACTGCTTGTTAAACTCAGTCGGAGCATTATCAGGAACAAATGTAGTAAATAACCTGGTCTCTTAAAGGTCCTGTAGTTTTGAGCACGCCAGCCCAGCTGGTCGCTCCTGTGGTCGTTGCCAGGGGGACGCTCTCCATCACCACCACTGAGATTTACTTTGAGGTGGATGAAGAAGATCCCGCATTCAAGAAGATTGATGCAAAGGTGTGTGTTGCTCCTGCAAAGCCTGAACATCTGTTTGTCAATGAGGTGGTAGAGGTATAGAGCTGATATATCAACTCCATTGCTCTTATAGTGCTGTGTGTGTGTGTGTGTGTGTGTGTGTGTTTGTTCGTGTTCAGGTTTTGGCATATTCTGAAGGGCTGCATGGGAAATGGATGTTCAGTGAGATCAGAGCTGTGTTTGCAAGGCGTTACCTGTTGCAGAACACTGGCTTGGAGGTCTTCATGGCCAACAGAAGTAAGAGCATTGTCATATTTTATATTTATATTAAGAAAATTGCTAGAGAATCATTTTGAGCATCTGTATTATCCCTTCAGACTTCCCACTAATGATTACCTCTTTTTCAAATTACATTACATTCAAATTACATATTCTCTTTGGAAGAAATCTGAGTCTAAACTCAAGCAGTCACTGGTCCCAAACATCCAGATAGTCTGCAATATTTCTGACTCTAATATTCTTAAAGACTGGTCAAGTGTCGAGCCTTATTTCGTTCTTATTAATGCAAGGCAAGGCATTATTTAAACCAGTTGTTGATGCGCAAATATGCACATAAAAATCTATTATTTAGTTTTAGGGTTTAGGTTTGTTAACCCGGGGTAAAATATGAGCAGTGTGAAACATCAGACAAAATAACTGGAGTGTAGAATGACCCAGGCTTAACTAATACAAGTGTGAAAAGCTCTGTTGTCATCTTTAATGTTAATGAGATACAGAGAACCATTCTAAAATGATCTGAAATAAACCTCCATGAGAGACTTTAAGTGCGCTCTGCCCTCGTTTCTTACATAAAGATGTATAATATGAAAAACATTTTATGCTTTGCTGTACAAATTGTCTGTTCTCCATCATTTATGTTTCTTGTCCCTCTCCTTATAGCATCTGTCATGTTTAACTTCCCGGACCAGGCAACTGTCAAAAAGGTGGTGTACAGTTTACCCCGAGTGGGAGTCGGTACCAGCTACGGCCTTCCTCAGGCAAGGTAGGACATGGTCGAATATTCATAAAACATCTCCACACCTGCTATAGGTACTGATCTGAAATCAGATTTTCCTTTATTCATGCGAATATATTTAGAACTAAAGAGGTCAGCTGGTTAAGGATAGATACTTTGGTGTTCTCAGTTTTTTGTGTGTGTCGTTTGTTTTTGAAATGTTTGTCCTGAACAAAAGTATGCAATGTTTATAATCTTGTTGGCAGACGGATTTCTCTGGCCACCCCTCGACAGCTCTTCAAGTCCTCTAACATGACCCAGCGCTGGCAGCGGCGGGAGATCTCTAACTTCGAGTACCTCATGTTTCTTAACACCATTGCAGGTGAGAATGGACACTACTTGTCACAAATGAAGGCTTATGATGGTTCAGGAGCTTGAAAACTGTCTAATCCTGTGCTCACAGGCAATTTGGACATCTTTGTGACTAATAAATTACAGAAATATTAATATTTGTGTGTGTGTTTTCAGGAAGAACATATAATGACCTTAACCAATACCCGGTCTTCCCCTGGGTCCTTACCAACTATGAGTCTGAGGAGCTGGACCTCACTCTGCCTGGCAACTTCAGGGATCTGTCGAAGGTAATATTCTGATTCCTGAATTTCTCCATTTATCAGAAATCAGTACAGAGATCAAGAATTAAGCACTATAAAGCAGCCTGTACTAAATGGTCTGTTTAATATATATATATATATATATATATACAGTCAAGCCCGAAATTATTCATACCCCTGGCAAATTCTGACTTAAATTTACTTTTATTCAACCAGCAAGTTTTTTCTTGATTAGAAATGACACAGGCGTCTCCCAGAAGATAATAAGACGATGTGGAAAAAATTATTACTCATCTTTTATTTACATTTGAACAAAAAGTGTCATGTCCAAAATTATTCATACCCTTCTCAATAATCAATAAAAAAGCCTTTATTGGCTATTACAGCAATCAAACGCTTCCTATAATTGCTGACCAGTTTTTTGTATGTCTCCACTGGTATTTTTGCCCATTCATCTTTAGTGATGAGCTCCAACTCTTTCAGGTTGGAGGGTCTCCTTGCCATCACCCTGATCTTTAGCTCCCTCCACAGATTCTCAATTGGATTTAAGTCAGGACTCTGGCTGGGCCACTGCAAAACGTTAATGTTTTTGTCTGCTAACCATTTCTTCACCACTTTTGCTGTGTGTTTTGGGTCGTTGTCATGCTGAAATGTCCACTGGTGCCCAAGGCCAAGTTTCTCTGCAGACTGCCTGATGTTGTTGTTGAGAATTTTGATGTATTGCTCCTTTTTCATGGTGCCGTTTACTGTGATTAGGTTCCCTGGTCCACTGGCTGAAAAACACCCCCAAAACATTAGGTTCCCACCACCATGTTTGACAGTGGGGATGGTGTTCTTAGGGTTGAAGGCTTCTCCTTTTTTACGCCAAATGAAGGCTACATCATTGTGGCAGAAGACCATAAAACAGAAGACCAGAAGTCTTCTTCTTTGTCCAGATGAGCATTTGGAAAGGCCAAGCGGGCTTTTGTGTGCCTTATCTGGAGAAGTGGTGTCCTCCTTGGTCTGCGTCCGTGGAACCCAGCGGTGTGCAGTGTCCGTTGGACTGTCTGCCTTGAGATGTTGCCACCAGCAGAGCCCAGATTCATCAGGATGGCCTTGGTGGGATGGCCTTGGTGGTGATCCTTGGATTCTTTTTTACCTCTCTCACTATCCTCCTGGCCAGCACAGGTGTCACTTTTGGCTTCCGACCATGTCCTCTGAGATTTTTCACAGTGCGGAACGTCTTGTATTTTTTAATAATACTTTGCACTGTAGCCACTGGAACATTTAGATATGGTCTTATAGCCCTTTCCTGACTTGTGAGCAGCCACAATGCGCAGCCGCAGGTCCTCAGTGAGCTCCTTTGTCTTAGCCATGACTGTCCACAAACCAACAGCAGAGAGCTTCTGTTTTTCACCTGTTGAGTTGATTAAAACAGCTGTTCCCAATGAATCAGGGTAATTAGGATGCTTTAGAACAGCTTGGACTATTTGGAATGGTATAGAACTTTGGATTTTCCCACAGACTGTGACAGTTTGCAAAGGGTATGAATAATTTTGGACATGCCACTTTTTGTTCAAATGTAAATAAAAGCTGAGAAATATTTTTTTCCACAATGATGCCTCTTGTACATTGTGTTATTATCTTTTGGGAGAAGCCTGTGTCATTTCCGGTCAAAAAAAAAACTTGCTGGTTGAATAAAAGTAACTTTAATTCAGAATTTGCCAGGGTTATGAATAATTTAAATAACTTGACTGTATATATATATATATATATATATATATATATATATATATATATATATATATATATATATATATATATACTGTATATATACTGTATATATATTGGAAGTCATTATTGTTATGTTCTGTAACACTGTCTTGTGGTGGTTTCTTTCTCTCAGCCAATCGGGGCGCTGAATCCAAAGCGTGCAGCCTTTTATGCAGAGCGTTATGAGACATGGGAGGAGGACGGAACACCACCTCATCACTACACATCCCTCTACTCCACCGCTGCTTCTACTCTGCTCTGGCTCCACAGAATAGTGAGCACTTTCCCTGTGCACTACAGTGCTAATTCAGCCCAGATTCTTGTACTGCATGCATAAAATCAAACATGTTTATACCTTCATAGCTTATAGGGTTATAGCCTCATGAAAATGTAATCATATGTTTAAAATGATGGAAAACAAACAGCTTTGCGCTACTCGGATTTCTCTCTCTCTCTCTCTCTCTCTCTCTCTCTCTCTTGTGGCATTCATCTCTCCTCAATGTATCTTTTCTCCTGCTACCTGCTACATACAAAACACATGTTAGAGAAGCCTAGGGTTAGGGTTAGATAAAGGTGCAGATCCTTACGTGGCTCTGCCCTCCATTTACACACTACCACTCGACCACACCCTCAATTCCCACAAAAAATATTTTAAGAGCAGCTTTATGTACTAAAATTCTTGTCAAATTATTTTTAAATCACTAAACATGTATCAGACATAGCCAGGATGGAGCGAAAGCTTTTAATTCCTTGTGTGTGTTTTGACTACATAAGGAGCCCTTCACTACATTCTACCTGAACGGAAATGACAATAGGTTTGACCATCCAGATCGAACATTCTCTGGCATCATGCGCTCCTGGAGAAGCTGCCAGAGAGACACATCTGATGTCAAGGTGAGATAAACTGATGAGCAGTGGCTGATATCTGAACTTCTGTGTTGAAAATGCATTTAAATAAATGATGCCTATTTTAACCATTGTCTTTGTGGAACAGGAGTTGATCCCAGAGTTCTACTACCTGCCTGAAATGTTTGTGAACAGTAATGGTTATGATCTGGGATTGAGGGAGGACCATACGCCCGTCTGTGATGTGGACCTGCCTGCCTGGGCCAAGAAACCAGAAGACTTTGTTCGTATTAACAGAATGGTAAGAGTTTTAACAATGTTATAACATTAGACACTTACAGTTGCTTGTACTGTACAAGACCAAATATCATTTTAACCTTAACACCACAATAGAAAGGTACTTTATAAAGCCTAGTACACAGAGGGTGTGTAATACACATACAGGCCCCTTCGAAAATACTGGACCATCAAGGCCAAATCCAATTGTTTTTGCTATATATTCGTCTTAAAGGAAATGAATGTTAATAACACTCAAGCCAGTGACCCACTGACATCACCAAACAAGCAGTCATATTTTGGGATATTTTCCAGAGTCTTTAGTCTCCTCTACAGGAGGTGATATGTTTCTCAGTTGGGTTAAGGTGTGCTTATTGACCAGTCTAATCATATCAGAAATATCAGGAAATCTTGAAAAATCAGAAATTCTTGACCATCATATACATCTTTTGGTCATACACACATGTTTTCAGTATATAAGAAACACAAAAGAATTGGTTCCAATACTTTCAGAAGGAATTGTACATTCACACTGTGAACATCTGCTTATAGAAAATTCTAAATTAACACCTAATACATTATGGTGACATGAAAATTTTGGAAATTCTGCTTCTTGTGAAGTAAAATTTTCTTGGTTTCTGCATGTGTGCCTTATGGTCCATCCTTCTCCACCGTGCAAATGAACCTCACAGCTGCAAGTCATGATGATTCCTGACACCATTACACACTGAATCATGTGCACTTTTAATCCAAACCACTTAACACAAAATATTAAAGAAGCAGTCTTGCTAATGGCTTTGGCGCTTTGACATCTCAGGCTTTGGAGAGCGAGTTTGTATCATGCCAGCTGCACCAGTGGATCGATCTGATCTTCGGCTACAAGCAGCGAGGACCCGAGGCAGTGAGAGCTCTCAACGTGTTCCACTACATGTCTTACGAAGGCTCTGTCAATCTGGACACTGTCACAGACCTGCAGCTCAGAGAGGTTAGTCCCAAAGTATGTTATTTTCCACTGAAAGATCTAAGTGCCTTTATTCATCTTCCGAACGGACGAAATGTTTTGTTTCTGAATAGCTGTGCTCTTTGTTTATGAAAGCAGCAAAATCATTTTTAGTCCAGGGGAATAACAGGACAGAGGTCTGATTTTAGTCATGTGTATTTCCATGGCCTTCACTTATTCAGCCTCTCAGGCCATTAAGTGCTGCACAGAATGTGCTCTTGAGTTTGTGTCTGTACATTTGGCTGTTTTTTCTTCTTTCTGCTTCCTGTTGCTATTTTCTTTTTGCCCATGTATGGCCAGCTGTAAGCAGTGCTGGAAGCCTCTCACGCTGTCTCTTGGGCCTCGAGTGAGAGCTTTGCTTTGTGTGTTCATCTCATTAAGTAGACAAGACTGAAAGAAACACCTGTGAACTGTTCAGCACTTCAGCTGTAGTGTTAATTTGAACTGTCCACTTAGACAACTCACTGTCTGTCTGTCTGTCTGTCTGTCTCTCTCTCTCTCTCTCTCTCTCTCTCTCTCTCTCTCTCTGACTCACACACTCTCTTTTCTCTCTGTAGTCCATGGAGGCTCAAATCCAGACATTTGGTCAGGTTCCTTCGCAGCTGTTAATTGAGCCTCATCCTCCCCGCAGCTCGGCTATGCATCTGGTGAGATCATCACAGCACAGCATTCATACTTTACAGCATCCACACAGTTGAATATGGGGGGAAATTGGGGTGGTGATGAGAGAAGTTATATACATGTGTTTTCCAGTCAAACTCACTTTTATTTTCAGTTTCACTGAAATTGATTTTGAGACATTTATTCTGCTTACACATTAAATAAGATAAAGTATGGTGGGTCATAGTTTTTGGGTGGACTGATAAAGTTGTCACCCGCAAGTTGATGGTAAATAAATTTTACCTTTATGGTATAGGTATATTATTTTTTCAGTTTATAGTCTCACTTATCTCATTAGTTACTTAATAGTAACCTTTTTACCAGTGAAATTACTGCCATATATTTGAGCAAGATCATGTCTTACACTTTAGAAACTCACACATGATTGACTGCGAAGTGCCTGGTTTTGTTCTGGCTTAAAAGGAAATATATCAACGAAAGTATAGAGAATAATATTTTTTAGATTAAAAGAATGAGATTAAATTAGTCTGTTGCATTGATCAAGCTAATGGTTATCTTCTAGAACATAAACTGATGAATTGCGTTGGACCATTTCTTGGATTTTTATTTTTTATTTGTTTGTTATAAGAAGATGATGCTAATCTTCACAACAGAGACAGCACTCACACTAGGAAGGATATGATAGACTAGAGGTCTAGATTGCTGGTAGTTTAACAGAACTGAATAATGTAATTCAAAGAGACTCGTTATAGCATTATTATGATGATTGTGACCTGAAACCGACCTTATCTCTCATCCTCTGCATCACTCCAGCACCTCTCTTCCCTCCTTACAGTTCCTCCTGCAATCCTGATGGTTCCACTCTAACTCACCTCTCTCCCTCTTTTTTCCTTCATCTTTCCTTCATTTTCCTTTCCTTCCCCACCTCCGTTCTTCTCCTCTTCCTCTCTGGCTGGTGTATCTGTCTCTATCTTTCTCTTCATCAGTGTTTCCTTCCTCAGAGTCCACTCATGTTTAAGGATCAGATGCAGCAGGACGTGATCATGGTGCTGAAATTTCCCTCCAACTCTCCGGTGACGCACGTGGCTGCCAACACGCTGCCCCACCTGAGCATGCCCGCTGCCGTAACGGTCACCTGCAGCCGCCTGTTTGCTGTCAACCGCTGGCACAACACCGTCGGTGAGCACTGGCACTCTGCCTGACCTGCCTCATCACCCGGATCACATACCCAACTGCGTCAGCCTTATACTTTCACACAGATGGGTTAATATTGAATCACATCAGTTTGATGGAGTGAAACCTGTGCTCAGCTCCATTTCAGTCATAATAACAGGGACAATTTTGCTAGTCTGGCTGAGCGGGCAAAATGATTATTACTTTAAAAGACATTAAAGATACCTGATGCAATTTTATCATTTTTGCGTTACCCTCCTTGTAATTTGCACATTTGTTTATCTTTTCAGCACAAAGTGTGTTACTCCAGCATTTATAGTAGCACTGTTTCTGAGAGTAGTGCTACAGATATGGGTACATTAGTGAAGGGTTCTCTACCATTAGACAGACCCGTCTGACAGACCCTGACCCTCAGGCCTGACCATGTCTATGCTAAGGAAAATCATAAAAGTCTCAACTCAGTAAACAATAAAAAAAAAAAAAAAAAAAAAACTGGAGCAGTAAAGTGACAGAAACCAGACCAGATACATTTTAGTGCACTGTAATAAATAGCTGTCATTGTACTTCATCTCCTCGTTGGTTTATTTTGTATACACTTAAATAATGGCAAACACTTTATTTGTGTCCTAAGTGTGTCCTGTATCATAAAACAAAAGTTATTATGACATACATTTACATATTACATATATTATTACATGTTAAACACACGGACCATCACACCCATACCTTTCCTCAAACTGGTGGAAGCACACAATTGTGCAGGATGTCCTTATGTACTGTAGCATTATATTTCACTTTACTGGAACTAAGAAGCACAAACCTGTTCCAACATTACATTGTCCCTGTGCACAAAGCCAGCTCCATGAAGACAGGGTTTTGCCAAGGTTGGAAGAAATTGTGTAGTGGTAGGTTCAAGTCCTGCCTATAGCCCTGACCTAAACCTTCTAACACCTCTGGCATGAACTGAAACACTCCAGGCCTCCTCCCCTGACACCAATACCTGACCTAATGCTCTTGATCACAAATCTTCACAGCCATGCTCCAACATCTAGTGTAAATCTTCCCAGAAGAGTGGAGGTTATTATTTCAGCAAAGGGGGTTGAAATGTGAAATAAAATGTCTAAAAAGCACATAAGGGGTGATGGTCATGTGTCCACAAACTATTTAGCCATGTAGGGTATTGTACCTGTATATATCGTTAGGTGTGACTGTATAAATAGGTCTTTATTTAACTTTGAAAATATGAATACACGTCTCTCCATCCTGCAGGTCTCAGGGGAGCCCCAGGCTACTCACTGGAACAGGCTCATCACCTCCCGATTGAGATGGATCCTCTGATAGGTAAAGATTTAATAGCACTTAGAGTTACACAGCAGTTACTCTTACAATGCTATGATGAATTAAGAAAATACTTAAACATATATATCACATTTTCTGTAATTCCACATTTACCAACACTCTTCTTCTGCTGATCATCACAGCCAATAACTCTGGGGTGAATAAACGGCAGATCACTGACCTGGTTGACCAGAGCATTCAGATCAACACACACTGTTTTGTGGTCACTGCTGACAATCGCTACATCCTGGTGTGTGGCTTCTGGGACAAGAGTTTCCGAGTCTACTCCACAGAAACGGGTCTGTCTCTTTGCATGTAGTTATTACTTTTTGTTCCTTATTTACAGACAGAAAAGTATCTATTTTGGAAATCCCTAAATAAAGACATGAAAGAAATGTAGTGGTCTGTGTTCTCATATGCAGGTCCTTACACAGATAATTCACAGTGAGTCTAATGAGTCAGCATTTTTTAATCCTGTTGGTGATCCTGTGCTTCTCTGTGTCCTCAGGTAAACTGACTCAGATTGTGTTTGGTCACTGGGATGTAGTGACCTGTTTGGCTCGCTCCGAGTCCTACATCGGCGGAGACTGCTACATCGTCTCCGGCTCACGAGACGCCACGCTGCTGCTGTGGTACTGGAGCGGACGACATCACATCATCGGAGACAATCCCAACAATAGTGAGTTCCCACAGTGCTGCATTTATTAAACTGTCCTAACGAATAAATATTTGAGCAACAAGAAATAATGCAATTCTTTATTATATTTCTGTAGGCGAATGATAATGAATTTTTGGTACATTGGTCATGTTTAAACTTGGCGTTGCCAAGATGCTGCAACTGTAGAGTATACTTCCCAATCCCACCATCTGCTGCGAGGAGTAACCAGGCTGTCGGTAGAAAACTAGGGGATTAGTTATTGTGCACAGACCATCATTCTGACTCAGGAACAGGTGTAAACATAGATGAAACTGAGCCAAATACATTTCTGCACAAAGCCAGTACAAGGAACTTTCCTGCTTACTACCCAGTCACCTACTGGTTCAGTATATCATAAGAAAAAATTTAAACACTAGCAAGCAGACCTGAATAATCTTTATGTGCAGTTCATGGGACCATAACCCAAAATGCTGGACAGCAGCCTTTTGAGCTTTGCTTTGCTTTAAACAATGTGCTTTAGAAACATTAGAACCTTTGTCAGGACATTGAATATAAAGTGGTACCTCAGTCCTCGAACCACCCGTGTTTGAATTTTCGGTATATGATTCGAAATTTCGAGTCAATTTGACCTCGGTGTACGAAAATATTTTCACTGTACGACTCGACCGCCAGGAACGCAATTTCTTGTTTTTATACAGGATTGCAATGAATATAGAATAACGAATTTTCATTTAAAGAGGGGCTCAGCCCCCAATGAGGGTATAATAGCAAAAAATAATAAATAAAATAAAGGTTTGACTAACAGGGTAGGATGGTAAACTTATTGCAACATTCCACTGTATTGCATAGATATGTATAACATTTGAGTACTGAACAATACTATTCTTCCTGATACACACACACACACACACTTGTCCTCTGATCCTCGCTCTGCAGACTGAAGAACGCACTGAAAGACGGGGAGGAGCCAAAGTCTGCCGCCGTTTTCATATGAAATTCAATTCAATTCAATTTCATTTGTATAGCGCTTTTAACAAAGAGCATTGTCTCAAAGCAGCTTTACATAAGAAACAACAAACAGACAAACAGTTCTAGATGTTATCCCAAGTGAGCAAGCCTGAGGCGACTGTGGCAAGGAAAAACTCCCTTAGATGGTATGAGGAAGAAACCTTGAGAGGAACCAGACTCAAAAGAGAACCCATCCTCATTTGGGCGACACCAGAAAGTGTGATAGGAACAATGTCCTTTCTGCATTTATGTATAGTCAATTGTGTGATGCAGATACAGCATGTGTAGATTGTTGTGTAAATTAATAAGGAGGTTGTTGTCGTCCACAGAGGGTTATATGAAATTTAAAGGGGACTGAGGCGATCACGAATTTGTGTAGAGTTTATGGAGAATCGCAGAATTGTTAGGAGGGCTTAGTAGAAATGTTAGGGGGGCTGAGTAGAAATGTTAGGGCCCCCCTAAAAATGGCCTAGCGACACCCATGCCGCACACGCTTTCCATGCGGCGTACCCTGGCGTAGACAATAGAGATGAAGCAGTTTACGCAGGTCATCTGTTCTGAAAGCATCATCTGTGAGTGCTTGTGTTATAACCCCACGCTATCTTTTGTGGTATAATTTCAGTAGCCATGTCTCAGAAAAAGGGTAAATCAGGCATCAGTGTTGCCAAGAGGAAAGTTGTGAGATCAACCATCGAGTTGAAACAGATTAATTTGTTTTACATTATTTCCTGGGGAAAAATAATTCGGTTTTCGACCAAATCGGTATTTGACCAGACTTTTGGAACAAATTAAGGTCGAACACCGAGGTACCACTGTACTTGTTTACTTCCCTTAGTTGTAAATGCACTAAATGACCAGTTAGTCATTCATAGGCCTCCTGGCTTGTATACTATGTAATATATATATATAATTTAACATTGTGTGTATATTGTGTTCTGTTAGCTAGCTTAGGGTTTCTGTGCAAATGGATCGTGGGAATGAGAAGCACACTGGAGTTTTACTCATCATGTAGACTAGCTGATGAATTTGAGATTTGTCCACTCCTGTATGCATATTTCACTAATTTGCTCTTGTTTAGCTGAATTAAATAACATTACAAATCACACCAAAGATACAAAAACAAATCTTTGTCAATGAAGCGCCATGTTGTGTATTCTAACACACTAAACTAACAACACCAAATGCACTGTGAGCTGCAACACCATAAACAACTAAAATATGTTCTCATTAGTAACCAGTGACAGTAATTTTGTGTACTATTTTGTTCTATTTTAAACAGCAGAGTGATGGAGGATGTTTTAAATGTTGAATAGTGAACACATGACAGATGTGCTGTTTGCTGTCAGGTTCTGAGTGTGTGGTTTGTGGTGTGTCATACTGCAGGTGATTATCCCGCACCCCGAGCCGTTCTCACGGGTCATGATCACGAGGTGGTGTGTGTGTCTGTGTGTGCTGAGCTGGGTTTAGTCATCAGTGGAGCCAAAGGTGAGTACAAACACCACTTCCTTGCACTGATATAAATTAAATGCATTAATAAGTATTTGCTTCTCATGGAGTTTAGTCAGGAATCTGTGCGAGAGTGTGGGGTAACAATCTGTGACAGTGCTGCACATGGCTGTGGCTTAATGTAGTGAAGTGTGTGTGTGTGTGTGTGTGTGTTACATTCATTACATTCATTTTTTCTACTAACTTTATGATGAGCTAACATGACAGGAATTTATGCTTCATGTTTATAAATGTATAAATTAATTGAGAGAAAGACTGTCCTTGAGTCTGCACTGTAAAACTGACTGTGTGTGTGTGTATTCCTGTGTGTCTTGGTGTGTCTGTTTCTGTATGTGTGTGTGTGTGTGTGTGTGTGTGTGGTCAGAGGGTCCATGCTTGGTACACACCATCACAGGGGATCTGCTGCGGGCTCTGGAGGGGCCGGAGAACTGCCAGCAGCCGCGGCTCATCTCCGTCTCCAGCGAGGGTCACTGCATCATCTACTATGAGAGAGGCCGCTTCTGCAATTTCAGCATCAATGGCAAGCTGCTCGCTCAGATGGAGCTCAATGACTCCACACGGGTAGGATCTCACACCTTGAAGCTATTGCTCACACAATGATGCCTTAATTCATTAGAAAACTCAACATCGATCTCTGTGTGTGTCAGGCCGTGCTGCTGAGCAGTGATGGACAGAATCTGGTGTCTGGAGGAGATAACGGAGTGGTGGAGGTGTGGCAGGCCTGCGACTTTAAGCAGCTCTACATCTACCCAGGCTGTGACGCAGGCATCCGCGCCATGGATCTCTCTCATGACCAGAGGTGAGCACACTCCTAATTTGTGTAGTAATGGAACACAGTTTAGGATACTAGAATCCCTCTAATAATGATCCTGGTGACTCACAATAAAAAGCTATAGTAATGACCATAAAGACATCAATGTTAAAGAGACAGTTTGGCCAAAGAAAAAAGGTTTAGTTCAAGTAACTAGCATTTAATTGAAAATAAGAGATTGTGACAGATGAAGGTATACATTGTACACAATCGTTTGGCTCTGAGTAAGACCGTCCACTACCATCACAATAAGTGTGACCAAAGGAGTTTATTGCATCACTGACACCTGGCTTTTTTGCTATTGTTTTTGCTTTTTGTTCATGTTTTATATTCTCAATTTCTGTATTTACAGAACTTTAATTACTGGCATGGCATCAGGCAGCATCGTGGCTTTCAACATTGACTTCAACCGCTGGCACTATGAGCATCAGAACAGATACTGAGAGTGGACACGCATATAAACACACATACACACACACACACACACACACACACACACAGGAGCGAGAAGGCCGACTGCAGGCTGCTGCTGAACTTCAGCTGGGAGAACTCCTACTGACTCCTGAGCTGTTAGACCAAACACATCTCTGTTCTGGAATCAACTCACTGTCAGACTTTGTGAAAAGATTTCAAACATAAGACTTTGTTGTTGTAAGCTAGAATCTTTAGAATTGTTTTTCACTCCCCACATATGATAATAGGTCACGTAAAGTCCTCTTATTTGCAGACTGTGAAAATGAAGCCACCACTGCTGTGGACTCAACCTATCTCCACCTCAGAGGCTTCAGAGACCAACCACCAAATAATAAAATAACGAATGCTTTTATTCTCCTTTTAGTGGGTGGGGCTAGAGAACACACACACACACACAGCAGAATGTTGGCGAATATAAAACAGGTCTTTGCTGTAAGGGCGGAGCTTACATCCCTCAGTTTCCCCGTATGGACGGTTCCACCACCTTTAAAATCGTTAATGACTTGCTGTATGTAAATTATTGTGTATTATTAACAAAATGTAGGCGCTTTTGATGAGATGACAGTGACCTGAGATGAGAGCAGCCAGGTTACACCCTGGAGGTAAACGTCCTATCAGAAAACGAGCTTCGTTTTCCTCTTTGTATATTTGGTAATTGTTTTGTCATATATGTACATAACTTCGACAGCGTGGGCAGCCAGGCATGTAAGAGGAGAAAAGAGTAAAAAAAAAAAACAACAAAAAAAAACACTTAAGTTAAAAACAAAATGTAACCCTCTCACTCTCACACATTTTCTGATTATTTATGATAAAAAAAATAAAATAAATAAATGTTGAAGATTTTGTATTGACACTTTGCACCAATAACATAATTTATTAGCGGAATGGTTTTATTTTTGGTTAGGAACCACCGGTTGTATGATTTGTGCATCGATGTTTGTTGTATTTGTTCAATATTAAACCCATGTGTAATGATTCTGTTGTACCACTGCAGTAAGCAATATCATAACTTCGTAGCTAGGAGAGACATAGAAATCATAAAGCTTTTGAGGAGGAAAGCTTGGTTTATATGAGTATTAAAATATGTAAACACTTCAATATGCAGCAGTTTCTTTTTTTTTTTTCCCCTCAGCCTCTTAAGAGTAAGAAGAATATTTTTGGAGCTACAGTGTAATACAGAATTCTAATATAACCTTGTTTCATTGCAAAGGTGTAAATAATTACACAGAAAAAAAAATCGAACAAAAGAACAATAAATTATGCAAAGAGTTTGCGGATTTTGCCTTGTTATTGGCCATGGAGGTGTATGTGACTGAGACAGAGGTGCGTAGTGAATGAGCACAGCTGCCTGGGATTAGACCACTGCTTAGACTGTACATTTGATTCAGTTTGTACATTTTTGTTGTTGTTGTCCTTTTCTTTTTTCCATGGTGGCTTGATTATTGCATATGTTTCTAATTTATTGTTTTGTTTATTGTTTGTAGAGAGGAGAGGTAGAGTTATTGGTGAATAATGAAGGAAAGAGATCTGACTTCTGAACTCGAATCCTATCTGCTGATTCATGCATTTGCAGCAACATGAATAAGGCAGAAAACTGACCGGAGGAGTCTCTCCAAATGTTCGAAATTCATTCATGCCAATATATAAAGATCAATAACTGTAAAATACAATTGTTTTCTTTTTGTCGTATTTACAATAAAACCAACCAAAACATGCCTGTCAGGTGTGTGTCCATTTTTGTTACCTGCTGAGCACAGAGCTGTAAGACACAGGGTGAGAGTCAGAGTTACTGCTACAGCTGTGTACAAACATCTGTACATTAAACATCTCAATTAAGTGCAGAATCAGTGGGTTAGTTTGTCTAGCTCCAGTTCAGGGAAATATTACATTGCAGCCTTGGATTGACATTTGTTATAAAAATAAAATAAAAAAAAAGTAATATTTTAAGATTTGTATTTATTTCATACTGAAATATTTGTTTCGTTTCAGGACTTTTTTTTTTTGTTTGTAGGTTTTGGATGACTGTTTCAGCTTGCAATAAACTCCAACATTATTGCCACTATTCAAAAATAATTGAATAATATAGTAGTTGATAGGGTTTTTTTTTTAGCTTAAATGTGTGTTTAAATGTTTATTTTACACATTTTTTCACCTTTGAACACTAGTTTAATTTATTTATTTATTTTTTTTGTTTAAAAAAAATTTAGTTGAAGAATATTTTAGTGATATTTGGACACATTTATGAAAAAAATGAAATACATTTTTTTTTTTAGATCTACAGAATGTGTTAGTCAGGAGCCTATGATGAGGCACCAGAACAGCTTCAGTGCAGCTTCATGTACAGTCTCTGGATTCTTCTACATGTCTGTGTTTTAATGAAAGTGATGCAGAGCAACATGTCAGGCAACTGGGTTGCGTTCTAATGACTGTGAAAGATATAGCACATGATTCACATCAATTTTATCAAACGACCAGATCCCTGTGGATAGGGGCGGAGTCATCCTAGAAGAGCCCAAGCCCACCAGGATAGAAAAGTTTCATTGAGTCTATTAAGGATAAATAGGAAAATGGTCCTAAACAAAACAATTACAGTATTTACTTGTGGTAATTGCATGGTTTCGATACAGTACATCAGTATGTAAGCATATATAAGAAATTAAAGTGATGGATTTCAAAAGAAAAATGTGACTCTGTCACTCCTTCTCTGTCAGTCATACTGATGTTTGTGAAGCATTTGAAAGAGTAAAAATTGTAAAATCCATTCAGTTCTAAATAAACTCAGGAAAATAGTGAAAGAAAAAATGATCAAGAAAGAAAAAAAACTAATACGCAAAATCACTTTTTCTGAATTATTTTAGATCTTTATTGTTTTTTGGTGTGAACCAGGCACACAGTATAGCTGATTTCATCATGTCAGACAAGGGTGCAAATTATGTCAATACAAGTAGAATTGTTCTAGCAGTGACTGTAGAAGTACACAAAACTAGGGATTTGTTTGTATTAATAATATTGTTTCTCATTATGAGTAATGAACAGAAGCAGTTAGGGTCCTTTAAACCACGGCACTGTCGCTGGTGCAGGTTAGATGCATTTCTGTTGATTTGAAAGACAGAAAGCTGCTTCTCTCTTTCTCAGCTCATTTTCTCGTTCTCATCGCCTCCTAACCAAATGCTCAGTTTTAATCCATCAAAAAAAAAAAACAATAAAGAAAGATTGATATGGACATTGGAATGGTGCTGTGATGATAACTGATCTCCACTCACCGAGCTTCAATCTTCCCTAGCTCTATTCACAAAATTCTTTATATCAGAAATATTTCAAATCTGCTACTCAAACCCCAAACCGCTGCCTATTAACCCTGCTTCCTTAGACACTCCACTGTCTCTACATTCATTTCTGTTAGCAGTTTTCCTCATAGAACAGTGACACACTGAATATCATTGGCATAAGCTCTTCCGAGGAAAGTTACAGACATCTTTCCCACAAAGCTCTCTGCTTTTGTGCTTGAAACAGTTATGTACAGGGAAATGATGACATATGCAATTGCTATACTCGCTTGTTAAGATAAAGAAATATAGTGTCAATATCAAAATAATTGAAATCATATTATTTACACCGATTACAAAAAAAAACAAAAAACGTTCCCCATCTGACATGCAAGCCTGCTCTCTGTGCTGCACAGCACCTTCAGCTGCAGTTTCAGAGAGAAGGAGAGCAAAGTGCTGAAATAATGACGAGGTGTTACTTCACGTGTTAGACATGTGCTTCGTTTCCAGAGAGCAGCAATCAGGTGGACAAAGTCAGTGTATCTGTGACTCTGCAGCTCTTCTTAACCACTCATTATAATTAACCAGTTAACTGTCAACTGCTAATTAGCTGCTCCGTATCCACAAAATCACCTGGAACATTCAGCAACACTGGACCGAAGATAAAATAAAGTCAGCATACAGAAGCTTTAGGCTAGCTCCTTTAAACTGAAGAGAGAAAAAAAAAAATACTGAATTTATGAAGTGATTTAATTCAAAGAAATCATTGCCAGTCCTGACAAACTGTATTCCCAATTCCTAGCTGGGAAACAAAGTCCACACTTTACAAAATGGCTCAGATGAATTCCACAATGCCGCGCTCTGAATCCTCATAAACCCTTCTTCTCCTTCTGCACTCACCACCTTCGCCCAGACCCTAGAAGGGGGAGCTGGGGGAGCAGACAGTCTCGCTGGAGTGGCCAGAAAAGTCTTCAGACTCAGGCGTGGATGTGGATGAGGTGGGTGTGGTGGTGGGACCGTTTAGAGAGCAAGACAGAGAACGAGAGTGGAAAGGGGAGGCTACAGAACGGCTGGGTGGTGCAAGGCTCTGTGCTTACATTCTGGTGGCATCCTCATCTGAGAATCTGCCTCTTCTTATCAAGAGCGGAGGCCTGGAGGAGGGACAGAGAGGCTAGTCATTAGTACTTCAGCATGGTAGTGATCAAGGCCACATCTCATATTCACAATACTCATAATTCTAATCATAATGAATGTGTGGTTTCACTCGACAGAATTCGAGCTCATGCCTGAGAAACTGTGTGTAGCTCGGACAATGATGCTTTAATAAAGGGAATATACAGTATTTAGAAAGTAGTGATTCAATCCGAAGGTGAAAATCTTCATCACTTTAATACAGATAGATAGATAAATATATAGACATATATTTGTAATATATTATTTAGAATTTAAAGGAGCTCTGCCTGCAAAGTTCCTTGATTATTATTATTATTATTATTGTTATTATTATTCATTATTTTCTGGAATCACAATACAACCTGCATGTTCAGTGGCATACTCTGCACAATACAAAGTTTTCCATAGAAATGTATAAATTAATAAAGGTGATTTTAAATGATCCAGACACTAAAGTGTGCAAGCATAAAAAAGTATATCAAACCCTCTCTGAAAAAAAACATTATGGAGCAAGTATCTGAGCAATAAATGGATAATAAATCATGATCATGGAAAACCACGTGTGTAAAAAATGACAGGAGACAGGCGCACACCAAGAACACGGTGAAGCTACCACACAAAAAAGAAAATGAGGCACGGATGTGAGCAGACTTTACCTTATCCAGTACATTCCTGGATGCTGATAGAAGTCCAGCGACCCTGATCTCTGGATGCCAAAGTCATGGTTGAGCTATGCAGAGAGAAACCAGTACAAGTCAACACAAAGCTCTCACACACACAACGCTCAAGCTCACTCAATTCACTCACATGAAACACATCTGAATTAAGAATTTTCAATGCAAGAACCCGGAAAGCCTGAAAGTATTAACACAATAATATGAACCTGTGATTTGAATTAGAGCAGGAAGTCCTGTCAGAATCGCTGTTATAGAAAATTAATTAACCCTCTTCTAAGAATGGAGAACAGTGCTGTGGTATAATTACTGATATGACATGATGAAAACGTGATAGAATCAGAAACTACTGTGAGTCATAGAGCTGATGAGAGAGCGAGTCTCACCGTGATGACGTTCATATCTGACGTGGTGTCGCTGGGCTTGGGGCTTGTGTTAAAGTGCTTCTTGATCTTTCCTGCCACTGCGAGCTGATGCTCATTCTCTGATAAACCGTCATCCTGTGGATGTAACGTGCAATTTTATATTACAGAAACAAAACAAAAACTTGATATTTTACTAGTGGGTGTTATAAAGGAAATGAATGAACAAGTCAGTGTGTTTTTCAAGTTGTAGATTTTTCATATTTGTTCCAAACAGCTGTAATGGCATCACTGATCTAATGTAAGCTTCATGGTTATGCTGAAATGGACACTTGACTAAATTACCCATCAGCCCCTGCATGGCACGTCTCACTGAGCACTCACACCTGATATCTGTTTCCCATAATCAGCACATTTATTAGTTATGCTTTCTGTGCATGTTATTCACTGACTGAGTGATAGTGGCTATGTAAAATATAGTGAGGGAAATCAGGTATATGTTATTTAGGTGTTATAAAAGTGTCATGGTCATCATGAGGTACTTACAGTGACCCAGGGATGTTCCAGCACCTGCAGAGCTGTGTATCTCTGATCCACCTCCACCTGCAGCATGGATATAATCAGCTCCTGCACACACACACACACACAGAGAGAGAGAGAGAGAAAGAGAGATAGAGATGGTCATCAAAATGTTTCATGTGCAGCCAAGCACGTTTATATTTATACATATTTATAGTGTATATTTAAATTGACTGACTGAAGGATGAGATTAGTGAATGTTTTTCATCACACACCTTGGCTGAGTCTGACACATTGTCCCAGTATGGGAGAGGAAATTCTAACTGACCCAACAGAATCTGGTCAAACAGTGCCTCCTGGTCATCTGCACTCCTGTGAAAGAGAGACACATTGCAGAAAATCACTGTTAAAAAGGAAGAAGTGATGAATTGTAGTGCAGCCAGTTAGCATAAGGGGGCTGTGCTGCTCCTGCTGTCTTACATAACTCATGTCTGTTACACTTCCTACACTGGCTAGCACACATCACACATCAAAATTCTGAGAAACAGAGGGCCCACAAAAAAAAACAAATTAATTCAGATAACCAGCAATGCACCTCCATCCAGCACATGCTTCCAGCTCCGTCTGAACGGACACACCACTCTGTTCACATTCCCACATTTCAGTCAGTGTGTAAAACAAGATCCTATTGTGCCTTGTGCAAGTCAAATATTATGAGCCCAATGATCCTGAAGATTACACTCTCCTGACAGTATAAAACAATTGCTTCAATATAAAACAACGCATCATAAACTCACCCTCGGAACGGTGGGAAGCCGCACAGTAGGATGTATGTGATAACTCCAGCTGCCCAAATATCCACCTTAAGGCCATAGCTACAGTGAGAGAAGAAGATCTTAGTCTTAAAGTCACAGCTAAATGTGCTGCATTTTACCATCAAAGATTTGCGGATACCCGACCATCACACCCATATGTGAGTCTGTAAACTGGACAAAGTTGGAATGACACAACTGGATCAATTGTGAAGGGCCAAACTTGTTCCAACATGACAAAGCAAGGTCCATTAAGACGTTTGCCAAGTTTTGAATGACCTCCACAGAGCTCTGACCTCACATGACATCACCGCCTGATCTCGCTCTTGTGGCTACAGCCATGCTCCAAAATTTAGTGAAAAGCCTTTCCAGAAGAGTGGAGGTTATTATAACTGCAAAAGTAGGAGACTGGAAGCAGATGTTTAAAATATGGGTGTGATGGTCAGGTGCCTGCAAACATCTGTCCATATAGTGTATATACATATTATTAAGACCTTAACTTGGTAATATATATATATAATATATATATATATATATATATATATATAATTTTTCATAAATATAAAATAAATTTTCATTAAAACATGGATAAATAAATATGATTATAATTAAATAAATACAAATTTATGATAAAGCAATTAGCACAAATAAATACAGTGAGTTGGCCAAGAGGTGTTGTTATCAGTGAGCACTGTCTCACCCGGTCTCTGCAATAATCTCAGGTGCTACATAAGTGGGAGTCCCACAGACGGTGTAGAGTGGCCCGTCCACCACTGTGGCCAAGCCAAAGTCTCCCAGCTTTAGAGACTTACTGCCGTCCTGGTGCTCGTACACCTGAATGAGAACAACACAGTGTTTAGGTTTAGAGTGAACAAATTTCACACAGATTTTCACCAGTTCTAATAACCTATTTCAAACAGGAAAGTGACTTCAAAACACATGGGGCCTGAAGGGATATTCAAATGTTCTCTCTGAAATTGTTGAAACACTGCTGTCCTTCGAACCCCCACACCTTTTATGTTCCTTTGTTTAGTGCTAGTATGTGCTTCAGCTTCAGCCTGAGTTTGACTTATGCTAAAGTAAAAAGACAGACTGCTGCCACTAACACATCCCACTTTCCCTGCTCTGTTCAGTTATATAATGTGAATGAATGACATCTGGGAAAAAGAGAGAGAGAGAGAGAGAGAGAGAGTCAGAGAAAGAGATAGAGATAGAGAGACCCATTTGGAGTGATGATAGTTGCAAAGTTTTAGTAATACAAGCAATTATCAGCAACATGAGGTGAGTGCCACTGACTCAGTGCCCATTTCACTTCGCACTGATTAAATTTCACAGCCACAGTGAAGCTTGCCCACAATCACATATGCCAATGAACATAGATGTACTGGCAATAATTGACTATAATTCTAATCGTTATATTAAGCCATGTTAATCACTGTGGTAAAATATTTGAGCCTAAAATGCCCACATCCATTTCTCTGTGAATAATGTTTAAGCAGAGATGCACTTATTTATGGCCTCTCTGTCTCTCTGTCTGTCTTAATCATCGTCGGATGCTGAGGCCAGGGTACACACACTCACACGCTGATTCTGCTACAGAGTGGCATGTGTTTGAAGCGATTTAGTCATTGCACGGGGTGCAGTATGACTGTCAGATTGTGAGTCATGTCTCACTTCCTCCCCTGTGACAGTGAGATCACACAATCAGGCTCCAGGAGAAGAACACGGGAAGGACGACACTGACACACAAAGACTCTGCCCCCTGCCTTTCTCCTTAATTTATTCACTTATCTATTCAACTATTCATTCATTCAGTTACTAGTTACTTTCATCCACATCTATCTATCTATCTATCTATCTATCTATCTATCTATCTATCTATCTATCTATCTATCTATCTATCTATCTATCTATCTATCTATCTATCTATCTTTATTTTTCAATTTCAAGGCTTTGAAACTCATGTACAAGTCCTTGTCTTACCCCTGCCTCAACACTCTTCAGAGAGGTATGAGGTCCCTTTTCCAAACCTTCAAACTGACTGTCCATCAGTGATGAAATAAACGTCAAACTTAATCTGAAATCTGTCACAGTTTTGAAAAAAATGGCTAAAGACCCAATTCTTCCAAGAACACTCAACTAACCCCTAACTTCTAAGGACTCAAAAATAAATAAATAACTAAATAAATAAGGAGTCTGCACTTTCTCTGGCTTTTACACCACTACTCTGAGCACTTAATTAAAAATAGCACTACTTGGATTGTCCTCTGCTTGATATATCACTTTGCTTCACTATCACTTTTCTCATTTGTAATTACAGTGTCCGTGTTTAATGTCATATATCAGGATTACAAAAGGCTTATTTTAATGCTGAAGTTGAATTTGGCAGGTAAACTTAAGGGTCATATGTTCAACGACCTTTCAAATGAATAATTAACTGAATGTTATAATAATTAATAAATGCATGTCTGGCTGTATAAAGTAAAGTTTAAATGATCTTCTTACCAAAAGGTTCTCTGGTTTAATGTCTCTGTGGACGATGTTAAGGCTGTGTAGATATTTAATAGCGTTGGCCAGGTTGTACAGCATGCCACTGGCATCCCTCTCTGTGTATCTGGTCGCAGAGGTAATAGCGTCAAAGAGGTCGCCCCCCTGTGGACATGCAAGACACAACAACACAATAAACACCTGCAAAGTTTTAAACCGACAACCGTCAAGCTTTTTCATCATTTTTCAAGTCATTTAGTCATTTAGTCATAATACAAAAGCCTATTAAGTACACACATGTCAAGATCATCAATTCATTAGGTCATTACTTCACATCAGCTTGTTGTTGATAAATATCATGAGCAGAAAGTTTACAGTGGCCTGGTTTACAGAAATCCCCTCACAGTGAAGGCTAAGTGGAGCAGCAGCTTTATATAGAGCTGCGTTGGACTGAGCCAGCTGTACTGTAAGGACTGACGAAACAAGATATCAAACACAAAAGGCCCTCCAAAATCTGTGTGCTCCTTTATGTCCTGTTTCTCTAAATTTGTTGAGATTAGCATTTAGACTAGATAAAGGTTACTATATGGCCTTTTTTGTTGTTGCCCTGAATTGCTACATTTGTAATGTGCACATGTTTATAAAAAAAAAGTTTAAGAGTACAAAAAGTGTGAGTATATTAAAAATGAACATGCAAGCTCACATCTGACTTGCTACTTGTGAATCGATTCTTTACTTTGCTACAGAACCAGAAAAAGGTATGCATCAAACTGTATAATGAGCACACCTTGACAAGCTCCATGACAAGGTAGAGCTCGCTGTATGTGTCCATCTCCTCAATCAGCAGCACGATGTTGGGATGTTTAACTCTCCGCAGAATAGCCACCTCGTTCTGGATCATTTGCTCCTGGAAGAGGGAGCACAAGGAAAAACAATCCAGGATTAAAGCTTAATCTTTTAACTTTCAAGAAGCTTTCAAGAGGAGAGGAACATATCTTTTAAAGTCTAGGTAGGAATTCCAGTGGGCTTGATGATCAGACCTCAACAGAGAAGCACATGTTGTCTTACTTGTAAATACAGCTTATAAATACTGCACGTGAAGCATTCTTATGTTTAGGACTTCAAAAGTAAATACATTTTTACTGTGCTGTACTCACTTTTCCTCTGCATTTGCCTTTATTGATAATCTTCAGAGCATAGGCCCGGCCAGTAGAGCGCTCCACACACTCATGCACTACTGCAAAGTTGCCGTCGCCGATCATTCGGCCAACTGTGTAGCGGTCAGAGATGGAGGCCGGGACTGCAGGTGCTGTGCTCTCCTCCACCGGCTCAGCTAATCAGAGGAGAACCCGACACATGAAGATTCATAAACTTATTTTATTTTAAATGAAGAAAAGGCAATTATATCTGTCATAGCCCTGCTAAAAGTTTTGTACATGTATGTGTTCGTGGGTCCAAGTTGAGAAAAGGTGATACGATAAAAGTTCGTTTTTAATAATACAATAAATCAAATTATGCTTTGTTGAAGAATTCAGTGCTTTTGATTTAATCTCAGTTAGAATGGTTGAATGGTTACATACCATCACTGACAGCACCATCACCCTCATCCAGACTGCAGACCTTAGTGGAGGCCAGAGAGCTGGAAGAGCCGTTCTCTTCAGAGCCCTGTGAGAGGCAGAGTGCGGAGATTAGCTAAATGCACGTTTATTACAAGTGGTGTTGGATAACCGGAAAATGACATGAGTGACGGTCTATCTGGCATGTTTAACGTCTAAAGCACTTTACAGGCAGCTGTTTCACCTCAATATCTTTACTATCAGTTCCTCTTAATTCTGTGGGGCCACAGCTATTCTCACCTTTAAAGCTAACACTCGACACTGGGCTGAGGCAAAACCCTTGGGTGGCTCAGCGGCTTGTTGTCATGACAGCAGTGAGTGAGCTAGAGAGAGGGACTGAGTACAAAAATGCACAGTGGATGCAAAATGCTTTTTCAGCCTGAATATATGGGACCCTTTGTGTCAGTGCTGAGAATGAACAGAATGGAATTAGACAATATGTGTGGAGGGCAGCGATCGGGCTGAGTGCCGAGAGATATGGGAAGTGTGAAGTGTGTGTGTGTGTGTGTGAGAGAGAGACAGAGAGAGAGACAGAGAGAGAGAGATGTCTAGCAGTCAAAATGTAGTGCAAACCCAGAGGGAGAGTCTACCAAGTCTAATCACTGCCTAAGCTGCGTTTGTTACTGTTGATTTGGGTGTTGCTCAATTAAAGTAGGACAAGCAAGCTCACAACTTTGGATCAACCTGAAAGTGTGTGTGTGTGTGTATGTGTGTGTGTGCGTGTGTGTGCTACTCTTAATACTGCAATTCTGTACCATTTCATTGAGATCGCAGGCCATAGTAACAGCAATACAACTCTGTTTCCATGGAAACTGTGGGTCTGTCAGAGTGAGCAACAGTAATAGTAATAATCTGTGTGTGTGTGTGTGAGAGAGAGAGACAGAGACAGAGTACATGCCCATACAAAACAATTTCCTGTTTCCTGTCTCTCAGCTTGCCAAATATGATGATTTCCTGTTCCTCTGTGGACAGTTATGAAAGAACACACTCATCCTATTCGCTTTGTAATGCTTCCTGTACTTAGATTTTGATTAACAGCATAGTCTACAAAGGACCTGCTAACATTTAAACCATAGAGCTGCTGAATTCTCAATTCTGATTCAGAAGAAAAAAGCTGCTGCTGAGGTGAGACTGTTATAACCTTGTTGGAAACATGAGCTGGAACATAGTATGAGATGTTCATTAATAAATCAAAAAGTGCTAAATGGTTTTGCCTAATTGTTGTGGTATAAGAAGGATAAAAAACTTTGGATTGTGTGGATATTGGAAAACAATCAACCCTGACGTGAATCACCCTGAAGTTTATTTTCCAATGGGATCCTATAATTCCTTACTTTGTACCAGATTTTACAATACAATTCAGAAACAAAGAACAGAAGGACACAAAACCTTGCTGCTTGTCTTTCTTTTCTTCATTTCTCTCCCTGAACACAGAGATTATTTATTCAAATCCAGGCAGAACATCCATTAATCCATTAATCCATTATTTGATGTACTATGAGTGTACTGTTTATAGAAACCCTCAGCATTACAGCCAGGATCTTACTGAAACTCAGCAATGTTCATGATTTCACTGGAGCAACAATATTGACACATACACACAGTGACGTCAAGTTATTCAATATGATTTATTTATATATGCACACACACACACACACACACACACAATACAAATAAATTAAATTGATCTTACTCTGTCAGGAATGAAAGATGTGATAAAAACACAATTCAAGAATCTATTCTAATGAAAACACTGGATAAATGAACAGAATGGAAACAACAACAAATGCACAAAATGAACAAACACAGCCATCACATGTAACTCAGTTGTGTGAGAAAAAGAGGGCAAGAAACCGATGACCACTTATCTGCTGTGTGCAGTGTGATGCTCCTCATGATACTGAAAAATGGACTCACAAAACCACAAAAACATGCATTTTTTATGCTTTCACATAACACAGATGACACACATGTATTTTTATGAAATGCAAAAAAAGGTTTTAATTAAAAATAAACAAATAACAAAACAAAATACTGTGAAATCAATGACAAGAAAATGTGCAAACATACACACAAATGAGAAGAGCATGCAACCCAACAGTCAGTGTGGGTTATAAAGCCAGGCTATGATTTAACTGACTGTATAAAGAGAATACGAAAGAAGGGATTGGATGGAACAAAAGATGAATCAGCATTAAAACTGATCACCCATAATGTAAAATCTGAACAGCAGATGTTTAGAAGTATCTATTCATTCTCTCTCTCTCTCTCTCTCTCTCTCTCACACAGACACACACACCCTCTCTCTCTCTCACTCATAAGCTCTCTTTCTCTCTCTCTCTCTCTCTCTCTCTGTCACAGACACACACACACACACACCACACACACACACCCTCTCTCTCTCTCTCTCTCTCTCACTCACAAGCTCTCTCTCTCTCTCTCTCTCTGCTGAGACTGGGACACCAGCCAAGCTGAGACAGATCCTGACTTTGTGGACACTCTGTGTATATTGTTAGTCTGTGCATTGATTAATGCTTAACATTAAAGGAATATGCAGCTTCACTAGGAAAACAAAGCCAGAGGGCATTGGAGAAAAATATGAAAGGAGGAAAAAAAGACAAGGACTGAAACACTAAGACACAATCCTATCATGCAGAGAAGTTGCCACTCTTGTGTAATACTAAAAATAGGTCACACTATGTACTATACTGCTATTCCATCTATAAAAGCACCAAACTAAAATTTCTTTCCTATAACAATGCTGGTCCAAAAACCAAAATCAACATGAATTGGATTCTATTCATTCATTAATATTCTTCTTCTTATATTGTCGTTACTTTGTATCACTCCGTCCTACACTACCTGCCCCGGTGCCCTCCACTCTTCTTCTTCACATATCTGTTCTTCCATTCATCTGATGTTGCTGTGGTAACAGCTTACACTTCATCCCTCTCTTCACTCTTCCAAATTATTTTCCAAATTCCTCTATTTATTTCACTTTTCACTCTACAACCACCAATATTCACATACTACATAACAGACGCTGCCTAACACTCAAACACATCTCTTAAGCAATCTCAGTCTTCAAGCAACCATAAGGCATCGTTTTCATGATCGACATTGTCTATAAAAATTCAAAAGGTTTGTGCATGCACAATAGAGACTGAATAGTGCCAGAAAAAAAAACACTACACCTACCACACAAATGCCTTTTGTTTTAAAGGTCAGACAGTTCATTTGTTGGGAATTTCACTTAATTGATTCTAAACACAAAAAATTGTTAACGCAGCATCATATTATTACTCTTTTATTCTTATCATGACCGAAAGGATTTGTATATTTAAATATTTTCTTAATACTTTCCAAAGACAAAATGTCCTGCAAAATTCTGTGTTCCTATATCATATATATATTAGTACTATAAGAGAGATCACCCAGGCATACCAGATGTGTAAAAATAGTTCAGTGCTAAGCAGAAATTCAGTGCTGCAGGAGATGTGGAGAATCAGAACTGTGCATTATGTATGCAATGACAAAAATCCCCAGAGACCATTTGCAGAGAGCCACACATCAATAAAATAAAGAAACAGAAACTCTCCAAACAAGTAGGTGTGTAAAAACTAGGCATAAATGCCACAGGTCACACAACATTCAAGGCTTTTTTCCTAAATGAGAAAACAGGAACATTCTGTGCTGGAGTGCCTCAACATTAAATTTATGCAGAAGCACTTTTCATCTGCCTTAACCCCATTCACAAAATGTGCGCTTTTTTATCATAGTGTGACCTACTTATACGGCAGATGGCTGTGAAGCCATCAAGATTCTGCCTTGCTTGAAGCCGATCATCAGACTGCTTGAAATTTTCCTCTGGAGAGGTGGCAAGCAGCAAGTAGTGCAAAGCAATCCTCCTCAGATCAAAGCGCACTGAGATCATCCTGCTTCGAGCACTCTTCCAGTGATCACTGACTGGTGCGGATATGTGCGGTGAATATAAAACAGGCTTAGGTGAACTCAGAGAGTGTAGAGTGTCATTTCTCTATCTCAGGCTCAGTTTTAGAACAATCTTAGTTTTTATCACTGAGCAGCAGCTGCGCCACAGATTCTACATATATAGGCTCAACTCAATGAAAGACTGAGATCCAGACATCCTGTAAAAGCAGCAATGGTCACTTAAGAGTCTACAGTACAAGCCATCACAGAGGTCTTTCATATATCCTTCAATCTCACACAACTCAAACCATTTTATTTACACAACTATATACTTACACCACATGAAAAAGCCAAATATTGCCAGGGTGGGCCATCAATGGAAAATCTTTAGTATTAGTGCATTTAGTGATAAAGCTGAAGAAGGAATAAGAAGGACAGACAAAGGGAAAGGGTGAGAGAGAGAGAGAGAGAGAGAGAGAGAGAGAGAGATGAATGACTTAATTGCATAATTACATGGTTGGTGACGGGTCTTGATTGAGCTTGGACACACTATTACTGCCTCCTCATTAACTAATGCAGCAGGATTTGGAACACTTCAGTGTGGTTACACACATAATTAGCCATTTACACTCAGACCAGTGAAATGATTGTGGCCAGTAAAACCCCAACTCCCACTGAGTTGCATGCTCGTTCAAGGTTCAAGTTGTACACTCTAATACCACCAGTAGACAGTGTGTCTACTTCACCATTACAAAACTACTAAAAGGCAGAGGTTTGTCTCCATGAACAAATCTGCTGGGCTTTCACACATGGCTCTGATGGCTAAATGAGTATGAGAGTGTGTGACAGCGTTCAGGAGATTCCCCATTGCTAGGTATCCCATTGCTATGTCCCCTCTGAGTGAGTGTGTGGAGTTAGGCTGCACGTTTGGTGCCTGCCTTGTCCTTCTCCTGAGAACACATAAGCAGTGTGTTACCAAGGGCTGGAATGGGGAAGGCGGTCTAAAAATATTAATAACCCATTAAACCATAAATTCCTAGTAAGAACTGGAGATCAAGACAGATATAACTGAGCATGAGTTGTATAATGGTGTGAAAGTGTATATAAATAGTATATGTACTTACCTTCTTGAGGCTCCCTGGGCTGGCTGGAGTCGGACTGGGTGACTTCATACAGTTCAGTGTAGACAGCTGGCTGGATGGAGTCCCGTTCACTAGGAGCAAAGGAAATACAAGATTGGTTTTATCAGCCAGTTAGTAAGATTCACTTGAAATTTGATCTGACTTGCTGACATGGACATAGTGTAACACATTATTAAGAGCATAAAAAGAACCATGTTCACTGAATGTATTACATATTAGAATGATCATATTATTTGGCTTACATCAAAAAATTCAGTATGTAAAGATGGAGCACTATAGCAAGCAGCTTTAACAAACATACCCTGGGGCAGGAGATGAAGCAAACACAAAGTTACAGGGTAGGAACACATATGGACAACTTTTCTAATATTTATAATATGACAGTTTAGACTAAATTTTCCCAATAATACAGTATGTTAGGCCTGAACCTGTCTCTAGGAAATAAGCCACATGTATAAGGAGCCCACACAGTTTTGCCCACACTGCTTCTTCCCACACTTGGACACCAATCCATCCCTCCCACTAACTATTCCCTACTAAACACAGCAAGAAAACTATAAAGAATGAGACGCCTCCACATTTCATACCACACAAAGCATACAATAATATCTGACACACTGGGCCAGAATTTTACATTTTGCCCAATGTAGAGGGGTTACTTGTCTGATACGACCAGTATCCGAAAAGATAAGTATTTATATATATTTTTACCATTTACATTCATGGCATTTGGCAGATGCCCTTATCCAGAGCAACATACAAAAGTGCTTTTAAGCCTCAGTGAATACATTGATAGATAACCAGAGCCATGAAGGTGTAATGTTGACTGATGTGACAGATCTTGCACGTGAATACTGGACACAAATTGAAGCACACTGTCTGTCACGTGACTTGGCAACAAAATCTTGCTCAGAGTCGACTGGGTTACTAAGAGGATGTGAGTATCAGATTTGTGTTGGGTATCAGACAACACAGAGCTCTGATATAGGCGTTGTATCAACAAAGTGAAAGTGGGAAAGAATAAAAAAAAATGAAGAGCAGGAAAAGAACAGAACATGAAGCAGGGAGAGGCGATGTCTAAGCACAGGGACATGAGTTATCATGAGGTTATTCATCTTTAGTATTTTAAACCCTTTTAAAAAACTAATTTGGTAGATTACTATAATTTATTTTAAATTAAGCACTCAACTATGCAGCAGAGTGTATACATTTGACAGCTAAATGAAGCAGTCAGGAAATGGCACTATTAATTTGTACAGACTGTGTCAAAGGACTGCCTAAAAGGGGTGTAGAAAATCCAGTGCTAGAAGAACTACAGTCGGGAAATTTTGTCAGTAGTGTAGTTAATTCCCACAGCCCATAATAAATACCCTACCAGCGCTCCAATAAACCGTCCATTCAAAACTGGAGAGTCCAAGAGGCACCAAATGCAGAAAAAAACCTGTCGATTCGACCACAAAATATCACTGACTGGTGTCGAAAAGGAAATCCTTGTAGCGCCAGTAATCTCCTACCTTCGTATTGCAGCATACTGAAGTCAGGCACAGTGCAGTTAATCCGAAAGGCAAGAGGAAGCGGCGCTCACAATCTGAGCGCTCGAGCGCTCCGGCTGCAATTAGAATGAATGAACGAAAGGGGCGGAGCAGAGCGCGCGCGCTAGTGGGCGACTGTGGGCGGCCGGTCTGCTAGCGTAGTCGCTGACGAGAAGCCGTGCGCATGCGCAACACACACCACCGTAGTGGGAGGCGCGGGCGTGGATAGCTGTAGAAAAGTGCCGCTGACAGACGGTCAGTGATGCTGAATCGATTAGCAAAGGAGGAAAAAAAAACAAAACAAACAAACGCTGTTGTAATGAACCATACGCAAGCGTTTGGTGTGTGTGTGTGTAAGTGTGTGTGTGTACAAAAGATCGCTCATGATTCATGTGAAAACATATACTGGGTACCAGTAAGACTGCTGATGGGGAACAGCACCATGCTGGGTTTATACTGTGGTCTCTCCAGGGTTCGACTCATGTTCCCTGTACTGGATTATCACACACGGAAAGTCTGGAGAATAAACAGATCCAGAGAATCACTGGGGGGAAAGTATGAGCAGTTGATCCTTGCATGCATAAGTTATTTATATACCTGTCCAGATTCTTTTATTCTCTCTCTCTCTCTCTCTCTCTCTCTCTCTCTCTCTCTCCCCATTTAAAACTTTCTATATAAGTATCTAAATAACACTTATATTTAATTAAATGAATTTGATTGTTCATGAATTAAAAAAAGGATGACAGTACGCCTGAAATAATAATAATAATAATAATAATAATAATAATAATGTAAAACTTAAAAAAGGTTTTAAATGTAATTCAATCAATTAATTAATGTATTTATAATTAATTAATTTATTTTAGCAATATATAGAAAAGTTTGAGAACATGACGTTTAATGAATAAAGGCCAAGAAACCTTTTGTTTGTTTGCTTGTTTATTCTACTGTATATCTGTCATTGTAATTTTCCTACAGATTTGTAATGTTACATTATTCATTCATATAAGGTATACTTTAAGTGGATTAGGGAACTATGGATTATTTAATAAAGTAACCTTTAGACCTTAAGGAGCAACGCAATCCCTGAACGTGTCAATACTATAAATGCTTTATTAATAATAGCACTTGTCATCTTAAGGTAGACAATATATTTATACAATAATATCAGGTTTTGTAACATTAATGAATGTAGATTAGTCAGATTGTGTAAAACAACATTTTTATCAAAGATATGATAGCAACAATTAAATGTTTTTTTGTTGTTGTTTTTTTAAAGTGTATTAGCTATCTTTTTTATTAACTTGATTTTATTGTCTTTTTTATTACCTAGCAGTCTGTGAGAATGTTGACGTAAGGTTTGAATGTTGTAGTTTTCAGCTTCCAGAGAGGTGCTAATTTTAAGTGGAAAACTCTGTGTGTGTGTGTGAGAGAGAGAGAGAGAGAGAGAGAGAGACAGAGAGAGAGAGAGGCAACACACAGAGAGACTGGAGGGGGTGAAGTACACTCATTGGCACCATCTGTGGCACCATGTTAATGTGATGCAAGTGATGCAATCGCAGTCAGACTTCACTATGTTATTTTGGGTTAGTGCTTCAGCACTTTCTCAAAGCATCTTGTCATGAAAGCCTATTAAAGAGCTAAACTCCGTCACCCCCTTTCCCCCACAGAATGAGTCGTATGTATCCCCCACACAGCCGAAGACCTCCATGGCCATCTGGATTGTGTTCCAGAGTGTCCCAAGGTTTCAAAAAGTACAAAAAAATTCACAAACTTCTGAAAGCGCTTAATGTTTATTTTGTAAAGAAAATATTTCAAGCCAGATTTTTGTTCCAACCAGTCAGAATTGAACTGAAGTGCTGGCTGAAGACAAATTATGAGTTATCCAATTAGAGCGAATGCTTCTATTGCTTGAGGTAAAAACCTAGAAGAATTCGTTCTTATACTTATAACACATACAGTATTTAGGTCCTTGCTAAGCATTTGGGCATTACATAAGAAAATTGTCAGATTTTATGGTATGAAAGGTTTCAAAGAGAAAGTCTGTCTGGTGGTTGGTGGAAATATCTTGTTTAACAAGCCAGTTACTGAATGGAGTGTCTGGTGATAAGTACACTGTATCTTTCTGTACAAGGTCCATTTCACTGCGCTGTTTGTGTTCATCCACTTTGTCCTCCAGTGAGAGCGTGGGCATGGGAGTAGGAACAACCACTGAAAAAGTCCACAGTGTTCTCCAGCTACATGTCCCCTCTATCCTCTCTCACCTACTTGCAGCCAGAAAAAGGACTATCAGTAAAGCCCCCTCTATATTCATATTTCCAAAAGCCCTACTAGAGTCATAAACTGTGAGTTCAATATGTGCTAGATAAGACAGATGAATATGTTATCATGTGATTATAATACATCAACACCGGCATTATTCTGTGCATACCACATAAAGTAAACTTTGCAATTATTGACACCCTTCATGAATAGGGGCAAAACCTGCAATAAATGACATGAACCTGAATTTAAAAAGAACAAACTGGGGTCTCCATCACCATACTCTTCACCATGTAGGCAGGTAGTGTACTCTTGAACCCTTTTTTTTATTATCATGGCTCTATTACAGTATTTCTTAATGGAATTTTAACTGCATGTGTATTTTTAGAGCCATCATCTGACTACAGGTCAACCATCAACTACCTCTTTATGGAGAGGGACGGATTTTATGTGTGCACCCTCATTTTTATTCAGAGTCATGAATCAAGTTTCTGGATACTAAGAGGATTTTTTAAAATTATTTAAAAGATAGAATATAATTGAGAGAATATTAATTTTGCAGCATATGATTTGAGAGAAAATAGAACTAATAAAAAAAACGATGAAAATGTTTTGAGTAAGTGCAATAATTTGGGGATTTATACATGTACTGGTTATTTTAGGGTTTTCCTATCCTGCCGCACTAAGCTGCCATAATACATGTAGGATCAGAGAGCAGAGTGAGGTTCTCCACCAGCTGGTCCGTGTCATGGTGGATTTCGCATCTAATGAAACTGCTATTTGGGGAGCATCTGTGTGACACACAGCAGAGTTCTGGAGGAAAGTGCAGGGACCAACACACTGTTACCAAGTAGATTTCTGCAGAAGCAGAAGACAGGACTGGTGGGTGAAATGTAAAAAAAAAAAAAAAAAGGATAAAAAATGCAGAAAAAAACTTGTCTTTAGAAGTTCCTATAGAATAATCATGGATTTTATGAGATTATAAACCAGAACACAACAACAGGAACGAAGCATAAAGAAGCTGTGTTTGGTTTAAAGCAGATTTCCTGTTTTACTATTTTTATTTTAAATATATTCATACTCAATAGCATTTCCTATCATTTTCATATTCAGAAATGTAGGTAAGACTATGCAACCATATGACAAGCCAACACAGGAAGATAAGCGTGAGAGAAATTGCAGGGTCAGAGTAAATAAAATGAAGGATTATTTCACAGGGGAATGCAAACCACAGCACAACCAAAGCCAAGGTCTGTGTGTATTTTTATGTAGTGTAAAATTGGTGCTGTATATACATGTACATAGCTCCTCTGAGGCATGGAAAGAGTGTCTGTCTGCTCCAGTCTGTAATAAGCTGTGTGATATAGCAGGGGTGGATTTATAATAAGCGAAACTCCTGGCTCACCTGTGTGGGAGAGTCGCTCCATAATGAATTTCACAGGGAGCTCAGCATAAGCCAATCCCAAGTAGAATAGAAGCACTAATTAAAGCTTCACAGTCTACCTGAAGTGCTCTGGGTCACAAATCAAGTTCATTTGACCAAGCTGAAAATATGGTCAAGGGTAGCGCAGTGGTTAAGATTCTCAGAATGATCTGAAAATGAGTTTAAATCACAGAAAAACCCTGTTGGTCACTTGAGCCTGACCATTAATCCTAACTGCTAAATCCTATGATAGGATTGTATTTTTCTCAGCCATACATTGCTTCGGACAAAAGCGTCCATTGCTTATGACAAAATGATTAAAAATGCAAATGTGGACCCCTTGAGATGGGCTCAGCTGTTTAATTCAATGGGAATTCAGACAGTGGTTTAAAGGAAAGATACTGTGGGTTTTAAATATGGAGCTGGTGTTTGACTGGATGTAACACTTGCTTCTGAGATGGAATTTAATGAGAGAGGTGAAGGGGGTGAAAGCTGCAGACAGCCAGCAATCATTTCTATCCAGAGAGCACTTATGAGTGTCTGCAAACAGCTGTGGAATTTTTAGAAATCATCAGCACATCATGTGTTTATGTTGTATGTGGGGAGGGGGCGCTGGCTGCTCTCCTTCGTTCACCAGTCTGCTAAACTTAGCCTGATTACAGAAACATCACTGACGGAGTTGGTTATGTAAACTGTGTGTGAGGAGCTGTTCTCTCTCACTCTATACTCCTTTTTTTTTAAAAAAAACAGATGCATAACCACATTCTCTGTCTGTCTTCTTGACTGATTGTCAACACTGTTTAGTGTCTGTGTTGTGAATCTGAAATAAAAATCTTTAGCTCATAAAAATTCACTGTGTTCTCCATGCAAATAAAATTCTACACGTGCAGATGTTAAAATACAGCAGGACCATTTTAAAGAAGAAAATAAGCTTCAAAGAAATCCAAATCTAACTCTATGTAGTTGTCTATCCTCCAACCCTTCAGTCACACACTGAAAATGAGGCAGATGACAAAAAATACTGAAAAACTAAGAACTCACATGCATTTTTCATATGTTGCCAAATGTGCATCACAGAATAGAAATGTTATTTCTACAATCACCTTTCCCACCTAGACAGCGCAGTGTTGCTTTAGGAACATTTTCTTCTCGTCTTTTTCCCACATTGACATTCTGCAACTGTGCTTGGTACATTGAGGCTTTCAGCACAACACCAAGCTTGTGCTTCACTCATGCTGGGTGTCTGTAAATGCATGATTTGTCTGGGGGAACAAACCAATCTGATAAGCATGCAATGAGCGGCGCCCAGTAAACTGAGCCTGCTTCCGGCTCGCCTGCCAAACAGGAAGTTGCCTCCATATATGGGCATCACTATTGTCTCCAAGGCAGCAGCTTCCTTGGCCCGGATCACCATGGCAACCCCCTGGCCAGACTAAGCCTCTTCAGCTGGCATAGTTTAAACCAATCATATCACAGTCGTCTCCAGCAGCGGAGAGCAAATAAAGAAAACACACCTTCCTTCTAGATCTCTCGGTTGGTTTCACACACACACACACACAAGCATCAATGTGCAAAGATTCCACAAGTCTGGAGAAATGAACATCATGTTGTTTTGATGATGGTGATAGAGAGTGATAGCTGATGGTACAAAATCTCACATAGCTGTACACTCCCATCAGGAGAGAAAACTTCCATCATAGCATAAAAATGAATTGCCAGAATAATGGTTATAATTTTTGGGGGTTAAGTGGACCCTAAGCATGGCAGCAAAATACTTTCAACTGCATAACAGAACCACCATTTTTATACATATGTATGTATAAGTATTAATTTGCAGTCAGGTTTGTTCCATCATATTTGAAGACTGAAAAAGAGATTAATATTGCTCCATTCAATGCAGAAGTTCTCTGCAAGATTGAGTCACTGCCCCACCCTTTTACTTACGCTCTCTCTCTCTCTCTCTCTCTCTGTGTGTGTCTGTCTGTCTGAGTCACTGTCTACCTCTGTCTACTGTCTCTCTTCTACATGTTTTCCCAGTCTTTAATCCTTTTCTCCACTCCAGCTCTCTTTTTCTACATCACATTCTTCCACCCCTACACCCTCATTTCTTGTGAATAACAAAGTCATAAACTGATGCAATCCTGCCCAGAGACATCTGCAGCCATGCTGCCTGAGTTGCCAGAGACCATCAGCCAGACACAATATTCATGCATTAGTAGCGAGCATTATTTTTTAATCAGCTTAAGGTGGATGTGAAGGTAAGGGTATGAATCATCTTAGCAGAGAATCGATCGCAAGTTTTTGGTTATAAAAGTGGGGGATTTTTACCCTGTTTGCTTCAAGTTTATTCATTGGTTCATCTTCAGTAACTGCTTTATCCTGGACTTTACACTGGAACACTGTGTACAAGGAAGGAATACACCCTTGAGACAGTCTGTCATAGGTCACCATACACACTCATTCACACACTCATTCACAGCTAGAGACAATTCAGCTTAGGCAATCCACCTACACACGTTACCCATGTGTTTTTGGGAGGTGAGAGGAAAGGCTGAAAGCCACACAGGGAGAACATGCAGAACTTCTCACATACAGTACCAGAAGCTTATGATCAAACCAGAAACAATGGAGCTGTGAGGTTGCAATGTTACCTGCTGCAACACAATGCAGCCATGTTAAGTCCCAATCTAATTGAATTCAATAAAATTTAGTTTAGTTTAGTAGTTTTACAGGAATAAAAAAAAAAGAAGAAAGAAATAAAAATTAAAATTAGAAAAACAGAATAAAAGTTAGAAGGTTTAAAATTTACATTTATATTTATAAAATATATTTGATCTGTCATGAGCAAGCCAGAAGCGACATTGGTGAGGAAAAACTCCCTGAGAGATTATGTGAAAGAGAAACCAGACTCAAAAGAGAATCCATCAACATCTGAGTGACACCAGATGCAACTGTATCATCAGGGGCTCTTGAGCAACTAATAAGTGTGAGCATCAGCATAATTTCTGAATTCATCATAGATTTACAATAAATTCCTTCCTGCTGAAGCCATCAAATGTTCATTCACGGAGACCCAAGGGGAAAACCGACCGCCTCAAAAGCAGTTAAAAGCCATCACCATGAATTCCAAGTTATACTATTCCCAGCAATCCCATGTACTGTATCTCCAGGTACTCCACAAAGGGCCATCCTCAGCAGCAGTGAGCAGCCTCCAAATTTAGTCGCTGCCAATTTTCTTTAACTTGCTAGTAGCTTATATTAGCTAGTAGCTATCCTCTACTGCACAAAAGCTACCAAAATAAGAAGCCAAAAGCTATGACATACATTATCAAATTCACATCATAATGCTGCACATGTAACTGAGCAGCTGGATGTGACTTGCAGCACTGAAGGCCTTCTTTCATATACCAAGGCCCATAGAAACTTATGTTTGGTTAGTGCTACTCTGACCGAGAGAGGAAAGTGAAATAACACCCTTCCTACTCAGAAAGCATGGCCAATTATTATACTCTCTTGGACACTGAACTATGGATGGCTGTGATATCTGTGGGATTTGAACACTCCAAGCTTTAGGGTAAAATTTTTACGTGATGTGTCTGAAATGCATGTCATATCTGCTGCAATTGGTTACAATATGAGGATAAAGCTGAGTATTAGATTCTTTTCCAAATGCATGAAACCAGTCACTGGATCTTTCTGAATTGCAGCATCATTGTGCATCAATATGCATGAAGAAAAGCATTCCCTTTAGCTGATGAGTAAATGCCCAAAGCATTCTGTTTCTATCATATCAAGTAGTCAATTATATCTATATTGTCCGCACTGCCTTATACAATGTGCAGTACACCGTGAGAGGAAATAACTTTTCTGCTGGACCCAAGGAGCAAGATACATTTATGACATACACAGTGCTGACAGGACATAAATAAAGTGTAACAGGAATAAGAAGCATGAAGGGAGGGGAATATGGGAAACAGTGGGAGTGAGTACACAGAGGGGCAAGGGAGCATAAATACTCCAAGCATGAAGAACATTTAACATGACAATCTTATCAGAAGAGGTGAACCTTGCTTAGATGTCATTTCCAGATTTATGTAAAATCCATAATTTAATGGCTGACCATATTTCATATTTCATGCAGGAAAAGAAAACTACTGAAGAAAATTATTTCAGACATTTGACCCTGTCCCAGACCTAGATCAGTTTAGATCAATTCCAAAATCTAATTCAGTTAAGCTGCTGGTTACAATAATAATTCCACACAAAACATATCTTTCAATATTACTACCTTGGTCTCAGAGGAGTTTGGTTTTAGAGGGATGTCCTGTTCTTGGTCATGTCATGGTGATGGCTTGTTTTCTTCATTTTTTGATGATAGCCTTCATGGAGTTTCATGTTACATACAATCTTTTGAAAATTGTTTTGTACTCCTCAGTTGTAAGTAAGAAAATGTCACATAAAAACAGCATAAACCACTGATCTATATTACATATGATGGGAGGTGTATAATAATTATATTTAAACATAAGTTTATAATTAACTTGATTACTCTGAGCACAGTCTCATGCCCCATTAGAAAATGGTGCACACATTTGTGCAACCAAGTTATTGTAGTTATTACATCACAAAAACCTTATTAAATAAAAATAATAATAAAATAACCTATTTAAAATTAAAAAAACCCTGCAATTTTAACAGAGACTTTTTATATCCACTATATATGGTGAACAGGGTTGAAGTTTATATTGTAGAAAAAAGAACATTCAATGGTAACATTTCTTTCTGTGATTAATATGTTACAGGGCACCACTGGGTTGGCTGGTGTGTACATGTGTATGTGAGTCAGACACAGAGAAAGAGGAAGGATGATGAAAAGACACCATGCCTCCCGCAGTGCTGATGGCACAATATAAGCTTTCTTCTTTCAGCACAGTCAAGAGCTGAAACCCAGCTTCTAAAACAAGCATGAGGCTGCTTGTGTGTTTGTTGATGATGATGCAGCATGAAGGTTAAAGCTGAGACAGGGAACAAAACTCCAAAATACTCACAGGACAACTGACCGAAAACAACTCGACTTGATACACATGAAGAAACTACACAATAACAATTGCATATATACTGGTATACGTCAACAGCTACATGTTACCTGATGGTGACTTGCTGCGTCTGGCGGGTGTCACAGTCCTGGGAGATGCTCGACTTAGAAGACTCTTTCCATAGGAGGATGATTTCATCAGCCTGCATTCTGTTACCCAAGAAATACAGGTAAAAAACAAAAAAAACAACAACAAAAAACACACACACACAACAAAAAAATACATGATTAGTATGCTGTGCATATATAGAGTTACAAATTAAAAGAAAAGCTAATGCAGATATCTGTCCACAGAACAACTCCAGTACACATTGGTAGAGATGGTACAAATTTCTAGAACTGTCCTGGAGAAATGAACATATTGCAGTCATGAAAACTCACGTTTATTTATGGGAATGGAGCGTAGCTAAGTTTAGTTTGCCAGGTTTGCTGCGGTTGCTGGGTGAGTACATTGACTATTCAACCTGCTCAGACAGGAGGAACCCCTCTATAGCAGGTGTAAACTGGTGGTGCTGTGGAAGAGGGGGGTAAGGAGGACAGTCTCTTCCCATGCACTGAGGTACAGCTTTTTGAGTTTATTTGGGGTCATGGGGAAGCGCTGCGGATAGGCTGTGTTGCCGATTTCTTGAGAACTGACGGGTACCGGGGTATAGTTTCGTGGCTGAACTAGATATTCTTTCAAACAGTATTTCCTCAGGTAATGTATTGACATGAGGGAATACATCATACAGTGTGCTGTCTAACATCCAGTCCAATTCCCACAGCTGTGTAACTGTACTGAGATTCAGTGAGTGTGAAGGCCATAGGATGTTACTGATCATTTTCATCCTCACTGCTCATGCTCTGTGCAAGAAACTATTTCCATCAGGGGAGAAATGTTCATTAGAGGATAAAAAATTGAATACATTTGCACTGATTTGCACTGATGTGACCAGTAGAACAGCATGCTGGTGCAGGGCTCATGGCTCCAGTGTCTCTTTTATGCTCCTCAAATTACATTATTTTTCCATGTGTTAACATGGGTAGTGCTAGTCGACTGGCCCCTCTAAGTTGCTCCTAGATGTGAATAAGTGTGTGCATGTGAATTTTTTCCTGTAATGGGGTAATTATTCTCAAATATTTTAGATAATTGTGTAGCTATTTAATATTTACAGCTCTTATATGTCATATTCTTTGCAGGAACTATATAAATTACACTACTTTTTATGCAACAGAGCAGCCCAGAAAAGTTTGATTACATAACACAGTGTAAGTTAAGTGTAAGTTGTTAACATTATTAGTGCTGTTGTTACTGGTGTTAATGGTGTTGAATTCCTTCTAAATGTGTCTGTAGGAGTAGTTATATGTGAACTGTGGATTTCCATTCAGTGCTTCAGTTCTTTTGCTTGGCATTTAATTTCCCCCGAGCAGATCTACATGCAGTACAATATATACAATTCCAATTGAATTACAGCACTCTCACTATGTCTAATAGTTCATAATTTATTCAAATATCATACTACCTTACATCAGTTTTAGCTTTGTTTATTGCAGCTAATTTGTTTTTCCCACTTGGCATTTGCAGCAATCGTTTGGTGAAAAGTGATGAATTCAGATGAGCATGCATTAAGTTTCCGACACCGTGTAAGACAGCAAATGTCACAGTCAATTAGGGAAGCATTGAGTCATTCCACATCTCCCAGATGCAACTGCAGACTTCTGATTTAACTCTTCACTGACCAGCACTACTGCATTAACTTTCCTAACTACTGCTTGAACCTTTCTAGGAGGCGACTCATATGCAAGACCTGCGTTTAAATAAAAACGTCACACCGACACTGTCACAGATATGCATACAAATACTCAAGCGCCTAACGCTTTGATTGATCCAAGAAAAAATTATTCCTTCGTTCTAAGACAATCCAGTGTGTAAAGTGCAATAAGATGTTGGATGCAGTTGCCACACAAGCAATAACTACAGGAACTATAGGGAAATGTTCATCTTTACAGAGTGCCATTCTGACTTTATCAGTCTTGCCTTCAGCATGCCTCATATGTTCCTCATCAGAGCCTGATGCTAATGCATTTTTAATTAAATTCCACTTGATGATTAATTTTGCTGCCCCTATCAAACTCACCGTGACAAAGCATCTGGCAGTTATTAAAGGTCCTCTTTCATAATTGAACAGAGTTGTGTCAGGCATCAGAATGATAACCTGCTTTTCTTCAAATGCTTAAGTAAAAACAAAAAAGGTAAGGTAAGCTACAAATTCTACTAGATTGTGTTACTTTGTTCCATGGAATATGGTTCACATGGAGGACTAGTGATTGTGGGATAGTGAACATCTGCTCAGCTTATCATGATCAAACTACTCATAAAATGATTACAATCATAAAGTCTGTACACTGTCTCTGTAGAGCTGACTGTATGTCGACCCAAATTTACTAAATAATAAAATATATCTCTTAGAAAAGTCTAAAATGGCCTTTGGGAGCAGGAGTAATGAGAAGAGGAAATGACAGAAATCAGATGACCCTCCATGTGAGGTGTAATCATACTGTATATGATCAACAGGGATTGAAAAAAGTGTGTAGAAAATAAAAGGAGAAAAGTCAAGGACATTTTGAGAGTTGTCAAGAGGAAAGTTGAGGATGGGAGAAAGCAAGAAGAAGTGAGAAGAGACGAAATGAGAAGAAGACAGGGAGATAGAAGAGATGGGAGGAGAGTGGCAGTAAAAACTGTTGATGGGGAATATAATGAGGGAGAACACACTTGGGATGAAGGCTGGTTAATGGACCTACACAACTTAGGGTTGGGAACTAATTAGAAACAGGCTTTCATTATGTTTCTGAAAGTGACGGTGTGGGTGCAGGAGAGGGCAGATACAGAATAAGAGGAAAAGATAAAAGAGGACAAAGAGATCTGACACAGGGGAGATGGAAGCTTTAACCCACACATGCTCTTTACGCAAGTGTGCTTGAAGCTTTTTAGAATGAAGCCAAAAAGATTGGCTCGGGAAGAACTCTGGTGTACTGTAGTAACAAAACACATCCTCAATCAGGGCAAAAAGAAAATTACATAAATGTTCCTCACCGCTCTCATCCAGCAGGAAGTCATCGCGGTAGCGGAACTTCTCCGGTCCACATGCGATGAAGATGTCATCATCACCGAAGAAGTCCTGAAGGCATGTCACCTGTGGCCAAAGACAGGCTTGTGATTTATCATAAATAAACACACAACAGCACCTAACGTGTGAAGTCTAATTAGTGCAATTGCCATCTCATCTATATACACTTACACAGTGGGATCACTTTTCCTTTAGCAATGTGGTACAGGGTGTGCAGATAATACATTATCAGGACAAGTACTGCAATAACCATGGAGCAAATTAATGTTCCAATACAATCAATACTCAGCGTTGTGCACATTATACAACAAATTACTATCCAGAACTACAGAATTCGCCCTCACCTCCTGCTCACATCTGCTTAATCTATAGGAGGAATATGAGGATGAATTAGATAGCACAAAGCTGAACAGACAGACTGTGCAAATTGGATGTAATTTTAAACCACTGATAGCAGCATACAGAATGAAACTGTATGTGCATATAATTAAACAGAATATTGTGAATAAACAATTTTGTGTTGTGAATCTGAAGTGCCGCCTGTGACTATGTTGATCCACTTGCAGAAGGTGGCTTTAACAAACACTGTGGGCAATATACATGTTCAATTCCTAAATATGGGAAGCAGGGAACATGACAGAAAAAGACTAAAAGGAGACAAAATAGAACACTGCCTCAGACCCTGTATGTACTACTATGGGGCTAAGCAATGACTACGTTACTGAAATTTAAACCTGCATAAAGTAATGTGTGAGGAGAAGTGAACACCAGCAGCTCTGAGTTTTATGTAGCACCAGGGTCCTGGAGCAATTCTGTTTCATTTCACTATGTACTGCAATGACAATAAAAGCTTTTTGACTTCACTTGACTTGATAATACAAACCTTAGGTTTCAGGGAAAAAATGATGATAGTTTTTTAGTTTAGCAGCCTTATGAAACTTGTGTAAATGTTTATGATGACTTGGGTAAATGTTTATGTAAATGATCCAGTAAGGGCACATTTGATCTGAAATGGCTCATTGAAATAGGGCTTAAGGTTCATTTTTAAGCAGTGAACTTAATGGTAAAAGATACATTAACATTATATGGGGAAGGCAAGTCGTCCTCACAGCTTGATGCCCAAACTAAAGAGAATGAGAGAGAGGGAGAGAAAGAGGGAGAGACCTACCGTACCAAAAATGACTCTGCTTTAATGGAGTCCTACTTTATTGTGTTCTTAAAAAGATCCCCAGCGCAGCATCCATCTTGAGTTTAATGCAGCTATAGATACCCATCACTCTAGTCATGCAGTTGTCTTCAGGCATGTCACCACACCAACTCTACAGCTCACTAATTATCAGCTATAAAAAAGAGTGGTTGAATTCTGCATGGTGAGATTACCAGAGGGAACAGGAAATTTTGGAGGGGAAGTAGAGGAAATTACTCTTGACGGTTTTAGTTACCCTACAACTGTAATGAGTGCCAGTAGAGACATTGTTGAAAAGCAGTGAAGTCATTTTTATCAATGATCATAATGCAGTCTGCTTCATTCCTTCAGTCAGCAAACTGAAAAGTAGTAATAGCACTGAAAGCATTAAACTCTGCTATAACTGAAATCTTTTCAAAGACTCAGTAAAAAATCTTAAAGCGTACACGCATATACCCTTTGTTGACTGTAGTTCGTAATTGAAACACTCTGCAGCACAGAATTCAAAAACAGAGATTTATTTGAAGGTTTCATTGCCAGTCACAATCACATACAGTATGTAAGGGCCAATAGCACTTCAGAAACAAGATCAGTTTAGCACAGGTGCTGCTCGCCGCTCTGTCAGCTCTCCAGTCTGATTTACATTACATACTAATGACTGCAACATTAGCTACCCTGGAAACTAAGCTGCTAGACAACACTATCATTCTTGGTTTAATGCATAGAGGTAGTGTTTTTCATGATAGATTTGGTGTGATTCTAATTCTCTAATTATAAATGTGAAGAAGATGCAGAAAACCTCAGAACAGTGAGTGATCACAGGCTACTTGTCATCCATTCTATCCAATCACCCGCACGCAGTGCATAAATCACTCACCCCCAACTGTCACAACTTGGAGCTGGTCTTGACTTGGATTTCATTTTGGTCGACTGAAAGAAATCTGTTGTTTGCATAAGTATTCACCTCCATAGGCCATTACATGATCAAATCGCCATTGGCTGCAGTTACAGTTGCAAGTCTTCCAGGATGTGACTCTATCAGCTTTGCACATCAGCATCATGACATTTTTGCTTGGAAAAATTGATCATTGATGAAGATCAGTTTTTTCAAAGATCCTCAATCAGACTAAGATCTGATCTGGGTTAACTGGTCTATTCTAATACCATAGGCCATTGTCTTTTGGAAAGGTGAACCAGTCTGAAGGCTCTTGCAGAGTGGAACAGGTTTTCTTCTTGGATTACCTTGTTTTTGACTCCATCTCATAGTGAACATCTTTCCAGTCCCTGCCAATGAAAACCACCGCTATGAAATTATGCTACCACCACCATGATTCTCTGTGTTCGTTATGTTTCCATGGTAATGAGCAGTGTTGGATTTCTGCCTAATACAAACAGTCAGTCAGACCAGAGACTTTCTTTATGTATCTTCTGAGACTCCAACATAGCATTTGGCAAACTCCAGATTACTTTAGCCTGATTAACTCATGGCTTCTCGTCTCCCCGCTTGTCCATAAAGCTCAACTTTCTTGAGTGTCTGTGACCAGCTTCTGAGCCCTTGATCCTTTGGTTAATTCTGTGAATAATGCTCTCCTTACCAAATCACTAACATTTGGTGGATAGTCTCCTTTCATAGTGGTTCACAGAAAATGGTACAAAAACTATATTGAACATCATTCAGTTAACAAGTAGCAATTATAAATACAATGGAATTTTGCATAATTTACATAATTTACAAACAGAACAAACAATAATTGTAATTTACAAACAGAACACTGTTTCTCTGTAAAATTACTTTTTATAACTTTTTGAATATTTTTTTATACTTTAGTTGTATAAAATAACTAATTAGAATGCCAATATACAATAGCTTCATATGTTAACTTACCAATCTTATCTAGCTTGTATTAGACAGGTCAGGAAATAATAATGCTTGTCTTGTTGAAGATAGTTATGTTCACACATACAGTCATTTTATCACTGCAAGTCTCTAGTCACTGTACAAAGAAGTAACCAGTAGGCGTTCCTACTATTGGCTGCCATATAACGTTTATCAGTGGGTGGAGTGACTAGCATTTGAGAATAGTTTGCTTAATGCTATGAAACATTTTGGACAGTGTTTGTACATAACATTTAGCAGTGTATATATGCATCATATCATACAAGATGAAGGACAAGCAGTGTGTGCCCTTTGCCATGGAAACGTTACCAGTGTCACGTTACTGGACACACCCACATCTAGTCACCAACAACGCAGTCACTCATCTCACCAGAAGTCACAGCTCTCACTGAAAATGAATGGTCTCTGGTTACTTTCTTACTGTGAGTCGCTGTATGTCTGAAGGTATTATTAGGCTTCACAGAGACATTTATATGCAAAAGTAATATTGCAGTTTCCATCCTTCCACAAGACCGTCCCCGCTTGACTACTAATGCTATATTTCAGTACAATTCAATTTATTTGTATAACAATGGACATTGTATCAAAGCAGCTTTAAGAAGTTTAGAAACAGAGAAAAAAAAATATAAAGTTTAAAGTTAAGATATTATTTTATCCCTAATGAGCAAGTGAGGAAAAACTCCCTGAGATGATATGATGAAGAAACCTTGAGAAGAACCAGACTCAGAAGGGAGCACATCCTCATTTGTGTGACACTAGACAGTAAATAATGTAAATGTAAATAATTTCTGCAACAGCAACCAAGAGCTCTTGAGGAACTAGAAGGTCAGTGTAGTTTCTGAGTTCATTATTGAATTAGCACTAATCCATTCCTGTCACAAGCTGACAGATGCTACGGCAGTTTAGGGATGGTGTGATAGTCTCCAAGTGGTTCTATCCACAGCTACACTATATTGCCTAAAGTATTCGCTCACCTGCCTTGACTTGCATATGAACTTAAGTGACATCCCATTCCTAATCCATAGGGTTCAATATGACGTCGGTCCACCCTTTGCAGCTATAACAGCTTCAACTCTTCTAGGAAGGCTGTCCACAAGGTTTAGGAGTGTGTTTATGGGAATTTTTGGCCATTCTTCCAGAAGCGCATTTGTGAGGTCACACACTGATGTTGGACGAGAAGGCCTGGCTCTCAGTCTCCGCTCTAATTCATCCCAAAGGTGTTCTATCAGGTTGAGGTCAGGACTCTGTGCAGGCCAGTCAAGTTCATCCACACCAGACTCTGTCATCCATGTCTTTATGGACCTTGCTTTGGTCACTGGTGCACAGTCATGTTGGAAGAGGAAGGGGCCAGCTCCAAACTGTTCCCACAAAGTTGGGAGCATGGAATTGTCCAAAATGTCTTGGTATGCTGAAGCATTCAGAGTTCCTTTCACTGGAACTAAGGGGCCAAGCCCAGCTCCTGAAAAACAACCCCACACCATAATCCCCCCTCCACCAAACTTTACACTTGGCACAATGCAGTCAGACAAGTACCGTTCTCCTGGCAACCACCAAACCCAGACTCGTTCATCAGATTGCCAGATGGAGAAGCGCGATTCGTCACTCCAGAGAACGTGTCTCCACTGCTCTAGAGTCCAGTGGCGGCGTGCTTTACACCACTGCATCCGACGCTTTGCATTGCACTTGGTGATGTATGGCTTGGATGCAGCTGCTCGGCCATGGAAACCCATTCCATGAAGCTCTCTGCGCACTGTTCTTGAACTAATCTGAAGGCCACATCAAGTTTGGAGGTCTGTAGCGATTGACTCTGCAGAAAGTTGGCGACCTCTTTGCACTATGCAAAGAGAACTTTGCACTATGCACTTTGCATCCGCTGACCCCGCTCCGTCAGTTTACGTGGCCTACCACTTTGTGGCTGAGTTGCTGTCGTTCTCAAACTCTTCCACGTTCTTATAATACAGCTGACAGTTGACTGTGGAATATTTAGGAGCGAGGAAATTTCACGACTAGATTTGTTGCACAGGTGGCATCCTATCACAGTTCCATGCTGGAATTCACTGAGCTCCTGAGAGCGACCCATTCTTTCACAAATGTTTGTAAAAACAGTCTGCATGCCTAGGTGCTTGATTTTATACACCTGTGGCCATGGAAGTGATTGGAACACCTGATTCTGATTATTTGGATGGGTGAGCGAATACTTTTGGCAATATAGTGTATATAGTGATGCTATTCCCGTAATATGAATTTTATTTATGAAAGTTATTCAAAACATACACCTCCCACATTAAGATTCATTTATTGACATGTCTTTGTTGGTCTTCTTGCCTTGTTTCATCTTTCTATCCACAACTGGCCTCATCAACAATATCCAGGACCCACCATGGTCTCTTATCCTCCTCCCTGGACATTAATGAAACCACACTTTGCTGAGTTACAACTCAGACTGCTATACTCTACATCTTCTTACTTCAAACTGTGAGTATTTGCACTGGTCCACTGTTGCACATCCTGCACTAATGTAGTTATTGTTTCTATTTTTATTTCCTAATTTTTTTTACATTTTTATGCTTATAGTTTTTCATAACTTATAGTTTCAATATATCTATGCTTCTTTCTTCATTGCAATGCAAAAGTACACCAAAATTATTAGTTTGATTAGTTATGATGTAATTATTACATTTTAGTTTACTTGCAAGGTTTTATTTGATGTTATTTTTGATATATCTATTTTCAGGAATGGTTTATAATGGATAAGTCGTCCATACATGTAGCACTGACTTACTGTAAGATTTTCAGCAGCATGTGTGACTACCATGGGAAAGTTCGAAGAAAAAAACAAAATACATGTTTTTCAAATACAATAAAATGTAACTGATTTAAAGTTAGTTTATTCATATTAGTGCATGCATATTTGTTTTTCTGGAAAACTGTTTATTTATGGGGAACCTCTTTGATTTTGCAGTATATCTAAGTAAAGCATTATCTCCTCACACATCTGCTCACTTTAATTTTTATTAAAATTGTGAAAGAGCAAAAACTTTTCTAAATTTCTAACAATAATTAACATTTTAATATTATTTTGCTATTTCTTTTTTTAATAATAACTCACAGAATCACAATAAACAAATTTGCAAATTACAGTGAAATAAACATTGTCAGTTTGCATAAAGGATGCTGACCATAATATTTATGTTTTAGCTATATCAATTTACCATCCTGTAAACAACTGTAAAATAACTGTAAATGTTTTTTTCTATGCGGCCATTTTATGTATTTTTTTGCAGTTTATTTATGTCAATTTTCCAAATTTTAAATTAATTAAATTACTATTACTTTGAATTAAATAGCTCACAGCATTCTGAATATGAAAATACAGAATAATGCATGCAGACAAAATAATGGTAATTTATTTGATTATAGTGTGGAATGGTAACTGGGGTAGATGTCCTTCCTGTAAGGGAATAAACAGGGTAGGGGAGGTGGGGAGGTGCCGCAATAGAAACAGCAATAAACTGAGAGTCAGTCATTCACAGTGGTTCAGCTTAGTGATGCTTCTCACAGATCACTCACTTGAAAACATCAGACGGTGTCACCCTACTGTTACAGCAGGCAGTTTAGCTTTTGGTACTACAGAGATTAAGCCTAGAAACAACTACTCTACCGTTTGGAGATCACTTAATTTCCAAGAGACAGAAAATGAGCTTCGATGTCCAAATGAATGCAAAAAAAAAAATCAGTTACACAACAGAAACGTTCAAAGGCTCTCCAAGTGGGGCAGAATTAAAAGAGGGGAAGTAATTAAAATAAAATGTGTGTGTGTGTGTGTGTGCATGTATATACATACTCTCTGATCCTGCCTATCACATAAAAATAGATTTTTTTTAATATGACTCACTGGTGAAGCAAATATGTCTCTCAGCAGTGAGGTGCTTTTAACATCGTAATAAAGATTCACTAGAATGCAGTAACTATGCCATCTAGAGTACAGAACCTGGCATATACTGCAGTCTGCTTGACAGGACATTTTCATTTTTGACGCCAAGGGAAAACCACTGCACAAAAATTCAATTTATAGATGAACTCAGTGACATACATCCTACTACTTTTTGTAGTATGCTGACTAACCTGATGTATTCATACTACATACACACCCATTCAACACAACTAACACATTCTTATGAAAAAAGACAAACTTTTCCAGTGCCAGTGTTCAAATAATTCAAAAATGACCTATCAAAACCATTATTATTATTATTATTATTGTTGTTGTTGTTGTTGTTGCTCATTTACACCACTTCTTCCTCATATCTTGTATACTGTCTTGCAATTACACTGATCAGCCATAACATTATGACCACATCATGGCACCTGTTAGTGGGTGGGATATATTAGGCAGAACATGAACATTTTGTCCTCAAAGTTGATGTGTTAGAAACTGGAAAGCCTAAGGATTTGGGCGAGTTTGACAATGGCCAGATTGTGATGGCTAGACGACTGGATCAGAGCATCTCCAAAACTGCAGCTCTTGTGGGGTGTTCCCGGTCTGCAGTGGTCAGTATCTATCAAAAGTGGTCCAAGGAAGGAACAGTGGTGAACCAGCGACAGGGTCATGGGCAGCCAAGGTTCATTGGTACACATGGGGAGAGAAGGCTGGCCCATGTGATCCGATTCAACAGACAAGCTAATGTTGCTCACATTGCTGAATAAGTTAATGCTGGTTCTGATAGAAAGGTGTCAGAATACACAGTGTATGATGGGTCAGGGCTGTTTTGGCAGCAAAAGGGGGACCAACACAATATAATCATAATGTTATGCCCGTGTATGCCATTTACATCACTTACGACGCCACATATAACCAGTAGGTGGCAGCAAGACGCTTTTCAGGAGAAATTATCCGGTAATACCAACATCTAAATGTTCATTTATGATAGATACATTTGATAAGTTAACATGAAACGTATTTGTATGTTGTCACAAATTGTATGCAATTATGTTCACATACAGAGCTACAGAGCTACATGTTTTAATGGCAAAGAATTCCATTGTGATGAAAGATACAGGAGTCCAACACAAACCCATCTAAATGATCATAGATATATGACCAAGCTGGTTGATACAAATTAATTTATCTTAAAATGTGAATGATGAACAATTTTTCCACCAACAACATGGTACTTTGGTGGCATCAGGAAGCAGTGTGTTGATTACGCAGGAAGCAAACTAACAATTCGCCCCAGTGAATTGCACCAATATAGGAAAACAGTGTATATGCGTAGTCTACACATCCCTGTTAAGACTGTATTTTCTTGTGATGTAATAACTGAAACCAAGATAAATCATATCACTTTTTTCACCATTAAAATGACATGATAAACACTATAACCAATATCAAGTGAAAAATAAACAGAAATGTTTTGGGTTGATCTATAACTTGGCTGCCCAACCCTTAACTAATACTTTTGTTAAAGCACATTCATCTTATAATACAGCAGACTCAGTCTACCAATTCTACCCACCTTGATTTTTTTATTTCACTCTTCCTAAAATGCCCCAGATATATCAAATTGCAAGGTACCAGCTTTTAAATCTAAGTTAGCTTGGACGTTTGTTTTTATTCTTGTGAAAAAAAGGGCTTCAATCTGGCTGCTCTAGCTCATACCCCAGATATGTGAAGAATATGAGAGATTCTTGTTTCTTGGTGCTGTACGTCTTTCAGTTTGTAATACTTTCCTGATCCCTTGTGGCCAACAATGAGATTCCATACATGCTTTGTAAGCACTTTGCAGACCATGGCTTCATTAGTTGGATGAAACCATGTAAAAATAAATTCCTACAGAAACAACAGATTTTATGTGGGGCTAATCAGCTATAAATGTATAGTATTATACCTAGTGTTCATAATATAATGGACGTACAACATAAGAAATAGTCTTTAACCTTACTGGAATTCTATAGGGAAATTTTTGAAGAGTGAATTATAAGATTATGATGATTGGGAAGACAGTTAATCCATAAAAGGGTATATTTACTTATTTGTATTTAGTCTGTTAGTGGTAATTTTGCAAAACCTGCACAAAGTATCACAATATAAACCCAAGAAACTGTAGACTTTCCAGTTGATCTTGTGTTTTGGCCCAAAACCTAAACACAGACAATCTCACACTGAGAGATTTGTGCCTATATTTGTGAAGACAGTAACAATAGCGCTTAAGCTGTCATATTAAACAGCTCCAAAACAATCAACAGTAATAATTTGAAGCGTGGGCTATGATGAAGCCCAGTGCACATGTCATTTAAATGATTAACCCTGAAATTTCCAGAAAGCTCTTACTGCATACCATTAGTTTCACACAGCTAATACTGAACAATATACTTGTGATACTACAATATACTAATATGACTTTCTGTATAATTGATGGAGTTGAGATGAAGGGGTTGTGTATCTGTATCTCAATCTCACATATACACAAACCATATGCCTTTATTTACATAGGGAATTGCTAAGATCCCTGTATACTATAGATGTTCATGTATACTTGGACCAGCAAACAATTTGACGGCTGCTGTGTAGCAGCCGAAGAAGCTATCCTGATTACTGGAGGCCCGAGTATGTAGACTTTTTGCGCTGTAAGCAGGACTATTTTGGAAGAGGTGTGTGAGCCACTAGTGGACCCAGTGTACTGCACAGTCCCTAAAGTAGTAACCTTTTTTCAAGGACTGCTGAATGATGGCAAATTCCTGTCTACAATAACGCATGGCACCAATTTCAGCCTATCACAACACAGCGGATAGCACCTCATTAAGAGCTCAAAAGCTTATATCAGCATTTTTAAAAAGAGGAGCCAGACACCACCACCTACCGTATGAAGCATAACCACTAGCATGAATGTCCCCCTCATGTTGGAGTCCCTTAATTCTTCAATCAATTGCATTAAATTGCTTTTTCTGGCAATCAGTTTACCAGGAAGGGTAGGAGACTGCACACCTTGTAATACGCCCTCTCTGCTTGTGTTGGTGGCTGAATGAATCTGGGGTAACCACATGGACAAAACACCAGAAAGTCATGTCACCCAGGTTGTAAACCAGGCAGTTAACCACACAAGATCTTATAAAAGTCAACCTGAAGAATGCTCTGTTCTGTGTCCAATATGCAGTTTTACACTTTTATCTAAACTGCACAGCAGGTGTTCACTCATCAGACCACCAATAAACATATCATGAAGATACCAGCTATAAATTGTATCTGTCATGATATAAAGTCAAAGGGCCCTTACTCTGTCTAAGCAAAGACAGAAGAAGGACTGGATGGTGCAAGTCATCACTCTGGATTTCAAACTGTCTGAACATAAGCCCTTACCCTGACATACCATTGAACAAGGACTGTTTCAATCATAGGCATAAATGAGAGGTGTGCCACTATAGGCTCCTACCAACTGGACATATGTGAATTGGTTCCTAATGACCTTGTGACATTGGATGACCCATTTAAACACCACCCCTAGAGGTGAAATAGAATGCTAGTTACCAGCACAGTTATAGTGATATGAACCCTAGATAATTTCCAGGTTTGTCATTCAGAACTGCCATCAACCCAGTGCTAAGCGAGCAGAGCTGTAATGATGGTATGTTGGGTACTTATAGTAAGTACCATATCACTGTCATTATATAATTTTGTGATAAATGTATCAGCAAATGTTCAAGTGTGTGACATAATATCCAGAATTTTACAGAACCGAAGTTACATTCATAACTACTTTTCCAGTAGACTGTTTGAGATGAACTTTCTACAGGTATTGAGAAGAAATAGCAAATGCAAAAGACTTATCTGAGTATTTTTACTGAACCATATTGTGCACCACACCCACAAATCTATCACATTATATGCAAAAATTAACTTGGAGTGTGTTATTATGAAAATTGTTTTTGTAACATCAATAAGGAAAATAGTTCGGAGCACATCCTTTTCCCAAACCCTTTGCTAACCACATTTCTATGCCTAGGTCTAACACTAGAGCTTAATCTCAGACAGACCTCCTAGCCTTATCATGTAATCTCATTTTGTAATGCACATATACTAGAGATTTTGATGGTTTGATGTAAGCAGAGTTTTATCCACGAGTATTAAAGATTATCCATTATTGATCCAGAAATCCAGAGCAATGGTGAAATCACTGGCAGAAACATGAAACAGAGCAAATCCATAGCCATGATTTAATCTGGTTTGCTATGGTCAAAGTCAGACACTAGCTCAAACACAAACAGAAGCATGTACTTGCCAGTATAATGTCAAATATTTAAGAGCCAATTGAAGCTAATTCATTTTCAGACTATAAAGCCACAAAATCAAAGCAATTTTAATGTACTGTTTAGTGGGAAGTGTTCAAGGTGTTGGACTACTGATCAGAAGGTTGTGAGTTTGAGTTCCAGGTGCACGAAGCTGCCACTGCTGGATCCTTGAGCCCTTAACCCTCAATTTGCGCAGTTGTATAAAATGAGATAAATGTCCGTTGCTCTGGGTAAGGCTGTCTGCCAAATGCAGTAAATGTACTCTTTATGCACTATCATGCAGAGATGAAGCAGTCACTATGTACAGAGGTATCACATCAGATACTATATATACATATACAGGCGCAGAGTTACACCATATGTTACACTCATATATAGTACATGGACTTTCTGTGCAGGTAGGTTCATGTACAGAACCTATTTTACATACTATATCACCAAAGGTATGTGGAAACCTGACCATCACACTAATATGTGCCTAGTCCATGTGCATTCATAGTGCAATATATGCAATCTTGGGCATTAACATGGAGCTGGACCCCATTTTCTGTTATTAAAGCCGCCAATTTTCTGTAAAAGCTTTCCACTGCATTTTCATTAATGCTACTGAGATGCTAGTGATCCTGACCTCTTCTGCTCTCTAGACCCCCCCAACCCCCCACCCCCGATCCAACTTGATTAGGGCTACGATTTCTGAACAGTTGCTAACTCCAACATAAAAGATTTATATGTCTATAATGAATTCAGAATTTACTAGACAAGACCTATAGTGAGGTCAGGCACTGAGTGAACCTGTTGTACAGTCAGCATTCCAACTCACCCCAAAGGTTCCATTGGAAAAGAGGTCTTGGGTCTTGGGCAACTCAAATTCCATCTCAGCCGTGGCAGTCCATGCCTTTATGGACCTCGCTTTGGTCCATATGACAGGATCATGGATGGCCAAGGCTCATTGATGGACGTGGGGAGCAAAGGCTGGCCTGTGTCGTCCGATCCAACAGACTATTGCTCAAATTGTTGTTGCAAACCATGTACACCCTTTCATGGAAACGGTATTCCCTGATGGCTGTGGCCTCTTTCAGCAGGATAATGCACCAAGACACAAAGCAGAAATGGTTCAGGAATGATTTGATAAACACAACAATGAGTTTGAGGTGTTGACTTGGCCTCCAAATTCCCCAGATCTCAATCCAATCGAGTATCTGTGGGATGTGCTGGACAAACAAATCCGATCCATGGAGACCCCACCTCGCAACTTAGAGGACTTAAAGGATCTGCTGCTAACATCTTGGTGCCAGATACCACAGCACACCTTCAGGGATCTAGAGTCCATGCCTCGACTGGTCAGGGCTGTTTTGGCAGCAAAAGGGGGACCAACACAATATTAGACAGGCAGTCATAATGTTATGCCTGGACGGTGTATTTATGTTTGGGATTTTTTTTTCTAATGTGTTGTTCTCATACATTTATATGCGTATCTTTTATTTTACATTGAGATTTTATCCTACTTTCTTTTCCTTTGTTAAACATGTGTATGTTGTAAAATGCAATTTATAAATAGCTTACCTATAAATGTAACTGCTTTTAAATATGTCACTTGCGTCTTTAGTTGAAAGATGAATGTTGCTATGCAGCGGATGCTCTTCTAAAAATAGCTAAAAATAGTCTTGTTTTAGTTCACAGCTCTGCTGTAAAAAAATCTTGCCATTTATGTCAGCTCAAAATAAGTGCTAGTGACTATACAGTGGCAGTAAAAAAAAAGCCTTTAAAATCTCCAACTCATCTACAGTAGATGAAGGCAGTAAAGAAATGCTTACACATATAGTGACCAAAAAAAAACACAAGCATGCAAAATCTGTATCTTTAGATGGCATGACAGATGAGAGAAGATCCTGAAGAGCATATTCTGATGTTAACATATCAGCATCATTACACCATTGGATATTAGATGTTAGGGAGCTCAATGTGTAATGGTAAGTTCAAAATTAAGTTCAGGCAAATTGCCCTAAATCACTTTTACTTGAAAACACTGTAGTGATGGAGTGGAAGCTCCACAGTGGAGTACAGTGTTGCCAAACTGCAACAACAACCTGCAAACCTGACAACAGTTTACAGTGAGAAAAAAAAACAATACTGATCTTCCTCGCTGCATCTGTTTCTCTTGCCTCAGTCTTCTAACGTTGCCTTACTACAAACAACTTCTAAGACAAGCAGGTCAATAACAACAGAACTTCATCACGACAGATGAATGTTGTGTCTGCAGCAGGCATATAATTAGCAAACTGACAAAAAAAAAACAAATATTATTAATGGTTTATGCAGATACTAGCAGAGATACATTACCTAGAGATCCAATGGAAAATACTACAATGACTAAAAAATTCATTTAATCTGATTATCACTTGCATAGCACTCATTGTGTAAGGCCAGGATTGGCATGGTGTTAGAAACAATAAAAAAACCTAACATAAAAGGTCTTTTCTTGCAATATTTTGCACAATACACATTTGGTACATTCAGAATATTGACTTGAACTCTGTCTTTTTAACTGAGCTCTCCATGGTGCTGTATCTTCAGCATGTAATACAACAGCATGAGTACAATAGAGTGGGGATCATCTCTCATAACTGTGAAGAAAGAAAGTCTTGGATATTAATCCCAGTCTCTATTTTCAATAAGAAAATGGTGCCCAGTGCCAGAAACTAACCTCTTTTCATTTTTGATAATGTGATGAGGGTTATTAACTACAACTGCTGGAGATTAATTATATACACAGGATGCTCTCCCTGACTTATTACTTCCTGTCATCATTGGTACTAACCCTAGTTAGGTACTAGTGCGGACTTCATTTATAAGTTGCTTGGTGTAAAAGCATCCAACAAATGAATACCTGTAATAGTAATAAAATAAAGGATTAATGGAGGGCTCAAGGTACTACTTAGAGCCATAGTATACTATATAAGTCCAGAGACCAAGAAGGAACATTAGACAGATGCATTAAACTGAGAAAAGGAAGCAAACCAGTAAATTACCTGAATGCCACAATGAAGATTGCATTACAATGGAAATAAGACACCTCTGCCTATTTTATTCTATTTCATGGAATCAAGCTTCATTGTTCATCCTCCCGTGCAATACTACTTAATAATCAGTGGTTCAGTGGGTCTGCAATAAAAATGATTTGATTTTGTGGTAATCCCTAATCCACAACTGAGTCGTTTGGAATTCGAGAACACAATCAATAAGTATTCCCTCTGGATTATGTTCCACATCTTGAATTACAAAGCTATCTCATACACCATTTAAAGCCCAGGTGAGTTGTCTCAGGTTGGCTTGCTGGGTGGAGGGGGATGAAATCGGCATGATGAAGAGTCACACACAGCAGACTGAAGCCAAGATACACACTCATCCACCAGCCCACGACCATGTGGAGTCCCACTAGCAGTTTTGTATGAATGTAGGCACATGGGTAGGTGTAGAACTGCATTGACGTCAGCGGGTTATATATTGCGGCAAATAAAAATGTGTGTGTGTGTGTAGAGTGGAACATAAATCATAATTGTAGGCAGATGCTTCATAAGAAAATGGGAAGAATGGGCCAGAAAGACAGGTTTCACTTCTGCCCACTATTAAGTGTTAAACTCATCTACACATACTGTGCGTGATCCTCATCTTAGACATTATCCGCAAAATATTTACTAAATACCAGGGTTATACTGACTTTCAATACTGAAATCAATGAGATAATGTGAGATAATCTGATATCCCACACTGATTCTATACTGACACATTCTCCACAAATGAGAGAACATTCTGCAAGCTTCTGCTGCTAATTTATTCAAATGTGTGTGTTGTGTTCATGCTCAAGATCTGTGTCACAAATCACACACAGTATAAAATCACACAGAGTATATAATTTGTCCAGTTGATCAGATTAAAAAAGCATGGACTAAGACAAAGGTCATCCTATACTTCTCTATCTCTAGCCACAGAGTTCAGCTCCTCCTGAGGGATGTCCAGGGCATTCCAAAACCAAATGTGACATATAGTGCCTTTAGTGAGTCCTGGTTCTCCCACAAGGCACCTACAAGGCATCTATGCAGTGGCATGTGCCTGATACAGTTCTAGAGAGAGCCAATCCAGGGGGATCTTTATAAGATGCCCATATCCCCTTAACTGGCCCTCTTGATTCAGACAAGTACCCCAATAAACCTGAAGTTCAAGATGAACACTGGATAAACAGCTATAAAATAAATAAATAAATAAAAATAAAATAAAATAATGTTTAGTAGCTCAGATGAAGTTTCTGGTAGTCACTGTAAATATGGGACTAGGTAATAAAACATGTTAAAAGCAAAAAAAATTTCTAAAATAAACTGTACACTATTACATGTCCACTAATAAATGAAATGCAGAGACCCACCATGTAACATCACTACCATCTTTACTCACTAAAGCAGACCTGGTAAACACCAATCAGACTAGAAGAGAAGTTGCATAACATCTCAATTACATAAGACAGCCTGTGTGCCAGCCTCAAGAGAGGCTTAAGTTTCTTTTTCATCATTACAGTGATAGTACTGCAGTGAAGGAGAAGGACTGGCCCATGGAGACAAAAAAAGCTTATGACGCTTTACTGCTCTCACTCTCCTTCTTCTCTTACTCTCTCTTTACTTTCTCTCTGCATGCACTCATTCTCTCAGTCGTTCTATGTAAATATTTTTTACTAAAATATAAATATTTTATTTATTTTTTAAATATTTAAATGAACTACTTAATTAGACATCATTATGAGAAGAACCATATGTTACAAAACATCCAGAGGTGGCATCAGTATGGCCTACAAATTATGTAACCTGGACAATGCAAGATTGAAATGATTTGTAAAATCGTGTTTTAGGAGATTTTTGGTGGTTCAGTGTGTGTGTGTGTGTGTGTGTGTGTATTTGTGCATGCTCCAGCTCTAACCTCACCCCCACCTACTCAGCATTATCTCTATGAATTTATAGTCACTATGATTGCCTAGAGAAATATTTCTAGTGTTGCCAATAAACACTTCTATTGTTCATAGTTCTCCAGTTCTATATAGCAATTTGATGAAACTGGTTCCGAAGTGCATGGGAATCAAAGTTTTTATGGCTCATTCCCAATCTCAGTGTCACTTGGCTTACAAAGTCTAGCACAGTTCAAACAATTTAACATTTTAACTAAAAAAAAAAAAAAAGCTCAGCTCTGTGTGCTGAACCCTGACAAGAGCAATAAAATGAGCCGAACTGAGCCAGTAATGCACACATGTTGCACCCACACATTACGCGGCCCCGTCCCTGCTTTCCTTAAATATATATCATTAGTTTTAATAAGTTTCTTTTTTCATTCATTCTTTATTATTCTATCATCTCAATTGGGCCAATTTTTAATGTGTCTGGGGTTACATGTCACAAAACCTTCTGTAATAAAGCCTTAACCCCTTTCCATAGCCCTCTCCTTGTCTTTCGCTAGCCCCTTTCCTGGTTTATGATAATGGCTCTCCCCATATTAACTCCTTAAACTCTTTAGATATGTGGGAAGAACTAGAGATGTTCCAATTAATATTTTGTTAGGTTTTTTTTTTTTAGATGAAGATCCTAATTTTTCATTGTTTACACTGTTTCTCAGTCACTTGATTTGCTATTTGACTCAAAACACACTCACTGTAAAAGAAAAAAGCACTTGCTATCGAGCCCTCACCTGGCAGCAGTGACTCAGCAAAACAACAGCAGCAGGTTTCTCATGGGCTGCTTAGAATCAGACAGCCGCTCTGTGCGCTAGACTGCATATCAAAACACTATGCAAGATAAACCTAATTCGAATCTTTCAGCTCATGTCAAAATGTTTGACTGTTTCAAAGCCACTAAGTGACTGGTTGAGGCATTTTTCATCCTCTGATCATAAGCCAGGAACCACTTAAACAACTCTTTTTTAACCTATTCCATCTAATGCACCTTTAGCATATGTAAGCCTACCACAATAATTTCAATACATATGTATATACTGTGAAATTGAAAGCCTAATTATAATAGAAATCTAAATATAAAGGATAACGACACAATAACATAAGACAAAATAACGTAATAAAACCAAATTAATCCTACAAATTTGTAGTAGCCTAAATCACAAAAACATTATGCTTTTATTTTAATATTTTAGAGTAAATTGGATGCAGACCTTCTAATTGAGGTCCTGAAATCCTAATATTTGCACCCAGCTTACATTTTCATGGTTTCATTGGCTTGAAGGATTAATTTGTTTGTGTTAGTTTTGGTTCATTTCTTTTCTCAACAACAAAACCACGGCCACCTTATAATAGAAAAGCTGTATTAGATTAGATAAGTATTGTCTCAGATAAGATAATTTCCTCTAATCCGAATAAAATAATAATTCATTCACAGTGTCATATGTATATGTTTAATATTGCCCAAAAATACCTTTTCACAATTTTTAAAGTATATTAACATTGTTTAAAATATGCTGAAATAGTTTTGGTTTAATACAACTTTTTCCTGAGCTATTACTGTGTCTGAATATTACTGCACAATATCGGTATTACACCCTCACTGTGCTGAATACAACCTTAAATATTTAAAATATACTCTTTAAGAGAAGGAACTACATTTCAGAAGGAAGAATTTTTAATTCACAGACTTAATTGATAGTTCTCCATTCTTTTCTCAGTACAGGGAAATTTGTAGAAAGACTTTTCTTTGGTAATTGCACATTTGTTACAGATGACGTAGAAAAAGATTAGTTTGACACTGAGGTATGCCTTTAACATGTGCTTAAATGCTTTTTATAATCCTAATCTCAGGAATTAAACTGACAGGATATCTGCTTACCAAAAAAGACCTAAGATAAATGAGCTGCCATGTCCGACTCTCTCACCCAGAGAAGGGGTTAGTGAGAGCTTCTCCTGAGCTCTGCTTAAAAGAGAGATAATGTTAATCTAAAGCTGATGGAGGGGTGATGGACAAAGAAGGCTACAGTGTGTATAAATGTAGGAAACAATGTGTTTTGCATGTGTGTTAAGCAACAGGGGCAGCAACTTAGTCTATGTCCTGATCAACACATGACTGATTACAAGACAAATCAGTGGAGGCCATCAATCAGCATTTGCTCTGAAGGGTTGTAACTGGGTCTTTGTGTGTGTGCGTGTGTGTGTGTGTGTGTGTGTGTGTGTGTCTAAATCCATTTTCCTGTACGTAAACAGAGGCTTAAGGGATAAGAATAGACAAGCCATAGCTATGGTTTAAGCCACTTGCCCCATTTCTATCTCACCCCAGGTTGACACAGCTCTCCACAGCCACACACACACACCAATGCCCCTAGTGATATTATTGAGGCTCAGCCCTGTTCCTAAGCAACTGGATCACACTGTCACAGAGCCTGTAGGAGGTGGCGTATCAATTTCAGAGATCATAAGGGAACAGTATAGAGTGCTAAAATTAGCTTCTGAAAAAACTTTTGTTAGAAAAGCCTCACCATGAGCAGACTGATTGGGCTTGTTCTCAGCCTGTCACATAGATGAGCCTCAAGTTTTCAGAAAAATGTGTGTCCACTAGGTCAAGTGCTTGATATGTGTCAGTAGTGTTATTGCAAGTGAGAGAGAGAGAGAGAGAGAGAGAGAGAGAGAGCAAGAGTTTCAACACTTGTGGCGTAGTTGTTCCACTAGAATGCTTTATTGGACTTTAATGTGGCTTAAACCGACCTGACACATTTTCATTATTCATTTGAGCGCTGTGCTCTTTCTGTCCCTGTCTGGAACAGGAGAGAGGTCACCGAATCCATCTGCTCACTCTGCTCTGACACCACTGTGCTACTCAACAAGCTAAACAACGTCACAACCAATCTGAGTACAGCACATCCCAGATTTAGTCCTAAACTACACACAGTTCTGAAAATAGTATGATTGTGAAACATCAATGGGAGAGCAAATGATTTCTGATTGAAAATAATAATAATTTTAAAAAATCCATAATTTCTGGATCTGGTTAGTGTTAATCAAATATTTTTTGTCTCTATAAAATTTTAAGTTAAGTTAAAGGCAGAATATTATGCTGACTTATGTCCCACCTGACATCAGCACCTGATCTCACTAATACTCTTGTGGCTGAATGGACACAAAGCCCCACAGCCACACTCCAAAATCTATTAAAAAACCTTCCCAGAAGAGTGGAGGTTAAAATAATAGCTAAGGAGGGATTACATCTATAATGGGATGTTCAACAATACATAATTTTAGTAATATGTAAATATCAAAATATGGCCATCAGCATCTTTTCAGTTTCAGTTGGTTAAACTAATTTTAGTCAAATAAAAATTCAAATGCAAGGAGAATAATACCTGGACACCTGCAAAAATGTTTATAAGCAAGCACGAGAAACTGAAGAGAAAGTGCAGACACACTCCAAATAAAAAAGGTAGACTCTTTCAGCAGCAGTGAGTCCATACAGATTTGTAAGGTGGCAAAGACATATATAACTCTAGAATTCTTAGCCACCTTACGAATTTATATATAATTGTGAGCATGTGTAGGTCAAAAAATCCTAGTGTATAAGATTACAGATTATTCTAGATAATTTATTAGATTAGATTATTATTAGATAATTATTCTGATCTTGACTTTTGCCAATAACAAGTACATTAAAGTAAATTATTCGTACAGATAAATTACAATTTTGCTGAGTAGTTCTTTCTTTAATTGGAATACTTAACTGTAATACTGTTCCTGTTCTGTAATGTCATTTAAAAACCACCCACTTTCAACTATAGAACAATACACACACAATAAAACCCGTAAATCATAATGAGTGGGTTGCATCCTTAATAACAACCTTGAACCTTGATTCCACAAATTCAAATGATCAGATTTTACATAAATTATGTTTACACAAGTGCAAAAACACATTACTGTATGTTACTGAGCAACTTGAAAATATTGGTTTTCTAGTAAGTCTCTCCTGAATTGGTTCACAATGAGACAGGAATGAGCATACAGCCTTTATCTACTCAATACATACCTTATTATGTAGGTTAATGACGTGGCACCTCAAGAGACTGAGATCTACTGCAAGACCCAGAAACCCAGTTCTGCCTCTGATTGACAGGATCTGTGGCTGATATATTCTGTCACCTCACACAATGCCAGACATGATTTGCATACAAAAATTAAAACTCAAATATGGTAAAAAAAAAAAAAAAAAAAAACTTTGTAGACAAAAGCATCTAATGTGTTTCTGATGATAGCAAAGAGCAACACAAACAGTCGAGTATAAAAAATGAGAAACTCCAGTATTTAGACCAACAGGAATTGATTGGGCTGAGCTAAACTTAGAGTCTCTTCCTCAGCTTCCTATTGCAGATGGATTTCAGTGTTTGTCACTGTTTGTTTGGATTTCATTGTTTGCCTCAAATCCCCAAAGATTTTCCTGAACAAATATCATAGCTCTACAGGAATATATATATATATATATATATATATATGTGTGTGTGTGTATATATATATATATATATATATATATATATATATGTGTGTGTGTATATATATATATATATATATACATATATATATGTGTGTGTGTGTGTGTGTGTGTGTGTGTGTATATATATATATATGGTCATAATGTTATGCCTGTTCAGTGTATATTTATGTTTATATATGATATATATTTATAGGTATGTTTTAGTCCCACAATCCGAATGTCTAAATATAGTTCAACAACCCATTCCGAATTTAAACCCCTTTGCTGTTATAATAACCTCCACTCTTCTGGAATTACTTTCTAATAGATTTAGGAGTGTGGCTTTTGGGGATTTGTCCATTCAGCCACAAGAGCATTGAGCAGGAGTATTATGCCAGTCATATTTGAACTGTGTTTATTACTTCAAATTCTGAGGACTGGAGGAAACATAAATCCCCCTCTGAAAATATTGGAACAGGAAGACCAATTCTATGGTTTTTGCTATACACTGAAGATATTCGGGTTTGTGATCAAAAGATGAATATGAGACAATAGATCAGAATTTCAGCCTTCAGGGAAAATCTATCCAAGCCATTGCACAAATTCAGAAAAAACCACTGGTGTACTAACAACCAGACATGAAAATGATCAGACAGAAAAACAACAGATGATGACAGAAATATTGTGAGAGCTGCATTTTATTCCCAAACAGTATAACCTACTTCTTAAAAAAAGCGTGAACTATACTCAAAACTGTAAAATAGGTCAATCACCTTAAAACCTTTACGTTTTTTCAACAATTTGAACATTTTGACTTTAAGAACCTCAAATAAAATAAGCAAAGAATCATGAATTTTAACTTGATAAATATTGATAGTGAGGGATCATCTTATTTCCATAACCTCATTTTTTATCAAACATGGCAGATAATCATCTTTGACTTTAAAACATTTACCTTTCCTGCCAGTAATGCACTGTATAGCATTTACTGTGCCAATTAAACAAAGAAGAAAAGGTTTGTTTTTGTTTTTTTTACTATAAATGCACATTATTTGACTAGTTTTAAAACGTGTGTTGTTCTCATAGTGTTCATGTGTTCATACTTTAGATTTGGGTGAAGGATGAGAAATGCAGATTAGGATTCCTCCTTATTTACCTGGGCACAGTTACTCAATCATTATCGATTGCAACATGGCCATTTTTTAAAGGTTAGCCCTTTATCTTCTCTCTATGACTCATTTGCACATACATTTGCGCACAGGATTCATTCAATACACTGAAAATTCACAGATTATGATTTCATAATGGGAAAGATAAGAGACATGCATGTCATGGAGTCCAGGTGGTTTCCTTTATGTGTTATTAAGTAACCAAGGGAATCCTATTTTTGGTCATTTAAGAGGGCATTTGAGCACAAATGTCTACTCCTCATTTAATGTTCACAAAACCAGGGCCCATGGAATAGCTGTTAGTACAACATTTTCGGGCCTGTTTGATGATGTAGTTGCTGGAGATGAGGGCAGTTATACAGTCGCATGAGGATCGTACACAATCCGATATTGTAGACATACTGAATGTTGTTGATAGTCAGTGTGACCGCAGCCAATTAAATGCAAAACTACAGTGCAATTGAGGTGTTTTCTTTGTCGAAGCCTCTGCTGAAAGAGGCAATTAATGACATATAGAGACATAATATGACTGAAGCTGTTTGAAGCTTTTCTCAATGAAATTGTTAGTGTTGTTATAAAGCTTTTGTCAGGTCGTCTGCCAAAAGGAACAGAATTATCCCTGAATAAGTGGAGAAAATCTTTATTGAAAGAAACTGGGCACATATCTGTATAAATCCCTATACTTCCCATGATTCAACTGTTGTTTAAACATACTGATATACGTGCCAGAATTCAAGAAGGACATTCCCCACAATCCAGTCAATACAAGTCATCAGGATGGTTTGTATTTTCAAGAAAATGAGCTGTTGTCAGCATCAGGGGAGTAATTTGGCACTGTTGATGTGCACTGATGAGATAGAAGTCACAAATCCATTAGATACTTTGAGGAAAACAAACTCTGTTTAATTTACTGGATACTTGCTGTTCAGCAAACTTGCTTGTGATGCAGCTGGCAGTGCTGTAAAATTCATGTTCAGAAATATGGCTATGAAAGTGTACATGGCCCTTTATTGTAGACATATATGCACACTAATACAAGATAGTGTTGCAGCAGATAATCATGTGGCTCATGGATTGAAAGGCTTTGTACAGTCATTTCGACCAGAATATGTGTGCAGTTTCTGTCTGGAATCAAACCAATTTCAATCCCACGATGTCGCTGAGGGTGAATTCAGTCTGTGAACTAAAGTAAGTGAAAAAGTGAAAGCAATTGTGGTGTGCAATTAGCTTTAAACAAAAGCTGCAGCATTTTCATCCCATCACTTCCTTAAAGGTATTGTACCTCTAGAACCTCTGGCTTTATGTACTCAGGAAATGACTCATCTAAAACACTTCATACATTTTAATTTTACACAAAAAACTGAATCATTCCCATATCAACCTCAAAAATGAAAAAAGCTGCATTACTTGGACAGCTTCCAACTTTCAATAATGTGCTAAAGAGACTAGCAAGCAGACCCCAGTGTATGATTCAACTGCTCCAGCATGCTTCAAAACACATTTGCAGGCATCAGCTGTGACTTCTGTTTTAGTTTCAACACTACCTGAAGTGCTAAACCAACACATTAAACATAAGACTGATAGTAACACTATATGCTGTATATAGAATCACCACTGATGGGACGTATACTTATACTGGGGATTTTTTCCTACTGGTATGGAAGCAGGAGTGTCAATCCTCTAATGTGGTCTTCCAAAGCAAAGTGCACAAGTCCTATTATGTTAAACACCCAAGAGTCTTTAATCTGCATGTAGGCAATATATCTGTTAACAACAACAGAAGGTTTGAAGATACATTTCTTCTTTCTGCCTGTTGTGTAGAAGGTCAGCTGCTGATAACACCAAAGCAATTCCTACCATTACAGAAAGGTACTGATTTCTACATTATCTGGAAAATTAACTACCTACCAAACTTTCAAAAGTTGGGCTTATCAACCTTTTGGGTTGATAAAGAAACATACAAACTACATTTGAACTGTGGTGCAAATATATTTGTAAATATATTTGTAGACAAATCATCACAACCAGTGAAGGTCTTTTTGGAAAAGTGACCTGACTTTAATTGGAGTCTCAGGTCATCTTCTCACTTGCTGTCTTTTAAATTCCATTTTTGTGTGCGTCTTCCATTTTTCTATGTGTCTACACGCTAGATTGCAGATTTGAGATTTGCAGAATTCTACAGGATTACAAATATCAGCTTAAAGAACAAGTTCTATGAAGAGCTGGAGAAATATACTCCTCAGATTGTGGCTGAAAACTGCTCACACTGGCAACACAGCAGTAGTATTGATATTACATATCATTACATGTTAACTATCCAAAAGAGCTGACGCACACCTTCAACTTCATCCAAAAAGTTTTGCTGGGCCTGAATGAATCAAAACTACTATCATCATATTGCTGAGTCTAAAAAATTATCTACTGATAAGGGTGCACGAGATTTTCTGCATCTCTGAATACACACTGTATCTTTTATTTTCTGCAGTCAGAATCAAAAGGCCAAACTGGAATTCACAAAGAAATACTGAGATGAGCCATAAATGTTCTGGAAAAGGCCCACTTCTACTAAAGTGATAGAAAGGCCAAAATGTAGAGGAAGAAATGATCTTCATGATTGTAATTCATGATGGCAGCAGCAGATTAAATTCAAATCTATCGTCTATAGAAATCCAATTTACAGACGAATGCATCCCATCTAATTATGAGGAACTTCATCATGCAGCTAGACATTGATCCAAAACACACTGCCAACACAACAAAGAACAGAAGAAGGACAAGTAGAAGGTTTTAGACTGTCTTAGTCAATCACCAGACCTAAATCCAACTGAGCAGCATTTTACCTCCTGAAGAGGAGACTGAAGGTAGAAACCCCACAAAACAAACAAACTGGAAGAAGTTGTGGTACACGCCTGGAAAAGCATCACCCACAGTGGGTCAGTGGGTTGTTGGCTTAATGCAGTTATTGCATACAAGAGATATGCAACCAAATAGTAAGTTATTTTCTTTGAGTCTATCAGTTCCTAGACTTAAAAAAGTCACTGTCCAATAATAATTACCATCAATGTTATTTTAAAGTGTCAGACTTTACATTTCATTGTAAACATATTTAATATTTTTAGCCTTTTTTACTTTTCTAGTTATAGCTAATAACGTAAGGTTTATTTCAGTCTTTTTTATTTTTAAATTGACTAACTGCTAACGCTAGCAACTAGGAGCTACAGCTGATTCGTAACCAGCTCCAGGTATTTTCTTCATGGGTTATCTACACTCACTGAATACTTTATTAGGAACACTAAACTAATACTGGCTAGGGCCTCCCATTGCTCTCTTCATCATGGCATGGATTAGTATGCCAAGATAAGATGCCCAACAACATTACACCACCTCCACCAGCCTGGACTGTTGAGTTTATGGACTCATACTGTCTGACCCTACCATCTTTTTCTCTTTGTTTTTCTGAGATGATTTCTGCTTCTGCTTCTTTTCTGCTTCTACTACAGTTGCACAGAGTGGTTATCTGTAGCCTTTCTGTCAGCTTGAACCAGTCTAGACATTCTCTGTATTATAGAAATATTCAAAACAGCCTGTCTGGCACTACCAATCATGCTACAGTCAAAATCAAATTTTTTTGCTGTTTTGATGGTTGATGTAGAGATTACCCAAAGCTACTTGTACGTATTGATTTTAAGCATTGCACTGCTTCTACATGATTAGCTGACTAGATATTTGCATGAATGATTAGTTGTACAGTTGATCCTAATAAAGTCCTCAGTAAGTGTATGTCTGGCCACATCCTCTTCTTTTCTCACCTCAGAGTTCTAAGCAGAGCTGATCTTTCAGTACAATGCCTTCAACAGATCTTTGTGACAAAAGCAATGCTAGCTAATTTAAAAGTTGAAAATGGTTCGTTATTATTCCTAGTTTCAGACCCACATTAGTTTATTTCTAATTACCACTTATTTCAGTGCTCAGCTCAAATGAGGAAGTATTCAAGGATTAAAGAAATTGTTTAGGAAAAAATATTAGCTTTCTAACAATGCTTTACTTACCTTAAATGCAGCTGAATATGTTTTAAGACTTAAGACTGCTCATAATAGATGAGACACAAATCTCGTTCTGATATATTGCCATTCAATTAACCATATCTCAATCACAAAGATAAAGAACAAAACATATCTATAAATACTTCTGAAAAGAATAGACATTTTGTAAATATTTCATATTTGCCCACTCCATACCCACTGCTTTAAAAGTGAGATTGCTTTAAACAGCCACAGTTCTGTGATTTCAGTAATTGTCCAAGATTGTGTATTTTGAGCAAGTCAAGTGTTTCTAAGTAATGTTTTTCCTCTCTGACTGAAAAACTAAACAATTTCACAGATTTTGGCAGAGCAGCATCAGTTAGTGGAAAGGCACCAAAGACAAATCGCATCTGTGCACAAACTAATTGGTTTGATGAAATTCAGCCAGATGGTATGAGTTCCCTTCCACATTTACCTGTCTGAACAGATATGCATGCTGAGAGTGAGGGAGAGGAAACGAAGAGTTAAGAGACAGTGACAGACTGTCAGGAAAAAAACAGAGACTATGTGAGTGTGAAAATGAGTCAGTGTGTGTTTGTGTGTGTGTGTGTGTATGTGTGTGTGTGTGTGTGGGTTCACAGATGTGTGAAGGTAGAGGGGTGGGTGGAATTTAAAGGAGCACAAATTTGGAGCTATTTCTGCCTGTTTGGAGTGAGTGGCTGGCGGATTTGAAGGTTGTGTGGGCACAAGAACAAGTTTCCATTCATGTCTCATACTAGATCGGCTTGGAGGTTAATGGCAGGCTTTTTTCTGCATTGTTTCACCCACTTGGCTGGGCTTTTAATATATTTTCATTCATCTTCAGTTAATGATCTGTCCTTGTCAGTGCTGCAGTGACTCCAGAATAGAGAACACATGCTGGATGAGATGGCAGTCCATTGCAGGGCATCACGCACACATGCACTCACTCCTAGGGGTAATTTAGAGCAGCCAATCCAGCATGCTGTGGGAGGAAAGTAGTGAATACAAAAAAAACCCTCCCAAACAGAGGGAGACCAAGCAAAACTCCACACACACAGTACCCTGACCTCAGGATCATAATGGAAACACTGGCACTGTGGAGAAGCTCTACATACTGTGTTACCAGGCTTTAATAATATTAAATCTTTTGTGTTAATTTCTGCAAAGCTGTAGCTCCCTAGACCTCCAGAAATCAGACATCCCTGTTCTAGACACATATTTTGCTATATATTATGGACATTACTCATGCCCTGGATTAAATTATAGGCAATTTAAATACTTTCGGTCTTATTTTTGATCTGCATCTACGTAGAAGAAAAGGTCATTTTATTTTGTAGTACATGAAAAGGAAGACTGCTGAAGACCGCTGGCTGGTTAATACTGGTTAATGATTGAATTATTTTATTGGATTTATTGATTAAATGTCTAATTAGTGCTAACTGATGAGTTAATAAATATCCACTGAAGTAACTACGTAGAACACCGATCTTCCTATCAAAGAGAGGTATGTTTTGTTAAACACAAAGCAATTACAGAAGGGATGAGCTTGTCATACCTGCTTTCCTTCAACAGTGTAAATCTTCTTGACAACACCAGAGTCAAGCTTGATGGCTTCTGTGATATCAGTCAGGACATGCTCAAACGAATGCGCTGTCTTCTTGTTAAGCAGAATCCGAACAGCTTTGCGTGGCTTCACACCACTGCGTACGATTGTGACCAGCTTAGGCCTGATGAAGTCCTTGCTCTCTTTGGATTCATGGAGACCCAGTTTAGAGCTGGAGAGGGAGGGGAGGCATCTAGTGGATCCAGAGGCCTTCACATTCACAGACCAATTGGGGTTGATGTTCTTCATATAATCAAGCTTCTTGAAAGCTTCAGTGGAGCCACATACATAACTCTCTCCTGAAAACATAAACCATGGCAAAATACCAGTATGTAATTTAGGGTGACAGTGAAGGAGGCATGAAATGACAATTATATATTTAAATGATGCTCCTAAGGAAAAGGATTAGAGATAATAAGGGTCGTGTTGAAGGGTCAAACCCCTCCGTGTCAATGATCCTATTCTAGCAGTTTACTATATGCAATCTTCAGATGTATGACAAACTATAGGGAAATCCAAATGTCCTAATGAAGTGTTGAGCCACCATGACCCACCAAATTAGCTTCAATGTACTATGCTACTGATTTTAAAACCTTAGTGAAGAGATGATTACTAACCTTTCAACAGATTTCCTCAGTTGTTTAATGGTCCTGGTCAAAAAACAGTGGGCTGAAATCTGGTGATCCGAAAGAAACCTGACCTAATATTATTAACCAAGGTTTCAGCCAAACTACAGCTGAAAAATCTGAAACTAGCTGAAATAATTCAGTCATTGGAAAAGAGAGACACATCATTTTCAGTTATACTTAATTTGGGAATATTTTATTAGATTTAGATTAAGAATTATTAATCTCTCCTGTGGAATGCTGCTCTTCCTCTTCTAAAAATGTTCTTACCGTAAGCATTGGTCAGCCAATTTCACCCCCCGAAGGGACGCTAATAGCACTTGTTGTAGTTCCATTTTTGACCACCAGTCAAATAAAGTGGCCAGTGTTAGTTTTATGGAGTTTCCTTTCCAGATTGAGCTGGGCTGAAAGTTTGTGTACGAAAAGATATATAAAAAGCTATCGTTTTCCTGTTTATATAAAGTTGGTGTATCCAATTCACTGGCAACATCATGAATTTCAAAAGCTGGCGTTAATGGTGACTGTATTCGTTTAATATTTTGAGCAGCAATAGGTGTCCCCCTCCTCACCTTCCTGCAGCTGATCGACGCTGGTGATCTTCCTCGAGCCGTCGATGACGTAGATGCCGCGCACGCCCTGAGGCAGGTGCACGTTGTCGGTAAGCGCGCGCGTCAGCTCGGCCAGCAGGGCGTCCAGTGTGCGGAAGCGCTCGGAGGAAACGGCGCACACCAGGCCGGGAAAGTAGCGGTCTCCGTTACGGTAGAAGCGAACCTTTTTGGCTCGCTTCTCCGAGCTGAGCGCCTTGAGAGTGCGCGTGCGGTACAGGCTGCAGTGCGCGCTGTGGGCAGGGCTTGGGACGCCGTTGGCTCGCGAGCCGCCCCGGTCCTTCCTCTCCACTTTATCTCGTGCGTCGAAGTGTTCATCCATTTCTGCCGGCAAGAGCTGAGACCTATAAGGAGATACGAGGAGACGAGAATGACTGGCTGTAAAGGAGACGGAGTCACGACTGTGTTTGTTTAACGGTAATCGATGTCACTCCTGCCTCGGGCGGAAAATAACTTTTTAACAACTGCTTTCGAGGTTACAGTCGGGTCGGCTTAAGTCTTTAAACCTTATTAAATCCATTGAATAGTATCCTGTAACTGACATCCTTAATATAACGTTAAATTGCAATACATTATTCAATACAACTGAACTGGTAACAACTGGTAAAATTTCACTCCTTTGGGGAAAAGTACGTAGGGTCATTTTATTGTAGCAGAACCTACAGTAGCAGCATATTGCGACTGATGCTTGCCCAACATTTTGTCTATGAATGATCGGAGTTTGGATAGCAGGCTAGCTGTAGCTTCCATGCTATCACACAGTCTGAGAATGTAACACTAGCCAGGTAAAGATATCAGGGCTTAAACTAATAGCCTCAGAGACTGACGGACACAGAGCCTTTCCTATAGGCTCATTCATTTTGTAGTGTTTTTAGTCCAAATGACAAAGCATGTTTACTTACTGAAATATTCGGGGCAGTGAATACGCAAATTTCTTCTGAACAGACGAAATTCAGGTCGCAGATGTGAGTCGTGTGTTGTCGGTACCGATGTGCAGCACGTCTTTTGTTGTCCTGAGAGCGTGTGGTCCTGTGTGCGAGGAGGAGGCTCGGCTCGCTCACCAGCTGTCTCTCTCTCTCTCTCTCTCTCTCTCTCTCCTCCGTGACGTGCAGTACTCACCGCAGAGCGCCACCTCTCCTCCTCCCCCACTGCCGCTATCGCACAGTACACGCAAATTAATAAAATTAATGCTACATTCACTTCAATTAATTTCAAATGTCAGTTTTAGTAACGAATAGAATATTTACATTTCGTTTTCCATACTAGGCTCATTTTCACCAATTTTATGCTCTGCTACATCCAATTTCTGTTCCGATAAAATAATAAAAATGTAACAACAATACAATATATCACATGAAACTCATTGTGGAATCATTATGATAAGCTTATGCAATACCACTACATTTATTTTTGTCGAGAGTTGCTTTCATTTCTTCTCAAGATATTGTATTGATGATGGGAGAGTCAGGCCGCTGTGTGAAGACTTCTCCAGCACATCCAGCACATCCATGTGTGAAAATGATGTCTCATGCTCCTGGAACCTCTTTAACAATTTGAGCCTGATGAATCCTTGCATTGTCATCTTGGAATATGCCTGTGCCAAAAATCTATTGAAAGAAATACCTGGTCATTCAATATATTCAGGGAGTCAGCTGAAATCATGTTTTGGGCTCATAATGTTGCTAAATCTAGACCTCACCAATTGAAGCAAAACCAGATCTTAACACTGCGTGTACCACAGGCTTGTACAGTAGGCACTATTCATGAGGGGTGCATCACTTCATCTGCCTCTCTTCCTATCCTCATGTGTCCATCACTCTGGAACAGGATAAATCTCAGCTCCTCAGACCACATGATGTTTTTTCATTACTCCAGAGACCAATCTTTATACTCCTGAGCAAATTGCAGCATTTTATTCCAATTAGCCTAACTGATAAGTGTTTTTTCTTAAGGCTACCTAGCTTTTTAGTCCCTTGAGTTCTCCATGTGTGGAAATGCTCTTGCTTTTGTCATTAAACATTAAACAGCCGTGAGTTCTAATGTTGTTTTCTTATGATTTGATTTCACCAAAAAATTTAAGTGATCTCTGAACATGATCATTGAAGATTTTTTTCCAACCACATTACTTTCTTGAATATGATGGTTCACCATGATCCTTTACTCCATGATCCACAATGTTTACTGTCAAAATTTACAGATTTTCAGTTGTTTGTAATGATTCTAATGAAGCCCTTGATTAGTTGTATCAGGTGTGCTTGAGACACTTGAGATGCTAGAACATGAAATACTTGGCTAGGGGTTGAGTGGCTACGGGTTGAGTGTCATGTTAGAAATGTGGCTAAGTCAAAAGAATGTCTTTTCATGCCAGAAATCAAAATCAAACAAAAACAAATAAGCGACAAATTCTGTTCTGTGGAGTGATGAAACAAAACTGGATCATTTCTGCCCAGTGGATCACTGGGCACTGAAAATCTGCAGTGTGTGGAAGGCAAGATAAATATATATATATATATATATATATATATATATATATATATATATATATATATATATATATATATATATATATATATATATATATATATATATATAAATTACAAAAACTATGTCACAAAAAAGCAGTCTGACTCTTTGACAACTCTGGACGGAAATAAATGTTATGACATTGTATAAGCTTATCGAAACCATGACACAGCAAATGTGTGCCTCACTCAAAGTGGCCAGGCAGTGTGTGTGTGTGTGTTTGTGTGTGTGTGTGTGTATACACTGTCCTCCGATGGTGAACTGATGCACGCTGTTCAAAATGCTAGCAAACATCCAGCTGTGCAGAAAGATTCATTCGAATCATTCCATGTTTAGCAACAGATTTCATCTTCTCTATACTACATAGGGTTGATATTTTTAATCTTCATAGGGTTGATATTTAGTCATAAAGTCATATATTGTATATTTTCTACCTTGGCTGATATGACTATGAAACTCTTCTACAGGACATTTTCCTTGTAAAAAAAAATCTGAGAAAAGTGGATCTAAATGATGATGTTAATTTAAATTGTCAAATTAATTAATTAATTAATTTATCTGCTGCAAACAGGAGACAGAGATGGTTGTGGTTGAGGTGATATTTCTAAAAATACATGCAATCAGAAAACATGAAGTGAAAACAAGCAAGTCACATGGTCATATTTTTCACACTTTGGTTTGAGCACAGACTGGTCATGAAAAAAATGTATGCCTGTCAACTTGCCACCAGCAAGAAGCTGATATATTCACTGAGTACCTAGGTGTTGCAAAGGTTGTATATGCTGATGTGTTTGTTTCTTCTCTACTGGATAGGATACTAGTTCTTGGTGAGTGGGGGTATTTGCAATCTCTCAGTCAATGTCCCATGTAATTGCACTCACAAAATAGGATGGTGGTAGGATGAATTTGTTACCGAGTTTTTTACAGCTCCTGGAAGCCAGTGAAGGGAGCGCAGCAGTGGGGTGGTGTGGGAGAACTTAAAAGCAAGTCGAGCAGACACATTTTTGATCATTTGAGTGAAGGAATTGCATTCAGAGCTATCTCTGCCAGTAGAGAGTTGCAGTAGTCCAGTCTCGAAATGACAAGAGACTAAACAAGCACCTGAGCAGCATGTGTGGATAAAAATCCTGATGTTGTACAGAAGAAACCGACATAAGGGTGTCACATGGGAGGAAAAGGACAGGTGATTGTCCATGGTTACCCCAAGGTTGTGAGCAGTGGGGACAATGCGAATGAGTGCTGGGAATTCTAATCTGTAGTGCCTATGTTTGTAGACTTCAGGATGTTCTGGGAAATGGAGTTCAAATCCAGCATTGACATGACACAAACTCACAATAACGTCACTAAGTAAATTACACAAAAGACCTTATTACATACAGCATGTTTATTTAATATAAGGCTACTGCATACAAGCAGGTTATTTTGCCATAATAAATTATTTGTAGTTGTGTGATCTGTTTTGTTGGAAATTCATCTATATGATGATCAGTTTACAAACCCATGCACCATTTGCTGGCCTATGAGTCTGTGGCTCTAAGACATTTGTTGAAAATAGGCCTAACCAAACAAAAACATTAACAAAATATGCAAATGTGAGACATTTTTCTTTTTTTTTTATTGAAGAATTTGTATAAAACATGTTTATTCATTATGAACAGATTTATAGTAAACATAAAGGCAGATTTGTTTGTATGTGTACATGTATGTACATTATGTCAATTTCCTATTAACTGTAATTGTATAAATTGTGTAACATAAATAAATACACTGATGGTATAATACATACATTATGTGTTATTAGAGATTGCTTTAAAACCTATAAAAATTTTATTTTACAAAAATTATTATAAAAGGGAGGTTGACATATTACCTAACTGAGTAAATATATGTATGTAAATAAGTGTGTGTGTGTGTGTGTGTTGCATTATATGGCAATTTATATAGAATTAGAAACACTGACACAAACAACTACAAGTTAATCTGAGGCAGCAGACACTGGACTTTTTGCCTCACCATTCTCCTTGGAAGAGGAACCAGGCGATTAGGCATGATCCATGTGTGAGTTTGAATTTGGTGAAAATATAAAACAGCCAGTTAGCTGCCTGGTTAGTATATCATTTTTAAAAACAGCAAGAATCAAACAACATTAGGAAAATGCTGGGAGTACGGTTGCAAAATTCTGGGAATTTTCAAGGCTGGAAACATTCCATGGGAATTATCGGGAATATATGGGAATTAATGGGAATAAACTGGGAATTTGCAAAATTGCAGGTAAGCCTATTATAGGGAACTTAAATGTAGTTGAAAAAATGCAGAATAATCCTGGCTAAAACAACCAGATTTAATGCAATTTCAGTTGAATTTCTACCCTGTATATTCCTCAATCATGAGCACACAGCACTGCAGGGCTATTGAGGCAACACCTCCTCATGCATTGTGCATTCCTCCATAACATGCACTAATAATTTCTTAAATCCTGCACACAAAATAATTTTAAAAAATGTTCATCTTGGTACGTAGTTACGCAAATTACATAAATATTACATAAATTTATATTTAAAACTTTCTTGTGCTGTGTGTAAGATATTGTGCAACAAAAGTTTACCATTGTACAAAACAAACACACTGACTGAGCAAACATTTAGGTGAGAATAAAATAATAAATACATAAATAAAAAACACTGTCTAAAAAAGACCATCCCCACACATACAATCCCCCTTAGTCACTTAAAGGGGAAATTCTCATATATTCTCCAGGCTCTGACTATCACACGAATATTTAAGCCACAGTTCTGAATTTGAACCGGAAGATTAAGATTTTGAATGGGAATTTTTTTGGAAGAGAAAGGGAGGGGGTGCTTTCGTTTTACAGCAAACAGAAGGAAATATGTTTTTTTTTCACATTCAACATTTATGCTTTTGTTTTGTTCAATGAAAGAATTAATTAAAGCTCTACTTACAATTAAATCAAAGTCAAAAATCTCATTTATGCAATAATTTGCTTGGGTGTCAGCTTATGACCAAACAAAATGTTTATATTTATGTTTGTATATACAGTTTATATAATTTTCTAAAATTATAAAATTATAAGTTTCTAAATAATTTAAATAAATTCCCAGAAATTCCTGTTAAGTTTCCAACTTAGAATATTTCCAAAATTCCCAAGATGAACTTCCCATGGAAATATTCCACCCCTTTGCATCCCTAGCTGGAAGTGCCTAGATACAAGACTGTGACATATTTGCAAAATGCAAAATGCAAAAAAAACAAAACAATTATCTTCTACCTTTGTGATATTATCTACATTTGTTAGTAAACACAGTAAATCACTTATCTACCTAACCTAAAAACATTAAATGATATGAATGATGAAATGATACGTGTGTGGATCCAGAATAATGCTATTATTCCTTTAACCAAGAAACAAATGGCTGAAATTTGGCCAGCAACCGTGATAAACTGTATAAAACCTTAACAATGTAAACCATCACATGCACATTTGATGATGTTTTAATGAAACTAAAAAAGTAATGCTTTTTATTTTCTTTTTTTTTTCAGTTCATCCAACCTTTACATGTGAATGGCAAGGAAAACATTCTACCATATTTTTTCTTGTTATTGACTGAGGGAACCAACACATGCTTATACTATATGTGGACATCATAAAACATAGAGACATATCAGTTTCTGAGTTTCGCTATATGCTTCTTTTTTTTGGGGATTCGTGCAGAGCATCTCAGGTCAGTGCTTTAATCTTGGCAGTCGAGTCTGTGTAACTGTACTGGCTACACTTCTCTTTCCCTTTAAGTCATGCCTCAACGTCACTGGGGCACTATAAAAATATGACAGAATGCTAGGGTTAGGGTTTGTCTATGGTTGTTAAAGCTACACGCATTTACACGTGCATTAACACAATAAAAAAAAGAAAGTTCTGATGACTCCTAACATGTCTACTGCATGATACCATTAAGCAGTTAACATCCTTCCATTTCTGTATAAAAATGCTGAGGCCCAGATTTCCTTGATTTTGGTTTCAGTAACAAAGACTTCTCAGCTAGCTGTGTTTCAGGAGGAACACTGACTAAAGTGCCATCTGCATTTAGATCTATGTGAAGACATAAGTAAATGGAGCTGGAAGTTTGGTAACAATGATGCTTGTGTATAATAGTGAGATATGTAAATAAAGACATACAAGCAACTATTCTTCAGGTGATTGAATGTCATGATGAGACCACATAATCATACATGTCAGTCCACTGACAACCACATACAGAGGGATATTATAGCAATGCTGCAGGGCATTAACACCTCATTACAAGACAAATGCACATTTAAGAGTTCACTGGTGCAAAAACCTTAAAGTGCAATAAATAAAGTGATATGATCAGATGAAGTCAATTCTTCACCAGATTCTTGACAAGTGGTACAGTTCTATTATACTATGGAGGGTATTTTGGTAGGATGGTTTGGTTCCAACTGTCCCTTTAAATGAAAGTGTCACTGAAAATCAAAGGTGTCTGATTCTGTGAAAAAAACATTTCTATCTCTTCATATATATATTTTTTATTAGTATAATGGTTTTTATAAATCATGTTACGGTTTCATGATACCAGAACTAAACCATCATCTAAGGGAGATTTTGGACTACTCTGTTTCTCCCACAGTACAGTTCTAGAGACTTGTTAATTTGCACATTTCCTTAGAAGTGTTAAAGGCATGTAGGAATTTCATCCATGCCTTTCAGCCAAGTGCAATTAAAGTAGTGAAAAGATACAACACATAAACTTACTTCCTGTTGCCCAAACACTTAATCACACTAAAACTGGGATGAATAAACCCCTTAAAATCCCTCCAAAAATAGAAATATTTAAACTCGCACCCAACGATTATGCATATAATCTGCATATTCTTCGCTCATTCTGCATTCTGCATATTTGCCTTATATTCTTTCACTATATTACATATTGTTGGAGCGGTACTGTAAAATGCTAAAATTATTGGCTTTGCATCCAATACTAAACAAAGATGCATCCCTTGTGGAATGAACATGTTATAACAATAGTAATGCTGTTATATTTTACACTGTTACATTTTTGCATTTATAACCCAAAGGTTAATGCAACAATGTGTCTGTAATACTTTACCATTTTCCTGGATTATGGATAGTTTTTTGGGACTGGGCCAGCTGCTGCTTTCTTGTCAACTCAAAAGCAGAAGAGACCTGATGATACATGGGTAAAATATGTGTCATTTTTAAATGTTATGACAGAATAATCTATATCTCTATACTGAATTTATGTATAATAAAATCAGAGAGAATAAAATTCACACAATGATGAGAAAATTGATAACTTTGATAAATCCTACTAAAATGTATAATAAAATGGCAGTTATTTCATAAATATAACAGATCTCTATGTTCACCTTTGCAATCTCTGAAAGATAAGCTCGCCGCTCATCATAGGCCTTTTGGTATGCCTTACGAGAATGGAAACAAAAACAAACCATACGTTAAGGATTTGAACAAGGCTAACTTGTAATGTATCAGGAAGTGCTTCAACACATTAATTACAATTGCAATAAAAATAATAACAGATACATACATTAGGACTTGTGGACAAATGTCCACAAGCACCCTGAAGTTATTATTGAAGAGAATATGAAGATACCTTTCCCTCTTGTTCAATTCTCAGGCGGGATTCCAGCAGGTGGCTTTGAAGGCTACTCCTTTTGGTGGTCAGAAGTTTAAGTCGGTGTCTCAAAGTGTCCTGAAGAAAGCAGAGTTATAAGGCAAATTAAACATAAATGCTAGATACACTATATTGCCAAAAGTATTCGCTCACCTGCCTTGACTCACATATGAACTTAAGTGACATCCCATTCCTAATCCATAGGGTTCAATATGACGTCAGTCCACCCTTTGCAGCTATAACAGCTTCAACTCTTCTGGGAAGGCTGTCCACAAGGTTTAGGAGTGTGTTTATGGGAATTATTTGACCATTCTTCCAGAAGCGCATTTGTGAGGTCACACACTGATGTTGGACGAGAAGGCCTGGCTCTCAGTCTCCGCTCTAATTCATCCCAAAGGTGTTCTATCGGGTTGAGGTCAGGACTCTGTGCAGGCCAGTCAAGTTCATCCACACCAGACTCCACACAGTCATCCATGTCTTTATGGACCTTGCTTTGTGCACTGGTGCACAGTCATGTTGGAAGAGGAAGGGGCCAGCTCCAAACTGTTCCCACAAAGTTGGGAGCATGGAATTGTCCAAAATGTCTTGGTATGCTGAAGCATTCAGAGTTCCTTTCACTGGAACTAAGGGGCCAAGCCCAGCTCCTGAAAAACAACCCCACACCATAATCCCCCCTCCACCAAACTTTACACTTGGCGCAATGCAGTCAGACAAGTACCGTTCTCCTGGCAACCGCCAAACCCAGACTCGTCCATCAGATTGCCAGATGGAGAAGTGCAATTCATCACTCCAGAGAACACGTCTCCACTGCTCTAGAGTCCAGTGGCGGCGTGCTTTACACCACTGCATCCGGCGCTTTGCATTGCACTTGGTGATGTACGGCTTGGATGCAGCTGCTCGGCCATGGAAACCCATTCCATGAAGCTCTCTGCGCACTGTTCTTGAGCTAATCTGAAGGCCACATGAAGTTTGGAGGTCTGTAGCGATTGACTCTGCAGAAAGTTGGCGACCTCTTCGCACTATGCGCCTCAGCATCCGCTGACCCTGCTCCGTCAGTTTACGTGGCCTATCACTTCGTGGCTGAGTTGCTGTCGTTCCCAAACACTTCCACGTTCTTATAATACAGCTGACAGTTGACTGTGGAATATTTAGGAGCGAGGAAATTTCACGACTGGATTTGTTGCACAGGTGGCATCCTATCACAGTTCCACGCTGGAATTCACTGAGCTCCTGAGAGCGACCCATTCTTTCACAAATGTTTGTAAAAACAGTCTGCATGCCTAGGTGCTTGATTTTATACACCTGTGGCCATGGAAGTGATTGGAACACCTGATTCTGATTATTTGGATGGGTGAGCGAATACTTTTGGCAATATAGTGTATGTATATATCTAAGGTTATATGAATGCTGGATCACTGCCAGGGTTCAGGGAAAGAACCTTGCTTTCTTAACAGTAGACATTGCCACAAAGCAGCATAATCGCAAACCAGATGTAGAATCAGATCATTAATAAGGAAGTCAGAGGCAAAAATGGCAAGGAAAAATCCCAGAAATCTCTGGTCTCAGATGATCTTGGAGGTCCTGGGCTGGTGTGGTTACACGTGGTCTGCGGTTGTGAGGCCGGTTGAATGTACTGCCAAATTCTCTGAAACACCTTTGGAGACGGCTTATGGTAGAGAAATGAACATTCAATTCACAGGCAACAGCTCTGGTGGACATTGCTGCAGTCATCATGTCAATTTCACGCTCCCTCAAAACTTGCGACATCTGTGGCATTGTGCTGTGTGATAAAACTTCACATTTTAGAGTGGCCTTTTATTGTGGTCAGCCTAAGGCACACCTGTGCAATAATCATGCTGTCTAATCAGCATCTTGATATGCCACACCTGTGAGGTGGATGAATTATCTGGGCAAAGGAGAAGTGCTCACTAACAGACAGATTTGTGAACAATATTTGAGAGAAATAGGCCTTTTGTGTAGAAAAAGTCTTAGATCTTTGAGCTCAGCTCATGAAAAATGGGGGCAAAAACAAAAGTGTTGCGTTTATAATTTTGTTCAGTGTATGTGGAACCTACTCACCTTAGGGCTAACTGGGACAATGTGCTCTAATGACAGCCCAACGTATAGGCTTGGAAACCTGTGGATAAACCTGCCTTGTCCCTTTATAACTTTATGAGTCCACAGAATGATATCATTCATAGTACTGTGACAACATGCTATAAACATCACATACACCTTTGTTCTACATGGGGACTTGCCCCATCCAGTATTCAATGAGAAAAAGTTTTTAGTGATTGGGCATGGATCTTATATCACCATTCACAGGGTATAAAAGGCTCATGACCAAATAATGTGCTGTTCCCTGTACTACTTAGTGACAGTCATCACGTAGGCAATACATTCCCAGGTTTTTCCTGGTTAGTTAAATGGTTGTCAAATAATCTGAGAGGACAATGCTCATTTCTCTCCTGCTGTGTCTTAACCAACCCCCAATCAAGCAAAAGCCATACCTGATTCCACCCGTTTAATCAACTGATCTTGGCTTTCAACAAGCTCAGTTGTGGCCTCTGTTTGGTTCAAAACAGCCCTTTTTGGATAAGACTGGACACTTCTGATACACAATTAGCTGGGACAGGTATGTAAGCAAAATTATTGAACAGAATGAACAGCTTAACCTAATAAATTAAATAGATATGTTTTATCAGTACAATGAACATGGATTCTTGATCAGCCGTATTAATCAATATAAGCTGAATTTAGAATGCTTATAGTTGTATTTCCAAACAGTTGAATGTTTAAGTTCACATAAAAGTGCTTTCATGACATTTGTTGATAATGGCAATTTTAGTTAATACTGTTCTAATCTTAATCAACTGCACCTAATTAACGGTCAGAGAATTGTGATATAATGCATAAGCTTGTAAACATATTAAAGATCAACATGTAAGAGTAAATATTAAGATTGTTTTAGTTCTTTAGCTTTTCTTCTTCCACCATGGTCAGATCTGCAGAACTTTCTTTTTTAAATTAATGCTTTACTCCCAAATTATCTACCTGACGTTCATGGCTTAATAGATTTTTATCAGCACAATAATTGCAGTTGCCACAGGCTCTAATTGACACAACATACCAGAGGTCAATAAGTTAAATTAAAGCTTAAACACATCCAAATTAAGAATTTAATGGAGTGGGTGATTTTGTGAATGCGTATGATGATGTTCGGAAATATTGAAATTCAAGTCTTCAAATTTTTACTCACCACTGTCATCTCATCATACGAGCGAATTGAAGCCAGTCGATCTGGGGGTGAAAAATAGACATCAGCCATTATTTATTGCGTTATTGTGTTTTGATTTTGAATTTTATTTTACCCACCAATCTACACTTAGTCACCCATAATGACAAAGTGAAATGTTTTTAGAGATTATTGAAAATGAAATAAAAATCAAAAACTGATTGCTTTAGTCATTAATTTACACTGCATTGTCAGATCAAAAACCAAGCAAGTCCAAGAAAGTGCCTGTGGATCTCCAAAATCAATCAACAGTGACCGCACATCACTTGGCTACCACCATCCCTACTCTGAAACATGGGTGGCAGCAAAAAAAAAAAAAAAAAAACACACTGGAGTGGCTTCAGGGCAAATCTCTAAATGTCTTTGAGTGGTCTAGCCAAAGCCCAAATATGAATGAAAAATATGAAGCATATCCATTCAAAATCAAATCCCCAACACAAAAAAGGAGCAAGTAAAGGTGTATCAATACTTTCTGAATACACTGTAGGTATTCAGGTAAAATGTATTAAAAGAGAAAACCTGTTCTTCATGGCTTTTGAACAATAGACAAGTGTGACAAAGCTCTGCAGTGGATAGAATAGGTCTATCCACCCCTGTTAAAATTATTTGTAAAAATGTAAAAAAGAAATTAAATGAAACCAAAGTAAATCATGTCAGATTTTTTTTTGTCACATAATGTTGTCTTGTTTTTGCTTTTAGAATTATGCTCAGAACATTTTACCTTGGTCTCCTCAGAGTATATTCCTTCAGCTCATTTAATGTCACTGTAGCTCTCTTGGCAAGGCTCCATGATCAGATTTATTCTTGTTTTTCTATCTTTTGTCATCTTTGAAGGGACACTGTGGCTACCTGGTGATGTATGCATCTTCCCAACAGTGCTTCCTAGTACAGCTGATGTTTTGGAAATTCTTTTGTACCTCTCTCCCTATCTATACCTTCCACAATGAGATCCCATATGTGCTTTGTAAGCTCTTTAGCTTCATTACCATAGCTTTGCCAGTCAGATTAAACAAAATCCTGGAGAAACAGCTGATCTTTATTTGGGGTTAATCAGAAACACTTCTCTGATGATAGCTGCATAATGTATATAATGTATATTACTTGAAGGTCTAAAAAAGATCTGACATGATTTATCTTGGTTTAATTTTTACAAAAAAACTACTAGCAGCATGTAAACATTTTATATCAACTTTAGATACTTTTACAATATAATAAACACGACCATACACTGCTGTGTGTAGATTTACGTTTGTATGTCGTCACTTAAATAAAAGCATGCAAAAATGTTTTTTGTATGATTCAAAAACAGTAGAACAATTTTGTCCGAATACTGGATAAGTTCCTGATATCCCCACATTAAATCGTTAGGGAGCGTCATAAAAGTTTGTTAAAAAGGAAATGTGTAATAAGACTGACATTACATGCCTGATTTCAGCATCAACCTTTCAGTGACCTATGAAATATCCTCAACCAACTACTGCCCACACAGATAATCTGATTAGCTGGAAAAAAATTAAAATTAAAATTAAAACGGTAGCTCAAAACAATACATGCCAAATACAACTTCTAGTTTGTAATGAAAATGTATGGATTTTTAAAAAAATAATAATTAAGAAATCTAATCTTAAAGAGTGGCTTAATGATTGCAGTTATACTGTATCATGTTATTTTTTCTGCAAATTTCAGCAAACTGTACAGTTAGATTTCTTCTGACGGATGAGGTAGTGAGGTTGTGACTGCCAACAGATGGAAAATATCTTTTTGCATTTGGCAGACCCCCTGATGCAGAATGACAGAATGAGTATATATATATATATATATATATATATATATATATATATATATATATATTATATATATATATATATATATATATATATATATATATATATATATATATATATATATATATATATATATATATATTTTGACAAAGAAAGGATTCATGAAATCTCCAACATTAATTTTGCTTTTCTTATCAGAAATACAATATTTTCTAACAAAGCAAAATATATATATATATATATATATATATATATATATATATATACACTACCAGTCAAAAGTTTGGACACATCTTCTAATTCCATGGTCTTTCCTGATGTTTATTTCTTTCTACGTTGTAAAACAATGCTGAAGGCGGCCGAAATACACAGTAATGTCCTTTGAACAGTTGATATTGAGATATGTCTGATACTGATGCTCTGTAAAGCCTTCATAACAGCTAATCTGAGGTGCTGTTAATTGGTGATTTCTGAGGCTGGTAACTCTAAATGAACTTCTCCTCTGCAGCAGAGGTAAATTTTGGTCTTGCTTTACTGGGATGGTCTTCATGTGAGCCAGTTTCATCATGGTGCTTGATGGGTTTTGCAAATGCACTTGACAATACTGACAATTTTGCTTTGTTAGAAAATATTGTATTTCTGATAAGAACATTGGGGAAAAAAAGCAAAATTAATGTTGGAGATTTCATGAATCCTTTCTTTGTCAAAATGTATTTATTAATGGATTTCAAAAACATTTTGTACCCATAGGATTTCCACGTAGACTCTCCAGCCTCTCCTGTACAACTCCAATTTGCCTCTCCAGCTGTCTGTTCAGCTCCAGCTGGGTCTCATATCTGGTTCTCCATTCGTTCTCTGTGCACAAAGAGGGTTTTACAACTAACCCAAATTCACAATTCATTCAACCTTTAAGAAAACCTCTCAAACTTATTCTTACTTCAGATCAGCAGAGCACTGTTACCCCATTCTTTGTAATTACTCGCCCAATCCAGTGATAAACACATTTCTCTACAAATCACTATTTGTAATAAAGCCTGTTAGAGAATGCAGGATTTGATTCAGTTTACACACCTTCTCCGTCCACACTGTTCACACGCTCTTCCAAATCAGCCAAGGTGCGCCTCAGGTCACAAACAGATTCTTTCAGCATCTCTCTTAAAAGGGTGTGCATTAAAGTTGAAGTTAAGAGCACGAGCAATATTACTTACAATGTTGACAGCTGATTTCAGTATCAGTAAATAGCTAAAACAGAATGATAATTCTTACTTGATCTCTCTCTCCTGTTCGAGTTCGGCCTGCAATCGCGCTAAATCATATTTGTTTACATCAGCTTCTCCCATCTTAAAATCAGACTAAAGCCTAAACTAACAGCAACATTTGCAAAGTCGCGTGCTGACTGTTAAGCCGTAACCATGGAAACGGAGTGTACCACTCTGGGCGTGTGGCCTCGCTGCAGTTAATTCCGTAAATAAACGTAAATAATACCAGAATCAAACTACTATGTGTGAGCAGATCAGACAGTGTGTTGCAAATTTACAAATGCAAGAAATCTAATCTTTAAAGTTCAGGAATGTTTCACATTTAGACATTCTGGTATTTCCGGTCAATGGCGCAGTAATGGCGGGCTAAACTATCGTACGGCTACATTATTTGAACTTGTCATCAAAATGAGAGTCAATTACAGCCATTTAATCAAGTCGAGATCAAATCCTGATTCGGAAACGGTAAAACATTTTCCAAAATAAACTCCGATATAAGTTCCTTAATTTGGCGACGCTGAATCGTTAGGGAGCGTCATAAAAGTGCTTCAAAAAGCAAACGCGTGAAATGAACCACCCGATCTCAGCATCTTTCTGCAAGGGAGCTGCGAAATGCAAGCCAAATGCTGATAAACTGACCCACACGGATGAGCTGAAATTTGCATCTGACAATAATTAAAATTAAAACATTGTTTTCTAAAACATTACATGCCATCTACAAATTATAGGTATTTTTTAATATATCGTATGAATTTTGTATGATTTTGTATTTTTTGTACATACATTTTTTTTTAAAGATAATTATTACTAATTGACAAACGATTCCAAAACTAGGCAGACCTGTGAACTGTTTGCACATAAAATGGCTTTATTTTGAGTGTTGATAGCAAGTAAAAAGTCACCTAATACACCAGTGCTACAATACATCAGCTTCTGAAGCCTCTCCTAGGATGTCAAACGACACTTAGGGGTTTCTATTTGGGTTTATATGCATTAGTTTATTGTGTGATAAGTTGTTTAGCCTGAACCTATATTGTCTTTCTGAAGACTTCGTATATAAATAATCAACGGACATAGTGATATTGTTATCATTCACTTTCTGGATGGCTTTATTTGCTGGCTTGGGTTTCACCCCTTCCTGTGCATCTGTGGTTTGGATACTACATGTGCTCTTTGCACCATATTTCTATTCATTATATTTCTATCTTTGGGAAATATGTAATATGTGCCAAATGGATGAGTATGTTGATCCAGATACATTACTGTGCACCTTTAAATGATTAATTAATTAAGCCTTTAAATAAATGATTGTATTGATCCAACTTGGTAATTAATATGCAGCGTCCCTAGAATATACTACATTCTTTGCTTTGGATAGTTTAACTGGTACTATTTTTAATGAGTTTTTCAACTAAATGCAAGATTGTACAAGATTCAATTTAAATGTGTGGCATTTGGCAAATGTGTTTATCCATAGTGGCTTAAAACTTACCCATGTTTAAATGTTACAGTAACTTATTTAAATAAAAAATCAATAACTTTTAAATAGATGAATGTATTGATCCAAACTAATTTGGGACTTATTATGCCCCTTCTAGAGAATATACTGTGTATTATTTAAGTATTATTGTTTTAATGATTTTTTTATATGGGGAAAAATACACTCCTGCATGGTGGAAAGTTTCAATCCAAAACAATATTATGTTTAATATTATAAACCTTCTCTTAAATGTATTATTATTAGGGTCTTCCTTAAATTGAAATATTCCCTAAAGTTGAAAGCTGATCTAGGAAAACATGGCTTGGAGTGGAAGAGATTGAGTTACATGCATGGAGCCCTGATCTAACGTCAAACCCACTGAACACCTTTAGGATGAACTGGAACACTGACTGGAGCCAGACCTCCTCATTTAACATCACTGCCTGACCTCACAGTCATATTATTATATTAATATAGCAATCATTACAATCTGATTATACCTAATATAAATGGAAATGCAATTTTGTTTCCTTATGTCTATGTTTCTATACTTGTGTAAAGCTGCTTTGAGATAATGTCCATTCTTAAAAGCACTATACAAGTAAATTGAATTAATAATTTATTTGAAATGTCTTCCTTGGTGTCTGCATGCCTCAGTTGAGCGACATCTTTCACACATTGTTATATAAAGCATGGTGAAACATAATGTATAATTATGTAATATGTAATTGTATAAAGTATAATTATATAATATGTAATTAGTACTTTTGGGGAAAGCTTAATGAAAGATTTCGCTTACAATTTAACTTTAAAATGAGATTTAATCAAACAAATACATTAATCAATAGATGAATACAAATTATTTTTTTTAACATTATGATTATTTTCATCAAAGTTAATTATATTGTATAAACCTGATTCATACTATATTATTCTTAATGTGTTAATGCAAATATGTCATGCAGACAAACTGTATAAATAATAAACCCCAAATTAAATATAATATAGTTTTATATTAAATATTGTCCTGTCAAAAAAGCTTTCAAGTAATTATTGAAAACAACTTCACTATTTTTGTAATAACACACACTTTATCAAAAGAACAGAAAACTTAGACATTTTTTTTTTTAATTTTTCTGACAGGAAATCAGATGGCATGCCTTTGAAATTACAGCTGTGCATATTTGTGTTTCTCCTGGTTTTTAATCGACATGCAAATAATTTACATGTCAAATGTTTTCATGTCAAAATGAGAGATGTAGTATTTTCCAGAGCTGTAGCATAATATTGCTTGCTTTGCAACAATAAGCTGTTTAAAACCTATTTAATGTTTTTCATAAAAAAAACATTTATGAAAATTCAGTGACCTTTATACTAAAGTCGTATATATTGAGAGAAGGTGCAGTATGTTCACCTTTTTTTTAAATAGAAATTCATAAAAATTCAGTACCAGTAAACTTGGTGTATAGTGTAGTATATTCACTAGAAGTTGCCTTGGATCAAGACATTCAACTGTTAAGAAGATGTTGATTTTTTTTCCCAAATAAAAGCGGTGTAGTACTGTGAGCAGTACAGCATACTCAAGAGGTGGTGTGCAGTATTGTAGAAGGTGACTCAGATCAACATGTTTAACTGTTAATAAGTTATAGAAAATTATTCAGATTAACAGTGAGATCTACAATATTCTACAGAAGGTGCATAATATGGCACAGCTTCTCTGGGAACAATAATCTCAAATATTAAGAATCTTTTAATATTTTTCCCAAATAAAATTTCATTTTAAAAAATCCATCTGTGACAACGCATTACTGACAAACCATTTTTTAGTTTAGATTCTTTGCAGAAACTGTTTCTGTCCTTATAGTAGAGATAAAGTGATGCACAGCAATGCAAATATTCTAAGCAATGCACATAGAATATTTACAATTTAGCCATCTTTAATATAAATTTAATATACAAACAAACAAAGAAACCAAAAGGTAGCTATATGTTAATTGCACTGTTACATACATATAGAATTTGTTTCATTAGTGTATTGTTCGTTACATTGACCTCCTTTTGGACACTGAACATAAAATGATAGATATTGAAGTCAGAAATCCCTGCATGTGAATGTCAAACCAACTGTTTCCTTCTCTGAATAGGTTTTAGTAATAAGTCAAAAATCCTCATTGATTGTTTGTCAGTTGTTTTAAGTTCTTTGAATATGATAGGTTTCTTCTGAAATTGTGCAAAACTAGCATTTCTTAATCCTTCCAAGATATAACAATCTGTAGCTAATTACAGCTGTCATAATTTATCTTGATATTTCATATTTTATAAGGTATATAAATTGAATGAAAGCAGCTAAAACCTGCTGTCCTCTTGCTGACCTCCATGCATATTTCTCTGGCTTTCATAAACCCTACACAATCTTACGGAAAAAAAAAAATTAATAGAAATAACCAACAATAATAGCATACTGTATTTATACGTCTAGTATTTGATCATGAATAAAAAGACAAAGAACAACAACAGTCATCATCATCATCAAATTAATAATAATTGCACTAACAACTGGTTACACAGACAGCGAAGGATAGAGAAAAGAAATACAATTTTATAGAATATTTTAAAACATTGTTACAGCATGTAAAGCAATTATTACATTTGTCAAATTTCAATGACATTTACTACTAAATCACAAAGGAAGCATACTATAGGCCTACTTTATATTCAGTATTAAATTTATCTGTGTATGTGATACAAATATATTGTTTGTGCTTTGCTTGATTGCTTCCAGATTGGCAGAAGAGCAACTAGCTTTATTTTTTCTCACACATCTCTCCCTTGGCTCTCTTTTCTGGGTTCTTGGTTTGATCTTCTGCAGTTGTGGCTTTTGGCATCTGATCACCTGCACACTTCAGTACAGCCTTGAGGGCTAGATTGTCCATGTTGAAGGCTGTGATTCCCACATTGGTCACAGACTGGATAGCAGAGTCTGCAGCCAGGCTGGCATGATTGCCATATCTTAATTACACACAATCAAGACCAGGTCAGAACATATATGCTTAAGATCAAGTACATTAGTGAAGGTGAGTGAATGTCAGTCTCTGTGTCTCTGTTTTTAACACTCTTGTCGACTTTCCCTTCGGATTTAGAAATGCATAACACTTGCTTACTTCGTCGTGTGAAGAATTAACCTACAAGTAATGCACTTCACAAATATAATGTGCGTTATGACAGTGGTAAGGACAAATTCCCAGTCAAATTTGGCTTTCTGTCTAATTAACATTGGTAACTAGCTATTAAAATAAAGTAGTAAAAAGAAACTCTATCTAGCCAAAAGTTTGTGGACAGCTGACCGTCAACCTCGGCCTAGGGTGCAGTCAGCTCATCCCTAAAGTGTTCAGTGGGGTTGAGGTCAGGGCTCTGCACATGTCACTCAAGTTCTTCCACTCCAACCTTGAAAAAACCTGTCCTTATGGATCATTAATGTACATTGGCATTGTCACACAGGAACAGGTTTGAGCCCTTTAGTTCCAGAGACCGGAAATTGTAGATATTCTACACCATTGTGTGCTTCAAACATTGTGGCAAAGTTTGGGGAAGAACCACACATGATTGTGATGGTCAGATGTTCATATCTTTTAGCCACATAGTGTTTATTAAAAGTTAGACTTACTCCTGAAATGGTTGGGTTAAAGTCGACAACGCATGTCATAAACAGTATTTTAACACAGCCACACACAGTGTATGCTGGAATTGGACACACTAAAATGGCAGCCATGTATTGACAGAAAAAATATAAATGTATTTAACTTGTGAATACATTATACTGCTGTTGAATTGAAAACTAATTCATAATAGATGCTTACATAGAAAAATGTTATGTGATATTTGAAACATGAAAGTCAATAGTGGAATAAAAAGAGGAAACGAACAGATTGCTGTATTCATTTTGTTTATTGCACTTAACTTTCAGCAGGGGCTCTTCAGTAAAACCAGTCACCTGTTGAGTAACCTTTGAATGGCAAAATGTACTGGACAATAAGGCACTTAAAAGCAGTGTTAGTCATGAATGATTCAGTCTACAGATTATTTGTTTAAATCATTATTATTTCCAGCCACCAGTTAATTGCTGCTATGGGAATCCAGGATGCATTCTAAACCCCTATATCTGAAAAATCAAGAGGAAAGAGACAGGAAAGATAAAAGCATTTCCCCAACAGCACAACTGAAAATGTTTTAAAGGTTTAATATTTTAGAGGTAAGAGTCAAGAGGAAAGATCGAAAGTGTTTTATGAGAAACTAAGATCGCCTTATAGTTCAGATACATAAACGAGAATTACATTAAACATCACCTACTTGTGTTTGACAGTGAGCACCGTCTCAGAGGTTGCACTTTTTCCAATTGTCTTTGCTGCTGTTTCCAGACCGGACCATATGGTTGAGAGACCTAAAGTAAATAAACAATGAATATGATTTAAATGTATCATTCATATAGAAAGTAAAAAACTGTAAAAGCAATCGCAAATATGATGATGATAATTAAACTGCTCACCTTTCAAGCTACTAGTTGCCACCACTTTGGCTCCAGTCATGTTAGTGGAGGCATCCTCATTACTTTTTAGGGATTCTGGGATCAGTTTGCTGCCATGCTTTTTGACATGTGGTGTTAGTTCCTTTCCAACAAGTCCAACCACAGTTGAAAGGCCGTTAACTAACAAAGTGTTAAACAATGTTACAACCTCATTATCAATAGGCATTACACCAAAAACCTAAAATTGGGTAATCCAGGGTCATTGGTGGTAGGTGAGACAGAAAACTGATTAAGTTTAATTTCTGTTCCCATTGGAGACATGCCTGCATTCAAGCTCAGAAATATCATAAGTGTAGCATGGAGTTTTTTTTGCAAGCATATTTCCACCAGAAATGACTTGTCAGTGTTTAAGTGTCCCATCATGATCATCATGTTATTTATATACAAATCATGTCTGAATGTCAGGTATAAATGGGGCCATAAAATAGTCTGTAATCATACAATGACACCAATGAAAATAAGTTATTGAGCATGTCTACCTATATACAGCCTTCTCCATTACAACACAGTGAACTGTAATCTATGCCTTAACTAGTAGTGACTGGAAGCAGAGCTTTGTAAGACATATATTCTGAATCTGGACCGTAATTTTCTTCCTTTCCTGACACTCAGGCACTTACCCAGAAACCGGCTGACTTTGACAGCTCCGCCAGTGGCCTGCTGAGTTACACGCAGGCCTGTGGTGACTCTGGGGCTGACCACAGCTGGTGTCTCCTCTGGTGTGATGTGTTCCCGTAGTTTTATTGCTCCATTGTGGATAGCATTACCTGTGGCCTCTGCTCCATGCACAAGGCCCCGACTGAGCCATGAAGCCCCTGAACATGTCAAATTAGCATGTGCAGAAAACTTTTTTTAAACGGTTACCACAATACAAGCAAAATTATGAAGGTAATTTATTATAACCTTATTTAAAAACTAACAGTTTATTATCTTGTTTGTAATGAAGCTGGTATGTTCTATATCAGGATTTGTCCAAATCAAAGAGTGTCTCCTAGTGGACTAGTAATATAACCATCTGTAAGATGTCATTTGGACACACGCTGCCTCCTGCTGTTGAATATATGACTCTCCTTGAACATTATCTTGCAAATCCAGTCTTTTTCTAATGCTTCTTATTTTTCTCAAGGACTTTAAACATTAAACATTTTACATTAAAGAGAAAACCCGCACAATGCATTTCCATAGGTGCCTGAGCTTCTCTTCCATTTAATCTGGTATGATTAACAGGATTTTATCTTGAGAGTCCAATTTCCTAGATCCATATCAGCAGTCTTATGCTGTTAGTGGGTTCCTGAGTGGCGTAACAGAAAAGCATACACAACCCAATGATGCCAAGCCCCACTCTCTGTGTGGGAGGGATGACTTTATCTTTCTCCCCTAACAATCACACAGACACTAGCCAATCATGGGTCCTCACAACCTTCCAATCAGTAGTTCAGTGCCCTAACCACTCAGCTGGCATGATTAAGTTCAAAAGTGATTAAGAAGTGGAGGAGATGTCTACATTATCATACACAAGGCCAGAGATTTACATTATCAAATTGACCTGCACCACCAAAAGATTTAAATTCTTTCATTAATGGTTTGTATTCATGGCTGCAAACCTGCTGTGATGCTCTGTGACATCTTCTCACTCCATCCAGGTAAATTCTTCTCCTCTTTTCCCAAAGCAGTGTCATCTGAAGGATTGATGAGAGTCTTCGAATTCAGGTTAATATTTCTGCCTGTTGCTTTATCTGCTCCATTATTCTCTGCAGACTTCAGTTGGATTAAAATTACTTTATTTGTAAGCAGTAAGCAAAGATATATATAGCACATAATTGGGTAAGTGCTAATGGAATAGGGTAACACATCACATGCTATATTTTGGCTTGCCATTCCAACTGGCTACAATGGACATCTGTGCTACTTGTTTTGGTAAAAGGGAATAAAAAAATATATAAACCCAATGTCTGTAGTTTTCAGTATATTAAAATGTTTACCTATAACTTTTTCATAAAGGATGATTGTAAGGTTCTCTCTCATTTAAAGGCACACTAGGCTAGAAGTACACTGTTTTATATATGGCTACAATTTACTATGTTTCAACTTTCTAGTGACAGCCATCAAACCCTATTTTGGGAGTAAAAAATAATTAGACCATGCCTTATCATGCCATGACTTACAACCTTTCCATTTCCTTGCTACATTTATTTATTTATTTGTTTATTTATTTATATAAAATTCACACAAATTACTGTTGAGCCATAACATTAAAACCACTTACAGGTGAAGTGAATAACATTGATTATCTCATTACATTGGCACCTGTCAAGGAGTGGGATATATTATGCAGCAAGTGAAGAGTCAGTTCACTAAGTCTGTGTTTTAGAAGCAGGAAAATTGTGATGGCTAGACGACTGGATCAGAGCTTCTCCAAAACAGCATAGGGTGTTATAGGGTGTTCTCAGTATGCAGTGGTTAGAATCTACCAAAAGTCATGGGAGGCTGATGCTGATGTATATGTGGAGTGAAGGCTAACCCGTCTGGTCTGATTCCACAGCAAAGCTAATGCTGGTTAGGATAGAAACATATCAGAATACATAGCAAATAACAGCTTTCTGTTTATGGGGCTGCGTAGGTGCAGACCAGTCAGAGTGCCCATGCTGACTCCTGTCCACTGCCAAAAGCACCTCCAATGAGCATCTGAGTATCAGAAGTGAACCATGGTGCAAAGACAGAAGGTGGCCTGGTCTGATTAATCTTTTACATCATGTGGATGGCGGGGTCCGTGTGTGCTGATTATCTGGTGAAGTGTAAAATTGGAAATAATCTGAAAATCCGGAGGCAGTGTGGTGATCTGCTGTTAATGTTCTGCTGGGAATTCTTGGGTCCTGGCATTCATGTGGATGTTACTTTGACATGTACCACCTACCTTAACAGTGATGCAGACCAAGTGCGCCCCTTCATGAAAACAGTCTCTTCAGCTGGATAATGTGTATTGCCACACTGAAAAAATTGTTCAGGAATGGTCTGAGGAACATGACAAAGAGTTCATGGTGTTCACTAAAGTCCCCTGATCTCAGTCCGATCTATGGAGGCCCCAACTCGCAACCTACAAGACTTAAAGAATCTGCTGCTAAACTCTTGGTGTCAGATACAACAGCACACCTTCAGAGGTCTTGTGGAGTCCATGCTGCGATGAGTCAGAGTTGTTTTGGTGACACAAGGGGAAACTGCACAATATTAGGCAGTTGATTTTAATGTTATGGATGATTGATGTCTCTGTGATGGGGTGTTATTTGAATTGAACTATATAATCCAAAATTCAGTAACTCTGAAACAAGTAAACTTACGATGTCAACATAACATAGACCTAATGGATAGATAGCAAGAATATTAGCATACAAATCTAAAGACATATACCTGAATAACTGTATTATGCTCATAAACTAAAAAGTGTGTCAGTAGAATCTATTTTGCACTTGCATGCTTCATTTGCTACAAAATGTTTGACAGCTCTGGCCTTAAAACCTTAGTGATCCACCAGATTCACTCTACTGAGCCTAAAAGAGCTCATCCTGACTATCGTTTTGTGTACTTCATATGCCAACATAAAAGCTCTAGGTTGGGCTGTCATGCTGTTGTTACCTGAGCTCTGAGCTGTGTAAATAAGGAGAGGTGCTCATAAAAAAGACCTCTATCCGCTGCAGGTAGTTCTGCTGACAACACAACCCCAACACAGGACCCAGGAACTGCTGCCATGGTATCAGGGAATGTGAACATACCGGAGTCACTAAGCAGGACTGGCAGGTCTGGAAACAGGGGGTAGTACCAATCACATACCTGCAAACATAACACAGTGATGATGTTTACTTCCGTCACTCACAAGTTTACTTAAAACCTACCTCAACCTCATCTATAATAACAATACCTTAGTCTTTAAACTGAAACATTTAAAAATGATTACATGCTGAACTGAAAGATCAGGTCCTCAATTCAGCAGAATGTGGCTTTGTCCCAGAGGGCTCACATAGAACAAAGCACTGCTGGATGATGCACCATAGTTTGTATGTGTGTGATTTTGCTGTTTGTGTGTGTGGATGTGAGCGTGTGATGTAGACAGAAAGTGTTAGAGACTGCCAATGTCCATTTGTGTATTTTGTGTGTGGTATGTTGGTGTGGGTTCTGGATTCGGCCAGTAGCAGTGGACAGCTGGCTTTCAAAAGGGAAAAGTGCCAGTACAGCACAATGCCAGAGCCATGGCCACTAGCAAAACAGCAGATCCCCACAGAACAACAACCAACATCAGGCCCAGAGTACCGCTGTAGAACAGAATTAGCTGGCTTAATATTAATGATATAGATGAGCAGCTAGTCGACCCAAATTAGTGGTACAAACAATTTCACTTAAAAGACACTGATTTTGAAGCCATCCAAAAAAATAAGGTGAAAATGAAACTGTGAATCTCAGAAGCATTCACAGAAAGAAATTTGTTTCTTCTCTTTGCCTTATTCCTGTGTATTTATACAGTTTAGTTATTAGTAACTTCTTCTCAGACACAGATGAATGTGGACATTTTCATGGCTCTTGAACAGGTAATAGATAATGGGTTTCCCCTCAGATAAGATCAAATGTCAAAGTAGTTCTGATTCTACCAGATAGCATGAGCCAATTAAATCACATGTACTATAGGCATAAAAAAGAAACTGAATATTTATGAAATATCGACCTCAGTTAATTATATCCTTTCTTTTAAATGTATTTATTTATTTATTTATTTACTTACTTACTTACTTACTTACTTACTTACTTACTTACTTACTTACAATTTTTATTGTTGCTGGTTTCTACTCAAAATATGCACACTTTAGTAATGCCTTAAGCATAATCAAGATCAAAAAAGCTTTGCTCACCTGCAGGTAAGCTAGAGGATGTCTGGTGCCATTGGTATCATCACTATCATAATTCTGGCTCCTGTTCAGGATGATGCGCAGATTCCCTGGATATGATGGAGCACTGACTTGCCCATCTGGTGTAGCAAAGAATATTTGCACCCCATTGGGCAAGAAAAAGAGAACATCTTCATGTTGGTAAACCAGCTCTGCTGTTGGTAGCGAAGGACATGTCATCCCTGTGCTCTGAGAAATAGAAACATTCCAATGAGTGGCTTGTGGTGTGTAGGCTGGTGGCAGATCCCAGGGCACATCAGATGCCATGGCAGGTGAGAGTGGCAGACAGGGAGCTCCACCTAAAGGCTTTGAAGCAACCACTCGTTTAGTATGTGTGCTGGCTGTTGCCGTGGATTGGATCGGGACCGGATAGCAATTCTGGGTACCAGAGGCTCTTGAAGTGGATTCCAATACAGCCATCCGAGTGGTGATGCTGTTCAGCATTTCAGTCATCTTCACTGGAATCTGCTGAGCAACATTCTGATCATAGGCCATATCCAGTCCCTGGAGGACATGGCGTCTTCCTAGTCGGTACAGGACAATTGCTCTGTCTGTATTTCCCATGTTATCCTCCAGAATTCCTGCATTCAGGCATTCCAGTGCTTTCTCATAGTGCTGCTGTATGATTTGCAGCATGACAGGTTTAGGAGCTTCCATATCTTAACACTAGGATGGTTTCAGGAGTGTGATTTAGATCATGTGATGTTAATAGAAAAAAAATCAGAGACTGAATATAAGGAAATACAGACACCTGGCTTATATAGTCCTGTAAACATTCTTAGCTGTCCTTTATATGAGTGCATCGTGTTGAAAACTGAGGAGAAAGCTTGAGTTCTGGATTTCATAAGAACCAAGTAGACAATGCAACGAATGCTAACACCAACTCCTAACACTAACACTAACTCCTTAACATAATGAAATCCAGCTGAACATTAAACACAAAACTGCTTATTTCTGTCAGGTAAACATAAATCACCCCTTACAAAACTAAACTACACTGCAAAAATTCATGGCAGCTTGTTTTACCTGAAAGACAAGTGTCACATTTCTTTGTGATTACGTGAAGGATACGACAGAAAGATCAAGGCTTTCAGATTTAGCATTCTACAACCCCTCCCCTCCTCTCTCTCTCACACACACACACACACACACACACACACACACATCATCATCATCATCATCAACAACATAATAATAATACAAGTAATAATAATAATAATAATTAGTAGTAGTAGTAGTATGGACTAGAGTGTTGTAACAACAACTCAATTAAAAAGGTTGCTTACTAAACTGTATCTTCCCATGACCCTTGGAGTAACGCTTATTTTTTTTTACAACTTTCTGTCATTTACCTGTGGGTATAGTGAACCTTTAGATAGTTTATAAGGTATATAACTGGACCATGGCTGCCTTTTAGGGCACAGCTTTGAAAGTACACTACATATACTTTCCTGAGTTAAAAATACATACTAAAGCTTGAGGCTACAACTACAAACCCATTTTAGTCTTGCTTGAGGAACTGGACTAATGAGGTACAACAGCAACAAGCAGGAGATTATACCACATGACCTTATCCAGAGCAACTTATACAGTATTTATACAACTGAGCAATTAAGGGTTAAGGGCCTTGCTAAGGGCCAGCTTGGTGGTCCTGGGATTCAAACTCTGGACTGTCTGATCAGTAGTCTGACACCTAAACCACTGAGCTACCATTTCCCCAGGTTGTCAAGGCTATAAAAAAAAACATCTGGTTTTCTGTCATGGATATGTTCAGTACTTGACTGTTTTTTTTGCTCTGTGCTGTCCCAGACAAGTTAATATCAAGTTTATGAACCTAATAATAATTTAATCAACAGAATCTTATTCCTAACTATAAATTAATACAGTAAGCCCAAGTCTTAAAGCGTTTTTATATCAATAAAAATAAAAATAAATAAATAAAACCATACCAGGCCAGAGAAATGAGTACTTACTCAGACGGCTTTTTCCTGTTAGAGCTGCATGCTGAAGGCGCTGCCTGGTGAACGTTTATGAAAACAGTGGCGCGGAGAATGCAAACAAACCAAACCACCGCTAGAGGGCGCCAATGCCTCCATATTCTCAGTACAGGAGAGGAATGATCGGGTCAATTCAGACATATTGGGACGGTTCTTGAGTTTCGAACTTGTTTAACGTCCTTTGCTAGTAATTAAATAAATACCACAATACATGGTACATTTCTGAAAAGGTGTTCACTATTTACACGTTAAGGAAAAAATGCTTAAATCATTTACAGCAAACGTGACTTCCCCTTACAGAAATCCCTTTTCCTCCCTGCTTGGTCATTTGGGACAGCATGTTTGAGAATAAGGCTCACGTTTACATTAATCTAGTACTTTCGTTCTCAGTTGGTATGTTTAAAAAATCACTTGCTACATAATTTTATTATTTATTTTTAATAAACATCAAACTGTGAAACATGAACACTGTGCACCAAGTAAAATCTCAATACTCAATAGTGGGCCTGAGTTACATTGTATACTGCTTTATTCACCTGCCATGATTCTTTTCATTCACCAAGAATCACTGATTATTCAAAGATGATTCATTTACCAAAGTGAGATTTGCAGTTTTAAAACAGAAAGCTCCCTCTAAAATACACTGCATCAAAAACTGGTGATATGTTAGTGCAGTAATGTTAGAGGATACTTTGCTTTTTGGTGTAGGTGTCATTTGTGACATAGGCAAATTCATCCACTTCTGGAAGATAGATCTCTTCATATTTCATCTTAAGTAATTTTACACCCCCACACTGCTACTTACGCAGCCAAAAGAATTGCAGCAGTCCCAATAAGTTGCAGTTTCCCTCTGAGATGCAGGAGGAAGCGCTCCAGGTAATTCACAGCAAGATAGACCGTTTCTGAACATAGCTTGTTGTATTCCACAGAAACTTCAACCAACCAGGCAACAAGGATGACCCTCATTCTATTACTGATGTCTGGCTGCTTGTTCATGTAACCAGACTTTGACATATGTCTCAACTGAAAGATTTTAGTCAAGAAAGCAGAAATGGGACAGCCTACAGGTATATAGCTAAATAGCAAATAACAGCAATTACTGACTTCACTTTCTCTCAGGTGTTGATGGATATCATCTGCATAGTGCAAGTGACTGGTTCTTCCTCTGGCAGAAATAGATGATTCAAAGATGATTTATTATAACAGCTTTCATTACATATAAAATTCACCAATGCATCATTTGTTGCAGTAGTATGTGTTATGTTTATGATGGACATCATACAGATTTTTGAGGGCTTGATGCTGACAACACTCATTTACATCATCACATGAATTAAGTAATTTTAATTCTAACAAGCAGTTCCATTAAAGACCTCACAACACAGGGTTTTTTTTTTCAGGTTTGATTATTAGGCCAGAAAATAAATGACCACACTGTAAAAGGAATAGCTAAATGATGTAAAGCAATTTTCTAGCAACAGCACAAACCTCTGATCTGTGACTCAGCCACTTAACCAACAATACACCACAACAAGCTCACAGCAATTTAACTACTTTAACCACTAAATTAACTCTACTGAAAGACTGCATTGAATCAATCAAATCATGCAAAGGAAATTTACAACCTCCTCTTTTAATTTACTTTACAAAATATTGAAGAAAGATTTCCTGGATGATTTTCCATGTATTATATTACTTGGCGGGTTAATGAAGCCACATTTGAATTAATTGTGTATTTCATATTTGATTCTTTTTGCTATTCTCATACAGTGTGCTCATAGATAGACAGATAGATAGATGATGAATACATTTACACTGGTTCAATAGGTCACAGACTTAGGATACCATCAGCCTAAAACTTTGTTGTTGTTGTTGTTGTTTTTTTTACAACATACAACAATACACACAAAAAAACAAAAAATACACCAATCAGGCATAACATTATGACCATTGACAGGTGAAGTGAATAACACTGATTATCTCCTCATCATGGCACCTTTTAATGGTGAACACTTTGTACTCAAAGTAGATGTGTTAGAAGCAGGGAACATGGGCAAACGTAAGGATTTGAGTGAGTTTGACAAAGGCCAGATTGTGATGGCTAGTCGACTGGATCAGAGCATCTCCAAAACTGCAGCTCTTGTGGGGTGATCCCGGTCTACAGTGGTCAGTATCTATCAAAAGTGGTCCAAGGAAGGAACAGTGGAGAACCGGCAACAGGGTCATGGGCAACCAAGGTACACTGATGCACGTGGGGAATGAAGGCTGGCCCGTGTGATCTGATCCAACAGACGAGCTACTGTTGCTCAAATTGCTGAAGAAGTTAATGCTGGTTCTGATAGAAAGGTGTTAGAATACACAGTGCATCACAGTTCATTGCATATGGGGCTGCATAGCCACAGCCCAGTCAGGGTGCCCAGGTGGTCATTATGTTATGCCTGGTCACTCTAGTTTTTAATGTTTAGAAGCTTGTACTTTTTCCACACCACTAGATGGGATACAATGTTTATAAAGAAATAAATTTTGCAAAAGGGATGTGTTAGAGGACTGAGGGTGTGCAATCACACTAGATAGTTGCCTAGTTTCAGTTCAACAAAGCAAGGCTGTTTTAATGCAATTCAACAATTAACTAGATCCACTTAATGTATTGTGTCAAAACCAAACCAAGCCTAGGTAAATACTAGCATTGTTAAATAGAAGCCACATTCATCACCTCTCATCCCATCAGGAATACATACATGTCATTTATAGAATTAGAGATAAAACCTCAAATCGGTTGAAAAGCTTCAAAAGAGGTAGAGATTTTTAAAAAAGAATACAGGTATGGCAAATTGTTTCATTTACTCAAGAAAAAAAAAAAGCAGCCTGTGTTTCTGCAATACAGGTGGAAAATTATACAGACAGAATCGTACTCAGTGCCTCTACAAAGGAATCCAGGCCCATGACCAGCTACACAGGCTTAGAGGCAACAAGTAAGTCACTTTTTGGGCTATGATAAAAATCACATAAAATGTTAAAATCAGTAAGTTTAAAAAAATCTTGATAGCTCATGCAGTATTTATAAATGAGAAAGTGCTGCAGTTTCTTCATCTTCACAGATTCACTGGACATCAGTGCAGTGGGAAAATCTCAACTGGTTTAATCAGGGATACACTGAAGTACCAAAGATGCAAAAAAGTGCAAAAAAGCATCAGAATACAGTGTCACAATCACCACAAGAGAGAGCTGGGGATGAAAACACAAAGGCTTTACTAGAAAAGATGATAAACACAGGATATGCCAACGCAATAGGGAACAAATGTCAAAAGGGGCAGGTAATGCAGGACAAACGGAATAGCTAAGGCAAGTCACTTGTTCCACTTAAACAGTAACAATACTTGCCACTGCCACTGGCGAGTGAGGGCATTAAACAGGTGCCGGCGAGATTGGTTGCAGGTGGTATAATCAGAAGTCCGGCGATTGGGAATGTGGAAACGAGGCGGAAGCCGGCATGCCCATGACAGTACCGCCCCCCGCCCCACACAGGCGTCTCCAGATGTCCGGGAGCGACGACGAGAAGACCGCGGCCTCTGGGAGCAGGACGATCCGGACAGCGCTGATGGAAGTCACTGAGCAGAGATGGGTCGAGGATGTCATCCCGGTCCACCCACAACCTCTCCTCCGGACCATACCCTTCCCAGTCGACTAGATACTGCAGGTGGCCGCCCCGTCGTCTGGAGTTCAGGACGTCCCGGACCTGGTAGACAGTGTCATCGCTGTCTGCCCGGATGTCCGGAGCCTGGAGAGGTTGAGTCCAGAAGGGTCAGACGTAGTGACGTTGGGATGTAGGTCTTCCCTTCGGGACCTCCCGGCAGAGCAGGTTCTTCCGCTGGGGCGGCACGGATTTCTTCGACGATGGCCCAAAGGAGAGGGCAGACGAAAAGGTCTGGAGGGAGTATGGGCGCGCATTCTTCTGTTTGGGGTTCTGGCACGTAGATACAGGATAGCGCATCGGCTTTCGTGTTCTTATGGCTGGGACAATAGGACATGGTGAACTGGAACCAGAGCCAAAGGCTCACCTCCCCTTTGGGGTAGCACCGCGCCTACACCCAGGGCCGAAGCGTCTACCTCCACCACGAAGGGTCGGCTGGGATCAGGATGCACTAGGGTAGGTGTGGAGCAGAAGGCGGCTTTCAGCTTCTGGAAGGCTTCGATCGCCGAAGGCGTCCAGCTGAGTGATTTGGGCTTGTAGGGAAGTGAGAGGAGCCGTGTGTGCACTGAAGTTTGTTATGAAGCGGCGGTAGAAGTTCACAAACCCCAGGAAGCGCTGAAGATCTTTGACTGTGTGCGATTGCGGCCAGTTCCTCACCACTTCCACCTTTGTCTGATCCATTTGGATGCCCTCTGTGGAGATGATGTATCCCAGGAACTGGATGACAGATCGGTGGAACTCGCACAAGTTTCAGGTAGAGGTGATGACGGCATAGACATTTGAGTACCTGTCGGACATGACAGATGTGCTCCGACCGGTTGGACGAGTAGATCAGGATATCATCAATATACACTATCACAAACCGGTGGAGCATGTCCCAGAAGACCTCGTTCATGAAGTTTTGAAAAACGGAGGGGGCATTGGAGAGCCCATACGGCATGATGTGGTACTCGTAGTGTCCTAATAATAATAATAATAATACATTTTATTTATAGGTGCCTTTCTCAACACCCAAGGACACCGAACAATGAGTTACAAAACAAAGCACATAGAAACAATATGACAAAAAACAAGCAACAATAACAAAAAAATACAGAAGACTGTGACTGTGTGTGAGGGCAAGTAAGATTTAGGAAGAGTAAGCAAGCTTAAACAGGTGAGACTTGAGTCTAGATTTAAAGATAGACAGAGAGTCAAGGTTACGGATGTCTGGAGGTAAAGAGTTCCAGAGCCGGGGAGCAGAGCAACAGAAAGCCCTCTGCCCCATGGTGGTGAGACGAGCAGAAGGCACAGAAAGTTGAAGAGAAGAGGCAGATCTAAGAGAACGAGAGGGAACATGAATATGGAGAAGATCAGACACGTAAGAAGGGGCAAGATTGTGAATAGCTTTAAAAGTGAGAAGAAGAATCTTAAAGTCTATGCGAAGCTTGACCTGAAGCCAGTGAAGCTGCTGCAGAACCGGAGTGATGTGGTGAAATGAAGGAGTTTTAGTGATAATACGAGCTGCTGAGTTTTGAACCAGTTGAAGTTTAAGAAGAGATTTATGAGAGAGACCAAAAAGAAGGGAGTTACAATAGTCAATACATGAGGTAACAAGATTGTGAACAAGAATAGCAGTAGCATTCTGATCCTGATGGAGTTATGAACGCCGTCTTCCACTCATCTCCTCTTCGAATGCGGATCAAGTTGTAGGCGCTCCGCAAATCGAGCTTTGTGAAAAGACGAGCTCCTCTGAGTTCCTCGAGGGCCGCAGGGACCAGAGGCAGGGGGTAGGTGAACTTCACCGTCTGGGAGTTAAGGTTTCGGTAGTCTATACATGGCCGAAGTCCTCCATCCTTCTTGGCCACGAAGAAGAAGCTGGAAGCCGCTGGGGAGGTGGATGGGCGTATGAAGCCTTGGCGTAATGCCTCCTGGATATACTCCTCTATGGCCTTTCGCTCCGGGACAGACAGAGGATAGATGCGCCCTTTGGGTATCTTGGCGTCGGGCACCGCGCAGTCCTATGATCGGTGTGGTGGTAGTTTCGTCGCAGCCACTTTGCAGAACACATCCCGGTAGTCCCGATATCCCGCCGGGAGGTCCACCTCAGCGTGATGTTGCGGGCTCTCAATGCTCATAGATCCCAGCACGGCTGTCTCGGGAACCGGGATTGGGAGTGCTCGAAGGCATGATCGGTAGCAGTTGTCACCCCACCGATCAATACTTCCTGTGCTCCACCGGATCAACAGTTGGTGAAGCGCCAGCCAGGGGCATCCCAGGACAACGTCCACAACGTGACAGTGAGATTACATATTTGCATCATTAGTCGGTTAAGAACAAGCTTGACTCATTTTGTGCTCCTGTACTTCTTACAGATGGCCTGTTGGGGCAGACTATTTGCAGACAGGTGGAGCTGATGGAGCCGAATCAGACATGGTGCAATTTCTGCCAGAGTATAGCCAGTAAAGGCATGCAGAGAATCAGGCTGCCAGAGAAAGTGTCGAGGATTACTCGATATTAGGGAATAAATCAGACAAGGGCACATTTCCATGAGGCACAATCCCCTACCAGAGTTCAGTTTACGTTTCATAAGTAAATCTTTGCAGTAACCCAGACAGCAATTTGGCATGTTATTAGCAATACTGCAATTGCAGTTTAGTGAAAGCCAAGTGGGAACAAAACCTCACCCATAGGGCTCTGTTAAGAGTGTAGTTTGCCAGACAGTAAGCTGCAGCAGCAATCATTGAGGGAAGATAATGCAGAAAGGGGTCCACTTCAAGTAAACTCAGTTCTGAAACATACTAAACCAGGGAGAGATGAATTAAGGACCAAAGCTTAACAGTTACAGTTACAAATTTTAACATTTTACCAAAGCAAGATTTGCAGTTTTAGCACAGACAGCTCCCTCCAAAATATACTGCATCAAAAACTGGTGATTTGTTGGTGTAGTCATGTCAAAGGAAAGCACTCTGAGCATAAGGTACTCCATATACAGGGCCTGCTTTTTGGTATGGATGTATTTCAAGACACGGACAAATTGATACACATCTGGAGGATATATCTATTCATATTTCCTACAGAACAGATACAGATTTAGCATTTCATGCTTTTTCTTAAAAAATAATAATAAATTTTACACCAACACTGCTACTTACACAGCCAAAAGAATTGCAACAGCCCCAATAAGTTGCAGTTTCCGTCTGAAAACAGTCATGCTGGAGAGGAAGTGGTCCAGGTAATTCACAGCAAGAGAGATCATTTCTGAACATAGCTTGTATTCCTCAGAAACCTCAACCAACCAGTCAACTAGGCTGACCCTCCGGCTGTTATTGATGTCTGGCTGCTTGCTCATGTAACCAGAATTTGACTTATGTCTCAACTGAAAGATTTTACAAAGTCAAGTTTTACAAGTCAAGAAAGCAGAAATAGGACAACCTATAGAGCTCAATACCAAATAACTGCAATTACTGACTTCAGAAAGAAATTTAACAAGTCAAAAGAGCAGAAGTGGGACAGTCCAGAGCTTAATAGCAAATAACAGTAATTACTGACGTCACTTTCTCTCATGTGTTGATGGATATCATCTGCATAGTCAGCAACAGACAAGATGTCCTCAGAAGTGACTGGTTCTTCCTCTGGCAGGGACTGCATAGATGCATCCAAACTTGATCCTCCATAGACATACAGTTGAAATTTTGCAAGTTCTAAGCATAATCAGCCTCATTTTTCAGAGAAACCATAGCTGACCTGAGGTAAAGTCATTAACAGCAGACAAAATCTGCATCTCTGAAAGACGAAGAGAAACAGCAATCTTGTTTCCAGTGGGTTGAGCAGCTTGCACCACATCTGGTTGAGCCTCCCAGATGCCAAAGGCAGAAGAGGACCGCTAAGAATGGGCATCATTTCCATGGGTATTTCCATTTGAATATGTATGAAAACACATACGTGTAAACCTAACAGTTTGCGTAACATTTCTCAAAAAGTAAGCCAAATATGTCCACTTACTTGTCCTGCTGATTTTCTACTAAACTTTTAAGCAGAAATCACAGGACCCTTTGATTGAAAAAGTGTGTAGAAAAAGTAAGGTTTCCTCAATAAAGGACTTAAATTTTTAACTAGATCTCAAAGTGAAAACTTTCATGGGTCAGCAGCCTTAGCCATGGTGCCTGCCCTTCACAGACACACGCTCCAGCTCCTCTGCTTGCATCACACTTTAACCTTTGTACCTTTGTGTGTTTAAACCTAACTGTAAGCCCACACAATTTCTGTATGGCTTGTGCTAAGATTAAAAAAAGGTCACTTCCTGTGTTTGAACCGCTTTCCACGGGTTTCTTGCCTGTCTTTGCATTTTAATCTTAGTTTATACTGTCTAATTTTCTCTTTTGCCTCAATATTTTACGCTGTCACCTTTTGTTTTAAAATTTTTTACTTGCTTATTGCAGTTAATTGCTCGGTCTTCAAACAGCAATCGGAGGAAACCCATTTTGGAGCTCTTCAATATCCAGGTTAAATTCACTTAAAGGTACCTAATCATAAACTATGGCAAATTTTCAGCTTGTACAGAGTGTGAGCTGCAGGGTGCAGTAATTCTTAGGGTCCTAGGAAAGCATAGGTTCTTGAAGATAGTCTTCCATGTAGGAGCTAACAATATACGCCTTTGTCAGTCTGAGGTTACCAAGAGTAATATTGTAGAGATGTGTATATTAGTGAAGGTGATGTCCAATCCTGTAGTATGCTCTGGTCCCATCTCAATGCGACATGGAATTACAGCAGCTTACAGCGGGTTATGGTCACTGAACTGCTGGATGTCCATGTGGTGCTCTGAAAACAATGTGGGCTTTATAGATAATTGGAGCTCTTTTGAGGGCAAAGCTGGCCTGTTGTTAATCAGTTTCAGCTGCTTTGGTGTTAATGAAATTAAAACAGGTACACTAGATGACGACGAGTCCCAAAGCACTAATGGTTTTACAGGTGGAGCCCACTGACATTTTTTCTCTACTCATCTTTTCTGACTGTTTTTTACTAGTTTTGCATTTGGCTAGGGTCAGTGTCAGTACTGGTAGCATGATGCGATACCTGGACCCCACAGAGTTTGCACAGGGCCAGAGCCCTACAAAATAACCTCCAACAGGCCACTGGTGTGAATGTCTCTGACCAAACAATCAGAAACAGACTTCAAGAAGGTGGTCTAAGGGCCCAACATCCTCTAGTGGGCCCTGTGCTCACTGCCTGGCACCGTGGGGCTTGACTGGCATTTGCCCATGAACACCAGAATTGGCAGGTCTGCCACTGACGCCCTGTGCTTTTCACAGATGAAAGCAGGTTCATCCTGAGAACATGTGACAGGCATGAAAGGGTCTGGAGAAGCCGTGGAGAACGTTATGCTGCCTGGGACATCCTTCAGCATGACCGGTTTGGTGGTGGGTCAGTGATGGTCTGGGGAGGCATATACAGTAGAGGGACACACAGACCTCTACAGGCTAGACAATGGCAACCTGACTGCCATTAGGTATCGGGATGAAATCCTTGGACTCATTGTCAAACTATGCTGCTGGGTTCCTCCTGGTGCATGACAATGCCTGGCCTCATGTGGTGAGAGTATGCAGGCAGTTCCTGGAGGATGAAGGAATTGATACCATTGAATTGCCCCCACACTCACCTGACCTAAATCCAATAGAACACCTCTGGGACATGTTCCGGTCCATCCGATGCCGCTAGGTTGCACATTAGACTTTCCAGGAGCTTAGTGATGCCCTGGTCCAGATCTGGGAGGAAATACCCCAGGACAGCATGTGTCTCATTAGGAGCATGCCCTGACGCTGTCAGGCATGCATACAAGCACGTGGGGGCCATACAAACTACTGAGTACCACTTTGAGTTGCTGCATTGAAATTTCAGCAAAATGGACAAGCCTGCCGCATCATTTTTTCACTTTGATTTTTGGGGTGTCTTTGAATTCAGCCCTCTGTATGTTGATAATTTTCATTTTCATCAAACGAAAGGATGTGGTATCCTTTCATTCCTAACACATTACCCAGTCCATATCAGTATAGATATCCAACATGATATTTTCCCCATTGAGATCTGATGTGTTTTCAAAGTGTTCCTTTAATTTTTTGAGCAGTGTATAAAAACAGAAAATTAGTTTTAGTAACCTGATTAACATAAAACTAGATCATAGTTAATGCACAGCCAGCACCTTTGATCTGAAGCTAGGACTGTTAAATATTAGATCTCTTTCAATCGAAAGCACTTATTGTTAATGAACTGATTACTGATCAGGAGTTTACTGTACTCTCATTAACAGAAACATGGATTAAATCAAACAAGTATGTAACATTACATGAATCTGGTCCGCCTGTTTATAGCTATATACATCAACCACGTTTAACAGGCAGGGGAGGAGGTGTCACAGTTATTCATGACGATAAGCTAGGTGCCGCACAGAAACCCAGACATCAATTCAACACATTTAAAGTTCTTTATACTAACCTAACTGTAGCCACAAAAAATAAGTTCACGGAGTCAATTCCACCAATTGTTATTTACAGAACTCCAGGGCCATATTCTGAATTCCTCAGTGAATTTGGAGATATTACTTCAAACCTTGTTGTTTCTTTAGACAAAGCATTAATTGTAGGAGATTTCAACATTCATTTAGTCAAAAGACCTTCTGAGAACAGCAGTTGTATCCATCTTAGATTCAGTTGGTGTTAATCAAAATGTAATAGGACCCACTCATAATGGAGGTCACATTCTGTATCTTATTCTAACATTTAAATATAGAAATAAATATAGAAAATATAGTCACTCTTCCACAGTTGGAAGCTATCTCAGACCACTATTTTGTTTCATTTAAAATGCATCTTAGACCCGAGGTGTGCAATTTGCCACGTCACCATGTTAAGTGTACATTTACATCTACTACTACAAAAAGATTTACCCATAGTCTCCCAGAATTATTACGCATGATTGGTTTTGCCGTCTGATCCCACAGAACTTGATCAGGCGACTGATTACTTGGACTCAATAAAAAAGAAACTAGCACCCTGGCACAACGACTACACATGACCTTTAAAACAATCAGTTAGGAAACTAGAACATAAATGGCGTCAAACTAAATTGGCAGTATTTCGGTTAGCGTGGAAGGAAAGTCTTCTGAGCTACAGAAATTCTCTTAGTACTGCTAGATCACCGTATCTCTCTGCCCTAATTGAAGATAACAAAAACAATCCTAAATTTTTATTTAATACTGTAGCAAAACTAACTAGGAGGAAAACCACTGTAGAAAAGCAAACACCATCTATATGTAGCAGCTATGACTTCTGAATATTTGGAATTTTTTCAGTGGAAAATTTAAAATGTCAGGCAAAAAATTCAGACTATTAATTTAAAACCAAACTATTTGATAGATAATCCTGTAGATAATATAACTATCAGAGCATAGAATGCTTTACTCCCCTTCAAGAGCCTGATCTAATGTTTTAAACAGATATTACCAGTATCTATAGAAGCCCTTCTAAAAATTATAAATTCTTCCCTTACCACTGGCTATGTGCCTAAATCTTTTAAACTAGCAGTTAAACCCCTGATTAAAAAACCCCTGTCAGCTGTCCAATTATAGGCCAATATCAAACCTGCCCTTCATCGCCAAGATCCTAGAAAAGTGTGTAGCACAGCAGTTATGTTCATACCTACATAGGAATAACATTCATGAAATGTATCAGTCAGGATTTAGGCCTCAACATAGCACAGAGACAGCACTAGTTAACGTGGTCAATAACCTGTTACCAGCTTCTGATCAGGGTTCTGTCTTGACACCATAGACCACGCTATTTTACTTGACAGGTTAGAATATGTTGTTGCTGTTAAAGGAATAGCCTTCTCCTGGCTCAGGTCTTATTTGACTGATCGTTATCAGTTTGTAGATCTGCATGGTAACTTCTCTATGCACACCAAGGTTATGTTCTGTGTTCCACAAGGTTCTGTGCTTTTCTCCTTGTATATGCTACCCCTTGGTGCTATTATTTGTAAACTTGGTATTAGCTTCCACTGTTATGCCGATGAAACATAGCTATTTGTTTCAGCTAAGTCATATGAGAGACACCAGCTTATTAAGATTGAAGAATGTGTAAAGGACATTAGACAGTGGATTCTTATTAACTTCCTCCTGCTTAACTCTGAAAAGACAGAGGTGCTAGTACTAGGACCACATGCAGCTAGAAGTAAGCTTTCTGATTACAGAGTAGCCTATGTATATCTGGATGGTCTTTATGTCCAGCAGTAAAAATCTTGGTGTGATTATTGACTCTGGTCTTTCGTTTGAAGCTCATGTAGAAAATATCACTAGGGTAGTCTTCTTTCATCTCAGAAATATTGTAGGATAAGAAATATGATGTCATTTCATGATGCAGAAATACTAGTTCATGCTTTTGTTACCTCTAGGTTGGATTATTGTAATGCCTTACTGTCTGGATGTTCCAGTAGAAGCATAAACAAGCTCCAGAATGCAGCAGCTAGAGTCCTAACTAGAACCAGAAAATATGAACACATCACTCCTATTTTAGCCACGCTACATTGGCTCCCCGTGAAATTCCGCATTGATTATAAAATACTATTACTGACCTATAAAGCACTAAATGGTCTCGCTCCACAGTACCTGAGCGATCTTTTTGTTTTTTATGATCCGCCACGCCTACTCAGATTAAAGGGTGCAGGTTATTTGGTAGTACCTCAAGTAGCAATGGCTACAGCACGGGGCAGAGATTTTTCTTTCAAAGCCCCACAGTTATGGAACAGCCTTCAAATTAGTGTTTGGGATTCAGACACAGTCTCAATGTTTAAGTCTAGGCTGAAGACACATTTATTTAGTCAAGCTTTCAATGTATAGTTTTCCTAGGTAAAGGAGAAGATATGGAAGGTTCATGGGCATAGAGTGTTTGGTGTACTGGGATGTTTGACTGTGAAGTGGTTGGATGTTTTATGTCCCGGGATGCCTTTTAGTTATGCTGTCATAGCTAGTCTTGCTGGAGTCCCTGTCTGCACTTTACACATAATTTACATTGTCTTTAAGCATCATATGATCACAAGCATACCTAATATCTTTCTCTCTGTCTGTCTTTCTGTGTCAAGCTAAACATCCCATTCCCAAGCTCCCAGTTTTCGGAGTTTCCAGTGTGGCCACTTCTTCTTTCCAGACTTGCCTGATCTACCCCTGGTTGAAGTTTTGTCGCTTGGTTGTGCTCACTGATTCTGTGGATGGATCTGTGTTGACAACCTGTGACCAGGAAACAGCCATGGACAGAGCCACTTGGAGACTATCACACTGTCACAGATCTGCTATTACATCTGTCAGTTTGCGACAGCAAGAAATTAGTGTATATAATGAGCTAAAGAAATGTCACTGACCTAATATTTCCTCATGAGCCCTTGGTTGCTGTTGTACATTTACATTATTTACTGTCCAGTGTCCAGGTTGTTGTGGTTGGGTTTTTAAAAAAATATTTTTCAACTCAAATAAACAGTAAGGCTCCGGAGTGTTGCAACAAAAAAAAAACATTCATCCTGTTGTTGGAAGATTGTGAGCTGGAATCCCAACAGTGGAACAGCTATCCAAGGCCAGGTGCCAAAGGAAGCAAAATTGGTCACACTCTCTGAGTGGGAGGGATGGAATACACTCTCTCCCTGTCAATCACAGTGACACTAATCAATTGTGAGCTCAGATTTCTACTGAGAGTGTTGAGCTGGGTTGACTTTATTTATTACAATCAAATTATCAAATTTGTTCAGAGGATACCTAAAGCATTTGGATAAATTTGACATAAAATAAAATAAATAAAATTGGCATTTGTTTGGTATGTTCATGTCATGTTCCCAGGATAGGAAAGTATCTACTGTACATTGACCTGAACACCCCAACTTATACAAAATCATTGTAAAGAATATTATGAAGCACAAGTTTATTGTAAACTAAAAGTTTTTAACCTTAAACTTAACACATTTTTCTTTAGGGTGGTTTGAGCAAAGCATTATCCAGATGCAAGTAATCATTGTAATATGCTTTAAACAGGTTTGTAGGCTACTCCATCCAAAATCAGTCGGCCCTTGCCTGCGTTTGAGCACTTAATTTACTTTTTAATTAAACTGTATTTGCATGAATTATTGGAGCATAAATGGAAGGCTGCAGCATGTAATGAGCAAAGAAATGATGGGTTCAAACCGCTGCTTGATTGCTGAGATTAGTTTAAAAAGCTACCTTTGTCCTACATTATGATTAGATAGCTTAGCTTGAGATGTCTTCATTTTCATTTATTTGCATTTGAACACCTGTATTTTTAAATCTGCATTTTAGATATATATTAAGACTGAAACACTAGAGGCTATTTGATATTTGAGAAGTGACTTTATATAAAGTCTCAGTAGACCTCTTTCCATTTAGTTATCTTGATGTATTGGGACTGGTTAGTATCTGAGATTCTAAAGGTTCAAACCGTACCTTTTCATGTCTAACAATTGCTAGCAAAACATTTTTGTGACGTCAGCCAGAGTGCTCTTTACAGAGAAACGTTTGTATGCTCCACTGGACGTTTATTCTCCGCTCATGCTTTTTATGTAATGAAATGGGCAAATTGAATGTCCCTTACTTATCAGACACCCAGGGAAAACTTCCATTCCCATGATGTCTTATGTCTGCATTCTAAATATTGTTGAGAACTGCATATGCATGTGTGTTTTATGACAGAACTGTGTAATTGAGATTCAGTTATTGAGTGTGCTGCATCTGTGAGAAGGTAATTGTGCCTGTATGCCACAGACATCCTGCGATCTCTAAGCTTCCGATTACCATGCAGGGAGCAACAGCGCAGAAACATGGCAGCTGGAGGAAGAGAAAAGAGGGATTCAGAGAAACACAGAGGAAAAGGCGGGGGTGAAGTGGGGTGTGGAGGCTCTGTTCATCGTCTACTCTGCCAACACGCTCCACTGTGTCAAGCCCGACTCCTCACCACGAGCGATTCATAATCTTGATTGACATGATATCTTCTGTGGCAAAGCCGCTATGGAAAAGTCAGGGAGACAAGTTTAGAGAAAAAAGCACATCTAATAAAGGGACTATAGTTCATATTTTTGTCTTCCTATTACAGCAGACATTAAAATATGCAGAGATTACAATGAAAATGAGATATTCTGATGATATGATCCGTGTGATGTTCAAGGTTATGATCAAGTGCATGATCAAATGCCTGCTATATTTTTCAGAAAGATGAGCTCTGTGATGGATATGTTAGGTGTGTTTGTATATGCTCTCTTTTCATCCACCCCATCTTTACTGCTCAGAAAAGCAAACACGCCAACAGGTGCCAAATGCCTAGCATCTCAACCCTTTTTTGCTGTGGGCAAATTTTTGCCATATAAAATATGTAATGACACAAAAACACATAAACAGCAATAACTCTTGGAAATCCTATTCCCATAGGCCATTAAAACATCTACTAAGAGTAAAGGAGATGAATTTTAATGCCTATTTAGCTACATTCCACTTGGAACAGATTTACAAAGATGCAGACATGCCTTGAGGACATTTCACTCTGTTTTGTGTTTTCTGTGCAAATGGTCTTGTCATTGAGACAATGTGTATATAATGTTGATGCCATGTGTTATACTGCAGGTTTATGTATAAAATAAATATAAAATCATATATAAAATTTGATTTTTGTATTTACCACTGGTTGAAAAGGAGTCTGAAAACAAGAAAAGGGCCTCCAAGGAGGCAGAGGTAGGGCATGTCAGCAGCATTCAAAAGCACATCTCTTCTCTTTTACTTGTGGTGAAGCCCGTATGTGAGCCAGTGAGTAACAGGAAATTATGAAACATTAAAAATGTCTTTAAACTTTTGATCATCAGCCATTTTTAATTCAGAAAACTTAAGAATACTTTGTTCTCCTCACATGCTGGTTAACAAAATATCAGAAGGATGAAGCATGCCTATCAATCATGTTCTCTGTAGTTCAGAATTCATGACATACAGCGTATATCTTAGTCATTTGTGGGTGTGGTTTTAGTTGGGTTTTAGGTGAGGGGCAAATTTATTTAAGTGTTGAGTTTTTAAACAAATTTCTAACTTCCAGTAATCTCACTAAATGTACCTAAATGGTGTAGTAGGGTGAATAACCCTATTAGTTGAATCCCTCCAAAGCATTGCTTCAACAAACCCTAGTAAAGTGTGATATTTTATGATGGAATCATTCAGACAGCTTAGTCCAGGACTGTTTTTTTTTCCATTGCAAGAGATTAAATAGCTTAAATATAAAACAGCATGCACTAATTTAAGCTAATCTTTTTTATACTTCTACTTCAATATTTCCAATTAATTCATTTATCAGTCAATATGTAAAATAATTCTGCTTGTACATTCATCAATTTTTAATCAAACAGTATGAATAGAAGCAGTTTGTGCCTACATTAAAGCAGCACAAAGGAGAGTGTCTGACACTTGCACAGGCTTGTTCTTTTCCAGCTTGTTCTCTCACCCAGTGTTAATTACATGTTTCATTTGTAAAAAAAATAAAGAAAGGTGCACAATGTCAGTGGATCAAGAGTGTGGTCCATCCCCTCCCACTGATGTCTGCAGTTACTTATTAATGCAGTCAGATATGAAGAATACAGTGCAACAATACACACACACACACACACACACACACACATGCACACACAATAAGTAAAAGCACCAAATTCTAAACCTAAAACACTACTGTGAGCTGTTTCAAAATATTTTTTATAAAAGATAAAATGTGGCCAAAAAATCAAAGTAATGGGAGTTTATCGATCCAAAATCAGAAATAGTGTTTTGGTTTTCCAGAAATGACTCAAAAAAAAAGACATAAAGGATGAGAGTCTGACAGAAGAGAAGATGTTGTGTGTAAGAAATGAGCAACTAAACATTATGAGTTGAACAGCCAGGGAGCAGGGGGGCTGATGAGCAGAAAATGAATGTAGGAGAGGGAAAAACAGGAGAGGGAGAGACAAGGCAGAGAGGGAGGGGAGAAATTCAGAGTAGAACAGCTGGATCGACAGAATCCAGCTCACAGCTGAGGATCGGTGATCTTCCTCTATTTCCACAAAGCCGAGAGTGTCATCTGTCTCCTATGTGCATTTCTCATTCCCACAGGATATGAAGCATTCTCTACTGGAGCAGTGACACCAAGATAATGGACTTTTGTGTGCAGTAGAGGACACGACTGTCATCTGCTAAACAAAAGGTCAGTCTCTGTCACTCTCTATCACCACACAGAAATATTCCTGTATATGCAACTATCTATGCGCTGCATATAATCTGTCCAAAGTCATTACTGCTGCAGATGAATTATTGTCATAAACAGCTGATAGGGAGACAATTATGCTGGCAGGTGTTTTTTTATGAGCAGGTTACATTAGGAGTAATTTGATTGCTCCACTAGTCAACAGAAGCTGATATGAGAATTGCAACAAGACATAATGAGCAACAGCATATATCTCTCTCATTTAGATCATCTGTGTCAACGTCGTTTTGTACTTTTATTCTTGAAAATTCAGAATAATAAAACTTGCATTTTGTTTCCTCCTCTTAAAAATGAAGTGTTTCAATAGGTTATTATGAGAATCTTATTACAATATATACAATACAAAATAAAGCACTGGAGAAACTCAGCAGACTGGAGGACATGTGAACAGTAGGCATTATTATGTTGGTCTGTTCATCATCACAGACAAAACTGAGACTTTTTATCCAGTTAGATTAAAATGCAAAAAAATCTTGTTTTTTTTCTAAAATGTTTCATTAAAATTCACTGACCTTTGCACATCTTGTTATGCACCAGCAGATGGGAAATCTAAATATTTTAGATGTTTTGGTAAAGCTATTGAAGAGCATGAACGAATCAAATATAATTAAACACTGTTTTTTCTTGCTACATGTAATGGAAAGCCTTTCAAATATGATCCAATTTGTTAGATCATATTTGGTGTAAATTTGTCTCACCAAATGTGATGAGACACTTGTCTCATCCTAAGTGTCAGGCACAGCTTCAGCAAGTGTATTGTCATTGACATTCATGAGCTCTGTTCGCATCAAGCCCTTGGTGACGGGGAGTCCAGGAATGTGAAGCTGCAGACCCAGTTCACAGCATTCTGTCTAATGTACATGGATGTGTGGTCTGCTTTCTAAAATCCCTGACCATCTTTTAAGTCTTTTTGACATTGAGAAACTAATTGAACTAAATGCACAGGGTACAGATTTTTTAGAGGTTTTATGTTCACATTAGAAATTGAGTAAAATGAAAATAAAAAAGACACAAAGCAAATAGGAACAAACAGTAGAATTTTTAATGAAAGGAAAGAAGCAAAAACTGGAGTTTTTATCACAGATAAGCTGAGCCTGCGTCTCACTCACAAATTGAAAAAAACCTCAGGGGTTCACAATGTTTGAGAGGAATCAATTGATTTTGTGATGAAGAAGCTTGCATGAAGCACCCTGGAGAACAGGGACTGCCTTACAAAACAAAATGACTAGTGCCAAGAAGGCAACCAGGTCACTTAAATAAATCCTGGCTCCAAATTACATATGAGAGAGTGTGGAAAGAATAGATGCTATTGTTTTTCACCAGCTGAAAACATGAAATCATTGACAACAGGAACAACTGATGTTATAGGGTTCCAGGTTCCTGGACCTAAAATAATGAGCAAAATGCTAATTTTAGATGGCATTTGCATTCAGTTTGCTCAATTAGCCAAAAGGTCAACAAATTTGCAAAAACCCACACATAAAAATTGAATTGCATTGAATTGAAAATCAACCTGCTGAAGGAACGAAGCAGTGGGAGGCTGAACCAGTTCAGTGTGATTGCATCTGTCATTTTATATATGCTGTAAAACCTTTTGAAATGTGTGTGATTGTGAAAGAGATTATATTCAAATAGCTGTCTTTCCATTAAAAGCCAGATGTGTCTGCTTCATGTGGACATTCTGAGCTTCCCATTGTGCAGTACAATTAGACAGAGAAGATGCTGCTAATTCTCATGCTGGAAAGCACACGGCTCCCGGCACACATGAGCTAACTAATAAATGTAATGATGAAGGAATGAGATTCGGAGCAGCAGAATGAATCCCTGATGTCAAATGCATAATCTCAGACGACAGCACTCCTCAGTCCTAATGCCTTGCAGCACCTTCAACACTGTTATAATAACCTCCACTCTTTGGGAAGGATTTCCACTAGATTTTGGAGCACGGCTGTAGGGAGTTTCAGACACAAGAGCATTAGATCAGTATAATACATAATTGCATAGGTTCAGTTCAATGCAATTTTATTTGTATAGTGCTATTCACAATGGACATTGTCTCAAAGCAGCTTTACAGAAATATAAAAATTCAGAATAAAAATGACAAAGGTTAAAGTTTATTTATATTTATTTCTAATGAACAAGCCAGAGGTGTCAGTGGCAAGGAAACACTCATTAAGACGATATAAGGAAGAAACCAGAACCAGATTCAAAAGAGAAGCCATCCTCATGACACTGGAGAGTGTCATTATAAAAAATATCCTTTTTACAACTGTATACAGTTAATATACAGTCTATAGCTTCCTAAATAACATTAAGAAATCGGTATTTGGTGGAATAAGCCCGATTTCCATGCGTTTTGGCTCCATGCTCTCCACCAGTTTTTCATATTGCTGTTGGGGAACTTTATACCACTCTTTTTGCAAAAAAAAAAAAAAAAAAGCAAACAGCTCAGCTTTGCTTGATGGTTTGTGACCATCCATCTTCCTCTTGATAATATTCCAGAGGTTTTCAACAGGGTTCAAATCTGGAGATCTGTGCAGTGGTCTCTTATTTTTTTCCAGAGCTGTATATCAGCATAATTTGTGAATTCCTTATAGATCTAATACTAATTCCTTCCTGTCAAAGCCATCAGTGGTGGACACCTGATTGCAGAGAGAGAGAGAGAGAGAGAGAGAGAGAGAGAGAGAGAGAGAGAGAGAGAGAGAGGCACTTATGTCAAGAGAGATGGCCCGGGGTGCACTTGACATTCCAGTTCATCCCAGAAGTGTTCAGTGATTGATGTCATGCTCTGTGCACAACCCTTCCACACCAACAATGGCAAATCGTGGACCTTGCTTTGTGCACAGGGGTATTGTCATGTCATTGTCTGGGGCTTGTAGTTTCATTGAAGAAACATACAGTAATGCATCAAATATAACCTTTACTAGTGCTTCCAACTTTGTGACAAGAGCTTCTGAAAGGCAAACATATGGGTGTGATGATCAGATATCCATCATCCTGAGCTATGTAATGTATGTATGGAAACTTCTATTTCAGACATAATGGCAGAGTTGATAATGCTTAATATTATTATTATTATTATTATTATTATTCATTAGTTTGGAAGCAAGAAGAACTGTTGCTTGTAATATTTAATATTTTGTCTTGATATATTTCAAATATAAATCATCCAAAGGATTATATATATATATATATTTAATTATTTTATTTTTCATATCTTGAGATTTAATACTTTTTTGTTCAGATGTTTGTTTCTGATGTTCAGGCTTTTTCAATAAACAGCCCTCCCAACATTTCTCTTACAAAGCCCAGAAAGCCATGACATTTCCCCACTCAGGTGCTTCACAATCTATTATTCATAGCATGCTACTGGTTCATGGACAGTGTTAAAAAAAAAAAAGTGACCTTCTCTCCTTCTGTGTGTGTGTGTGTGTGTGTGAGAGTGTGTGTGTGTGAGAGAGAAAGAGAGAGAGAGAGAGAGAGAGAGAGAGAGAGAGAGAGAGAGAGAGAGAAAGAGAGAGAGAAAGGGGCTGACCCTTTGTGGTCACCCAGGACTTCTAATGCACCAGCACTCTGACACACCAAATCACTCACTGGCTAATAATCATACAAATATGCATGTTGCCAGGATACAAAAAGCATAATTAAACACTATTAGTGACCTCTTCAAACTGGATCTGGAGTATGTAACTGTCCTGCCCAACATAACAGCTACAGACATATTAATAAAGGATGATATAGACTGAGTTGTAAGAACTCTAATGGCATATAATAATCTTTGATTAATATTTGTGGTCAAAATTGTTCAAATTGCATTGGGAAAAACAAAAGAAGCAGAAATGGATTGGTGACATTGCGGAGTTATAGCTAGGTTAAATGTTTGAGGTAGTTTATTACACATGTGGTGTTGTAGAATAAAGCTGTTTAGAAAAGAAGTTTGTTATTCCCAATAGTCTGCGTTGCTTTAAGTCACCCCTGCTGTCATACAGGAACCAGGCCTTAAACTCATTAATGAGCTGGAGCAGGTCTACAAAATGTCTAAAACTCTGTAGGATTAACTAATCAGAAGTTGAAAATCCTTAAATAACAAGGCATTAAAAAACTCAAATATTCACTTAGCTAAGCTGGATCTTACTGTAAAACATCCTTAATTAATTTATTTTTGCTCTGCATATGCTTTACATTGTCTGTTTGGTAACTTCTTTATATCAAGTATAGGTTGATTTGGTCTACCATAGTGTTTCTTACTGAGCCACTGAGGTGATATGGTATTTAAGGTGTGAGTACAATTAATATACAAGAATATACATTAAGGATACAAACTAAGTATCTTGTGGCCACAACAGATAATTAAGCACCATGTCACCTCAGTGGCTCTGTATTTATAACATTCTTTTAATACAAACCGCTCGCAATTGCAGTTTATATTGAATGTATTTCTACTGCAGCACTACTGAAAGCATACTCACATACGGTATCACAGTGTGGCATGCCAGCTGCACTGGGGACAACTGCACTTAAAACAGCACAGTGAATCATAGGTACTGAGCTCCCGAACCTGGATACTGTGTCTGTCAACAGATCACACACAAAGGCAAGAAGCATTGTTAAAGACTCCACTCCCCCAGGACGCAGAATGTGTGTCCCCTTACCTGCTGGAAAGAGGTAGAGGGCCATCAAATCCCGCACAAATAGATTGCTTCTTTGCCAAAGCTGAAGCTGCCATTAACACCCCCCCCACACACACACACACACACACATCCCTCCAGTAATTTTTCAGGCCCCTACAGCTTTTGAGGAATAAGGACTTTAAACTTTAATGTAAGCTTACTCTTTACTGCTCTAAGAATGTTGGGCTACAGTACACTTTGTATACTTTGTACTACAGTTCAGAGCAATATGCATGTAAAGCTTTTCAGTACATCTCAATGTATAATATATACAGTACATCTCAACACACATGTCAATAATCAGTGCAATACCCTGTATATATGTGCAATCTTACAGTATATACAGTGTATACAGTATACAGTATGTACAGTATATACAATCTTACAGTGTAATTTTTGTTTAATTCATTCTTAATTCTTTTCTTTTTTAAAACATATTAATTATAATTCCTTTCATGGGTGTTATGTTTATGTGTTCTTGTTGCTCTTGGAGAGAGTGTTGTGTTGTCGCACTATATTTCATTGTAATTTATGCAATAAAGTATCTTACATCTTGTAGACAAAAATGGAAGAATAAAATGCTGACCTGCCAATCACTGAATACCTTGTGTCTTGTCCCCTGTAGGCCCCTGTGAGCATCTGTCTGGGATGGATGGCCAGGTGGAGGAGCTGAATGGGACTGAGTTGGAAGGACAGAGCTTTCTGCGCTTCAACCCGACAACTCTTTCCACTGGGGCTGCGGCGGCCTCGTCCAGCCGCACTGAAAGTGTCTACGTCTACCTTTCTATTTTCCTTAGCTTGCTGCTGTTTCTCCTTACCCTGCTTGTCATCACCCTGCACAGGCTGAAAAACATAATCTCTTCCAGTTCATCATATCCAGAGTGCAGCAGCGAGGCAGGCAGTTCATTCACTAACATGGAGATCTGTAGCCTGTCTTCACAGAGATCAACAGTGTCATCAATGTCCTGCTAGTGATACACATGAGGCTAACAAACAAGGCCAATTAAGGTTAAAATAAATGCAAAAGTTTTATAACATTAAATAATTATTTTTATGACTTATTGCTCTAGTCATCAACTTATGTAACAGACTTTAGAAACAACCAGCAAACATATTCATAAGAGTAATACAAAAAAATAAAAATAAAAAAAACCCACTGTTTGAGCAAACAAATTCAATTTTGGGAAAAAAAAAGATTACAAGTAAAATTAACGATATAATCTACTTAAAAAATACAACTGAGAAACGTGTATCAAGAAAAATATAGGAAAGATAAATATTCAGTATATTGTGTCCACAAATTTCACAATTTTTACTGATATTGTAAGCTCACAGCTTGTGTTGGCAATGTGTGTATGATAATGATGACCTAGAAAAATGCAAATAAAAAAGATTGCAACTGTAGCTGTCAAGTGTAAAGTGTATAAATATTGCTGCTTTAAAGAACAGATGTAGACTTTTTTTAATACAGAATTTAAAAAAGAGAGAGAATTAAGAGTATGATTCACAGTGTGTAGTGGTACACCAGGAATGAGAATCTTAATTGTAATGTAGAACCTATGTAGAGGCTATCCAGTGTTCACAGAAAAGCCACCAGACCATCCACAACCCTAAGATAAAGTAGATAGTGTGAAGAAGTGAAGGGATGAATGAAAATTACAAAACTAAAATGCTGATGATATGATAGTTCTCACAACCAGCATACTGTTTAAAGGGTTGGCATTAAGCATTTATGTTTCATATATATATATATATATATATATATATATATATATATATATATATATATATATTTGAAAATATATGATTATTATACACTTATACACATAACAAAGCACATAAACAATCATGTACACATAGAGACCTTAAATAAGACCATAAAGCAAATTATAAAGTGCACTTTTATAGTATAGTGTTTTATAGTTTCATTTATAGTACCTTATCTTATTTTCTACCAGGACCATTCTAAAAAGAAACTGTTTTTCAAATCATTACACGATTATATCTCAGCAAAGTGGTCTGCAAAAATTCATTAGAAACAAAGCTGTTTAGGAAACTCATGGCAAGATTTTTTACACATAATAAACCATGAGTAATATGGTAAGTATTTTAATGATTGTATTTAAATATATTGTATTTTATAATGGGCTGGGACAGACAAAATGCTGTTTCTTGTGCTGTGGATAGGTTTCCTTAATATTTCTTACGTTATTGGTCTAGTTATTATTCAGGACATTTTACCAATGTAACATTTATTTATATTTATTTACCAGCAGTTAAATAATCCCCTTATTATGTATTGTTTTCCAAAATGTATTTGTGTTCATATTAATCGTGTCAAACCTTAACGCTGTTTCTATATGGTCATTATATTACATAGACTATAGTGCATGGTGTTTATATATCTTTATACAATATTTAAATAAAATTTATTATCCTTAGGCTGATATAGGCAGTACAAGTAAATGGTTTCTTTGGGGACTTTGATTTTGACAAAATCCGAACTACATCCGATTCCGGAATAATAGCGACTAAGCTGTCTGTTGTTGCTGCAAGCCTCATTAAAGGCGCTGATTAAACACGTCGTTTTAAAGCCCCTCATTCAGTGAGAGTAGTTTTTTTTCCTTGTTTATTTGTATATCTTAAAATAACTGAGCTTTTCTGGAAACAAGCGATGCGTTGTGTTCCGTTAGCTTGTAGAGCTTCATGCTAGCCGCTAGCTGTCAGTGTCGTTTCTCACTTTGGTTTCTTTATAAATCAACATGAGTGAGAACGACAGTGTACATTCTGAGGCCACCTTTAGTAAAGAAGGCCAGATGAACCTGTCCGGGAACAAAAGCAGGAGTGTAAACAGTTCTCCTCCGGAGGGAGACGCCGGGTTTGACATGGACGACCCGGAGGAGGAAGAGGAGAGCGACGCGCTGGACACAACCGAGCCAAGAGAGAGCGCGCCGAGCCCCGCAGAGCCATGCGACGAGAGCGCGCCTAAGCGCTGCGTTTACGACGGCTGCTCTGAGACCAGTGCTCTGGGTGCCAAGCAGAGGAAACCGTGGATGTGCAAAAAACACCGCAACAAAATGTACAAGGATAAGTACAAGAAGAAAAAGAGCGACCAGGCTATGGCGTCTGGAAAATTAGAAGTAAGCATGCTGTAGTTTCCATGTAGGGCACCTTGTAGTGTAGAGTACAGTCCTTTCTGATACTGGGAACTCTAACGAGGCTGAAATTTACTTCTTATTCACCAGCTGCTTCATGCTGCTTACATACGACATAATGTAACGCAATAATAATAAGAAATAAGAAATCTAAAACATAATAATAAGAACTTATACTCTTAAGGTGCTCGAGAAGTTCAGTGTCATGGAGTATATGTGTATATTTATATCCTTATAGACTGTGATGTATATGATCAAATCCCAATAATATTATTCATACAAATATGTTATGTATTACTTTTGAGTGACACATTTTTGGTGTATAAAAATCTCAGGAAGGTCAAATGTCCCACAATGAGGTTCACAGTCATAATTAAATATCCCAGAGAACTGTCTTCTTATTGAGTGTTTTGAACATGTCTTACACTTTGTCTGTCTCTTATGCAGTTTTGAATTGTGTAAGAAGCTTTGAGAATAAGGAGATAATGGCAAAGGAAATAAGATTTCCAGCTATAAACAGTTGTCTCTTCGATGTTAGACTGCAGGGGCAATAATGTGAGTACTAGATACACTATATTGCAAAAAGTTTTGGGACACCCCTCCAAATCATTGAGGTGTTGTTTTTCAGGGGTTGGGCTTGGCCCCTTAGTTCCAGTGAAAGGAACTCTTAATGTTTCAGCATACCAAGACATTTTGGACAATTTCATGCTCCCAACTTCGTGGAAACCTTTGGGGATGGCCCCTTCCTGTTCCAATATGACTGCACACCAGTGCACAAAGCAAGGAAGAACTTCAGAGTCCTGATCTCAACCCAACAGAACACCTTTGAGATGAATTAAGAGTGGAGACTGTGAGCCAGGCCTTCTTGTCCAACATCAGTGCCTGACCTCACAAATGCACTTCTAGAGGAATGGTCAAAAATTCCCATAAACACACTCCTAAACCTCGTGGAAAGCCTTCCTAGAAGAGTTGAAGCTGTTATAGATGCCAAGGGCGGCTATAATATTACATTAATGTGCATTTAAAGGCGCACGTCCCAGTTTTGGCCTGGCTCGCAGTCTCCACTCTAATTCATCCCAAAGGTGTTATATCTGGTTGAGGTCAGGACTCTGTGCAGGCCAGTCAATTTCCTCCACACCAGAATCACTCATCCATGTCTTTCCCACAAAGTTGGGAGCATCAATTTGTCCGAAATGTCTTGGTAAGCTGAAGCATTAAGAGTTCCTTTCACTGGAACTAAGGGGCCGAGCCCAACCCCTGAAAAACAACACCTGAATTCAATGATTTGGAGGGGTGTCCCAAAACTTCTGACAATATAGTGTATTTTAATATGGAACAGAAAAACTGAAGCCAGTTTCAAAAGGGACCTTTTCTGAAACACTGAAGGTCAGATATATTATTTGGAGGTCCGTTCACATCACGGCAGTGATCCTGACTGTAGTGTGTGGCTCTGGTGTATCAGTTGCAGCCAGATATTACTGCAGTTATTAAGCATTCTGGGCACTTGATTAGACAAATGTGACGGCTCATTTTTTCCATGCAGTGTGTGTTAGTCATCTAGCCCTTTATCAAGCACCACTGTTGACTAGACTTTTTTGGATGGCAAAATGTTTCTCAGCCTGGCATTAGTAATACAGATTTGTTAAAGAAAAAAAACACACAGTGCAACAACACAGAAATGATATCCAGTCTGTGAGGGTCCCTTTCTGTTAATGTTCAGAATAAACTTGAGCACATGGAAGCCCAGATTGTCACTTACTAGTGATGAGAGAGAGTAATGTTGTCCTTCCCACCCATGCTCCTTTAGACTCCCAGTTGACCTCATAATCTCCCACAGGGCTTGTGGCACCTCTTGTGCCACCCAAGAGTCTGATGTTGAGTTATGAACAATAGAACAAAAGAACAACACTTTTAGCCTTGTGTGTTTAAACAAAGTGGTGTAGAAAGGTAGTCTTCTCTATTTTTGATAATACTGTCACTGATAAAATGTGCTACCTCGTAGGTGAAGTATATATCATGTATGTAATGGTCTATTAAAGCTTTGTACAAAACTGGTTTTTAGATCATACAGTAACATTTTCAAGACTATTTATTTGTTTCAAAGTTTTAAGTATAACTATGTATCATATTAGTTTTGTCAGTTTTCAGCTACAGATAAGATCCACCAACCTTACACTTTTAACACTTCAGACTTTATAACACCAGTCAATATTATATAATATACTGGCAGTCAAGTTACCTAGGCAGGTTGAGTTTAGTATATTAATATACTGTATGAAATGATAAAGTAGGTGAGATACTCATTCGATAAAGTGCCGGTGTCTCATGGCATGAATGTATTGAATTGTAGGAGGGCTCAGAGGAGAGGCCTGTGTCTGTGACAAAGCAGCGGCTCGGCACTATTGGAGAGCGACCTACAAGACCTTCACTGATAGAGCAAGTGTTAAACCAAAAGAGGCTGGTGAGTTCCTTATTCTTGGGGCATATTTGTAGGTTGCAAAGATGGTTATGAATTTTAGAACATCTCAACAGCTGTGATGAAAACCCCCCAGAGGTTGGCTTACATGTTTCCCTATTATAAATATTAAGCAATCTGTATGGTTTTATAATTGTGCTGCTGCTACATGATTGTCGGATAATATAAATGCATAAATAATCAGATGTACAGGTGTTCCTATTAAAGTGGACAGTGGGTTAAGTATTTCTATAGCTGCTGATCTCCAGGGATGTTGAATATTAATTACAAACAGTAGCAGATTTAACCCAGTAGTGACCTAAGTATTCAAAAATGTAGTTAATTAAACTAGCAATTTGTTTTCTGTCCAAAAACTTGCAGATCTGCAGATTGGTTTTGCTAATCTGCCTGTTTGTGTGAATGTGTGTGCTGATGGTGCCGTACTATGCACTGGCAACACATCTGGGGTGAATTCTCCCACCTTTTGCCCAGCATTCCCAGGGTAAGCTCAAGGTCCACTAAAGCAGCTACTGAAGCTCAGTGAAAATAGTAAAATGTTTAAGCCTTATTATACTTTATGAATGTTTAAGCCAGTCTTATGATATCCTTGACAGTGTTATTACAGTGTTATATGAGTGTTATTTACACCGATCAGGCATAACATTATGACCACTGACAGATGGAGTAACACTGATTATCTCCTCATCATGGCACCTGTTAGTGGGTGGGATATATTAGGAAGCAAGTAAACATTTTGTCCTCAAAGTTGATGTGTTAGAAGCAGGAAAAATGGACAAGAGTAAGGATTTGAGCTTTGAGCTTGATGAAGGGCCAAACTGTGATGGCTAGACGACTGTATCAGAGCATCTCCAATAGCAGCTCTTGTGGGGTGTTCCTGGTCTGCAGTGGTCATGGGCCATGCTGACCCAAGTGCACTGCCGAAAGCACCAACAATGGGCACGTGTGCATCATAACTGGACCACGGAGCAATGGAAGAAGGTGGCCTGGTCTGATGAATCACGTTTTCTTTTACTTCACATGGATGGTCAGGTGTGTGTGCGTTGCTTACCAGGGGAACAGTGGCACCAGAATGCACTGTTGGAAGAAGGCAAGCTGACGGAGGCAGTGTCATGCTTTGGGCAGTGTTCTGCTGGGAAACCTTGTCCTGATGTCCATGTGGATGTTACTTTGGCACGTACCACCTTCCTAAGCAATGTTGCAGACCATGTCCACCCTTTGAGTAGTTGATTAAGGTGTTGACTTGGCCTCCAGATTCCCCAGATCTTAATCTAATCGATTATCTGTGAGATGTGCTGGACAAACAAGTCAGATTCATGGAGGCCCCACCACGCAACTTGCAGGATATATATATATATATATATATATAGCTCTGGAAAAAAATAAGAGACCACTGCAAAATAATCAGTTTCTTATGTTTTTTTTTCTTATGTTCATGTATTGGTGAGATGAAAATTTTGTTTTCATTTTTTTGTGAACTGCTGACAATATTTCTCCTAAATTCTAAATATAACTACTGTTATTTAGAGTGTATATTTAAAGGAAATGACAACACATCAAAATAACCCAAGATCATGCAGTATTTGCGGAGCTTTAATAACTCAAATAAAACAAAATGCAAATAATTTGTAAACAAATTGTGTTAATGCTTTGGCTAAATAACATTAATAAATCAGTATTTGGTGGAATAACCCCGATTTGCATGTGTTTTGGCTCCATGCTCTCCACCAGTTTTTCACATTGCTGTTGGGGAACTTTATACCACTCTTTTTGCAAAAAAAAAAAAAAAAAAAAAAAGGCAAACAGCTCAGCTTTGCTTGATGGTTTGTGACCATCCATCTTCCTCTTGATGACATTCCAGAGGTTTTCATTAGGGTTCAAATCTAGAGATTGTGCAGTGGTCTCTCTTTTTTTTTCCAGAACTGTATTTATAAAATAAATGATGATATTCTCTGATATACTCAATTTCCAGATTATGTGTATCCATCAAGTACAAGTCAGAACTGACTGTAGCACTGTGTAGCAACAGATGGACTACATTGAGTAAAACTATACATGTAAAGCCTTGCTACATATATGTTTACCTGATAAACTGGCAATGAATGTACATAAATACAGAACTTAATACATCAAGCAATTTAAATACAGAAAAATGTAAATAAAGTCATAGATAAATAGAAAAAAATCATAGATAAGGGAATACATAAATAATGAAATATACAAAGAATATACAAAAAAGTACCAAAACAATAACACACAAGAATAATTTATGAATGTATTTTCTGAGACATTTGTTGTTGTCTTTTTAATTATTATTATTCATTCAGTCATTTTATCCACTTCACATGAAAGTAAAACCTATCCTCCTCTTTTGCAGTCTCTCTTGCGGAGTCCAGAGGTCATCAGTTTCCTCCAGCAGCAGCAGCGTCTCCTCACCATGCAGACACAATCTCAAAGACATGACCAGCAAAGCTACTGAGCACTGTTTTTTCTGGGGATTTTACAAATACTTTAAGAAGTAGCTTAAGAAAATGTGAAGGACTTGGACTCGGGCTGATGCTAAACTGAAACGCCACCAGTCTTCACTATGGTGTGAAATCACATTTCGTCAAGGGCTGGATGAATTATCATGATCATGATCATTATTAGTAGCAGTTCTACTGTACTGTAAAACTACCACATGGGTCTTCATCAGATGCTGTTATTTTATGTGCTATGATGCATTTGTCATTTTAAGTCAATTATGTGAAAACCGTATGCAGTATCACAATAGCTGATTTTTTTAACACTAGTGACTGCGTGTTTATAGAAATTCGTTTTAACCACTTAATTATTGTGACATCATTCATGCTTATATATAAAGTAGATAACATGCATTCTTATTGTAAGTATGTGACTAGGTAAGCATCATGTTCTTTTTATACATGTACTAAAGCTATTGGAATATATTTGAATAATTGAGTATTTTTGCACTTTTATGTTCATTTGATTTTATTTTTTACGTTTGCATGAAGTTTGGTTTGTTTGCGATTTTAAATCACAAGCCAGTGACCACACGACTGAGAGGGAAAATCTGTATTTCAAAAAATAGGAAAAATCAGGCATGTAATAGGATTCCAAATTTAGTCATGTTGCCAACACAAAACAAACATCAAGCTGTCAGTGCTACTACTGATGCGTCACCTTTCTGCTTTCCTTAATCTTTTATCACTGTATTGCTGTCTGAACTGTACAGAAATCAGATTATGGAACAGTGATCATGATTAAAAAAAATCAAAGACTAAATAGACACAGTTGTAATACTTACTTTAGCAATTAGATGCACAAGATGCTTTAAACGTCCTTTTTTTTTTAAAGTCTGATAGCCTACTGGTACCATGAACCTCTAGTGAAAACTGAGATGGCATTTTGAACACTGCTTTCTCCTGTGCTGATCCTCAGGCTGTGCTGTGAGTTACGGAGTGTATTTACAGTGTTAGGACACAGAGGAGATAGGGTTGTGCGGGGAACCCATTTGGGTCAGAACTTTATCAAGCCATTGCAGAGGTCCATGCAGGTGGATCTCTATCCAGCAGGGGGTGCTTGTGACATCCTGGCGGTGGTATTCTGCACCCCAGCCCTGTGAGATAAAAGACACAGTGGCATACTGTTAATACTAATCACCATAGTGTGTTCAGAATGCCTATTATATTAATTAGGGGTGTGAAATATGAAAATGAATGGTATGGTAATATCTAAAGATTTCCCTAACAATTTATTGTTTATATAAGGATGAAATTAACTGAAATAGGTTATTTACATTTGCTCTTTTAAGGCCTTAAAGTCTGTTTTTGAAGATCACAACAATTACCATAATCAGTATCAACACTCATATACAATAATACAATCATGTGTATAACTAAACTAAAGTTCAGGTTTCTTTACTGTGATATTGTGCCATAGCAGTACAGCATTACACCCCTGATATCCATATACATTTAGCAAGAAAAGATGCTGGACTTAATCAATGTTCATTTTCTGCACAGGGTTCTGTAACCATGCACAGAGCCTCAGAGGGACAGGTGTACTAACTTATACAGGGGCAGATGAATCAAGATTCAAAATAACTACAGGATGATGTGCTGAACAACACCAGATATTCAATCAGAACATTATAAACCTTTAAGAAACTTTTATTAACATTGAAAGACAATAATATAAACATAATACACAGTTAAAATTCTATAATATTTTGGAGACACATTTTAAATATTTGCCCATATATTTTCAAATTAAAGAAATATATTACTGACTACTGAATCTATTAGTCAACAGGTATATGCAACCTCTAGTCTGTATATGTATAAAAATTAGATCCAATTACCTTGACAAAGCTCATCCTGATGGTGCACATCTTAGTGAGCTCGTACACCACCTCAAAACCGTGGTTGACTGACTGTGACAGAAGCTGGGCGAACAACTGGTTGTTGAAGATCTTGAGGCTGCAGCCGCTGGGGATTTTGCACACAGTGGTGGCATGGAAGCCATGCTGGTAATTACAGTTGCGACTTTGTACGAAAATGCTGCTGTCACTCAGGCACTCGGCATACACCTCACCCCCTACATAATACAGGTGCACACCTGCAAATATACAGGGTTCAGTTTGAATATGAAAGAATTACCTATTAATTATTAGACAAATGTGTCGTACAATATCCAGAAACGTCTGACTTTTCTCTGTAATAAGACATTTCTTGCCTGATTAAACCTACGATTGATTTGATCTGATTGATTCACTGGACATCGGAATAACGAACTAATAAATTAAATAGATAATAGTAATTGTTATGTATGCTTCATGTATTTTCAGATAATAGCCATAATTTCACATAACACAAGGGAGAAATGAGAGATGAAAGTCATAGCCCACTATAATAAACGAACAATAAACAGTCCTAATCGTTTAACTGTATACAAAAAGGCACATTATAATTCTATGGGTTTCAGCCATGGCCACAAAGGTTAAAACATTAAAAGCAAGGCTGAAGAACAATCTGAAAGTGGAAAAACATGATTTGTCATTCTGAAACCAGGCTGCAATGAGAATGTAAAGCTGTGGGATTCCTGTACTCTTTCAACTCAATACTTAGAAATTTTGTTTCATCACATGCCAAGCAGAAACCTTAATACCCTCCGATTTTCAGCCATCTTGCTCTGGTTTATGTCTCTCTCCACAACGTAGCTGCAGACAGGACACATATTTGGCAGACATCCAACTAGTGAGTGGGGTGTGTGTGTGTGTGTTGGTGGGTGTGTAGGTGTGTAGTTGTGTGAGAACGCACATGCGCTAATGTTGAATTTTTTTTCTGTTTTTGGGATTTACAAAATGAGAAACGTAAAATTTGGGACTTTCCCTTTCACAGTGTTGTTGCATCACATGAACACTGAAAGCATTTTTTCAGCTAATATTACAGAACATCAATATCATAACCCTCCTCAATACACAAAACATCATGTTAGTGTGTGTTCTAAAAACTTTCAATCTGAAATGAGCAAGTTACAATTATTAAGCCATAATTATTGGCACAGAGGAAGCTCAGTGACTGACTGGTTCTGTTACACTGCACTTACTGGCTCCTTAAGCATATCCCTGGCACTGCCTCACACTAATTTCATTAAGGGATAAAAACAATTGCTACCTTTAAAAAAAAGAAGGTTAGATAGAGGATAAGGCCACCTTTTCCTATGTGCCGGCGAGTGTGTTCAATGGTGGAGTTGCGGTTGACATTGGATAGCAGCCCTAAGCAGAACCGGGTCTTGTTGTTAGATGGATCCGTGAAGCCATCCACCAGAATGCTCCGTGATGAGGCGTGGAAGGTTTCACCAACTCGATTGTTCAGTTCATAGTAAGCGACAGAACACCAGTGCTCTGGCTCTTCATAACACACTGGTCTCAAGTCTACACAAACACACAACACAGTTTACTATCGAACAGCAACATATCCACAGCATTTTATATAAAAATGTGTTATTTGTGAGTTCCATAAAATTGTTGTGTCTTGCACCTCTGTGTGGAGCAGACAGAGTGAGTTTTGTCGTGTTGTTGGACGACTCTACGGGTTTCACGTCCTGTGGAGGGCTTGTTTCCATCATGCTGTAGGGTGGTGGTGGGGTCTCTGCTATTTCATGAGTAGAAAAGATAAGCTTTCTTTATTCTTGTTATTCTTTATTCTTGAATAACGTGCTTGTAAATCAGAAACAATAAAATGAGATTCAAAATAAACAAAAAAAATACATAGCTGTCACACTAACGGGCTTATGTCCAATCTAAAAATGCTTGATGGTTATTAATCTATTTTAAGTAGTAAACAGACCTGTAATGTGGTAGGGACTTGCAGGGTCAGATGTACTGCTCGGGGAATTTGGGTGGCTCTGTGCATTTGGGGACTGGAGAGTGCTGGATGGAGAGGAGGAGAATGAGCTACAAGGCAGTGGAGGAAATGAGTCTGGGAAAGTGGCATTCTGGGGCATGAGTGGCTCATTGTGGAGTGAGGCATGGCGGAATTTGGCCAGCAGACTGTGCTGAGGGTTGAACTCACTGTGACGAGGTACCAGGACAGGAGGCAACACTGCAGAAAGAAAGAAAAGAATACATGAAATTAATGAAGAACAACTCATCACACTATCATTCTACTTATATGTCTTATATAATTTCTCTTGTCCCAAAGAGCCTTGCTTTTATGAAAGCTACATGTTAAAATTGTGTAAGGAAAAAAAAAAACAATAACAACAACAAAAAAACATACTCTTGCATTATTTTACCATTCAATTGGTTAGAAGGTGTTTTCTATATAAGAATTTTCTATAAAAGTATGGCTTACAGTTTGGCTGCAAGTTAAGGTTTATGTGTATATGTTAATGCACTTGTTTTAATATGTTATAGTTTCTATAGTAACAAACTACACAGGAACTTGTATGGGTGACAAAAATAGAGCAGTCAGAGGTAATAAGAAATAGAGGCAGGAATATGCTGGTCTTTAGTAACATGACAAGCTGTATTTTTGTCAACTCAAGAAAAACAGAGGCTATTGAGGGTACTAGAGCCTATAGCTGTTATAATGCAAGTTCCACAAATGAAACTAGAAAAATCAATCTTTCATGAAAAAAAGTATGCCAAAAGTATGTAAACACCTGGCTATAGCATCTATATGTGCATGGTGAACATCCCATTTCAAAAATATGGGTATTAATAAGCCCATTAGCTGTTATAATGGCCTCCACTCATCCGAAAAGGGTTTCCACTAGATTTTGGATTAGTGCACTAGCCAATAGTGCAGTAGTGAAGTCTACTAGTTCCAGTACAGGTCGACATAGTTCCAGTGGTGTTCCAATTTAAACCCAGTGTGTTCAGTGGGGTTGAGGTCAGGACTTTTGGAAAGCCATGTCTTTATTGACATTGATATGTGCATAGAGGCACTGTCTCCCTGGAAGAGGTTTGGGCCTCTTATTTCCAGTGAAGGGAAACTACAGCATACATAGGCATACATCCTGTTGTGTGGCAACACTATGAGGAAGAACAACACATGGGTGTGAATGTCAGGTGTCCACAAACGCTTGGCCAGTATAGTGTGCATACACACAGTATGTGCAGTGGCAAGTGCCCCTGGATAAAGGGAATACCATGTGTTGTTTTACTGGTTTAAACCTCTTAAAAGTAAAAATCATCATGTAAAATTACTGAAATCTCGAGAAAATACATTTTGATTTCCATTTGTACGTTTTACTTTATTTACTTTTTATAGTCTTTGAGTATAATAAAAATTCTTTCACTGATTTTTTGTGGCATTATTGGTTTATTGGCAAACCTATATCATATTTCATGAAATTATCATGTATAGTGATATGATATTTTTGCAATGTAGCTCATGGCTGCTTCACACTTAACTTCAGAGAATTTTTTGCAATTCATCACAACTAAAAACCTGTCCCCAATGTGCTTTGCTAGATTTAAATAAAATAAAAAATTCAGAGTGCATAGACATGCTACAAGAACTCAGGTACCTGGTGTCTCCACACGGCGGTAGTGGTAGGGGTTGACACAGATGTCTTTTTGTTTGGAGCCAAATGGAAACTCACAGCAGTCCAGTGCTTTAAGCTCATGGTGTGACTGTAGGTCAGGCCAGCGCCACACACGGCAGTAGATAACATGTGGCAGACCTTTCCTGTGCGACACCTGGAGCCGTCCGTCCAGGGAGCGTGGGATGGTCACGCACTTGCTCGGCTGACCTGGACAACTCAGTGCCTTCTCCAGCTCTTCCATTGCACCTTTCTTTTTCTTCAGCTTCTTCACTAGTGAGTCCACAGCCTTCTCTGCCCATTTCTCCTCCTCATCGCCTTGTTTCCAACCCAGCAGTCGCTTCACAGCTGGACTTGTAAAGGAAAACAGTGACGTGATGGATGTAGTGGAGTGCATTGGCACGAAGTGCAGCAACGCTTTTGAGGGAATTGCAGAAGGATGGGCTGTAGTTGGTGCCACTGATGAGGGAAATGTTCAATGTTTGTTTTCTCTCATCCAAAATGAGGGTGAGAAGAAGTTGAGGGTGAATCCCCCGGGAAGGAGATGTCTTCTTGGAGAAGTCAAATGTCTGGGTTTGTCTTTAAACTGACTGAAAAAAAAAATCATGCAAGAGGAGAAGTTAAACATGTAATCACTTGTCAAGAATGGAAATACTTTGAGCACTGTTTGTCCAGAGAATAACCATTAAAATATTGCACAAGAGTGCAGGAATATCTCTGGAAAAATACACTCCCCTCATCATTAGACTTCCAGCGGCTCTCTCTGGAGTAACACTGGGATCTCAGCAGCAGTGCTCAGCTATTACTGCTGCTGTCAACAGGTGACAACTTCTTCAATCATATACCAAATCTGATCTGACCCTTGGAAATGTACCACAACAAATACAATGATGTTTTAGCATTTTTGGAAAGTAAAAGTCAAGAGCCACTGAAGTCTCCTGATGCTTAATATCATACAGCAACTAACCACTTTTTACTAAATAAACTGCAGAAAATGCAGCAAGAAAGAATGTAAAAGGGCAAAGCAAAGTCAAGAACAACGTAAACACCTAATAAAGTGTAGTGAGTGCATTGTTGGCTCTCTGCTCTCTGAGCCAGTGTCTGCTTGTGAAAGCGGCGTCTGCCAGTCTGAGAGCTCAGATACGCTTAATCACCTCACAGGCTTCTCCTATCATCACTCTGCCGCTGAACTGCACATTCCTCTCTCTCTCACACACACACACGTCTTTTTAGTCTAATTCAAAGAACAAGTTAAAGGTGTATGAGTAAAATTAGAGCAAAGTAATTAGTTAACTGCCATCAGTGTATCTCTTTGCGTAGCATCGTGTGTTTAACACACCTTCAGTGGTGAAAGCGATGTGACCAGTTCATCACCTTATCGGCTTATAGCGAAATATAACAGCGTATATGCAGACAGTGCAGTGTTATAGCACATAGACGCACTTGTCATTCCTATTCCACCAAGCCAATATTTTTTATAATTTTTATATTTGCTCCTTTCCACTAGTAGACTTATTATACTTAAATAAGAATAATAATGAAATCACAGTGTATATGTAGGTGAATTCTTACCTGTTTTAGTTCGGTGCAGAACTTCCGTGCACTGCAGCCTATTCCCGCTATGGCCGCCCTAAGCCACACTGTGTGTGTGTGTGTGTGTGTGTGTGTGTGACTGGAGGTGTAGCGCGTGTGTCTGGATGGAGCCGCGGCTCCGGCTGCACATCCCGGCGTCAGCCAGACTGGAGCCGCAGTGCCTGCGTGCCGGATTCATCCGCGCCGCCGGAACTTTTCCCAGCGCGGCGGACAGACGCAGCGCGCGCTCAGCACATAGCACGCTGAGTTAAAGTAAACGAACAAAACTTATTAAAGCAAAAGTGCATTAATGTGGAGCAGACTGAAGTAAACAAAGTGTGCATGATTTGGAACAAACGAGACGCGGCGTGACGGTTAAGCCATTATCGACCATGCGTCTTGCAGACTACAATAACATATCTGGAAAGCGGTGAGGTTGGACATGACAGCTCGGTAAAGGCTGCACTTGTCAGTCATCTCACATTACAGCGCGTGGAGCCTGACTGCAGCGCAGCGCAACACCGTTACAGATAACTCACAGTTCATACGTTATTACATCATTATGCCTTCATAACAATTTTTTTTCAAGTAAACGAATGCAAAAATCTTGAGAAGATATTATACTAACTTTATTCATTTTTATACTGTACGCGGCACTTACGTTTTGGCTGCGTGCCAAAAAGTTTTTATCGATGGCTCTATTTCTGTTGCGGATGGATACACTTCGATTTGGCGTCCGCGCGCAGTCTGTTCTAGTTAATGACGCAAGCCTGGACGGCGACAGAGAGTCTACAAGTTTGACATTTTCACAGTTTACAGCAACTGCAGGGGAACGAAACAATACTCCCAATAATGCCAGCGCCCATACTCAGCCCACTGTGTGCTCAGCCGCGCTGCTTTCCACTACACACACAGGAGGGAGACAGGGAAAGGTGATACAGGACACTGAATCAAACAAGCGCACAAACGCTCGGGAAAGCGAAACGAAAAGATTAAAGGCGGCCCACAGAAAAACTGACAGCTGACGTTTGGGTGTTTGGAACTTCGGGTTTTATTATTAATGCATTTGGGTTTACTCCCATTGGGTCCTGTCTCTTTTATTCGGATTGTTGTAGGTCCCTACAACAGAAGAGCTGCCTAGAAAACATTAAAAAAAAAAATAGAACCCCTAAAAACCATCCAAAGAACCTTAAAACTTAATCCAAAGAATATGTTTGGCTGATTTACACTACTCTTAACTTTGCAATGCCAGTGCAATACATTTTGGAAAACATTTCTTTAGAACCTTAGATAAGCAAATATATTGACATTTCAAAATACATTGTTTAAATTTTCCTTAAGCAGCACATTAAAGTGTTGGAATATTTGGAAGTTGTCTAAACCATGAATTTCATTTTTCATGCCACAAAGGTTGTAAGGTTGTTTATTTGGCTGTGCATGTTCAGCAAGTTCTTTACAAATAAAAACCACCACATTATTCAGAAACCAACATAACAGTTCACCTGGGCAATACCATGACATAATAAAAAGGGATTGCATCTACTACACAGTTTGTAGTAATCTCATTCACAGACTGCAACCTGCACCAGTTTGTCAGCATCACTTGTAGCAATTGTTTGTGGGTGTTACACATTGGCACACACTGTACCATGCTCATGTATATCCACACACCAACAGCAGCTAGGCCTACTGGGATTTCCGTGGATACTCCAATCTCCAGGCACCGGTGATGTAACGCAGTCTGATGAAGATGAGGTCTTTGCCCATCTGTAGCCAGCTCCAGAACGGCACTAGCTTAGACCCTGGAAAGGCACAATGAACCAAATGTGTCAATGTTCAAAATATACAACTAGAACATAAAAAGGTAAACATTACAAAATGTAGACTTTAAGAAATTAATATAAATAACAGATAATGAATCAGTCTCAAATGGAAGTGTCTGTTCCATCTCTAACCTTCTATCTCCGTCCAGTTGACTGCCACTTCAGCAATAGGAATTTTAAAGCACTGAGCGATGTACAGAAGCTCCACATCAAATGCCCTGTGATAATGAAAGACCAGAATAAGTAGAAAACAAGAACAAAAAAACAGGAAATCTCATGTTTACATTTTCAGCTGAGGTAGTAGAAACTGGCTGACTAAAAGATCTGAAACATATACAAGGTTTGGTTATCTTGTAAGAATGCATAATGAAGATAATATTATATATATATATATATATATATATATATATATATATATATATATATATATATTTATTATCTTCATTATATAATATATAATATAACATTACATAATATAATATAATATTTTATATATATATATATATATATATATATATTACACACTATATAGCCAAAAGTATTCGCTCACCCATCCAAATAATCAGAATCAGGTGTTCCAATCACTTCCATGGCCACAGGTGTATAAAATCAAGCACCTAGGCATGCAGACTGTTTTTACAAACATTTGTGAAAGAATGGGTCGCTCTCAGGAGCTCAGTGAATTCCAGCGTGGAACTGTGATAGGATGCCACCTGTGCAACAAATTCAGTCGTGAAATTTCCTCGCTCCTAAATATTCCACAGTCAACTGTCAGCTGTATTATAAGAACGTGGAAGTGTTTGGGAACGACAGCAACTCAGCCACGAAGTGGTAGGCCACGTAAACTGACGGAGCGGGGTCAGCGGATGCTGAGGCGCATAGTGCGAAGAGGTCGCCAACTTTCTGCAGAGTCAATCGCTACAGACCTCCAAACTTCATGTGGCCTTCAGATTAGTTCAAGAACAGTGCGCAGAGAGCTTCATGGAATGGGTTTCCATGGCCGAGCAGCTGCATCCAAGCCATACATCACCAAGTGCAATGCAAAGCGTCGGATGCAGTGGTGTAAAGCACGCCGCCACTGGACTCTAGAGCAGTGGAGACACGTTCTCTGGAGTGACGAATCGCGCTTCTCCATCTGGCAATCTGATGGACGAGTCTGGGTTTGGCGGTTGCCAGGAGAACGGTTCTTGTCTGACTGCATTGTGCCAAGTGTAAAGTTTGGTGGAGGGGGGATTATGGTGTGGGGTTGTTTTTCAGGAGCTGGGCTTGGCCCCTTAGTTCCAGTGAAAGGAACTCTGAATGCTTCAGCATACCAAGACATTTTGGACAATTCCATGCTCCCAACTTTGTGGGAACAGTTTGGAGCTGGCCCCTTCCTCTTCCAACATGACTGTGCACCAGTGCACAAAGCAAGGTCCATAAAGACATGGATGACAGAGTCTGGTGTGGATGAACTTGACTGGCCTGCACAGAGTCCTGACCTCAACCTGATAGAATACCTTTGGGATGAATTAGAGCGGAGACTGAGAGCCAGACCTTCTCGTCCAACATCAGTGTGTAACCTCACAAATGCGCTTCTGGAAGAATGGTCAAAAATTCCCATAAACACACTCCTAAACCTTGTGGACAGCCTTCCCAGAAGAGTTGAAGCTGTTATAGCTGCAAAGGGCGGACCGACATCATATTGAACCCTATGGATTAGGAATGGGATGTCACTTAAGTTCATATGCGAGTCCAGGCAGGTGAGCGAATACTTTTGGCAATATAGTGTATATATGAAAAATGACTATAGCCATTTGAACAACAGATGTTAAACAGCTTTTAGAAATCTGGATGTAGAGACGGTGGTAAAACTCCCTGAGATGTAAAGTGGAAGACACTATAAGAAGAACTGGACTTAAAAGGGAACACATCCTCTTCTTGATGACGCACTGTAGTGGAATTATAATCCAGTGTACAGGTGTAATAATGTAAAGTCAAACTAAATGTATTGAAAGGATGTTCAATAAGGGCATATTGTGAATTTGAGTCCTGCATTTAGAACTGAACAGTCTTTATGATTTCACTTTGGGATTGATTTTGATTATAATGTATAAACAAAGCAATCAAAACATGTATATAATGCATTTTAAACTACAGGCGTGTAAAATCAACCCAAGAATGTTTACTATTCGGCCTTGTGCGTCTAACCAAAATCACACCACAGAGAATTAAATACAAGTAGCAATGTTTAAAAGCAGGTATTAAAAAAATATAGCTGTGAGCAGCAATTATCGCGGTTCAATCACTTTAAGACCTTTAAGTGTAGGAGAAATATATTATGCACTATTTAGCAAGCATTTAAATTGGAGATGGTACAAAACAACTTTCAAGTTTTATGTTTTGTGATGTAACATACAGTATCTTAACACACAATTCAAAATGGCTGACTCCCAAAATAGCAAATACACTAAAATTTAGTAGGTCATTTTTTATTTATATATTATGCTTTTAATCACAGTATCGCCACCATGTGGTTCATCAGGGTGAGACAGCACGGTTGTAAATGGGTGGAGCACGGGAATACTACCTCAGAGTGACTAGTCTCAAGGCCTTAGGGTTTGGTCTGCAGTTTTATGGCAGAAAAACTACCACTAGTACTAGTACTACTACTACTACTACTACTACTACTACTACTACTACTACTACTAATACTACTACTAATAATAATAATAATAATAATAATAGGCTGTCAACACTTCGTGATTGCACTCCTAAAAATAGTGAAAATATAGCTGATTAAAAGATGGTAAAAAAAGGTCTTAGTTTGAAAGGATGATTTGTGTAATGCATTGAGTTCACAGAATAGAGACTGTGAGATAAATGTTATAATCTGAAAGCACAATGTGTGTACAGAATCAGAGGGTTCCAATCCTTTGTAAAATGACTAAAGCCATGTTTTAAACCTTTTCCAGAATATTTTTATATTATATATATTATAGATATATCCTTATATCGCATTAACAACACGTGTTTTACCAGCGTTCCACGTGCAGACTGATGAATGTCCTTAGTGCTGCTTCACGAGTGAAGAGCTTAAAGCCACACTGCGTGTCCTTGATCCCTTTGACACAGAAGAACCACACCAAGAAGTGGAATCCGTACATCAGGAAAGTCCGGAACATAGAGCGCTGACACAAGAAGAGAAAGCAATCATATTTTCAACATATTGACATTCTTCTTATACAATCATGGCCTATTAAAAATTAAAGAGTGAATTCCAGCAGATTTAAACACCTGAGCCACTGATTCTTTTTCCAGGTGAGCCCTGGACCCGCAGGAGATGGCCATGTTCTCCTGAAACATATGACATACAGGGCCAGTAAGAAAGATAAGCATTCTTATTTGACTTTCACATTTGGTTTTTCTACATTGTCATTCAAACTGCAATGCAGACTGGAATTCTGGCTACATAACAAAACATTGTGTACTTCTGAGGAGCACTACATTACCACCTGCTTTAGTCTATAAGAAATGATGCTCACCGGCTTTGGACTGAGATTCTGTAATCCAGCCTCCAGCTTCGCAACGTCAGCAAACTTTGTGGCTCCGTCTGCATCAGCCATCAGGATGAGACGTCCACGAGTGCGCAGAGTCCCCTGAGGACAGCAACACAATACACACGACACATACAAAACTGCAGATTTAAACATGCAACAGCTGTGCTGAAACCAGTACATTCACCTTGGATTTACTGTAAATTCACTCATTCATCTAAAACTTTTAGAGCAGCAATACAAGAGCTGCTATTGTGCAAGTCCAGTGTTACATAGAATAAAGACTTACCATGCGCACAGCACCCCCTTTGCCCCGGTTCTTCACTAGTGTTAGTACCCTCACTTTATCCTCCCCGTATTTCTTTGTGTATCCTAAGCCGACCTGAGAACAGAGCACACAGCACATTAAAGAAAACTTCTAAAGGGTATTTTTAAGTCAGGAATAAGTTAAAACTGATTCTAGTGTTTGAACGAGTGTGTGAAGTTTATCATTTACTTTAGGTAACTACACTCCTTTGGTCTTTAATCAGCACCATGTACAACATGCTAACAGTGTGCTCAGAAATTAACCAGCAATGAAGGTCTAAAGGATGACTAAACAAAACTAAAAGATAATTATATTCTCTAACTTAGATCTACAAGGTGGACTAAAATAATAGAGTACGAAGGTATATAGATATAATTAAATTAGATATTAACTTAAATATAGAATAAAATTTCACAAGACTCATTTCTCTATCCATAAAAATGGTGCAGCTATGTTCTCCCGTTAGCAGTCCTTTTAAAAGTGAATGTTCTTTGGTTTTGTAGTCCGGCACCTGTTGGTCAAATTTAGCTTGTGACTACATGAAGCCTAAATCTGGCCATCAATAAATAAAAAGGAGCACAGAGAGAGAGAGAGAGAGAGAGAGAGAGAGAGGAAAGCTGCATATGAGCAGACAACTTCTGACTTTTTTCAGAAGACAGCACACCTGTTCTGATCCCTTCTACCTCAGTATATAGCAGCACTGTCAAAAGTAACAGTGACAATACCAGACTTTCAGCAGTACGGGTATTAATACAGACTGCTGACTTACTTCAGTATTTACTCATAGGTGGCTGCTTTCAAAAGGTCCTGTGTGTGTTTGCACTTTCACAAGAGATGAAAATGGACAAATAACAGGCCACAAGCCATATATCAAGTGCATTTATCAATCAGTTTTCGTTAATATATGAGGTCCATGCAAAATAGATCGGACTTTTACTGTGTCAGTCACAGTTGCTTCTCCTGTGAAATGTCAGGAGAGCTTTCATTTCTGAATACTAGTTAAGAAGGTGGTCAATTAGGTGGTAAACTATAAGCAAAGCTGAATATATACAGTGATTTGATGTACTTGGGACACAAAAAGAGAGAGGAAAAAAAATTAACATACCTCTGTGGTTTTGTCTTTGCTGCCATCATCAACAATAATGACCTCATAGGAAAATGAAGGATTTTTCTTCTGTATGAAATAGATTTCAATCACTATAATTCACATAAATACTTCAAACTTCAGTGTTAACTAAAGTACACAATATTTAGTGCTTTTCTTATGCAGTATACCAAATTCAACATGGAAGATCAACATTGGTCTAGACCAGGTAAACTTTAACACCCTGCAGTTCCTACATCATTTTTATTCATTTAATTCATCTACATTGCTGCCACCTGCTGGTGATAACCACACACTGCAGTTAGTCATCCCATGCATCTTTTCTGGTTTAAACAGAAGCGGTGCATTTAATTTGCAAAGGTATTCCAATGAATCTGGTAGAAGATGCTTTTACTGGATTGCGTATTTGATATTTCATGAGCATGTGTGTATGTGTTTATTTTGAGACGTAAAATAATGATAAATCACAAATTTCAAATGTAGTGTATTCATTAAGCTCAATATCACACTATGGGCAAATACACAATACACAAATGTATGTAAAAGTAAACACACCCGTCTTTTCTCAAGGTAATCCATGGCTTCTTCCATCATAACAGGCACTGGGGAAAAGAAAGAAAGAAAATGCTACGTCATTACAACATCAATAATACTGTAATGCCTCCACTCAAAAAAAAATAAAATAAGAGCCTGTCATTAAATTGTGCTTTACTAATTGATTAAATAATGGAAAGGATTAATGTGTCAAATTTTAAGGATATTAATACCAAACAATAATACACAAATCAGTGTTTATGTTCTTTCTTGTGAAATGTAGGATTCAGTTTGCTGCAATGATCAACATCCTGCAATCATACAGACATCAGTGCAACTGCAGACAATTGTCCAGGTTACATAGGCATAAAAAAATGCACCATGCAAGAAAATAAAGTAAGGCAGTCCCAGTGCTTACTGCTGCTTAACCTAAGGCGGCTATTTTTTGTGTTACGGTATCATTAACTTGATGCTGTAAAGACAAGTGAAAATAAAGCTTACATCTGGATTCCTCATTGTAGGAGGGCACCACCACAGAGAGCTCCAGTGAAGAAAGATCAGACAGACTGGGGAATGGCTCCTTCAGGCCCGCTGCAGTGAGGAAGTACTTCTCCTTCTCATCACACCTCAGATCCATCATTCCAGCAGTGACATGGGCGATTACAACAAGCTAGAGAGTAGATCAGATCAGACATGTCAGATAGCACTGTTCTAGAGCATGTTAAAATGGGGCTCCCTAACTAAACCCGGAACTAAACCTGGAAGCACCCAACGCTTGTGGCTTACCTGTGACTTTACTCATCAGGTTTAGCAGGCATGTTAAGGCACGAAATTCTTGGTGCTGGATGCAAATCCAACATAACTACAACTGTGGAAGTGTACTTTAAACTTAAAGCTGTTTAAAAAAATAAAATAAAATAAAATAAAATAAAATAAAATAAAATAAAATAAAATAAAATAAAATAAAATAAAATAAAATAAAATAAAAACAAGAACCCCCAAAGATGCTAAAGAAAACTTGTGTTTTTTGTGTGCCAGAGAAGAGCCTCTGATCAGATATCACCATGTTTAATATCTTGACTTTCATCATCTATACAGTTTTAATAACGTGTACTCAGGATCAGCTCTCTTATCAGACACATTTCAGCATCACTCGCTCTACTGATTTATACTGAATATCTGTGATGGAGAAAGAGCCCACTCCAAAGCAACAGCAGAGCTACAACACACTAGCCACTCAGGCTAATGAGCTAACAGTTACCTGGAGTTCTTACAGTTAAAGAAATGACTGTGGTGTAAAACTTCAAACTTACCAAGAGCAAGACGAAGATAGCCAGGGCCAATAAAGTGTGGATTAATTCACACAGTCCAAACTCCATTCTCCATTCCCGGGTGAGGAGCACAGTGAGGAAGTGTCAGTGGGCAGGAAGCACTCCTTAATAATTTTCATGCATACGACAGTATTTAAAAAAAACACGAAATTCAGGTTTAAGTCTATTGAGGACACACCAGTGAGTGTGTGTTAAAGAGGAGGAGCAGTTGAACTCCCCATTGTGACGGTTCGCTTCCACTCAAGCTAAAACACCTATGCGGAAGTGAACTCTGCTAAACCACATCATCACAGTGCAGCAGGAGGGGGCTGTAGAGCCGGGCTGTAACGAGCTGCAGTTGACGCTGCGCATCCTGCTGGCCGGGAGGTCCTACTGGCGTTGTATAATTCCTGCAAGCTGAGGTACGTCAACGCATCCTCCACATTAGAAGGGTACATGTGCAATGATTAGCCATAACATTATGACCACCTGCCTAATATTGTGTTGGTTCCCCTTTTGCTGCCAAAACAGCCCTGACCCAGACATGGACTCCCCTAGATCCCTGAAGCTGTGCTGCGGTATCTGGCACAAAGATGTTAGCAGCAGATACTTTAAGTCCTGTAAATTGTGAGGTGGGGCCTCCATGGATTGGACTTGTTTGTCCAGCACATCCCACAGATGCTCGATTGGATTGAGATCTGGGGAATTTGGAGGCCAAGTCAACACCTCAAACTTTGTTTATCGAACCATCCCTGAACCATTTTTACTTTGTGGCACGGTGCATTATCCTGCTGAAAGAGGCAACAGCCATCAGGGAATACTGGGTGTACATGGTCTGCAACAATGCTTAGGTAGGTGGTACGTGCCAGAGTAACATTCACATTGATGTCAGGACCCAAGATTTCCCAGCAGAACATTGCCCAAAACATGACACTGCCCCCACCAGCTTGCCTTCTTCCCATAGTGCCATGTGTTCCCCTGGTAAGCAATGCACATGCACCCAGCGATCCACATAAAGTAAAGGAAAACGTGATTCATCAGACCAGGCTACCTTCTTCTATTGCTCCGTGGTCCAGTTCTGATGGTCATGTGCCCATTGTTGGTGCTGTTGGTGGTACACAGGGGTCAGCATGGGCACCCTGACTGATCTGCAGCTATGCATCCACATACGCAACAAACTGTGATGCACTGTGTATTCTGACACCTTTCTATCATAACCAGCATTAACTTCTTCAGCAATTCGAGCAACAGTACCTCGTCTGTTGGATCGGATCACGCAGTCACAATTTGTCTTCACTCCCCATGTGCATCATTGAGCCTTGGCAGCCCATGACCCTGTCGCCTGTTCACCACTGTTCCTTCCTTGGACTGCTACTGACAGATACTGACCACTGCAGACCTACAAGAGCTGCAGTTTTGGAGATGCTCTGATCCAGTGGTCTAGGCATCACAATGTGGTCCTTGTCAAACTCGCTCAAATGCAAATGCTTGCCCATTTTTTCTGCTTCTAACACATCAAATCTGATGACAAAATGTTCAGTTACTGCCTAATATATCCCACCCACTAACAGGTGCCATGAAGAGGAGATCATCAGTGTTATTCACTTCACCTCTCAGTGCTCATAATGTTATGCCTGGTCGATGTCCAGTCACTGTATAGAAATAGCTTGTTTATTTTAATTTTGAATTGTTTCTTTGTTACAGACACTATATGTAAATATTACCATGAATAAATAGTCAAATTGCTAAATTCAGGAGTTCAACGAGAGCGTTTTCCTTTTCCAGAAGGCGGCGCCGTCGGCGTGTCCGGTTTACCCCAGTAGCGTGTCTCGCGTCATGACGTCACTGACCTATTCCACGTGGGGTTTCTTGGCATCATGGCGGCTGGTTTCAAGTAAGTGTAGTGCAATGGCACTCTTACGCAGTGCACATATGATCTCCACATAAGTAAATAGCAAGCGCACATGTTTTCTGTGCCTCGTATAGTCGTTTAATGTTATCTGAGTTTTTAGAAGTAAATGTGAGTCGATATTATTGGCGATAACAGAGAAGCAAACTATCCAGCTAGCTAACTCGCAAACAAGCGTGACGCACAGTGAATGTACACATGCGTTTTCTACGAGGGTGGTAGTAAGACTTTCAAATATGGAACACTGTAACAAATTGGATGAGTATATTTTATAGTATTTAGTGATTCTGGTGCTAAATTGTTGCAGTGTGTTATTGCTCAGCTGTATGCTGTCGTGACGTCACGGGGGGGCCTTGCTACTATAGTTCAAGTGGCGTGTAATTGGAGGAAAAGCATTCGAAAAATTTAAAGGGATAATTATGCAGTTAACTTTAACTCATAATTCACAACCACAGTCTATGAGAAGCCAAATAAAACGCTATAAAATCTCATTTCAGAAGTCCTGATGCTCCACACAAATCCAGGTTCAAAACTTTGTGCACAAAGTAAACAGAGTGGCACTTAACCGGAAATTAGTGATACTGTTTATGCAAATATTTGCTTTAGATCTTCCTCCCTTCGGAAGTAAGTTGAATGTAGCATGATGGTCAGGATTTGCGTTATTTGTCACTTAGCTTTTTACAGCGCCGCTGAATAAATGCATTTCTATGAGAAATTCAGTGTACAAATAGGAGAGATGGCAAACACTGCACTGGAATGTTCCTGAAATAGCTGGACACTTCTACATCACTTGTTGGGTAGAGGTGAAGTAATGCTTCATTCGATGTACATCATAAGCGGTAATTAACAGAACAGAATTAAGTCATTTTCAAGCTGTGCTTAAGGTATGTGAAAAAACATGGATGCCGTCCTGTTTGTCAAGAATAAAAACGTGTAAACCTGACCATCACATCCATACAGAGTTCTTTACCAAACTAGAAAGTTGGAAGCACAGTTTTTTTTAGAATGTCTTTGTTTGCTGTAGTATTACAATTTCCGTTCACTGGAACTAGGTGGCTCAAGCATGTTCTGTCATTACAATTCAAAAAGGGAGGCCCATAAAGACTGGGTTTGCAAAGCTTAGAGTGGAAGATCCAGAGTGACCTGCACAGTGCCCTGACCTCAACCCACTGAACACATTCAGGATAAACAAGAAAACTGACTGTACCCCAGACCTCACCTGACCTCACTAATGCTCTTGTGGCTGAATGAACAAATCCCCACAGCCACACTACAAAATACAGTGGAAAGCCTTTCTAGAAGAACAGAGTTTATAATAACTGCAAATAGGGTGAAATCTGGAATGGGATGCTCAAAAGACATATAGATATAGACCTATAAAGATATAGGTGTGGTTGTCAGGTGTCCACAAACTTTGGCCATAATGTGCAACTTGAGGGATGCACCCTTAAAACAAATGATTTATAGATATAACAAACTACAGTGTCACTATGTGTTTAGTAAATATTTATATACTGCACGATTCATTGAAAGCTTCAAGTGCTTCTTTGTTGATTGCTGTTATGTCAGAGTTGAGGAACTCCAAGTTGAGGGGGTGTTTTTTTCTATTATTTTAGGAGCATATTTTGCAGCATGAAAATAGAGCAACATATTATTTGAAAAAATTTAATCCAGAAGTAATCTTTTGCATAATTGAAAATCACTTATTATTTCTAAATATAAATATACATGTTATCTAGGGTGGATTTTTTTTCTTTATAAATAATGAAATTATTAATCTCCTTGGTTTGATTTCCAGGACAGCAGAACCACAGGAGTACCACAGAAGCTTTCTGGTAAGTCCCTCTGATGAGCTCAGGCCTATCAGTGCATGTTTTGTACAATTGTTGCATTGAAGCCTCCAGTTTACTGCTATATAAAGCACTCTTCTTTAATGCACAGAAAGAAAAATGCCGACCAGACGGGAGAGAGCTGGGAGAGTTCAGACCTACAACGCTAAACGTTGGTGAGCAGTAATCATGTGGTTTCTAGAATACAAATTGTTTAGATTATAAATCTATTTGAGAGTAGCTCTATGATTATCAGCAATCTCAAAAACTAAAATGAAATAAACAAGTCATACATGTTTGTCTGGCTCAACAATTGCAATATTTTAGGAATTGGATTGGCTTCTCTGTTTGTGAAGATCTCACCTCTCAGTGTAGCTGCATTTTCAGACTTTATACAATGACTCCATTGCTCAGTGCTTCTAAATTAGGATTGTACATGATAAAATACGTTTCATATACAGATATAATAATAATGATAATAATAAAACAGAATAAACCAGTATTAATGTATTTATTGTTAGAGATTTCAAAGCACTTTTGTATGTTACTCTGGATAAGAGCGTCTGCCAAATGCCAGAAATGTAAATAAACACAGAATATGTGCTAAAATAGAAAATTTGAAAATGAAAGATTTGAAAGATCATTTGAAAATGTAAGATTTTGCTTACAAGATTTAGCTGTTGTGCTTAAAAGGTGCACTTCTGTTGGTGTCTTTTAGAACTGAGTTTTTGTTAATAAAAGTAGGATTTTACCTGTCCATTCCTGCTGTGAGATGGCAGCATTTTCTGGTATAAGCTTACAATAATGTCTCCAGACAAAAAATGAGTTCACATTTTATTTTGCAGTCCGTTAACCTTTTAGCATCCACCTATGTCTGACAATCAGACATGCTAATACCCTAATACCTATAAATATTTTTAAATATTTTTACTCATTTTGGCTTGTGATTTTTACTACTGATGCTTTTCAAATTCACAAGAAGTGTCTCTCTCTCTCTCTCTCTCTCAGGTTCTATAAACACAGCAAATGGCTCAGCATTGGTTAAGATTGGAAACACCACCGTCATCTGTGGTATAAAAGCAGTAAGCAACATTCTGCCCTTGAAATCAGATAAACAGTTGAAACCTGTTACTGACTTCATATATTTCTTACACAGGAACTAGCCGTGCCCACTGCTGATGCTCCCGATAAGGGGTATATTGGTAAGAGTGAGCGCATCATTATTACAGGTAAATTTTTTTTGGTTTTGTCTTTCTGATTAATGTTTAAATATTCTGTTTGTGCTACAGTTCCAAATGTGGATCTGCCTCCCCTGTGCTCATCCAGATTTCGGCCTGGTCCTCCTGGAGAACAGGCTCAGGTGGCCAGCCAGTTCATCGCTGACATAATTGATGAGTGAGGAAAAAAATATTCTATTAGTAGATCAGTTTAAGGGTTTTGTCTAAAAAACGTGTAACGTAGTGTAAACGGCAAATAAAACGAGCTAAACATTTTGAAATGCTGTGCACTTGGCTGTGAAGGAAAAGTGTATGGATAATAAGAAGGTGTGTGTTGTCAGTCTGTCCATAATTCTGTGATTGTAGGAATAAATGTAAAATCAAGCAAACTTAGATATTCGCTGCAGCTGGCAATTTTTGCAGCAGATTTGGGGTTGTATGACATCATCACAAGACACATTCAGCCAAACCACTCTTCCATTCATGTGTATCAATCATGAGTACAGCTATCATAGAATTACATATGTGTCTTCACTGCTAGGAGTTTAAAAGAAGAATCCTGTGCTTGCAGTTTCACCATTTCAATGAGTTTTTCCCGAAAAACTACAAAATTCTCTACAAGTTGCATAACTTTTAAAATCAAGCATTTTCAGCTGCAGAAATTACAAAAAAACCTTAGCAAAATCATGGAGAGATTGATTAGGCTTTGTTCTTGTCTGTACCCTAGAGAAGCATCTCTTTGCCATTAACTGAACAGAGGATATCTTACTAGGGTGTAATTTCCAAGCCACAATTATACATAGATTGAAAGACTTACAAAAACTCCATACACAGGAAAAAGTTTCTCAAATCCTTCTTACAAATGGCCTTTATTAATGACAACTGATGTATCAGCTTCAGCTCGCGACAGGCGCACATGGCAGCACAGAAGCATGGGCAAGTAGATGGGATATTGGGATGTAATTTAAAATCCTAAGTGGAGACACACGCTAACCGTAACAACACTACAGCTGATTCCTAGCTTGTATATAAGAGCAGGTTAATTTTGTTGGTTTTATCAACAATGTACAAGCAAGAGTGCTGTTGTACTGAACATCAGTATAACATCAGATAATTAGCTGACTTGTAATTTCAATTTAAGATCAAATCTGATTTTATATATGTTTTTTATTTATGTTCTAAAAATGAGGCCACATGTGATCCATATAAATCCTGTACCTAATTAAAAGGATCTTTGCACAAAGACTTCATTGTGATATTATCCCCTTGTAAGTACTCACTCACTCAGTAGTTGGTGAGATGAAAATATATGAGCAGCTACATTGTAGAACAGAGTAACGATTTGTATGAACTGTATATTCACTATTTTGAGTTTGGCATGGTATTTTTAATCTAAGCTAATTGAATGTTTGCTAATTGCAGCACTAACATTATAAAGAAAGAAGATTTGTGCATTGAGAAATCAAAGGTAGGGGAAACAAATAGTGAAATGTACTTCATATGCAAATAAATAAATAACTTGGACTTCATCTTCAATAACTGACAGAAATATCATTATTATTATTATTTTTATTCTAGCTGTGTTGGGTCCTGTACTGTGATATCATGTGTTTAGACTATGATGGGAATTTACTAGATGCCTGCATCATAACCTTACTGGCAGCATTAAAGAATGGTAAGCAATGGTTAAAATGTTGTATTTATAAAATATTATATATAAATTTGGAAAATGTGTAAAAAAAAAAAAAATGTTTTTTAAATCTGTTTTCCAGCACAACTTCCTAAAGTCACAATTAACAAAGAGACTGATTTACCTGAGGTTGATACGCAGCACAAGAGACATCTGCAGATCAACAAGCACCCTGTTGCCTCATCGTTCGCAGTATTTGATGAGTAAGTCTAACATGGAGTCTTCAGTGTATAGCAAAACCAGAATTGGCCTTGACATATCAATACTTTCATAGGGGCTGCATTTATTTATTTTTTAACTGTTCTTATTGTTTAATTCCTATACTCTGGCATTGCACTTGCTATGTACCACTTAACTGTAAACCTAAAGCCCTTATAAAGTTTAGTACTAAGTACCAGAATTTACACAACTATTGATTTTTTTTACTAGATTACCTGTCATTCAAAAATAGTAGACATTTCCATGATTAAAGCAAAGAAAACAGTTTCAGGGAATCACTACATATAGGTTATTTTATTGGTGAATTACGTGATGAACAACATCAAGGACAATCACCCTTCCATTAACAGCCATATGCAGGCTTTAAAAACTGTAGCCCACAAGCAATAAATTCCTGATTTAATGCTTGTTTAGGATATACTGTACAGAATAAAAATAAATAAATCATTGCAATAAATGTGCAAAACAATAAATCTGAATATCACGTAAGACAACTTAAGGATGGGTGAATGACCTGGCAGCAGACATTGCTTAGCAGTGTGCAGTTAACTGTAGGACTGGCCTTTTCTTTATCAGTAGTTTTTCACCTCCTGGCTCAGAGCAGCAAATAGTGAATGTATTAGTCATTTTATTAGTCATTTTATTAGAGTGAATACACTAATACAGAATTATAGTATATGTGTTATTATAATAAATGTCTTAATGTGCTAGTCTGTGCTACACATACAATATATTCAGTTACTGATTTTAAGGGCATGAGGTTACACAGTCAGGCCCCTACGTATTTGGACTGCGATACAATTTTTGTAATTTTAATTTAATTCAATTTATTTGTATAGCGATTTTAACAATGGACATTGTCTTAAAGCAGCAAAGAAAAAAATTATGAAGTTGAAATTAAAGTTACTATTTTACACCACCACAATGGATTTGAAATGAAGCAATCCGTGCATTAACTATTTAGGAATTATTTATATAGTCTCAAAAATTGGACAGATTAACAGAATTATGAACATGAGGATTATCTGCAATTTGATATTTGCTTGCCTTAAGTCTGGAGCCTGTGGACATCAAATGCCTGGATGTTTTTCTCTGGCTTTCAGTTGATGCTTGTTTGTGGGTCTGCCTACAGTTTTGTCTTTAGTCATTGAAAAGAATGCTTAACTGGGTTGAGATCAGGTAACTGACTAGGCCATTTATAAACATTACATTTCTTTGCCATAAGCTGCTCTGTGCCTTCACTGTTTGTTTTAGGTCATTGTTCTTCTGTACTGGGACGTGCTGTTCTATCAGTCTTGCAGCATTTGAATGAATCTGAGCAGAAAGCATAGCTCTATACACCAGAATTTCTCTTGATTTTCTATCATCTTTCACATCAATAAAAACCAGTAACCCAGTTCCACTGACATCCATACATGCCCATGCCATAACACTGCCTCCATCATACTTGGCAGGTGATGTGGTATGCTTTAGATTGTGAGCCTTACCTTTCCTTCTCTAAAATCCTCTGTACCCATCACTCTGGTACAATTTCATCTTGGTTTCATCTGTCCAAAAGATCTTTATTCCAGACTTTTTTAAACCAAGTTTTCTAACAAAGTTTAATTTGGCTTTTCTGTTTGTGAGTGTTACCTGTGCTCTGCATGTTTCTGTATTATATTCATGAAGGTATCTCCTGATTATAGACTTTGGCAACATATTGAACCACAAATTGAGAGTTTCCACAACGAGCTACCAAATGCAAATTCAGTACTTGGAATCAACACCAAAACATTTGTCCTAAAATTCCCATGAAATAATGAAGGAACAGGTCACACCTGGCCAGGAAACTGCTCATCATTCAATTGTTCAATTACGTTTGAGCCTGTGAAAACTGAGGGGCTGAGTAAAAAATGCTACATTTTTGTTAAACCACTTTAATTAAAGCTAAAAGTCTACACTTTGATCACGTATTGATCCTTTCATTTCAAATCCATTATGGCAAAATTACGAAAATTGTGGCTGATACTTATGGAGCAGAGAATTGGAACAAGCAACACCCTCCTTAAAAGACAAAAAAAGAAAAACTGCAGAACTGTTCTGTTTACCATATATAATGTAGATCAATTGTCTGTTTTCTCCATGCAGTGAAGTGATCATAGTGGACCCAACAACAGAAGAGGAAAGTCTGGCTACAGCATTAATAACTGCAGTCACAGATGAGGATGATCAGCTTTGTGCTTTCCACAAACCAGGTTAAAATTCTATTTCTTGTATTTATGCCATAGTAAACCTTTTCTTTGATAATTTTAAAAAGAATTGGACATATAGTACACCTTTTGAGCTTGTAATTTCTCTCTCAGGGGGCAGTTCCTTATTAGCAGAGAAGCTGCAGGACTGTGTAAGCCGAGCTGTGACCCGAAATCGAGAGATCAACAAACTCATCGACAAAGTTACCGAGAGCAAAAAGTCATCCAAATAATTACAAGGAGCCAAGTTTCTTATTTAAAAGTTGTATTTTTTTCCACTGTCAATATATATTTTCTTTTTTTATAACAATAAAACTGCTGACAAAGACCATTTACAAAACTTCTGCCTCAGTGTTCAGAAATGTTTTTCACATCCCTGATCCTGTATTTCCACCCATAAGAATATACATAAACTGCAGCTTCAGTACAACAAAATGCCATTTTAAAATGTGCTGTAGAAAAACCGCACATATAATTGCATGTTGGGAGAACAAGGCCCATCACTTAATGGCCCGGCTCCATGTCCAGCTGCAGAAAAGTTTTTCACAAAACTAATTAACCAGCAGGAGTTTTTCAGGCACATCTCAATGATTCTCTTCACAATGGGCCAAAAGGCTCCCATAGAAAAGGATGATAGCAAGGAGAGAAATTAGAGCATGCCTTGAAGAATTCTCAAAGAATTCTCATCTCATATATTTCTTTTAAAAATGACCTTCAATAAGTGTCCCAAGCTCTAAAAATCCTTGTTCAAAAAATAGGTTGGATAAGTGGACATGTTACATCCTTAGCTACAAACTCAAAGGGTAAAAAAAAAAAAAAAAAAAACCCAAACAAAAAAACACCTTGCACTTGTCACAGTCAGGGCAAGAAAAAATGCTGACCAAGCACAGTGTGTTCCTCATGACGTGCGGGCGAGGTCAGTGGTCATGATTTGGGGAGGGGCTGGGGCATGCTGCGCTTCCTCTTACTTCTTGGTTGGTTGGCGGAATGTTGGCGTGGCAGTGCTGCCTGAGGCCCCGGCCCCGCTGCCATAGCCATTTGCTGCTGCATTTGGTGCAAGAATTGCAACTGCACATAAACAAAAGAAAACATTGAGTTTGTGTGTATGACACTACAGTCTCCCCTCACAGACTGCCATCTCTAATAAACTAAGGTTAGGACTCAGAAATGTTAGGACTTACATCACAGTTGGGTGGATGCAGAACATAAAAAAGGACTTGAATCTGTACTTTATTTCTATAATCGTTATAAACCAATACTGAATGTTCACATCTATGCCAGCTAAATGATCAAGTGGAGCAGTCTTTACACAGCTACTGTGAGAGGAGACGTCAGTAAACATTGCTGCGTTTACAGAAACAAAATTAGCTGAAATGACTAAATTAGCAGAAGCTGGATGAAGCAGAGGAAAAGAAAGCAGGGATGAAGGCTATAGGAGTATGGGTGCAAGCAGGTAAAAGAAATAGAAGATGACGAGGAGCAGTTTAGCAGCACCAGTATATATATCAACAACTATACTTAAGCAGCACCAGACCTACCAACAGACCTGCCTGAACAAGTTTTTTTTTTTTGGAAGAAATAATCTTTCAGGTGTTTGATAGCTGAAAACAATTCTAAACAGCTAAAATGGGCGAAGTGTTTATTAATAAATGAAACACTGAAATGGCTGTGGTATAAGTAGAATTACACTCCAGTCCTTGCAGTTATGCACTCATGTCTCTGCTCTGACAAGGTAGGAATCAATATTTTGATCAGAATTAATTATATACTTGCCTGTTGTTAGCTAAATCAAAGATACACTAATTTTATGTCAAGTTAATGAACTTCTTTGACATGGAATCAAAGAGGCCAAGTGCTATTCACTGCCTGGACACGAGGAGACAGGTATAAAGTGAGTCAGCATACTCTGATGTCAAAATACTGAGCTAAACCCATAATGGGTAAATGTTGGCAGGTCTGTAGTATAAATCTGTATCCAGGCATCTGTGTATAAGGTCACACAAACAGCCTTAACATTTATAATGGTATAAATGCTGGGACACTATTTTACTTGTAATGGGCATCAGGAAGTCAGCACCTTAAATTGCTGTTTTTTTCCCCACTTTTAGCACCTGGCTTGGGATACCTCATTAATGAGCTGTCGCAAAACAGTAACTGCTGTCTAATGCTAATACATTAAAATAGTAATCAATGAAATCAATGGAAGAAAAAACATCTTCACTGACTCGTATTTGAATGCATCAGTATTAGAAAGCTTCTATATGAATGAATAAAAAACATGCATTGTAAAGAGTAAAACAAAAATCTGACTTGCTAAGAAAAACAGTGTTAAAGTGTTTGTATTAAAACAGAAAACAAAGGGGGCAACTATAGAGATGTTAGAGGCTTTTTATGAATCACAGTAGCAGATGCTGCAAGCTGTCCAGCTAAAGGCATTCTAAACAGTGGATACATAGACATCTTACATATAAGACTCATATCTTTTTTTAGACTTCAGATTGTTTTTGAAGGGAAAAAAGTAATTAAAGTGGGTCGGTCAACAGAGGAAAACAATTTCTGCTTTTAGTAACAAATTATAACAAATTACAAATTATTGTTACTTACTGATTATTAGTACCTTCCAACAAAATGTCAAATAAGTACCAATGTAGTCAGGCTTGAAAGTCTTAAAGCTGACAGTCTAATATTAAGATGTCTATGGGTGGATAATGTCAAAGTTGCTGCATTACTTGGATCTGTGGCTGGTGCTGCTGCTGGAGCCTCGGGGACGGCAGGCTGGACCCAGAGCCCTCCAGACCACAACCCAGCTGGGACAGAACTACCATGCCAGGAGGAGGAGGAGGAGAATGAGGAGGAGAAGGGGGAGGGAGAGGAGGAGGAGAAGGAAGAGGAGGAGGAGAGGAAAAGGTATAGGAAAAAGTGGAGATAAAGGGGGAGGAATGAAGGAGAGAGAAGGAAAGAAACAACAGAAAAAATGTAGAATGTAGCAGAGAAAAGGGGGAATTGGCATCCTCCTCATGTAAATTAAACATTAGATTGAAAAAAATCAAGCTAAGAAATAACTGCATTCATTTGTTCCTGATGGATCAGTGAAATATGATACAAATTATCAGCAAACTATTAGTGCACCTACTGTTTGTGTTAGTGCCTGTTAGAAAGATCTCTCAATGTAAATGTATGTCAGTTACAGAGACCAATAAAGAAGAAGAAAGTGAAACACTAGATCTGGATGTGAATGGGTACAATTTTTTTGTGTATACACACCTGTCTGCGAAGGCATGAATCCCCCCACCCCAGTGAGGTTGATGACAGCGGTCTGTTGTGCTGCAAGGCCCTGCTCAGCAGTCAGTCCCTGTTCAGTCTGTATAAAGAAGATTTTAGAATACTGAACTGTAGTCCATTTATACCTTTGATTACTCATTTAGTACATCCCTATATTTTGGAACACATAATTAATTTGTTTACCTCAAAGGTCTTCAATGTACAGCAAATTTGGGAGGGAATGTACACTATATGGCCAAAGGTTTGGGTACACCTTTCCATCACACCCATATATTTGCTATTTGAACCTTTTTTTCCCCAGACCAAGTCTCCTCTATTGTTCTAATAACTACCATACTCCTTATAAACCAACCTCCTCTTGGAAGGCTTTCCAATAGATTTTGAAGTGTGGCTGTATAGATTTACTCGTTCATCTACAATAGCATCATTGAGGCCAGGCATTGATGATAGATGGGGAGTACTGCAGCACAGTAAGCATTCACGTTCACCCTGCCACTTTGGCAAACCATGTGTTAATGGACCTTGCTTCCTGCATAGGGCTATTGAACTGCAGGAACATGTTTGAGCTAGACCCCTTTAGTTCCAGTGAAGAATCATTCCAAATATTCTACAGCATACATCAAACTTATTCTAAACAACTGTGAGCCTCCAGCTGTTTGGGGAAGACCAACATATGGGTGTGATGTTCAGGAGAACACATAATTTTGGCCATAAACTGTAGCAATGAATTAGGCATGCCAAATCTATCAATCCAATGACATGTCAGCTGCTTGTTAAATGGTACACCGGAGAAATAGCTACTGAGCACAAAGAGGAAAAAATTGCTTATGGCTATACAAATTAGCAAAGCAAAGATTACATTACTTTATTTAAGAAACTATTATGGTATTTATTACTTAAACTGATATGTACTACTAAACATTCTTGCTTATGGCACCTACATTTGTGTGTGTGTGTGTGTGTGTGTGTGCATTAGTTTCAACTCATGTCCAGCTCACCGAATCGTTTTGCTGCTGGGGACTGGAAGTTGCAGACTGACTGCTCTGTTGTTGAGGAGAGAACTGAGAGATCTGCTGTTGCTGTAAAGGGTTAAAGATCAATGGCGTAGCAGGGATCTGAGCCAGAAATAGGAGATGGAGGCAGAATATCAGATGAACCCACAGGTGTGAAGATTTTCATGCTACCAAAATGTTATTACTGTCATGGTTGCCTTCGTCATGTTTTCTAAGAGTGAAACGAATGGGGGAAAAAATACATTCATTTAAGTTCTGTTTTGGCTCCAGTAGCCTCACCTGAAGAAGATTGAGTGGCCTCAAGCTTTGGGTGTTGTTCAGACCAAAAGGTGCACCTGCAAGACAAGAGCACAAACCCTTAGGAAAAACTGTACAGACTGTACACTAAGCAAACCACAAACAAGGAAGATATTTCCAGGGTAAATGTGTAAGAGAGGAAAACTGGATACCTGCAGAGGCTGCAGGCTGCATGGTAGGAAGTGCACTGGGCATTAGGCCTCCTGAAGGCAAAATGCCACTCAGGTTTATTCCAGGACTACAACCCAGCATGGGATTAGAGCCAGCCATTAGAGTCTGAGGACTGCTGTGGCCCAGACAGACACACACAGACACAACTTAAAAACATGCTAACATATACTGTATATTTTAGGCTATATTTGATATGTAATGAAAATGCATAGGAGCAGAAATTCTGCAGGATGATAAATAAGATACTGCCCTGTAGTCCCTGCTGCAAATAAATCAAGTGAATGAAAAAAAATACAGATGGAGAGGTTGAGAGTGTGACAAAGTAAACGAAGGTAGTAAAAGGTTGTACCAGACAGAGCCAACCACATTGATGAAGTTGAGGCCAGCAGGGTTGGTCATGACCTGCGAGGAAGTCGTGCCTGTGCTGATGGACGTGGGAAGAGGGATGGTCATAACAGGCAGTGCCATTTGTTGCTGTGAGAATGGGGCAAGCAGTGTTTGCTGCTGGGGCACAGTCGGGTCCTGGGGGGTGGGTGTCACTGAGGGTGTGGCACCCTGAATGTCCACTGGGTGAGGTGTTGAGCATGGGGTGTTGGTTGGTGTAGGTGTAGATGGCTTGGGTGTTCCAGATCCTAAGAATGAAAACAGTAAACAATAAGACTTGGGCAAGAAACACCTGTCAGTCACATAATACATAATTTCTGATCACTTAAAAAATCGATGTGTTTAAACAAATGATGTCATGATGTCAATTTGCAAGATTAACACACTAGATGTAAATATACACAGAAGTAGAAGAAAACTTTGAAAGTGTGCCAGAGGATACGTTTATGGCATGAGACAGACATCCTTGTGCAAAGAGACTTGCATTTATCTAATTTTTCACTGGGCAATTGAGGATTAAGGGCTCAGCTAGATTCTCAGTCACAACCTTCCGCTCATTAGTCCAACAACAACTACTGACTTCCCTACAGTACCTCAATAAGTTACAGTAACTAAATTCAAACTCATATTTTAAAAGATATTTTTCTTAATCATTTTGCCAGTCTCCTGAATTGTGTGAACTAGATGTATTTTTCACTGATAATGTATTTCTCCTTGTCCATCTTTTAAACACCCTCTGATACAGAAAAACGAACAAAAGAAAAACAAAAAGATGGCAAAAGATGAGCATGAATCAGAGGTAAGGAAATACCCAACTTTTTAGCACGTTATTTCTAATGCAACCTAATCAGGAATTTGTTTTATTGTCATACCAGTAATGGATATTTTTTTACATGGAGAAGATCATTTAGTGTGACCTTTGAGTGTGTGACTAGAGATTGATTGTGCGAGCTAATAGAGGGATAGAATGTGCTAGAGACAAGGTGGCAACACTCAAGGACTAACCCTACACGTTGGTTATTCAGGCTTTGCAATGTAGCCAACGAATGATTATGTAACCTTACAAGGAGTTGATTCCTTTTCCTTTATCAGTGTTAGAATATGTCTATAAAAACTCAGTGTAAATGACCATTAATTGCCTTTCTTCTTTGAGATTTCTTGGAGAGCATTAAGCAAGTTAACATCTTAACAGCTTAAGTTGCAGCGTGAGAATAAAATTATATTTTGTGTGCACTTAATAGCAGTTAGGTGGACTAAACTCTACTAGCAGGTAGACTATAAGGCCTTTAGTTTTTCAGCCACATATAAACGTTAATAGGAGTGAGAGACAGAGTATGGGAAATGTAGTCTTACTTTGCATGGGAGAGAGGGCAGCAGGAGACAGCAGGCCCACCTCAATGGAGTGCTTCCGTGACAGAGATTGACTCTTACTGGGGGGAGGGGTTGGACATTTCAGATGGCCACTGGGTGCTTGTGTACTGTAAGGATTACCTAAAGAAAATGTGGAGAGAGGGAAAGGCCACAACAATGGAGTGAAATCAAATTACACAGCACAGACACTGGAAAGTAATTCTAAAAATGCTTAAAAAAAAAATTAAAAAAAAAGTCCCCTCACAGAAAACTTCACAACTTTTTCTAAATATTAATATGGACCACCCCATATGAAAATATTGGTACCAGTAACGATAATGTTATGATGACTGCATTGATATAAACCTAAAGACCATCAGTACTACTGTTATAGAACATTTATCAGCATGTTCTGACCAATCAGAAAAGAGAATCCAACAGCGATGTTGTATAAAACCTCACAAAAGCCCATGTAGTATGAAAATCTTGTACTTTTTAAAGGTCACATGTATCATCTTATTTCTATTTGATTATGTTAAATTGTATTTTGTAGATACACAAGATTTTATGACAGGAAAGTTTAAACCTCAGAGATTAAGCAAAAGCTAAAATGATTACATCCAGACCTTTCTGCTTTATTAGTAAACTGTATGTTTTTCTTCAATATCCATTGCATATTTTTAGAATCAGAATTTTTTTTATGAAATATATGAAATATCCAAAGTATGAAATAAAAAACCTCTAACTTCATATGTTGTTTTCTTAAAAATAATGAGATTATATATCGATCATCTACACATAAAATCCACCATAGGCACCGTTGCATATCTTTAATAAACAGCTGCTTACCTGAGGAGCTGGTGGAAGAACCAGAGGGCAGTTTGATTGGGGGAGGCTTGTGCTTAACTCCCTTTCCCAACACTGAGGACTGGACCAACGCCGAGATCCCATCCACCTTAAACAACACCACCAAATTAACCAGATACCAAACACTTTAAAAGAATGTCACATGTACTTTCAAATCCAATTACTCTATTAAAATATATTAAGTATAATTTATTGTGATTGACAACTTTTTCAGTAGACATAACATGCATTTTGAACAGCTAAATAATAAGTCCGTTCTTAATGGTTGCTTTGATTAACATTTTAGAATTTGAGGGTTTTTGCTCTTGATAAATGCTACATATACACTGATCAGCCATAATATTTAAACCACTGACCAGTGAAGTGAACAATACTGTTTATCTTGTTACGATGGCACTTGCCAAGGGATATAATATATTTGGCGGCAAGTGAACAGTTGATGCGTTAGATGCACAATCTTGAAAAATGTAAGAATCTAAGCAACTTTGACAAGAGCAAGATGGTGGCTAGATGACTAGATCAGAGCTTCTCAAGTCTTGTAGTGTGTCCCTGGTTGGTATTTAATGGTTAGTACCTACAAAAGTGGTATAAAAATGGATAACCGGTGAACTAGTGATAGGGTCATGGACAACCACAGCAAAGCTATTGCTGGCTATGACAGTAACATGTCAAAACACACTGAGCATAACAGAATGCTGTGTATGGGCCTGTGTAACTGCAGACCAGTCAGAGTGCCCATGCTCACCACTGTCCACCACCAAAAGTGCCTACAGTGGATATGAACATCAGAACTGAACCAATGGAACTGAATTGGAGCAATGGCAGAAGGTGGCCTAGTCTAATGATCACATTTTCTTTTACATCAAACACCTGTGGGACGTGCAGGACAATCAAGTCACGAAAACCCTACAGCAACCCCAACTCTTAACTCACTTTCAAGCACACTACCTTCTGCCATAGTCTTATTATCAGGCCAATTTTGCTGTACATCACCACCTTCTCAAGCGTCATTTGCAAAACATCTGATTATGTGAAATTTTCAGTTTTCATAATCAAGTCATTGTGACAGCCCTACTAAATAACACAAGAGCTATTGTCTCCACGTCTCACCTCTGTCTCCCTTGCCGGAGAGAGCTGGCTTTGGGCTCCCACGTTGCTAGAGCTGTGCAATATCTTCACCTCACACTTTAAATCTGTCTCATAAACATCCTTGTACTGAGACAAAAACCTGATGAACAGAGAAGCACTTTAATCACAGCATTCACCTTTCAAATACATATAGACGATAACAATGTACATGACATAGAAGCGGGTGAAATTATGATACACCACATGACTACAAATTGTTAATTTACTACGGATTTGTGTGAAAGAACAATTCAGCAAGGTATCAAGCATCACAATACTATGCAACAGAATAATACACTTGCTGTACTCACCGATCAGCATCTACCTTTGAACCTAGAAGGAATCTAGTAAGAATGAAAAAAAAGAAAGTAAAACATGAGCAGAGCATCAGCAGTATATCAGCAGGAAGAGTAGCAAATAATCTATTTTGCTATTTCGAAACTCTAAAGTGTTTCCTCTTACGGTGGGTGAATGAGGTGCAGGTCAGACACATCCTCATCTACTTTTGGGTCATTGCTGCTGTAGATTTTTCCATATACCAGTGGGTCACCCATAGACTGAAAGATTGTGACCTTTGTCCTCTGAGGCTGGCCACCCACTTCACACTCAAAAATGTAATCATCTTTTATGTCCTGCGTACAGAAAAAGTTCAACAACCATCAAGTTAATAGTGCTAGAATAATCCAAATCTCTAAACAGATTTATAAAATAAGATACATGATATAATACGTAAGATATTACCTGTGCAGGCCAAACTTGTGGTGGCTGAGAATCCTCCAGTTTGATTGATTTCTCCACTACAGCATACTTTTCTACCTACAACCAAAGGAGAAGGTCTACAACTGCAATCTAATCAACAACGATTGCCAAATAAAGACAATTCAGATAAACATCTACAAACACAGAAGACAGAAAAAGTTACTCTTCATACTTACCAACTAAACTCACACAAGAGGAAAAAGAGACTTATAGGTCTCTAAGTGAATCGGCACAAAAAGGTGTGTGCGCGTGTGTGTGTGTTTGTAAAAACTCACATCAATCTCTGCTGGAGTAGTTAGGTGGCAGCCATTTTGTTTCCACATGTCCACACACTGTAGGAAGAACACAAAAGGTTAATATCTCATCCTTTGCTGCCAACTAGTACCACCTACATAATCATATAACTCCTTGAACTCATTTCTACATTAATCAGAAATAAGCAGACTCTCACATTCCCAGCCTTGGAAATCTTAAGATCTACAACAGGCGGTGGTTTCCTCTCTTTCCTCTTGTGCAGGTAGTCCAGCAAGCGAAGCTGAGGAGGCGTAGGGAGGTTAGCCAGTTCCTGCTGCCGATTCAGCGCTGCTCGCGAGTACCTCTTAAAATATCTGCAGAACAAAACAAAAGCAAGAGTAAAAACTAGTTCCTAATAAACTGAGCTGTAATATACATAGTTTTACGATACATAAGATTTCAATGACAAAAGACAGTGGCTCAGTGGCTACTGATCAAAGATTGCGAGTTCAAATTCCTACACTTCCCAGCAGCAAAGACTAGGTATTCAAGTATGGCCCTTAACCTTTCAACTGTATCCTGTATTGCGTTGGAGATAAAAAGTCAACCATTTCAATAAATCTAAATGTATGCTAACCCGAAAACCTAAAAGGTCTTTAAAAAGATTAACACTGTTAATTGCTACCTTTTAAATGTATAAAAACGCCATCAAAATTTATTTTGCATAGTACTTTGTCATGCACGCAAACATATAGGTAGATCAGCAAAATATACAAACAAATGTGGATTGTAGTAGGATTAAAAGTCTGTAAAATTAGGCAATTGTCTTTTAAATATTAAATGCATCTTTACATTTTAAATACATCTTGGATACAATTATATCACTATGTTTAAGAGTGCAAATTGTATTCACTTCTCAACACTAAAGCATACTTTCAGAGCTTTCATTCTGGATGGTTCTCAGAAGTACAAACCAGGCATATAACTTAACCACATTTAGCAAAATATATCAAAAATATTTCTAGTATACCGGAAGCAGACATGGCAAAACAAGAATGATCTAAAAGCAAACACATTCTCAACGCCTTGAGCACTTGACCCACACACTTCTCTCACTGGCACTAACACACAAACAAATATGTAAAGAATTCCACCAATGCCACACATACAACCACAATTAGATACATGTGCCAAGATGCATATAGTGCACAGTCAAATATCAACAATGGGCACATCCACAGGGCCCAGGATTATGTAAATGCATCAAATGTAAATGCATAATTTAATTGAATAATATAAAATTTCTAACGTATAATGCTTATGATAAGTCACCACTTACACACACACACTCAAAGAAACACACCCCATGAACACATTCAGAGTAAGAGCATAAGTCACCGTTTCATAGAGCGTGTGTTCATCTTCTGTTTGTTGTAAAGCAGCCGGTTGGCAGTGCAGGTGACAGTGATTGAAGGGTCCAGGCACAGAGGCTCTGCTGTGGCCAGGATCAACTGGCTCTCCAGCTGCAGTTTATCATCCTAGAAACACATACATCAGAGCACTCAGATTAATGGCAAGCCTTTAACCAAATCAAAGGAACCCCAAGCCTTTAACCAAATCAAAGGAACCCCAGCTATACTCGTACAATGGCACACTGCAATAAGGAAATTTGAAAGTGTTGCACCGTAAATGTGAAGCTTTACTGTTATATATGTGATCACAACAATATTATTTCTAGGTAGAGTAAATTTATGGAAAAAGTTACAAGATATTCAGATACACTCTGGTTATATGTTCCTTCCACATATACTGTGGTCAATGAAACAACACTTACCAGTTTAACATGAACAAAGCCATCTTGAAAGTTGCCTTATGAAATCACACATTTTATTAGATTCCTGTTAAACAGCATTGTTATTAAGTCACTTTCCAATCTAATCATCTAATCATGTCCTTCAATTCAATCATGTCATTCAATTCAAGTTCCACGTCCAAATCAAGCCCCAGGAGCATGACTAGACAAAATTGACTAGACTTGGAAAGGACACTTTTACATCACCACTGTGGCTAAATGTTCTAAAATGTTTTTTAACAGTTGATGAACAATCTCCTTAATGAACATGAAAGCAGATACTATGATACCCCAAAACTCCATGGTAATGGTTTCTGCACATACCAATAAGTTACATATATGAATACATTATTCAATCTTCTTGATCTACAAAGAGACAAGAAATAGCAGTACACCGGTTAGTGCATGCAAGTCAATTAATCTGCTTTTTACCTGCGTCCACTTGTGGTGATCGCTTGTCATGGCATGGACATCACAGATCAGGGTCTGATATAAAAGTAAAGAGGAGGTCCGAATTCAGACAAAGTGCCCATAGCCTCAAACTCAGAATTATACAGCCATATATTATAAAACACCAACTCTGTATAATGTAAAACTCTGTAAAATATCACCTCTTACAAGGCATTTTCTAGTTCAGGAAAAAAATGCAAAAAGAAAAGAAAGGGTCCTGTGTTGAGACAAGTGATGCTTTATCCTGCGTTACACTGAATTGTCAGCTGTAATTTCAGCATTGCTCATAATGCTCACCTGCATAGTGGGTCTCAGCAGTACATGGCGGCTCTGATAAGACGGCATCTTGGTGTTCCCTGACTGTCTGTAATCTCGAACCTCTGTGATGACACAGCCACAGTGGAATATGTTCACCTGAAAATAAGGGTTTAGGTTAAATACTCAATAACTTTCACTGAAATCAGAAAAATGAATAATCACAACACTGAATGTCAGAATGGTTTTTCCCATGAAAAACGTTTAGTGATATGCAGAAGGCAACAGGTTTATTAGAACAGGCAGTGATGGGATTTGAAAATAACGAACTTGTGCTACAGCATCAAAGTTCTTTAAAACTGATACTCAGATAGATACTTTTGTTTTCACACAGTTCTACCAATCTGTCTACTAATGGTGATGTTATTTTAGTTGCTGCAATGCAGTAATAACAGAAAATATTATATGACTTCCTGATTAGGGGAACAAACATATATTGTGTATACGATATGTATATACTTATTTAAAAATTCAGTATTATTATATCTTACTTGTGATTTTTCTAAAAGATCCACGAGAATAGGTGGCAGCTCCTCAGCATCCAAGTAGTCCAGTAACTCTGCTTCTTCATACGGAAGCCGAATGGTCTCTGAATCTGATAAATAAGTTAATTAAATAAATACATAATAATAATAATATTAATAATAATAATAATGATGATAATAATACAAAAATCTACTACAACGATGTGTTGCAATGATGAGTAAATATAAAATAAATGAAAATGCCAACCAGATCCATTTTTGCCTCTGAGCATAAGAGAGTATCCTTCATTTCCAGGGTACAGATTGACCACCAGGCAAGACAGTGATTCCTGCGAAACCAACTTTTCTAATAGATTCACATTTCTTCTAAAGTTCTGTAAAACAAAATTGGCATTATTAGTGTGGTGTCACAGCTGTTACTAGCAATGTAATTAGATAATTTTTAGAGCATTTGATTTAATAGTTTTGCCCTACACAACCCCACCACTGAATGCTCAAGTTTTTCAGGCAGTGATTAATTTACTATAAGAGCACAGCTATGACTTTAATTAATGTGCTCATTCTAATAATTTATTATTGGACAATGCTCCATAATAATATAAAGTTAAGAACAAACTAACGAAACATGCTGCTATTTAATGTTAAAAACGTAACTGTTGACATCTTAAACCTTTCTATTAGAAGATATTTATTTAACATTTACTAAAAAAGGGTCTAGGGTGTCTGCACACTGTAACAGTCAGTAGGTTTTCCAGCATACGTAAGTATTCAGGACAGAGGATTTTGCATTGTCAAATTTCTCAGTAACAAGATAAAAAGCTTTTGCTTTCACTTTAAAACTTGAAAAATAAAAATAATAGAGGCTGATGAGAGTATGAGTGTTTCTGGCTGCTATAACGTAAGTGATAACAGAAACATGGCCATTCCACAACGTTAAAAATAACCGCAAGCTGTGATTAATATTTCAGTAATAAATTGGTTAACCTTTGTAAAGTAAGCTGAATAAACACATTGAACCATGCTGCTATAGGAAACTAATACAGTTCAGAGTCATCGATTTCATGTTTTACTCCATACCGACACTAAACTGGCCAAAGATTTTTGAGCACCTGACCATCACAGCAAAATGTGTTTTTCCGCAAACTGTTGCCACTGCATTACACCTATTTAAATCACCGCACAGTATTTGTACATAAAACAAACCTGTAAAAGAATGTGAATCTGAAATGCATGTGTACTATGAGTATTACCTTTAACTCTGGCTCTTTTTCACACTCTTCCATGTACAATTCATAAAGTTTCTGATACAAGGATTTCCTCACACTGGAAGACACCCTCCTTCTTGCTGGTCGTTGACGAGCACTTTCGACAATGTACTGCACAAAAACATATGACTTACTTAATTTCACCCACAACCTTTAAATATGCCTATAGAATCAAATTGAACAAGCAATCACAACACAGGCATCATACCTCAGCCCTATCCAATGCATATTCTAGGTCCTGTTGCTGCAAAGGAGATCAAACTTTCAGTGTTACATATTCATGACTTCCATCACAGCATCATGCAAGAAAACAATCCATATCATTGCAAATGGAGAATTTCAGGTGAAAAAGAGATAAAGGTTAATCAAAGAGGAAGCACTGCTTACCATTATGATCCACCACCAGTTTGTGTGTGACAGGAGGCGATGCTGTCCTTACCCCAAAACTGGCACGTCCATTGACAGTCCATTCAAACCCTAAGCACAAAAACGCATTTTTCCGTTTCAGAAAAATGTTCCACCAACAATCCTGCTATTGAAATCAGTGGTTTCTTAGACGCCACCCACAGTAACAATGGTAACTTTCAAAAAAAGAGAAATCAAGCACAGTGATGGCTCATTAAATTAGCTACACAGCTAACCCCTTACCTGAGCATTTATCTAACATATTGTATGCAATAGGACTAACTTACAGAGGAATGAAATGAACCATTTGTTAGGGGTCGTAAAAACGTGTGAAAGGTGAGACTAAATTCTGTACATCTACATTTCCAGTGGGGAAATCATCTTATAATGTGGCTATGAGCGAACTCCCTCTGCTCGCTCTCAGGTTAGCTAGCAGTGCTAACTCGCTAAATGAACACGGTTAGCGCCTCCTCTGCTAGCTGCTCCGTTAGCTTGGCTTCAAGAAAGCTGCAAAAGTTAACAGAGCACTGCAAGCGGGGAGAGTGATGCATAAAGTATACATTATGACTAATAAGAAAGCAGACTTGCCAAACAAAGCGCATCTTCACAGCTCGAAAATGCAAAGCAATGAGCAAAAATATTCTTCCAGTGCCTTCAATGTAAAAAACTCATAGCAGCCATTTTCTTCCAGTGTAACAACAAAATCCAAACTTCCGGTGAGTATAGTAGGCGGGGCCAAGGTCCCTTCTGAACGTAGGCTGAATCACGAACAACACCTTACTTTAAGTGCACTACATAGGGTATGACATAACAGTTATTATTATTGAGTTATTAAAGCTCTGCAAATACTGCATGATCTTGGGTTATTTTGATGTGTTGTCATTTCCTTTAAATATACAAATAACAATAGTTATATTTTGAATTTAGGAGAAATATTGCCAGCAGTTCACAAAAAATGAAACAAAACTGTTCATCTCACCAATACATGCATCTGTAAGAAAATACAGTGGTCTCTTATTTTTTTTCCATAGCTATATACACTACTCACAAAAAGTTAAGGATATCTGGCTTTTGGGTGAAATTTATGGAAAATGTAAAAAGTTCACGCTACAGTGATATCATGAAAGTAGGGCATTTAAGTAGAAGCATGCAATGGTGATTTCCTCATTTCAAACAATTTATTGAAACAAAAGCCAACAACGGTGGTGGGTATACCACAACAAAAAATGTCAATGTCTCAGTAATTTGTCAGGTGCCCTTGACCATTGATTACAGCTTGACAACAACGTCTCATGCTGTTCACGAGTCGACTTATTGTGCTGAGGCATGGCATTCCACTCTTCTTGAAGGGCGGCCCTCAGGTCATTGAGGTTCTGGGGTGCAGGGTTACTAGCCTCTACACAGCTGAGTGGCTTGTCACTGTACCATTCACAAGATGTAGGGCAGTTCTGTATTGAGTAGGCACACTGTATTGAGTAGGCACACCTGCCCAGACTGTAACACCACCACAACAGTGGCTGATGCATAGCGCTCTACTTGACATCTCCAACATCGTTGGCGGCCTTCATTTCTGCTCAACGTGAATCGACTTTCACCAGAGAACAGCACTGAGGCCCACTTGTCCCTCGTCCAGCGTAAATGCTCCCTGGCCCGACGCCTGTGCCTGGTGGTGTGGTCAGGTACCCTTGCAGGTTGTCTAGCACGCAGACCACACTGATGTAAACGGTTTCGAATGGTCTGACGTGACACTTGGGTGCCTCTCACCTCCCTTAAATGTGCCTGGAGTCATCCGGTTCCGCAGGGCACTGTTCACAATGAAGCGGTCATCAACGTGGGATGTGGCCAAAGGACGTCCACTTCTATGCCTTTCTGTGACTCTTCCAGTCTCTCTGTATCTCTGTTGCAACCTGCTGATGACACTCTGTGACACTCTAAGCTCAGTGGCCACTTCCCTCTGAGAACATCCTGTTTGAAGCCTCACAATGGCGAGGTACTGTTGATCAATTGTTAGGTGTGGTCTTGGTCTCATGATGTCAAAATGTGAACAGCATGATGAAGAGGACTGTTTAAATACCAATTCTAACTGAACCAGAAAATTTATTGGTCGATTCATGGATCAAACACCAGTTGTGAATTTTGCCGTTAAGCACATTGTTAGAGAACAGCAAGTTATGCAAAAAGTACTGAAACACTGAACAGCTGGACATGTGCATTCAAAAGTGTAGAGAAGATCAAATTAAGTTCACCTGGAAAGTATAGTGTAAATGTATAGTGAATTTTAGGTGCATCCTGAAATTTCACCCGAAAGCCGAATATCCTTAACATTTTGTTAATATAGCCAGTTAATGTACACACACACACACTTTTCTTACCATCTTTCTGTTGATATAATTATTTATGAAGCTAATTCCTGCTATGTTTACACCCAAGTTGAACTCTAACATTTTTTCTTTTATATTTTTAAATAAAAACTGCACTTTAAAAAAAATTACAATAATAAAAGTTAAAATAAAGTTTGAGAGTTATAGAAATGTGAGCTGTAAGTTGTAAGATATCGTAAGATAACTAAGATGTAAGATAGTGGTCCAGTGCATTTTGCTGGTTTATCACATTTGCCAACACATTACTAGTTGTCACCTACAAAAATGTTCATGATTTCCTGTGACCAAGCAAGAGATTTTCATATTTGTTTTTGTGTAGTGTATAGAAAGCTGAATGATATGATTTAGAGTTTAACCTGTAATTATTTAGCAAACAAAGTTTAGATAAATGAAATATCTAATGTATGAGGAAATTATTGAAAGTGGTGATGTTTATGTATTAATTATTACTCTTGTAGGTGCTAAGTATTGTATTGCTCATGTCAGAGCACCTACGGACACTCCATCCATCACCAGCTGTGGACACCTACAACCAGGGAACGAAGAGAAGAAGAAGAACTGAGGGCAAGATGCCTTTTTTTAATCACCACACATACATTACAGCACAGTGGAATTCTTTTCTTCGCATATCCCAGGAAGTTGGGGTCAGAGCGCAGGGGCACCTATGATACAGCTGGAGCAGAGCGGGTTAAGGGCCTTGCTCAGCAGTGGAGCTTGGTGGTGCTGGGGCTTAGACCCTCCGATCAACAGCCCAGAGCCTTAACCACTTGAGCCACCACTGCCTAGAGAGGGAGAGAGAGTGCAAAGCAGGAGAAAATTCACCATACAACTTAATAGTGGTGCACATATGAAGACACAAGACAAATACATGTTTAATAAAATATTGTGTATATTTATTGACTGGTTTTAAAGATAACATTTGAATCATCACTCAGACCACCACACAATCACACATTATTGCATGAGCTGTTGGAGAAACAATAAAAACACACACACAAAAAAAACCCTTGATAACTGATATCACAAGTATATGTGCCAAAACATGATCTTAAGTTTTAAGATTAACACTCTGTTTAGTGGGCAGTTTGTATGTAACCCTGTAGCCCCTATATCTGCTGAAATCCACAGTCTGCTTTACCAATTCATTGTTATTATCCTGAACAAGTACATGGGTTTTAAGCCACAAACTATAAAAATCAACACACACATCCGAGATTTTTATAGTTATATATATATCTATATATATATAAGCAGAACTGACATGCATACAATAATGCTGATGAAAATCACAGTTCAACTTTGTACAGCATATCAAGCACCAGACATGCACAACACTTTTCATACAACCCACAGATGGGTCAAGTAAAATATAGGTCTCTTACAAAGAGAAGCATTTTTTTTCTCTGAACAAAATAATTTTATACTTTTAAAATGACACATCCGAACAGCTAAGTTTAAAAACATCCAGTGTCATTATAAGCTGACCGCATTAAGTGTGAACAGATTCTTTTTGTGCCACCAGCAGATGGCGCCCTCACCTCAAGATTTTATCCGAGAATAAACAAGGAATATATGAAATTGTAAAATAAGATTGTACAGTAAGCTTCTAAATAAATAAACATGACATGTTAAGATAAAAAAAATTTAAAACTGATGCCTGAAATATTTGAACAAAGATCAAGAAAACCGTATTTCAAGGTAATTAAATGTGCACAAATGTCCTTTCGTTCATCCAAACATACTTAAAAATATAAACACTAAATTATGTTACCTTTTGGCAACAGACTTTGGTTAGGCTTTTTAAGGTGCGTAAAATCCCTATTAAAACATCCCCATGTAATGATAAACATACAGGAATATTTGATTATGCTATGACCGATAGTATCCTAACTTACTTAGGAATAGAATGAAGGGGGCTTTTAGGAAATATAAGACTCACAAATAACATCGTATTGACTGAAATGAAACCAGGCAAGAGCCACAAGAACTAACTAATGTCTTAGCAAGAATAGCTTTGACTATAATGGATACTTAAATAAGTCCTTCTCTACATCATTTGTAATTACCAGCAGACCACGGATTTTAAGCAAAGATTCTCTGGTATCAACCGGGGCCTAATAAATCTAATTGTACAAGATTCAGTGGCATTTTCAGATAGCCAATTGCTGTCTTATAGATTGTATCATATCTTGTGGAAGCCTGAGGTTTAGATACCTAATCTTTACATTGTGTTGCACTTGTACACAGCAGAGAAAAGTGTTTTATAACTGGAAACCACAATCACACTGCAATGATCAGAGAGAACACACTCCCTTCTTAACTAGGCAACCATTACCACAGAAACATCAGAGCCCAACCCAGACTCCGGTCTTTCATGCACAGTTATAGAGGCATCTGCTTCTCTAATAAAAAATAAAATAAAATAAATAAATAGAAATGTGAAATACATTCCATAACATAAAAGTCATAAAAACATTATTCAAGTTAATGTTGATGAGGCCACAGTCAGTCTGACCTCAGTCTGCATAGTAACCACAGATCCACCTAAATGAAGATCCAAAACTCCACGTGTTAGTCTCTTTCAAGACTGTTCTTACAGTTTTTGAACAAGAGACAGTAAGCTCAACCACCCTTTCTACTTAAGAGTATACACTGGGAGTGAAAAGCACTTTTTTTAATCCACTGTGGACAACTCGCACTTCACTCCACTGAGGTGTTGCTGGTTTTGATCCCTGCCCGGCCAATCTGAAGCCATGGGAGTTTGGCACAGTTCTTAAAGAGCTGCTCGATGGCTATGTGGCGGACATGAAGCTGGGATGCCAATGAGTCCTTCTCTTGCACAGCTACTGAAAGCTTTTCAAATACCTCTGAGTGAGAGAGAGAAAGAGAGAGAGAGAGAGAGAGATGGTGGCATGAATACTCATCTGATTGATTCAAAATGTCAATCATATCACTGAAATGATTTCTTTTAATACAGGTATATTAGATCATAGTACAATTATAAGCTTTAATGCATCATTGACTTGCTTATACTGACATTTTCAGAACACATTTTTTCAAGCTCAGCCAAAAGCAGGTGTGAGCACATTGTATGATCTAATGCTCCAGAATAAACAGACACCTTCCTATTTTTGATTTCTGTTTATAATTAGTCAAGGGCAGGAGAGCTGAACAAAAATAGCAAAAATCAGAAAAATCTACAAGTTGTCTACAAAAGCAGTGGAGTACAAGAAATAAGAACAGGTTTAAGGAACCCTGGCAAGATAGTTTCAGATGTGTGAACCCCCAACCCCAACCCCCCCCCCCCCCCCCCAAAAAAAAAAGAGGGAGATCGTTACATTTGTCAGTAAGTTAAAGTTGCATCTAATACAGTCACATAAAAACGTGACAAAAGTTTCATTCTTTATTTATTTATTTTTAATGTCTACACATCAATGCATGTACATTGTTGTCTTAGGCTAATTATTGTTATTCTTAGTTCGCCCTTATTATGAAGACAAATTTAGCTGTGTAATGTATCAGCTTAAATTTACGGTGTAAATTTGCAGAAATTTAAAATGAACAGAAGGTTTTAAGAACAGAGTGTAGAATTTTTAAAAAAGCTTAAGTTATTTAAAAAAAGAAAGAAAGAAAAACCCACAAAGGTTTTGAATGTGTTATTACTAAACTTTACCTTGAATCTGTAGCAGCAGCTGGGAATTCAGCTGATGAAGCTCTTCCAAAGTCATTTTCACCACTGCAATAAAAAAAAACATTACAAAAGAACTGTATTAACTTCTCTTCAGTCAAAAAATGATGAGGAAAACACAGTGACTCAATCTTTGACCATGAGATCATTTCACCAATGATAGAGCCTGCTGGTGAGACTTAATTTATCACTTTTATACCAGCAAAGCCACTTTTCCAAGTATGACAGACAAAAGGATGAGGGCACACAAATGAGAACACCCCAGACAGTCACATATTAAGAGTGAGCGACACGGACACAAAAATGTGGGGAGGAATGCATGTTGTCTGTCATACCGAAGCTTCATAAGCTTTACTAAAAAAGATAGCAAACTACAACACTACACCTTCTTTGTGTAATCTGAATAAAAGACTTTTAGCTGCCAAGACATTTTCTAGATGACTTCACTTCTCCGGAGTACTCACATTCCTCTCGACTGTGGAATATGTGTCGTCTCTCCCGCTGTTCTCCTCCTCCTACCTGCTGTTGCAGTGTGTGCTTTTGATCATTGCTCCACAGCTGCCCAGAATCCTGCAGGAGCTCCAGATCTTCTGTTTCACCTGAACACGTAGCCTCCACCCAGCGTGGGGCATATCGGGGGACCTGGGCACCTGACTTGGGCATCAAGTTCCTGTCACCCTGCTGTGTGTGAAACAGGATCTGGTGTTTGGAGCCAGAGTCTCTGTTCTGGGCATACTGCACAATGCGGCTGATCTGCTGGCTCAGTGCCCGCTTGACACCCTCATAGGTACTGTGCGAGGCCTTGGCATGTGAGACCTTCTGGTTGGCAATGAGGTGGTACTTCTCAAAGCAGTCCCTGTGCCCACGCAAAGATGTGGAGTGCAGCAGAGTTGCAGTGGACACACCTATGATGCACAAAGACATCCTGCTTAAATATATTTGTCAACTACACAGTACTTACATTCAAACAATTAAATTTTGTTTAATTAAACTTTACTGAATTCATTTGGCCTATGTCCTGTTTTCAAGAGTAAAATAGTTCTGGAGCTTTATTGTTAGGCAAGGGTTTATATTATGATGGCCAGGCAAAGCAGCTTAGCTGGTCAAGGAAAAAGCCAGTCAGGCTGACCATCGATTCAGCAGCGCACAACTGTACACAAACACTTCTGAAAGTGTATGTTAAATACTGGAGAAAGGGTCAGATTCATCACAGTACAGTAGACTCATGACACTTACAATTTATAAGTCTCACAAGTCTCCCCTGCTGATAGAACTGATTTATGTCCAAATATAAATTAAAGAAAACCCTGATGGTAATTTCCTCAACAATAAGGCAAATTGTATAATGCACATAGTATACTTAGCTAGACACAAAACAAAAATCACACACAACACAATTTTGTATGGGGATATAACAGAACTAAAATTCAAAATGAAAAATGTGCAAACAAAATACTGTGCTCTAACTAGGGCATAAGAAAAACTTCCATATACATAACTCATACTTGATTACCATGAAATGTTAATATCAACAGTATGTTAAATGAAATGCAATCCCACTTCCTTTTTTCAACTTTTTTTTGTTCTGCAGAAACGTACATGCCAGAACTGAAAATTAATCTTGAGCTCAGGAAGAAGAGGAAAAGAAAAAAAGGAAGGAGACCATTTTCTTTCTTAAGTCAGCATGTCCTAATTGAACCAATGTCTAAGAATGTTTTGGGGCAGGAAGATCACGCGCACAGAAAACACATGCTAGTGCTTCAAAAGGGCAACAAAATATGTTGCATCTGTATTATGCCTACATGGGTTAGACAACAAAAATTTGAAAAGAAAAAAAAACAAGGAAAAACACAAACCATTGTATCAACTTTCTGATAAACGCATTTGCTACGCTTCAAAACAATATAAGGCTTAAAAACAGGAAGTGAATGGGTGTGAATGGGTCTCAAGAGAAAGACCCGAAATACCAACCACATACATAAACACAGCAGAATAAGTTCAGCAGTGTGGGCAAGAGGCTTAAGACAAATATACATCCTGCCTAATAATTAACTTATTATTTCAGATTTTTTTTCAGTATTAACTATTAGGGTGAATGAGCAGAAATTCACGAAATAAAATGCTTGCTTCTTAAAACCAAAGAGGAACTTTGAGTATTCTTTGGGCTTCATTTCAGGCATATCAGTGACACTGAGTTTGATACTGACAAGAGTTATGCCTCTTATTAGGCAGAAAACAAAGAAACAAAATGAAAGATCCATAAATGTTTGTACATGTCTGAACATGCATTCAGTGCTTTCATGAGCCTAATACCTGAAAGTCAGCTCTCATTTTCTGTGCATGTACCTACATGCCGTATAGACCACAATGAGCAAGAAACAGCAGTGTCAGGAAAAGAAAAAGCGAAAGACCTGACTTTTTTTTTTTTTAAAACTGCAGTATGTAAAAGACATGAAGAGGTTTTAGCTGTTCACAGGTGTTTTTAGTTCTGAGAGCACATTTTCATAGCTAAAACTCCTATTTGAAAGTGTGTGCTTTTCATACAGTGGTTATTATTATTATTATTATTATTATTATTATTATTATTATTATTATTATTATTATAGGAGCACTTGTGCATGATTAGATATTTGCATGAGCTCACAATTACAATTAATTATAATATAATTAATTAATAATTATTAATTATAAAATATATTAAAATTGTACATCAAATGGTATTAAAGGAGCAACCAGTTCCTAGGGTTCTAGTGCTTTTAAGGAACAAACCCATCAATAGTGCAGGATGTAGGTAATGAAAAAAATGTGCAGGGAAAAGGCCTTATATACATTTTATATTAAGTTATATATTTAGTAGAAAAATTCCTGGAGTGCAGTGTACCAAGGTGTGGTAAATACAAAGAGAATATATCTAAAGTGGGGCTTTTTAAGAAGGGGGAAAATGAATACTGAGCATATGAGACTGAGGAGAAAAATAAGAAATTCACATGAGAAAAATTTAAATTATGATCCTGCATGCTTCTAAGTATAATATACTTTGATTTTTCACTCTCACACTAAATTCTACCTTTTTAGAAGTGTATTTTTATAAAGAGTTCACACAGTCAGGTTAATCAGTGGTGACACTGACATGGAAATCAAGAATAGAAAACAGGAACATAAGAAGCTATATTTGACGTCACAACACTAAAGACCTCACATCAGTGCACTTTTTACAGCTGGCAGATCAGCCTGTGTTTTTCAGTTCAGCTTAGCAGACAAAATAGGACACTGGATCCTTGACCCATTTTGTGGAACCTGGAAGATGCTGTATGTGTGCTCACGTTTATGTGCATGTCTGTGTGCAAAACGAGGACAGGTCATCATTCATGGTCGAAAACAGCAGCTCAAATATAAAGTGCAGTCAACAGCTGCACAAACAAACAAGTAGCATGCAGACAAAAACACATGTTCATGTGATCCATCACATATGATAGCACTGTTTACAGTTTAGAGCACACACTTATCCTGAAATTTCACTTATCTATAACCAATATTGGAATAATGAATACTAGGGTATAAAGTGTTGCATAAAATATATAACATTCATGTTAAAGGTCTACAAATAATTTGCAACACACTGATTTCATGTTTATCATATGTATAATATATTTGTGGGATACACAAACAGACAGAAACAGACAGCACTGGGATGACAATGTTGTACTAATCAAAAAACGTAACTGTTGCACTGTTGAATTCTTGAATCTAATTCATCAGAAGGTCTTTTTTTAAATTTTATATACCCAGTTATGACAGGGTTCCCAAACTTTTTCCCAAACAAGCCTTGACCAAACTACTTTTTTTGAATTCCAGATTTATTGAATCAGCTTTTTCCTGAGGGCACAGATATAAAAATGATTATGGTTATGGGTATTAGATGAACGGAAGTAGACTGGGTCTTCATCCTCCCATTCATCTATTAAGGAAAGGATGGGAATGCTGAAATTGTCCTTTATAAGCTCTGTCAGGGTATGATTCAAATGAATGGCTAGTGACAGTTTTGTGGCTTGCCTAATTGTGATATCCATTAACATTTCAAAATATTACAACACAAAATCTGTCTTCTATATTTGTAATGTTAATTTGCAAAATAGTCAAATGAAACGAGACAGTAGATTGAGTTTTTCTCTTGTAACCCATCTGTTGTACATCATGAGAGGCCATGTCTGGACACCAAGTTTAAGAACCCTTAAGTTGAGCTAGTTTCTTCAGCACAGAGGCTGCTGTTTTTTCCATCTTAGTAGCGGTTTATAGTTGTTATAACAAACTTCACAAGCAGATCTTTTCACAAGCAAACATTTTTTTTTAGTAAAAATGAATTAAATATTAAAATTAAAACACTTTAGAAGGTTTGATTATTTAAAAATATTTAACTTTGCATCAGACCACACCAACATATATTATTTTCCTATAATTGCATATTCCAAAGCATTTCATTCATATTAACTACATTACATTATGTTTACATTTACATTTCTGGCATTTGGCAGACGCCCTTATCCAGAGCGACTTACATTTACAATGTAAAAAACAACTGAAAAATTGAGGTTTAAGGGCCAGGGGCCCAGCAGTGGCAACTTGGTGGAGCTGGGATTCAAACTCACAACCGCCGAACAGTAGTCCAACACCTTCACCACTAAGCTACCACATTCCCCAACTACAAAGCAAATCAACCTGCCATTGTGTGTGAAACGGTGAAAGTTTTATGCCACAAACATTAGAAAGAAAGCTTTCGCACACACAGTATTGTTTTAGTACTCAAGGTCTGAAAAGTTAGAGACATTCTCTCTGGTTGACATTGAGTCTGATTGTCTTCTACAAGCACACATTCCAGGGGATCTTATGTAGTGGGCTTAAATACTACTGCTGAGACTTCCCTAAAATTCTTGCCCATTGAGCTAACTGCTGGACAGAAAGAGCAAGCACAGATCTGCATTATCCACGGCTAGAAACCAAATTGCTCCCACTGCTTGTCGATGCAGCTAAGGTACAGTGTCATGTGGTGAGGTAAGACCACACTTTGCTCAGTTATCATACACATCACAGCTATGAGAGGAATTAGGTGAAGTGCAGAACAACACAGCACAGCAGCAAATCATAATAGACAATGTTATTTTAACAAGTGACAACCAGAGACAACGCACACCTGTCCTAACAGAAATTCAAGACATAATGAGGACATACCTTCAACCTGGTAATCATAGGCTATGCAATTAAATAATAGAATACAATATTCAATGACAAGTTTGCTGATAGCTAAAAGAAATAAAAAATAAAAACTTTATGTTACCAACAGCCCTTTTTCATATGATCTGGGACATCTGTAAGCATTGTGTAAGGCAGCCTTGGTGTACAGGTGTATGGGTTCAGGCATCTGTGAGTGCATTTACTGTATATTAGGCCATTTGATCATAATTTATTCATAAACAACTAAAAATAAAAAACATACTAGATAATGGTGTTCAAACGTATTTAATGGAGGTTTGTTGAATAGTTTTCTAAACAATTATCCAAATTTCTTTTTTAAATAAACTTTCCCAGACCGGTGTTTGTGCTATTTTGGGCTGGGATTATGGCTCTGTCCATCATGTACAGACATGGTCTTGACTCACTTTAGGTCACTTATATTTACTTCATACTATCTGGTGCTGAGCAACAGTAATATAAATGTATATGATGTAAAAGTTTTGTAATTATGCTCTAAAATTTAAAGGAATTGTGCTGTAGGCTGGCCCATGTACATCCATCTGACAAGTTTATTCTTGGAGGTCAAATCCTCCATCGTATACAGACTGACAGAATGAAATGACATGATAAAGCACGTTATTTTAAAAATACCAGGGGTTCCCAAACTTTTTGGATCCCAAGCCCTCACCACCCTACATAGCTTACATTCAAGATTTAACCTGTAATATTTACCTGTAATATTTAAATTAATACTGTAAATATTGTAATATTTGAACCTTTTAGCATGTCAGAAACGTGTGACAAGCGTCTATAAATAAATAAATAAATGTTTCTTGAGCTGTCTTACCAGTCTAATTGGAAGTGAGAGTTACTATGTCTTTTAACTTTTAACATTTCTTTCAACTTTCAAACTTCTCTCTCTCTTAGGTGTGCCTGAAAGGGCACATATCCATTCACATCCACATCTCACATCCAGCTTTGAACACTGCATAAGAAAACACAGCGGGCTGGTATGATGCAGCTCGACACAAAGAGGCGTTACTTTTATCATGCCAAAGTGTACTATAATCGCAGGGCCTGAAGCATGCTATTCCAAGCTTTTGTTTGCCTGTAACAGTCAGAGTTTGCTGCAAGACAACTTTAAAAACCTGATAAACCTGCATAGGACATAAAAATGAATAAGTTTCTTTTATAAAACAATGTGGCAAAATAGTGCCACATGGAAACAGCACCCTCAATTACAGATAAAAAATGTAGAGCATTTACATTTAGCTGTATATCCTAAAACAGACAAAACAGATCCTGTTGACTTTTTTGCCAAATCAGAATGACCATTTTAATATCAAATTTCCCCAACACTGTGACTTACCCTCTATGCTCAGCTCGAAGCAGACATGACAGAAGGACAGTGTTCCAGTCTCTGTGTCCAGCTTACAGATGGTGCAGATGTTGTCATCATTCAAGTCTATATTCACAAATTGCTCTTCTTCCACCATTGCACCTTTACAAATGTAACAGAAATAAATAAATGAACAAATATCTCAAGGTCTAATTCTGTTTTACATGTATACTTTACAGTGTTTACAGGTGAAACCCAAGGCTCAAACCATGAGTACACACCCGTCAATCAAAAGGACCAAAATGTTTGATCACTGGAAAAATGGGTGGGTTCAAACAAAGGTTTAACACATCAAGAGCATATATGTGGAAATGAAACATTCTGACCCACTGTCTAATCTTTATCGTTTGATCTCAAACCCAAACAAAGCAAAGAAACTGGCCTTGCAGTTCTAGTACCTTGTCCTGTCTTTGGAGCTCTTTTGGTACCTGACAATACCTGGTATTAACACCTGACTTGGCTGAATCAGATCAAAAACTTAAACGTTGTGGTTATGTTTATTACTTATAATTAATTATTTAACTGGATGATACTTGGATGACAGCAAAACTGGGAATAAGACTTCTTTGAAGAATTTGAGGGTGCTCAAATTAGTAGACAACCTGCATATATTTTTTTTCAAAGAGTTCTTTTTACTTGCCTGGACAAGTATGAACAATATTTTTTGATTAAACATCCCCATTCCAAATTTCACCTAATAAAAGCTTTCTTTTTGTGTGCAAGCCGTTTTTGGGGGGGTTTTTTTTCTTCTTTTTTCATATTGCCCTTCACAGTGGTATGAGGCCTCAATGCTGTAACTACAGCACGAGATATTCATGTCAAATCCCCAAAGCCTGGTGCACTACACACATTAGACGGGGTGTGCATAAGCTACACCAGGATTAAACTACAAACTCATTAATATTAAAATGCATTCGAAACTAAACCTTTTATGTAATTTACAAGTAGCATACTATTTATTTCTTTCCTAATCTATCTGACAGGAACCTACTTCAGGAATTAAATCCAATAAAATAATAAACCCTTAAAATATTAGAACTTACTTACAATTAGAAAAACAACACACGACATTATTACAGACTGAAACTGTGATACATGACGGCATGAAATCTGGATGCCATTTTAATTTACATCCTTATCTTAAATTCATGAACACAGGTAAATTAGTTTTGTTAGAACAGGCGAAATTTTGTCCATGCAGTGAGATCTTGTGAAATGTAAAAAGTGTGAGAACAAACCTCAAATTTTATTTTGGACTCCAAAGCAAATCAGCAAATATACAGGCAACAAGAAAAGTATTTTAGACACGAGACTACTGTTTATTCCTGTGGCATTAGTATAAAAAAAAAAAAACCCACTTTATTTCTTGTCTTGTATTTATTAGTGAAGATCTCTACAAACCATATTATTATGCTGTTTTTTAGCCGCTTGGTGAAACAGAAATCAAAGCAAGTCTGTTTACCAGGAACAAAAAGTTAACAGCATTCGTTCATGGCCACAAATATCAGCATAGATAAGGGTGAATCCGTTAACTGGATTAGCATTAAGCCTTTTGTTATTAATTATGAGTTGACATTATTGCCTTCATTCAACAGTTAATTTATTACTCTTAGCGAATGTAAATTGACTTAGCTCCAACGGAAGCAAGCGAACAAAATATTTGCTGATTTAAGAGTGTCGATCTAGAAACATCGGTTGTCGACAAAAACAACAGAGCATTAAACAGTGCTAAAACAACATGTTAACAGTGAACAGCTAGCTAGACGGCTAAACTAACTTGTTAGCTTGTTTGCTAGCACCGTTTCACTGCTACAGGGACGGACACTTGTTCGTGACCGTTATTTAGCTACTGTTCACCTGAACTGAACGCCGAAAAGAAGACATTTCCAACCAATACAAATACATCTCTCAAAAACAGGGAAGACAAACAAATATTACCTTGTTTGATATTGTCAGTAAAGTCCTTGAGGCGAACTAAAAAGAAACTGAAAAGATGTAAACGTCTATTCTCCTCAAAGCCCACGCTCTCTCGCTTGAGTCCCAGTGATGTTATTGAAGAGTGGCTGAAAGAGCAGGGTTGCCAGATCTGCGTTAACAACACAACAACAAAACTTCAAAAAACCATAGCTCACTTTTAATTTTAAATATGTGAATAATGACTTCCATTACCAAGTAATGTTATGTTTACATCTTAGCATTTTGTAATACAAAGAATACCACCTTAAAACTCATTTCATCAAGATGAAATTGTCTCAGATAATTAAACACTCATGTTCAAAAGGACTAGAACAGTTTTACGGATACACAAGTATACATACGTGAAAATTGCGCATGTAGTATGTACATAAGAATACATTTTATTTGCATGATAATTCCCATACTATTTGGTATTGCAAAACTTCATCTAATGTATGAATGCTAAAGGTTTAAAAAATCAGGTGTCTATGGTGAATAACAGGATAACTGACAGTAGTAAAACCGAGGACCTGGCAACACTCCTTCTTAGTACAGCACCGCTGACGGAGGGGGGCAGTTTCCGTTTACGGAAAGTACGGAATGAACCACTATCACGTCGAGGAGGGTGAAGTTTTCGAAACACAATAGTACGACCAGCTGAATTCATTGTGTTGATGACATGTAAACGTTATGGCGGTGTGAGGATCAGACAACTACATATATCATATATTAGAGACATGATTGGGCTTTACAATTGGTTGTAAACAGCCTAGGGATGTACATGGTACAGTCCACACTTTTGTTCATTGAATTAGTAATAATTGTAAATAAAAATTCACTTTTAAGAATATTTGTAGATACATTACATTAAATCTTTACACCACCCAAATATCAGTGTGACTGTATTACTGTAAACTGTAAATGTAGTATAGCTCAGAAGCTGTTGAGTGGGGAATCCCAGAGCCTGCAGGGGATTTTCTCCAGGGAAAATACTGTTCCAGTGTTGGCTGAATGAAAAGACCTTGGTCTGAAAGTTTGAACTGAACCCCTCCCAAAAAAAACAATGAAGGAACTGTTAAAGTTAAGGGTAAAGTGTTTAATCCAAAGAACACTCCCTCAAAAGGTTGGTGATCACCTGCAAGTCAAGAGTCATTTTATTGTCATTTTGACTATATATAGCTGAAGCAGTACATAGTGAAACGAAACAACGTTTCTCCAGGACCCTGGTGCTATGACAAGACATGGAGCTACAAAAGGCAACCTAGAACTAACGGCTAAAGGTTGAAAAATTGATATAAATGCATCAATCTGGCTTTTTTATACCAGTCTTGGAGTGAGTTTTAATCCAAAGAACAGCATCCCAGTTGTGAAGCATGTGGGCAGTAGCATCATGCTATGGGGATGTTTTGCTGGAAGAACAACTAGTGCACTTCACAAAAAGATGGCACTATGAGGAAGGAGGATTAACTAGAAATCCTAGCAACACACCTAGGATCAGGACAATGATCCTAAAAATCTTCTTCTTCTTTTTTTTTCAAATTTAAAAACTGAACTGCAAACTCTTCCTGGAGCCAATTATCCTTACTTACAGAAGGATGATTTATTTATAGAAGTATGGATATGTTTTGTTGATTTGGATAAGGCCTATGAGTGTACAGTGCATCCAGAAATTATTCACAGTGATTCAATACAGACTACAGACAATTCCTTGGACTTGTAGAAACATGTCAAGGATGATCAGTGGAAACAGGATGCACCTGAGCTTAATTTTGAGTGTCATGGCGAAGGTCATCAATACTTATGTACGTATGATTTTTTCATTTTTTATTTTGAATAAATTTGCAAAGATTTCAAACAAACCTCTTTCACATTGTCATTATGGGGTATTGATTGTAGAATTTTGAGTAAAATAATTAATTTAATTCATTTTGGAATAAGGCTGTAACTTAAAATGTGGAAAAAAGTGAAACGCTGTGAATACTTTCTGTATGCACTGCATGCCTCTAAATTTTTCATGGAAGGCACTGCATTATTTGCAGATAATGTTGTTCTCTTAGCACCATCTAGAGTGGACTTCTGACAAACACTTAAATCAGACCCTCCAAGAGTGGAATGCAGTGTTCAAGTGGGGGAGAATCTAGGTAGATCGATATGAATCTACCTATCAAGAAGAAGGAGTCACAGAGGATAAGTAGGTAACACATGAATGCATATACATGTGTGGTTAATTATTATCTGAAATGCTGGTATGAGAGAGCTAGGCCAGAGCTGAGCTACTAAGAATTTCCTCAACAGTGTCCTGCTGGCTCTGTTTGTGCTATTTAGTTTTTAATTCTTGATGAGAATGCCATGAGAGAAAAGTCTGAAATAGTTCTGCACTGTTCTTTCTCAGTTAAAAACAGGCATAAAAATGAGGTTCCCCTGCAGGGTTACTAGGCTTTCTGTCCTCGGTAGATTCTGCAGCTTTACAATCTGGGAAAGCCTTGGAGCAGAAGAAAAATTGCAAGGTGCCAGCTGAGGTGGTTTAGATGCCATACAAGGCAGCTTCCACTAGAGACTTTAGCAACAATGAGGAATCTCCAGAAGGAGCTGGAATCTGGGCAAAAAATAAGAGAAATATTCTGGACTGACCTTCCCAGACTATTGCCATTGCAACCTCTACCAGCAAAAACACTAGGGAAATTAATGAATGCTAATATATATTTGGTTATGGTATATACAGTGAGGGAAAAAATTATTTGATGCCCTGCTGATTTTGTACGTTTGCCCACTGACAAAGAAATGATCAGTCTGTGTATTTGAACAGTGAGAGGCAGAATAACAACAAAAAAAATCAGAAAAACGCATTTCAGAAAAGTTGTACATTGATTTGCATTTTAATGAGTGAAATAAGTATTTGATCCCCTATCAGTCAGAAAGATTTTTGGCTCCCAGGTGTCTTTTATAGAGGTAAGGAGCTGAGATTACAGTAGGAGCACTCTCGGGGAGTGCTCTTAATCTCAGCTCGTTAACTGTATGAAAGACACCTGTCCACAGAAGGAAGCAATCAATCAGATTCCAAACTCTCCATCATGGCCAAGACCAAAGAGCTGTCCATGGATGTCAGGGACAAGATTGTAGACCTGTTGTTCCAAACAGTTGGTGCGATTATTCCCAAATGGAAGAAACACAAAAGGACTGTCAATCTTCCTCGGTCTGGGGCTCCATGCAAGATCTCACCTAATGGAGTTTCAATGATCATGAGAATGGCGAGGAATCAGCCCAGAAGATTTTGTCAATGATCTCAAGGCAGCTGGGACCATAGTCACCAAAAAAACAATTGGTAACACACTACGCCGTGAAAGACTGAAATCCAGTAGCGCCCGCAAGGTCCCCCTGCTAAAGAAAGCGCATGTACAGGCTCATCTGAAGTTTGCCAGTGAACATCTGAATGATTCAGAGGTCATGTGGTCAAATGAGACCAAAATCCAGCTCTTTGGCATCAACTCAACTCGCCGTGTTTGGAGGAGGAGGAATGCTGCCTATGACTCCAAGAAGACCATCCCCACTGTCAAACATGGAGGTGGAAACATTTTGCTTTGGGGGTGTTTTTCTGCTAAGGGGACAGGACAACCGCACCACATCAAAGGGACGATGGATGGAGCCATGTACCGTCAAATCTTGAGTGAGAACCTCCTTCCCTCAGCCAGGGCATTGAAAATGGGTCGTGGATGCAAAGAGGAGTGGGCCCAAATTCCTTGAGATGTGAGATGTGTGCAAACCTGGTGGCCAACTACAAGAAATGTCTGACGTCTGTGATTGCCAACAAGGGTTTGCCACCAAGTACTAAGTCATGTTTTGCAAAGGGGTCAAATACTTATTTCACTCAATAAAATGCAAATCAATGTATAACTTTTTTGAAATGTGTTTTTCTGGATTTTTTTGTTGTTATTCTGTCTCTCACTCTTCAGATAAACCTACCATTAAAATTACAGACTGATCATTTCTTTGTCAGTGGGCAAACGTACAAAATCAGCAGGGGATCAAATAATTTTTTCCCTCACTGTATAGTTGTATAGATTGTATTATACTGTATATGGTGTTTATAGAAGATTTGCCTGCTATTAAATATGTCACTATGTTCACGTAGATAGGGCCTCTGCTAATGAAGTTCCACTTATATATAATTTTGACAAATAAAAGCCAATGCACAAGTATACACTATAGATGATGTACAAGGCTGGTTAGCTGGCTCGCCTGGATAGAGGAGGATGTGGAGAGTGTTTCCACATTGCATATCAAGTATATTAGTCTATTCTGGCATTTTAAATGAGGTAAGTGCGTAAAGATGTTTTTAGGCATTCATTTTCTTTCTTTCAACTATATATGCTTCCTGGATTATGTTTATGATTTCACAGCAACCTAGACCAGGATAAAGCAGTTACTTATGATAAGTTAAATTAAATTAAAATGTTACACATCCAGGGAATGTCTATCTAAAAGTTGGTGTGCGCTGCCACCTGGTTGACTGGGTATGCATATTATTTGAACAAATCTATTATGTTTATTAGGTTAATCATTCTTATTTTTAACTTAAAAAAATGATTTTTCATCAGCAAACATGTTGCTGTTTAATTGATGCAAGCCACATAATGTTTTCTGTTAATTTAAAGCATGAAAAATATTGCTGTTTTTTACTATACACTATATAATTATATTTGTATTATATAAATCATGAGGGGTCCTGAAAGTAACATAAAAGAAGTGTTAAAACTGTACAATCTCATTAATGATAAAGAAAATATGACTTTATGTCACGTGGGCTCAAAATACACATAAACCGTGTATTTTAAATATTGCTGTCATCAGTAAAATTTGAATTAGTAGAAAAAAGGGTTTGCTTTGATAAATGTGAATATTGCAAACACTGGTAATGAAAGTAAAATATATCAAGCATTTTTTTAAAAGCGTTTTTAATTGATCTGCATTGTTGTAAAAAAAAAATGGCATCTGAAACAAAAAGCCAGACAAATAAAGTGTCCGGAGATGATGTGCTATATATTGTTTAGACCCAAACATAAACACTCTCCAAAACTTAACAGATATGACAAAATGGATAATAAATAGTAATAGTGATAATTACAATAGTAATACTGATAACTATTACTGGATAGTAATTATTGGATAAGTCCAGTTCTCATAGCCTTATAGCTTTAGTTTATTTGCCTTCTCTTATGAATGCAGAGGAACAAACTTATCAGTTGGCTGGATTCATTGCATGTAAGGAGGAAAACACAAAAAATGTGCAGAACATTTTGTATTACAGCACACAATCAGGGCAGAGGTTAATTTGTTCGTTCGTTCATTCATTCATTCATTCATTCATTCATTCATTCATTCATTCATTCATTCATTCATTCATTAATCTATATGGCTAATACTGTTAAGTTAATTTACATTTTTTTGATAAACAGGATATATTGCACTACTGTATATGCAGAACCACAGGACTCTTCTGAAATGTCTCTTCAACTACTGTGCACATGATGGCGCTATGAAAGGCTCTAACACTAACTGACTTATTTGTTAAGATGGAAGGAATGCAGTTCAAGTTCAGTCATGCAGGTAGCATCACATGACAAGTTTGCTTTAAGAAAACATCTGCATGTTGTAGAGCAGACTATTAATCACACCTGTGCTATTTATTCAGAGAAAATTGGCTGTATGAAGAGTTTACTGCCAGTAATTCGAACAATAATAAAATCAGCTGTTCACTATGAAAGGTGGAGATACAGACACCCGATACATTAAAACTTTAAAATACTTTAAAAGTTGAAGAAGTGCTTTTCAAAACAGATTGTCCTAATCGTGACTCACTAATTCTCTGAATCCCAATTTCTCATTCGAGGCCTGGACTAAAAGTGAGTCACCATAGACACTATAGTTTAAATATGCCAGTATGAATTTATTGCCATTTGGGATTATGTTTAGGGTGGATGACTGTTTTTATGGTGATGAATGTCTAAATAGAAATGGTAAGAAGGAAGTAGAATGAAGTAGGAAGGATCAAGGGCAACATGTCCACATTAAATTGTTTGTTAAGTCTGTTAATGAATAACTTTCAGTGAGATCAGCAGTACATTTGTATGCTTGTGTGTATACACTTACATGTACGCTCCAAAGCTAGTTGTAAAATCACTGAGATTGACCATTGTCAACTCCTGAAATGCCCACTGAACCATTGCTAAATATTGCGTGTGTATGTGTTTGTGTGCATACACATGTTATGGCTTGTTCCTTGCGCACCATCTCGGATGTTGTGAGACGAGTTTGGCCAGTTTTTAAGAAAAGACAAAAAGCCTCAGAGATCTTCTTGACTATGTCTAGGAAAAGCTAACAATGCAGATGCCCATGACACATAAGATTATAGATTATATGCAGTGTGTTTACCTTAAATATTTATTAGTCAAAATTCTATTTAGTTGTTAGTTACCATATGTAAAAATGTACTTAATATAAATATTCAAATAAATGCAATTACTGCAAGTACCTCAGAGACACAATGCAAATGGTGTTTACAGTTGACTGACATCACTCACTCACACACATACACACACTTTCATTTAGATTGGGCTATAGAGTGAACCAATGTCACAAGTCTGGAAATGTCATTTAGTGTTTAGTTACTCATAAGGTGTACTCATACACATCATACCTGATTAGGTGCAGGGTGTGTAAGCAGTGTGGTTTAGGAAGGAAGCCATAAAGAAACACCTGGATCTCCAGGCTGGACTGAATATAAAAGCACAAAAAAGTAGCCTGTTCTTATGCAAAAAATAATGCTGCACATTATATAGTTTTTGTTGTTTACTTTAGTACTTACAACTATGACATTTGTAATGTTTGTCACAATTGTACTGTCACAAATTCCACTGTTTGAATGTTGAATTGATTGTTGTTTTATCTGGAATTTTACAAAGATCTTTGAATATTAGCTTTCTAGTTTCTGCAGAGTAAATAAAACATGACATGCATGGATGAACAAACACATATAATACAGATTAGAGCATTTTAAACAATACAACAAATACCAAATTGGAACAAATTGGAACATTTTACATTTTAACCCCCAACATTTAATTGAGTGGATTTCAGAGTAAACAAAGCACACTTCTTAACATCAGAGATTTATGAAGCTGTCATTTAGCTTAGACTAAAGATGCATAAGAAACATACAATGGACATAAATATGGAGGTACGTAGGGAATAGGCTGAACTGTGTTAAGCCCTGAAGGTCACATATGTCTGGAAAACGGTGTGACTGAATTTTTGAGGAGACCATCAGTTTTAGATATGATAACATGAAAGATTACAGACAGGGGCAATACCACCATTTTGGTTTAATTTATATTATTTATTTTGTTGTTAAATTACATGCATCCTTACAAAAATGTTGTGTTCTTTATTCTTAGTTGAGAGTATTAGGGTAAACGGTTGCTTGTTTTCCTACAATTTTCCTATAGTGTAAGAAAACACAGAGATAAACTTTTCATTTAATAAACATGTACTTTAATTGTTCCATCAAAATACAAAAAAAAACAAAAAAACAAAAAAACATAAAACTGTTTAAACACTATAGGTATTTAATTCTGTATATAAAAATATGACAATTTCTTTTTAATCTAATTACAAATAAATGTCAACGCAATGGCTGCTGATCAAAAGACTATTGTCTCATCACTACACAAGTACTTATATATTTGTGTAGTGAGGAGATATATATATATATATATATATTACACACAAGATAAGTATATGCAAGCATATGCATGAATACATGTGTACGCAGTTCACCAGTAAGTAAATTCAGTGGTGTTGAAAAAGAGAATATGAACACCAAGGAAAGTAACATGCTGCAGTTCCTTTTTGAGTTAATTGTGGGTTGTGAAAGCTCTGCTCCTCATGGCGTCAGTGAGGCACCATGCTCTGCTTTCACAAAGTGATGAAAAGATAAGGTGGTCTCAGGAATTGGCCAACAGTCTTGACATGGTGGTATTCAAAATGTACAGTTACCGCCCCCATTTCCACTCCCCACCCACACATCACCTGTGATCCCCCTCAGGCCCTGTTCCCATGGTGGGAGCCAAGTGGTTCTAAATACTCTTCTGGCTGTCATGCGACCAGAGGTATTAAATGGTATAATTAGCCTTGTGGATTTGAAATAGCCTTGAAGCACTGCCAGGATGTAAGCACTGGGGTAACCGAGTACAGGTTCTCATAATCTGACCTCAATTTTAAGCAATGACCTGCCATTTTAATACAAAGGATTTTTCATGTTTAAGGGTACATTTTATTTCCCTGGGGCGTTTTATTTCCCAGGAATGAAAGACAAATACATAACATGGTAAAACATTGCTGAACACTGAACATATAATTGTAAAAAGAATGGCTGCGGCAAAAAAGTCTTGCTGAAGAGGACAAAGCAATAATCAGTCCTGTTTCTCTGTACAGTGCTTGTATATACACAACATCCTTTTTCCTAATCAGGAATATGATTTTTATCACTGCTGGAAAAGTTTTCAAGAGCCCACAAAGTCCATAGAAATAAAAAATATTTGAGAGGTACTTATATTAAAAGGGCCCCAACCAAATAATTACATTATATACACAAATCAGAAATAGATAGAAATAGATAATGTCTGGTAATACAAAAGGGTGTAACAGTCCATAATGCATTGATTTTTTAAACAACATAGCAGCCAGAGACAATATAAAATCTATCAGGTCTCTGTGCTAGTTCTTTTAGTGTGCAGAGGGCAACTGTGTGTCTGCTGAGTCCTGTGTTGAGTTGTTGCCCTTTGGCTCAGTGAGTTTCAGGATTAGTACTTTCCTGTGGAGCCTGTCAACTGATTTATTGTTCAGATTCTTGGGTTCGGGATGCAAAATATCAGCCTCTGAGTTTCCGTGACTCAGCAAGAGACGCGTAATGTCCATGTGTCCACTCCGCAATGCTAGGTGCAATGGTGCTAACCCGTCCTCGTCCTGCACCGTGACTACCTCAGGCCACCTCTCCAGCAGCTCACTGACCACCTGGACATGACCAGCTTCAGCTGCCAGGTGGCATGCAGTGCGCAGGGCACGGTTGGCACTCCGAATATCAGCACCCTCCTCCAGGAGCATTTTTACTGTGGCTAAGTGACCACGCTGAGCTGCCAGGTGCAAGGCAGTGCAGCCCTGTACTGTGCGTCCTTGGATATCAGCACCATGCTTTAGCAGCAGGCGTGCAGTGCTCGTGTGGCCTGTCTCAGCTGCAACGTGCAGTGGCGAGCGTAGGTCTGGGCTGGAGGTCTGTAACACATTGGCACCCAGCTCCACTAGCACACGTGCCACCCTGTATCGGCCTGTCTGAGCTGCCAGGTGAAGTGGTGTGCGGCCATCGGCGGTTGTCGCGTCCACATCAGCACCTGCCTGCTTAGCCAGCAGCTTGGAAATGGTTGAGTGGCCACGCCAGGCTGCCAGATGCAGTGGTGTCCACCCATCCTTGGCAGCGGCATGGGCATCGACAGCGCCTCGACTCAACAGCACACGCAGAACGCCCTCACACCCATGCTGACATGCCACATGCGCGGCTGTACGCCCCTGTGCGTCTGCCTCACTGGCTGATGCCCGTCGCTCCAGAAGCAGGCGTGCCAGAGCCTCGTCACCATTCTGAGCGGCAAAATGCAGGGCTGTGTACTGGTCCTCATCCTTAGCATTCACATCAGTTCCTTTGCGGCTTAGCAAGATCTCAGTGACACCTCGGAAATGCTTTTCTGCAGCCACATGCAGTGGTGTGGCTCCACGCCAATCAGCCATATTGGCACTGCAGTTGTTAAGAAGTAGAAATTTCACAGCCTCCTCATTGCCCAGTGTTGCAGCATAGTGAAGTAGGCCACCGCCACCTTCTAGGCGGAGCTCCACATCCTGTGGCTGTAGGAGCTTCATTAGTTTTGCTGTGTCCTCAGTACGAATGGCTTCACACAGCTTCTTCTTTTGTAGGTCACTTGACTCTGAGTAATTAAAAAAAAATGTAACATTTAATGAAACTGCATTTAAAGCCAATAAGCAACAACAATGAACTGACCTAGGGTTTTTCTGGCCATGTAATATTTCACATTTATTTTTATTTAAGGTTATGGAGGAAGTGATCTATTGGTATAGATATGTATTGTATCAGAGCATACTAATATATCTAAAAGCCAATTTAAATTTACTTCCACTATTATTGTACTATGCAAGGCTGAAACAAATATGACAATAAAAACAACAACAAAAAAGATACAACCATATGGTCATAGTGCATCTTAACACAGACTAAGAGTCATAAATCTTCATACCATTGACTGAATTCTCCCTTTCAAAGGAGAGTGTGATGGAGCCTTGGGATGAGAAGGCAGAATCCACAGAGGAGATTCCTGACAGTCTCTTGCTGGTGTTGTCTTTGCTCTCCAGGCAGTCCTCTTTAACATGGTCAAAGCTGCGAGAAATCCCAGAGTCAATCTGACTCAGCAGCTCAGAAAGGCTGTAGTCCTTCTCCGGTAACATGGCTGACTTTGGTCTCACTGGCTTTTGCTCCTAAAGACAAGAATAAATATAATGTACTGAAATTTACTATCAAAAACTTAATAGTACTTTAACTGAAGTAATACTGCTCCTATAAAATAATTAGTTATACATTTGCATATGGATTTTGAATGTTTATTGTGAAATGTAACATTACAATTTACAGTCAGAGATAAAAATCTAAACAGATTTCACAAATGGTTTTGTAAACTCTTTTTGTAGAGTTTATACTGATAATCTAAAACATTCTGCTCACTCAGGAAATGACTTTGCACATGAACAATGCTGCCCAGTTGGATTCCCTTGCCTTGCTATAATGTCACTAGATGTACGAAACATTCATGGTACGTGCTTAAAGAACATAATAACACATACAGTTGCCCAATAGGTGAGCTGTGATTGTGACAGTCAAATATCCTTAAATGCTCATGAAGATTGTTTTGTTGTCGTCATGTTGCACAATGACACAGATCTTTGCACAGTACCTCATTTAGAGAGTTTTGAGAGACAGCAACATTGAAGAGAAGTATAAGGAATGTAAGACAGAGAAAAATTCAATAAATAGAGCAGATGCCTCAGAAATAGAAAAGCATTTTGGGATTGCTGCATTTGGTGTTACCTGCTCTGAGCTCACTGGAGCTGGACAGGGTGAGGAGTCTGGCTCAGACACTGATCCTCTGGATTCATCATGGGGTTTTGAACACAGCTCCTCTACCTCAGATGTGATCTCTGTAGACAACAAACAACAAACAATCATACATTAAATCATATTACTTAATCTCTACACACACAAACTTACACATTTCAATGTTACTACTGAGTTACTACTTAACTAGTTACCCACTTAACATTGTATTATATATGCACACAGTGTATAAGCCTTCTGGCTTTCGGAAAATATTTTTGTACAATGTAAATATATCCCTGGTGGAACAGTTATTTGTGACATCAACCTTGGAAGCTGGGTCTGGCGTCAGGAGAGCCACTCCAGCATTTCTGCATGAGGGCTATAAAGCCTGAGCACGCCTGAGGTCGACTGCGGGGCACAGCACTCAGGTCTGGACGAACCCCTTTCACCACCTTCACCATGATATGCAGAATGTTGTTCTCCCCTATAAGACACAGCAAAATAAACAAGGTTTCAAATCACTCATCTGGCTTGCTTAGAAACATAGCACTAACCTTGCTTTAAAAATGGGGGCAATCATGGTTTCAGTTTACATGAAAGATATATGATATATACAACACTCTCCCACACGGGGGTGAGGGGATGCATACATGTGGCTAAAATTGAAGATTAACTGTTCTGAATTGAGGCACGAAGAATGAAAAATAGATTGTGGAAGGGTTGAAGATGTCCTTTATATTCCTAAGTCCTTGTATCAACAGACAAAAAGTTACTGCTTTTTTTTTTCCAGAAGACTTTTGTTCACACATACTCTCCTGTGCCAACCAGTGACAGAGAACAAACACAGACAGCTATTTTGGACTTCAGCAATTTCAACAGTCATTATTACCAAATGACAGTTACTAAAACCACAATGCCTCCAAGATGTGATTTTGTATTCTTGTCATGCAAAATTCTATACTGTATATGACAGAACTTATTGACAGAAGAGAAAAAAAACAACCAAACAACAAAAAGAACAATTCTGCAATGCTATTAAAAGATGACCTTGGAAATTAAAAATTAACTTAACACAACATTTTATGTATACTGTAGAGCATGTAGAGATGACTGACCTCAAACATTTTACTGTAAATATCCCACAGACCAAGTAGTTCTAACACCAACAGGCTAATCAGTAGAGCTAATTATCACAAAATCAAATTAGGAAATGGGTCATGCCTGAAACTTGACTCACTGACAAAAAGAATCATTGTTCTCTGTCTTACCTTGATATGGCTTTTTCTGTGTGAGAATTCCCCAGATAACAATCGAGAAGCTGCATAAAGAATGTACAGGTAGGCTGAGTGTTAAAATGCCTCATATAAAAAACACAGGACAAACACTGAAGTCATTTCATAGTATGTTAAATTTTGCAATGTATCTACAGAAGTGTTTGAAAGAAGATCATGTGATTCTAGAACTTTCAAACTTATTAATAATGCCAAACCACAGAAGCTGACCTGTACACATCATGTTTGGTATCAGAGATCCTTTCCTTCTCTATGATCCTTTCAGGAGGCAGGTAGGCAATAGTGCCACAAAATCCATCACGACTGATGTCGTCGTTCCTGGCAAAGCCATTCCACCTAGCCAAGCCAAAGTCTGAGATCTAAAAATGAAACAAACAAAGATAAGTGTGAAACATCAAAGCTGTCTGTTCAGATTGTTTTCCACCATACACTTTAAAACAATTAGGAAGTGAATGTGATCCTCCACCAAAAACTGACTAGGACACCAAGCTGACTAGGAACCAATTAGTGATGATATTTGACATGCACAAGCCTAACCATTATAACATTTTGGTTTTTCTTACATTTGTAAAATACATAAAATAATATTGGTATAGCAGACTATGTATTGGAACTGAATCCTGCTTTATTTTTGTTTAAATAAAAATCCCTTTAACACAGCAAAGAATGATCAAAAACAGAACAATGGCCTCCAAGGGGGCTGCTGACAAACTGTTGTACCTCTAAGTAGTCATATGTTATTTTGCCAATTTACCATGTCTGCTTTTTCAGACATAATAAGTAAAAAAAATGTGGTTAATGTTTCAAAATAATAGATGTTAAGAACACATCTACATTATTAAAATTAAGTATGTGCTGATCAATCACAATTCATGGCCATCCTGTGACCACTTAATGAGTTTGCTGTAATGTAATCAGAAAGCTACCGAATGATTTGTACTTGCAGTCCAGTGAAAACTGTGGTGAAAGGTTGTATTGGGGAGGGCACAGTGGTATTATCCACAAAGGGGACACTGTAGGTTACAAGTTGCTGTGCCTTTGGCTCACCCTGAGAGGTGGGAAGGCCCGGTTGACTAAGTGTGTGTGGACTTGTACAGGTGTGTGCCTGCTGCGTATTAAAGCCGCTTAGCCAACTTGTTCAGGCTGGCCCGCGATGGATGTATTTACATCCATTCTATTCAATCCAGAGAAGTAATTTCCCACCCATCCTCCCACTCCATGCTTACTCATCCATAGGGAGGACGGGTAAATATGGGATAATGGCTGGGAAAGCATTTTTGCCATTGGGGAATCACATAGAACTGAAGGTTTAAAGCCATTAAGGAAAACACCAGCAATTCCCATTTCCAAGCTGCACTTCCAATTGACCTAACAAACTCCAATTAAACATCTAACAAACTCCTAGGTCCAAGAAATTAATGTGCATAATCCAAACCCATATAATAAATCATAACTGGAAAAGATGTTTAATAGTCCACGAAAACAGCATATATGGTAGGTATATGGTAAATTGCTAGAAATTATTGACATTTTTAGCATACAGCTTCACAGACTAAGAAGCAGTTTATCAGCTCAAGTTATTAGAGCTACTTGTATGGTTATTAAGAACTACTCCATGAGACATAACACATACCTTGACATGGTGGTGGGCATCCAGCAGTATGTTTGCAGGCTTTAGGTCCAGATGTAGCAACGGTGGGTTCATGCAGTGCAGGAAGTTCATGCCCACTGCTGTCTCATGGATAATACGGAAACGAAGCACCCATGGCAGTGGCTCAGCAGCCAACAGTGTCTCCAGAGAGCCTGTCTCCATGTATTCCATCACCAGGCCCAATGGGTCACTGCAGATGCCATATACGGGCAAGATGTAGCGGAACTTTGCTGCCTCCATTTTATTGGCCTCTTCAAGGAGCTCGGCACGCTCTCTTTATACAGAAGGTAAAAAAAATCAAATCAAATTCATGATTAATTAGTTCAATATTACTGATTTGATCAGAAGGATCAAGCAAATCCTAAGACCTTCAGAGGAAAACTAGATCACTCAAATAGTCACCTGAACAAAGTAAAAAAAAAAATTGTGTGTGTATATATATATACACAAAATATATATATATATTTTTACTTTGTTCAGGTGACTATATATACATATAAACACACATATAAAGAGAGAGAGAAAGAGAGTGAATAAGTATAGATTGAATACTTGTACTAATCCTTGATATAATTTAACACATTATTGCTGTGCTTGCATGTGTGATTGCATGACTGGTGTGATCTCAGCTGACTAAAGACTCAGAAAAGCTGATTTTAAATGTCAGTGCATATAAATTAATGGCTAATTTGAATGGCAGACATATTAAGCCTAAAGGGTGGTAAATCTCTAAACAATGTAACTGTGAGGAATTTATGATATACCAGTGTAAATGACTGCTGCTTGTCATGCATCACTTTGTAATCCTGGATTTAATGGCATAACAGAGGAGGAATGCCATCATCTATAACTCTAAATTAAATAGTGTGAGCAGGTGAGATATTCCTTGAGAAGCCTGCACAAACCTTAAGAGACCTTGACACATATGCTATAAGGAGCACGAGAGAGAAAACTGTCAGAATGAATCTGGTTTAATTCTGATAGTCACATCAACTTTATTACAATTTATTCAAACAATAGACCCATCAGATGGGTTCCTTTAGGGTACTATAATTATATTACATTGTAGCATTTTCAGGAAATGCTCACATACTGATACACTATCTGATCCAGACAAAGATATATGACATACAATGAAAATTAAATCAATTTAAGAGATTACAATTCCCTGATGGAAAACATGACTCACCACTGTTAAGGGCTAATCCTTAATCAAATGCTGTATGATCAATTCATATCAATCTATCACTTTATGTGATCTAAACATAACCAATGCCAACGAAGAAGTTAAAATGTAGTGGCAAGCACAGGGGTTTAATCAGGTAAAATACTTTACATTCATGCAACTAACCAAATCTCATGTCAACGCTTTAAGACAAGATCCCGTATTAGGTTCTTTAAGCAAAAAGAAAGCCCTTTGTTGGTGACAAAAAGGGGATGGTGAAGAGAAAAGGGGGACAGGGTGAATAGGAAGGACAGGAAAAGAGAGAGGTGTACTCTGCTTCTCTAATCTCTCGCTTCAATCACTTACGATCAGACAAAAGCTCCTCTAAAAAGAAGGCCCGGTGCAACCGGTTTTTCAGCTGCACACATTATTACTATAAACACAGGCCAGTCTGAGCTAATGGAGGACAAAGCTCGCTTTTGCATTTATGGCTTGGTCGAAGGAAAGGTACAACTGGAGTAAAGTGCAGATGTTATGCACTGATAGTATGCTTGGCCTGTGCTGAACACTTGCAGGACTAACATTCTTCTATCAACAACTGATCTTTTACACACAGAAGTAAGGAAATGACTTAAGACACTTTACTTAGAGTGCTCACAACACAAACATTTGATTGTCACATTATCCCTGGTCACACAATGTAATATTTTTATTTTGCTCCTTAAACACAAGGTAGTATATCATCAGTATGATATTTAACCCGGATCTCTTTATGCGGCCAAAGGTGCAACTTGAATGAATACAATTTACATTCAATCTGTACTTCAATCTGCTGTGGTGTCTTTTCCTGTATGCTATAACATATACTAGCTCATTCCAAAGTAAATGTTAAACATGGTTAGCTTCAATTAATTGTCAGAATAGAACCAGTTGTTGACATATGAATGTCTTCTTCATGCATAACTAAGGCTTGTAGCTGTTTGTATAGAGGCCATCAAACACAGTATGAATATAGTCTGTGACAAATTACTAGGAAATAAAACATCAGTGAAATAGTAGGGATTATCTTTTTCTGACTGATGGTAGTTTGAGCGCAATATGTATGAAGGCAGGTGGGAGCATAGTCATGCCCCAAGGCAATAAAATACATAATCAAATCTATGACACAAAAAAGAGAATGGGAAGTTAATTATATTAAGTTTCCCAAATCTGTATTTCAGATGATAAATAATTAGAAAGTACTGAACATCATTTGTATTAATCAGAAAAGCCCTAGAGTAAGGATCCAGGTGTAATTTAGAGGTCGGTTGTAAAATTCACCAAGTGTACAAATTATTTTATCACAAAAAAAATGGTGTGTGATACAGTCAATTGATTTCGATAATCATCTGACCCAAAAGACTGACTTTTCTAGTGGTAAACTTCCATATCACAAAAACAAACTCAAATCACCCTTCAGAAAAAAAGGATTATAAAACAGATGCTGAGCCTTCTTAATTTCTTTCTCGCACAAACATAAACACAGACACAAAGGCATAAACAATACAAATATGAAAGAAGTTCACTCACTTTTCATCCACATGAAGACTGGGAGGACACTTAATAGCCAGCCATGTTTTCCACTGTACGTGCCGCACTTTGTACACTTGTCCAAATCCACCGGAACCTATCTTCTCCCAATTCCCAAACTCGGACGAGTCAAATGTTTTCAGCAACCCCATAACTCCTGGGGAGTTCTCTTGGACATCCATCTTGAAAACCTTTTAAATGTTAATGCTCCTTTTTCTTTCTTCTTTACATAAAGACTGTAACTGACTCACACACCTGAATGTTTCCGTGTTTTTTTTCTCTTTCTGTTCACACACAACTTCTGTCTGGCCCTTCCCTCAGTTCAGGTGAAGGGTGGGTGGGACTTCAACTGGTGACATCACTTCCTGTGCCAAACAACATGAAGCAACACCAGTTCAAGGAATGCTAGCCTTTAGCCGACATGGAACGTTCCATGCAACCCTCATTTATCCAGTGTTCAAATACACATCAGCAGATTTCTGAATAAAAATAAAAAGAAGCAAATGAAATGTCATATGGAAATTATATGATGACACCTTACAGAACTAGTGAGCAAAATCCTGTCTGTGTTTCCCTGAGGGAAAGCTGAAGAATGTTTGCTAACATCACCCAACAAGTCTTGTTACATGATCCATCCAAGATGACCCTGGTGTGGAATCTGCGAAGTCATCTCTAAAACACAGCAACCTATTCATGACAGCAGTTTACGTTACCTCCTGCCCTTGTTCAACTATTTTATGTAGCATAGGGTTATATCATCAACTAGCTGCCTGGCAAAGAAAGTAGCTGTCTAACAGTAACTTTTGATGAACATCTTGTAAGCATCAATAATGAATCTCAGATAATGCTTCAGGGGAAAAAAAGTCTTAAAAAATTTGTATTATCACCATGACACAACACTGGATTTGTTTAAATGGTCTGTGATCCAACCATCTATATAATGGTGATACTTTCAAATAAACCCATGAAAAAAAATCTTTTAATTTCCTATTTCTATTAAGCTTTCTATTAAGATTAGTCTGTTCCTACACTAAATTCATTCAGAAACTACAATTAGACACCAGAATGGTCCACTAACCAGGTCATCGATTTTCACCTCAGTCCCAGACTTTATTAGTGTATTACATTTAGTGTTAAAGAGCTGCAGTTAATTGCAAAAGTTGCATTCCTATTAATTTGGTATAAAATAATAATAATAAAAAAAGATCCCTTTATTGGACAATTTATGTCAGAAGCTATCTGTTTGTAAAGCTGTCTAATTACTTAAAACAACATGTCTTAATTTATGTTTGTTTTTTTCCCCATTTAAAAACAAACAGTGAGTATCAACTAAATCAGAAGATGTAAATCAGGAAATACTGACCTTTCAGAGAGCTGAAGAAGGGAATAAAACGACAACAGTGTATTTAGGGACACCTGAAAAACACAAACAAACAAAAACATCCACTTCAAGTTGGCATCCGTTTCTCTTTCAGGTCAGGGGCATGAATATTACTCGAGGGTGTGGCTCTCATTTGCAGCTGTTTCTTATGTGATAGCCCACTCCTCTCGTGAGGTGAGGTGTGAAGATTCACTTGTCACCTGTTTCAGTGTGAAAGAGGAGTCTGACCCAGAAACTCTCAGTATCTGTCACAGACTTAGCCTACTTATGAAGATCAGCAAAAATTCAGCAGTATCAATCAGTTCAAACATATCAGACTAAATGCTCGCGCACTGGTACTTCAAAAGCTGAAACACTCCATCTGTGTGGTGTTTTGATGCACACGTGTCATGCGATAGCCTCACGAGTGTCCAGTTTATTAAATGACAGTGCGCACGTTTACGTGCGTGTATCCCTCCCTACTGGATTGTAGAAGCTATTGCACAATTGCAGTAACGCAAGATGATTTGCGGCTGCCGAAAAGCGAGTCGTTGCATGGTTGCAACTTGGCCCAGAAGCGTGACTTTCTGCTGTAAAGCATCACGTAAGATAATACGAGCGCTAAAGGTTGACCTAGATATTCACGATTATTGTGCTGATTTAAAGCATGGCACTTTATATGAAAGCAGCAGAGATTCTCGATAAAGTGGAGCAAAAGAAGGGAGCTGTGAAAACTCTGGTCTATGATAGTAAATTCCAGGTAATCCTATATAAAGGCATTAAAGAACAGTTGACGGGACTTTCCCGTCATTAAGTATGAAGTATGAGCTGATATGTTTGATTTTGTTTCAGAATATAAAGCAGCTTTTTGCCCTCGTGTGTGAAACTCAGAAATATTCAGCAGTGCTTCAGGAGATTATCGAGAACACCAGGCTTCTGAAAGAAACCAAGCTCCGACATAATTTAGCAAAGGTAACATTTTATTACATATTTCATGTCTTTTAAACGTTGCATCTCTGAAATAAATCATCAGATAGGTAGGTTCTGCTCTGATGACCCTCTTAGTCTCCAGACCTCATATGAAGAAGGCTTGTGTGACATCTATTCAATTCAATTCAATTCAGTTTTATTTGTATAGCGCTTTTAGCAAAGAGCATTGTCTCAAAGCAGCTTTACATGAGAAACAACATAAGAAAACAACAAACATATAAACAGACACAGTCCTAGATGTTATCCCAAGTGAGTAAGCCTGAGGTGACTGTGGCAAGGAAAAACTCCCTTAGATATGAGGAAGAAACCTTGAGAGGAACCAGACTCAAAAGGGAACCCATCCTCATTTGGGTGACAGCTGAGTGCATTAATGGCTGTTATTGAAGGATACACCTGGTGGACACTTTGCTCTAAATATCAGGTGGTTATCAGGTGGTGCATCAGTCCCCTGTTGATTATATACACAGATCACTCAGTAGCCTCTCTACTGGTGGTGGTTGCATCATGATCTCAACATCTTGCTAACACCTTTAGTACATGAAGTTTGCAAAAGGCTAACAAATATTAATGTAGCGATCTGACCTTTTTTTTTTTTTTTTAACACATTGCTGTGTATAGAAAATAAAGTTGATTAAAAAAACAAAACAATTTATGCTCTCTTACACTTTCTTAACATTTTCTTGGCTTCAACCTGAAATGATATTACACAGCAGGTGTTATTGGCCAGTGTTATTGTACTGCTCAAGGCGTCCAGTTCATAACAAGTATTTTTAGGAGGTCATAGAAAGATCAGTATTGTAAACACAAACTTAGAACTTGCTCGCCTATTTTTAATTATAATGTTTAGAATGTAAGAAAATCAACAGTTTTACACGACTAGTGTTTTTGAAAAATGAATATATATATGTAGAATGTGTATGTATATATATATATATATATATATATATATATATATATATATATATATATATATATATATATATATATATATATATATATATATAATATACACCCCTATTTTACTATATCTAGTATTGTGCTGTGTGGGATTAAAAGCTAGTTGTTGTTTTCACAAATTAGTACTAGATTTTGTTATAAACATAAGTCAAAGCACCAACAATCACTTTTCTTGACTCTGGCAACATTTAATATCATCAAATTGATATGTGTGAATCTGTGAAAAGGAAACTTGGTGATTCACACAAAACAGGAGACAGATGTTGCTTTATCTATTGGTGTACTCCTGGAAAACTGAGTTTGCTAGAGCGAAAGTGCCACCGTTATTTGGATTAAGGGGATTAATTGGAACAGGAAGTGTTGCATCTTGCACAGGAACCAGCAACTGAAGCAACATCTGAACAGTTTGGTGTCGCACTTTACATGGCTAAGCAAGGAACATCATTTCTGTATCAGAAGAGTATATTAGCAAAACCGGATTCTAAAAACGAGAGTGGTGAAGTCGAACAAAGCAGCATCACAGAGGAAGCAGAGGATGTCAATACAGATCAACAGTGAAGTCCTGTAAGATATTAATGTAAAGTTTGGAAATTATGTACAGCAGTCCCATTTAAATAAGCTTGAATCTGTAAGACTTCACTTGTTAAATTTGGGTACACTTTATGGCCAAACGAAATGTGGACCCCTGGCCAGCACAGCCATATGAATTTGGGAATATCCCATTCTAAATTCATGGGGATCCTTTGCTGTTATAATAACGTCCACTCTTTTGGGAAAGCTTTCTACTAGATTTTGGAGTGCGTCTGTGGGGATTTGTGCTCATTCAGTGACAAGCGCATTAGTGAGCGAGAAGATCTGGTTTGGATTCAGCATATCTGTTAAATGTCTTCAGTTTGAGGTCAGGGCTCTGTGCAGGCCAGTTCTCACACCAGCTTTGGCAAACCATGTCTCTATGGACCTTACTTTGTGCACAGGGGCATTGTCATGTTGAAAACTGTTGTGTTTTGGCGCCTTAGGTCCAGTATATGCTAAAGTTCTAGAACATTCTGTGCATACAGAAATTATGGGTTTTTAAGTTTGGGGAATAACCACATTTGGGTATGATGGTCAGACATCCTCATACATTTGGCCATATAGTGTATATAGTATAGGGATGTGTTTTTAATTTCTCCAAAATACCTAGTCACTTTTATTAAAATGGATGATGTTCTTAAATTTTCAACTGTATAAGTATAATCTCCAGCAAGTTTATGTATGTGTTTATATGCCTAAAATACTGAACTTTCGGTGAGCTTCTGAACAGTACTTTAAAATAAATATTTAATACAAACATTTAATTTTTTTTGTCCATTTTGATGGGTCCAAATTTTCAGATAGTGATACAAATACAGTTTTGATATTATCTGTTATCTCTGAGAAGTACCTCAACACTGAGCAGAAAAGTTTATAAGAGCAAAGAATCATTCAAATAAAAGCCAACCAAAAGTGAAAAAGCTTTATTTGTGCAATGTGACATACTTCTAATATAAAACCAGGTATATTTTTTGAAGTATCCCGTATCAGTGCAACAGTACTTGTTTGAAGCAATTAGAAGACAGTGATGGAACCAACAATATAGAATTTGGTTGAGTTTGACCTGGAACTATCATCATTATGCTAATAATTGTGTGATAAAACTTGATGTAATTGTTTTATGTAATACAATGTGTGAGCTATCACAGGTTGTAGGAGACATATTCATTATTTTAGAATTGAACCCTACTATGAAATAATTTTCCATTCCCTGTGATTTATCTGTCATCTCTTTGTAACTATCAGGTTCTGGTTTATGATTTGCTCATTGGTCAAGGCTTAAAATGTGGTGGAAGCTGGAAGGCAATGATGTTGAAGCATCACTCCAGACTACAAGCTGCTTTGGCTCGAATTAAAGTCAAACGGAAAGTCAGTCGAAATCAGGACCTGCTACCTCACAGTGTACAGCACAACGGTATGCCATGTTCAGTCATAACTAGCAAGAGCTTATCACTCTGTCCTTGATAAATCAAACATAGCCAGTTGTGTATTTTGATGTCTTATTCTGATGTTTAATATGTAGGTCCAGATATTCCACGTTATGTACGTGTTAACACATTGAAAACAACGGTGGAGGATGTCATTGACTACCTGAAGAGAGAGGGATATTCATATCAAGGAACAGCAAGCCATTAAGTTGAAACTTATTTTCTTTTCCATGAACCTACTGTACATTTTATACTTTTGAATTAATATTAAGCAAATTAGAAAAAAAATGTCCCCTAGTTATTACTGAGTTGGGAAAAACAGGTTTGTACTTGTATTTGTTTGTGTGTGATTTTCTTTCTTATTTTTCTTTAGGATTGAGGATTTATGCTCTGTCTCTGGAAAGACTTTTATGAGTGATCTTCACCTCCGAGATCTTCTGGTTTTCAGTGCGAAAATGGACTTCCATGATCATTTCCTGTATAAAGCAGGACATATTATCTTGCAAGACAAGGTGAGATTGTTTTTTCATTCACTTACAGCACTTGGGGTGTAACACATCATAACAAATCTGTAATAATCATAAAACAAAATAATGTTTATTTCTGTTCATATTTACAACATTGTAAGCTTTCCAGAGAAGTGTCTGTTAAGTGTCTGTAAAACTCTGTAAAGTCTGTAAAATTTAGGTCCCATTCATACTGGATAAAATTATACTGATCTCAGTATAACTAATAGAAACATCCTGGAAAATTATAAATTAACGCACTGCTTGCTCTCCTGATATCTGATATCTTTAAACTGAGTACTCAAACCTGTTAAGGTAGCATGTGTATATAGGTGTTTTACAGTAGCTTCCAGACAAGCAGCTGAAGAAAAAGAATCTGTAGAAATTGATTAAAAGGTTATGCTGTTTTTTGTGCTTTTAAAAATGTTTGCTTTATTTTAGGCTAGTTGTCTCCCTGCATATCTCCTGGATCCCCCAGTTGGAGGCCATGTGATCGATGCTTGTGCAGCTCCTGGGAATAAGACCAGCCATCTGGCAGCCGTCATGAAAAATAAAGGGTATAGCTGTGTGTTTTAGTTCTAATTGTTCTCTGGACATGTTATATACTACATTTATGAAGGTTTATATTCTAACATGAGGCAATATAGAGATCTATTCTTGTCATGATCTATTATTCTTGTCATTTACTATATACATTTAGCACACTGTTTGCCTTCGACCTTGATGCAAAGCGACTCTCCACCATGAGCACTCTCCTCCTTCGTGCAGGAGTCACATGTCATCATTTGGCCAATGAGGATTTTCTTAAGGTGGATCCACTTTCCCCAGCATACAAGGATGTCAAGCACATCCTTCTTGATCCTTCATGCAGTGGTTCAGGTAAAGCTTAAGGCTTTTCTAGTATTTGTATCTCGACTGATTCAAGCATTTGTATTGATTTTATAAAGTTTTAAAGTTTTTAAATATTTTAAAAGTTTGGCAGGAAATCAAATGATCTCATTTCTTTTTTGTAGTAAATCATACAGTTTTGCAGTAGAAGCTAATTCATAATGAAAGATCCTGAAAACTAATTTGTTCTCACAGATTGTAAAGTTATTGCCACTTCAGTGCCGAATGAAATGAGCATAACTTATACACTGAAAATGTTTGCATTTTGTAATTGCATGCATACAGTGGATATGAAAAGTCAACCCACCCCTGTTAAAAAATAAAGTTGGATTAATAATTTCTGATATTTTTTCCACCTTTATTATGATGTAACAGCCAATAAAATTCAAGAGAAAAACAATTAAAATTATTTAAGGAAAGAGGAAAAAAAAAAAAAAAAAAAACCCTTATTGCACAGAGTTCACAACCATTAACTAATACTTTGTTAAAACATCTTTTGTTTGTAATACAGCACTCAGCTTTTTGGGTGAGAGTCTACCAACGTGACACATGTTTGTCAAGTTGATGCTTGATTTGATAATTTTATTCCACAAAAATGCTCCAGATCTATCCACTTTTGAGGGGCTCCTCAGTCCCAGCAGAAGAGAAGCAGTACATTTGCCTGATGCTTTAATGGCAGCCTCCTTGTTAAGTTTTCATCTTGCCCTTTTATCAAATTTGAAGGGATCTCTTATTCTTGGCCATGTTACTGTGATGCTTTTTTCCCCACAAGTTTTAGAAATTCTTTTGTAACCCTCTCTTCAGCTATAGCTTTAGTCACTGTAATCCCATATATTCTTTGTAGACTTTTTGCAGATCATGGCTTTATCTGTCAGAAATTATAAAGGAAATGAAGAATATCCTGCAGAAACAGCACCATTTATTAGCTGACTTGTTTGAGTTGTAATGTGATTGGTTAAATGAGACCCAGTAATGGTTGTGAAAGATCTGACATGATTTATTTTAGTGTTTAATCTAAAATACTTCTTAGAACACTATATAACAATTACAGTGAAACCTTGACTTATGAGTGAATCAACTTACAAGTTTTCCGAGATACGAGCCGTCACTCGGTCGATTTTTTGCTTTAAGATACGAGCCGAGATCTGAGTTACGAGCGAGCGAGCTTACGCCACCCATCACTGGGTAGCCCAGCGAGCGTTTAGTTCACGTGGTTATCTTGCCGTGAAAGCATCTATGTTGTAAATTTCTTAGTTTTAACCATGGGTCCTAAGAAAGTGAGTGCCAAGATCAGTGCTGAGAAAAAGAAAAGGATGATGTCCTTGGATATAAAGCACAAAATTATCGAATAACATGAGCAAGGTGTGCGTGTTGTCGACTTGGCGAAGCAGTACGATCGTAGTACTTCTACGATATGTACGATTTTGAAGCAGAAGGAGTCAATAAAGGCTATAACGCCAGCCAAGGGCGTTAAGGTTATTTCAAAGCTCCGGACCTCTGTCCATGAAGAGATGGAAAAGTTGTTGTTGGTGTGGTTGACGGAGAAGCAGCTTGCAGGAGATACCGTGACCGAGAGCATCATCTGTGAGAAGGCACGAGACATTTACGGGGATTTGGTGCAGCAGACGGTGGCATCGGAAGAGTCATTCAAAACCAGTCGGGGATGGTTTGATAATTTTAAAAAGAGGACTGGCATTCACTCCGTCATCAGGCATGGTGAGGCAGCAAGCTCGGATGTAAAGGCAGCTGAGGATTTTATAATAATTTTTGCCAAACTGATGACGATGACGAGACAGGGCTCTTCAGGAAAAAGATGCCGAGGAGGACGTATATAACAGCAGAGGAGAAGAGCATGCCTGGCCACAAACCTATGAAGGATAGGTTAACCTTTGCACTGTGTGCGAATGCGAGTGGTGACTGCAAGATTATGCCGCTACTCGTATATCACTCTGAAAACCCCAGAGCCAAGTCTCATAAGATACTTAAAGAAAAACTGCAGGTTATGTGGAGGGCAAACCCAAAGGCGTGGGTCACCAGGGAGTTCTTTGTGCAGTGGGTAAACCTGGTCTTTGGTCCTGCCGTCAAGAAGTACCTTTTGGAAAATAACCTACCCCTGCAAGCCCTTCTCGTCCTTGATAATGCTCCCGCACACCCACCAAACCTTGCGGCGACATCCTTGAAGAATTTAAGTTTATTAAGGTCCTCTACCTTCCAGCCAACACCACCCCAATCCTGCAGCCCATGGACCAGCAGGTGATTTCAGATTTCAAAAAGCTCTTCACCAAGCACCTGTTCCGGCGCTGCTTTGAGGTTACGGAGAGCACAAACCTCACCCTTCGAGAGTTCTGGAAGGATCACTACAATATCGTGACCTGCCTCAGAATTATCGACATGGCCTGGCAGGGTGTTACAAGGAGGACCTTAAACTCTGCATGGAAGAAGCTGTGGCCTGAGGTTGTGTCCGAAAGGGATTTCGAAGGATTCGAACCTGAAGTGTTAGTGGTGGAAGAGATTGTGTCCCTCGGAAAGGCGATGGGCCTGGAAGTGAATGAAGAAGACATTAACGACCTCGTCGAGAAGCACAACGAGGAACTGACAACAGAGGAATTAAAGGAGCTACAGCAGCAGCAGCATGCGGAGCTTTTGCAGGAAATTAACGTGGAGGAGCCAGAGGCGCAGGAGGTTATTCCTACAAGTGAGATTAAGGAAATTTTGGGAATGTGGGAGAAAATTTCAGAGTTTATTGAAAAGAAACACCCTGAAAAAGTTGCAACAGGTCATGCATTGGCGCCGTGTAACGTCACTTGCCTCACTCATTTCCGAAACATTTTGAGAGGGAGGACGAAACAAACCTCCTTGGACAGGTTTTTATTGAAACACCCTGCAAGTGAGAGCGAGGTAAAAAAGGGGCAAAAGTCAGTGAAGAAGAAGAATATTAAGTAAAATTTAGCAATAAATTGTAGCATGTATAGCGAGTAAGTAAAGTTAAGCGATAGAGCAGGAATTGGAAAAACTCCGCGAATCTCCTCCACCTCCGCCAGCATATTCGTCTGATGTTCAACGTAAATACTGTACACTTAATAAAACCAGTTCATTTCTTTAGATTCTCTTTTATTATGTATAATTTTTTTTTTTTTATACATTATTTGTTATTTATAAAGTACATTAAAAACACGTAACAAAAAAAATTGGTGTGGTTTTTTGGGGGGCTGGAATGGATTAATAGCATTTCAATTCATTTTAATGGAGAAATTTAATTTGATATACGAGCAAATTGAGTTACGAGCTTGGTGACAGAACGAATTAAACTCGTAAGTCATGGTATTACTGTATTCTTGATACCAAGGCTCTTCAGCAGCAGAGTAAAGGATTATTAAAGATGTTTTTGGCCAGTCATTTTTTTTTTGTCTTTGCAGGAATGGTGTGTCTGCATGATGGTGGGTCAGAGGAACAGGAACCGGAGCAGGATCCTGAGCGTCTAAAGGCTTTAGCTGCATTTCAGCTGCACTGCCTGAACCATGCACTGAAATTCCCAAACCTCCAGCGGCTCGTCTACTCCACCTGCTCCATCCATCCGCAGGAGAATGAGGAAGTTGTGTCTCTTTGTCTTGAGCAAAATCCTGATTTTAGGTAAACCAAACATACAAATGTTTGTAAAGGTTTTCAGTCAACTGGGGTATTCTAAATGATGCATCAGGGAATCACTGAAGTATTGAAGTTATTGTAAAATAATATAGAATTTGTCACTGAAGCTACATTTCTAATGTAGAGTCAAACATTAATCTCACCACAATAGGTCCATTCTACACATGTACAGTGATGTGAACAGTTAGTGTTCCTTTGCCCGTTGTGCTGGTTTATAGAAAATACGTACCAAAAAATTACATGAATTACATTGACTCAGTAGCTCAGATGGCTGTTAGCATCTCTCCTGTTTTGGGTGCCTGATAATATGGAAGACTTGTACATACAAAGCATTGTACAGGTTTATTGGAGGCTTTTTGAAAGTGCTATTCAGCTAATGTGCTGTACATTTTTTCCCCATCATTGTCTACCAACAACTAAACAGTAAGTACTGAAGGGCCATTTATTTAAAAGTTTCATACTAACGGTCCATGATACACATTTGCAACAGGGAGTAACTAAGTTACTTCCAAACAAGCCGAAAAATCATCTCCCTTTCACAAGTGTCTTCTATTTAGTTTTTTAAGCTTGTCCAGCCTTGATGCAAGGAATATTTGGTGTCTCTTTCATCTTAAATGTTTTTTAAAAAGTAACATAATCTTATGACTACTTCTATATGAAACATACAGTTAAAGTGAGTGTGTTTCTTTTATAGACTAATTCATCTTCTTCCTGAGTGGCCTGAGCGGGGTCGAGACCCACTGACACAGTGTCTTCGAGCCAGCACTACAAAAACCTTCACGCATGGTTTCTTTGTAGCCATGCTAGAAAGACAGGCTACTCCAACTGAGTACAGTGAAAGTTCTCATAAACAGTGAGTCAGATGTTTTAAACACTTCTGATTTTTTTTTTTTTTTTACACATGCGTTTAATGAAATGAATCTGACAGCTGTAACTGTCATCACAGGCCTCCCTCCATTAGTGAGCCTTCTGTTGGTGAAGAGGAACAAATGGAGGTGTCTGTGGATGAAGAACATCAAGCTCCTGCAGCAAAGAAAAGGAGAAGGAATAGAAAGAAACCCAAAAAGCAGACATCCTAAAATTGTCATTTATAACTATGAAATGTTTTATAAAACAAGTACAATGCTGAATTTTTATTTGTTGAATATTGGAGATTTTTAAGTCTTACGGAGCAATTGTCTTGAACATTAAAAGAACTCATTAAAAAAAGGCTTTGTGGGGGCATCTTAGACTGCATTTGACATCTTTATGTGCATCCTGGTCATAAGTCAAACAAAACTATCCCAAGTCTCCATAACGGGCCACATCAACAAACAGCAATCCAGACAAATGCATATATATTTTTTCTACATTTTTATTGAAAACCAGCACATACCACCAGAACAGACACACATTTATTTTAAAATGCTTCTCCAAGTCACTCACACACCTTCACACACACTTTTCCAGGCATTAACTTTACATACACCCATGCGCTACACACTACAGTTGGAAAACACGCAATACAGCATCTTATCACATACATACATAGTGAGAAATCCAGCTCTCAGTATACCTCATTTGCTCACAGTCTACTTATGTGCCATGTTCAGATTGTTTGATAGGGCTCCTTAATGTAAAACCTGGTCCCTGGCTGTTTTCCCACTCAGTAAGTATTAATTATTTACATAGTCTAACAGAAAAAGTATTATACCAAAAATGAACATGACCATGCAAATGTGTACAGCAAAAAAAAAAAAAATTAATAAATAAATACTGTGTTTATACTAAGTCTGACCAATGAGAGTGGGAAATGTGTTTCCAAATGTGTATCCTGAAATGACTCGTGCTCAGGGCATAAACAAACAGCTGTACAACAATGTATATGTACAACAATCTAGCTAAAAGTCTGAAAATACACACCTGAGATTTAAACAGATTTATGAGATTTTAAACAAGTCTGATGGGTCAGATGATTAGCTCTTTTGTTCATAGCAACTGACATTTGTAATATAAGAAATAAAAATACTTTTAGTTGAGCTTTCTGGCTGCAGACCATCCTGTAGGAATGACGGTAGTTCTAGCTCTATCCTAAAAATTAATAAAGGTAATATTTTGAAACACATGCACAAGCTACAGTAAATTTACATAGCTAAGTCTGGAACAAGGTGCATGCATTAAAATGTACCCACACTTGTCTGAAATCAAATCTGCATTTAAAATAAATTAGGGCATTCATTTAGAATGCTTTGACATACTCATTATGTCACACTTTCCAATCACACTGAAGGACTAAGCTTTGAAGAATTGAAAACGGCCCAAAACCCTGAGCTCAATAACTAGTCGAGTATTCACAAGTCCTAAACATTACTTATTAAAGCCAATCAGTTGCTTTCTATTGCTTTCACAGCCTTCACCCAAATCTGACATCATTCACAGTACATAACCTGCAGTCAGATGCACTAAGGCACAAAGAATTGTAAAATAATTCAGAAGTGAAGAAATGTCTACTATTCAGACCTGTTAAAAAGGTCAAGACATAGATTTTCTGAACATGTAAAAAGCTCCAGAATATGAATAGCAAACTTGTATCTCAGGAAGATGATCACCTCCCCAACCCAGTGAGGCATCAGCTGTAAAAGAAATTGAGCTAATGGGTTTTTAACAAATGTGATTAATAATGCTTAATAATAAACACTAAAACTATTCAAATACTTAAGATTATGGGACATTTAAAGAGAAGACATTCATAATTAAAGGACTGGTAAGTAACATTTACTGGAGACGAGACGAGGTAGTCAAAAAGCCAATAGCACACAGATGGTTGTAAACCAAGAACAGCTTGTATGACATCTGCTTTGGTTTGAAACATTAAACTTGAATGTGACTTACTCTTAAACATAAGCCAAGGAAATATTTTAAAGGGATAAACCATAAAAGCAATAAAATAAAAGAGTAAACTTTATTTTGCTGCTAAATGTATTTGGAGGAGGGACATATTTCAATTAAAAAACATCTTCTAAAGACTGAGTTGACTCAGACAACCTCAGAATGTAATTTGAATGATCACATAAAAATAGGTCACGCAGACAACTATTTAAAAAAAAAGAAGAAAAAATTCAAACCAACACACTATCCTGAAGAGCAAAGCACAGTCCAGGTGTCATGTCCAGGGGTTTAATTGCCTAATCATATTTTTATTTTAGCAAGTAGCACTGTCTGTCCACATAACTTGCTGTCAGTCTGATTCCACACAAGATGATGTTGGTATGCCAAGATCTCCTGACCTAAAAAAATGGATGTGGTACCTAATTATACTTCAACCCTATTGGAATCCTGAAAAAGTTCTGTTAGCAGCAGCAGCAGCTATAATAGTCAGAAGTGGTGTTGCATGTGTCCAAATAATGTCCACATGGTCAGCATTACTTCTTCCTTGTATGCTGCCTGCGCGCTTGTAGTCTTTGTCGTGAACTGCTGGTTTTTGATCCAGCACCAATTGAAAAAGTGGCTGAAGGAGTGCCTGAAGGGGAAAAACCAAATACAGTTATGAACAATTTAAATTCTAGGATTTGACAGATCAAGTCATTAAAAGGAAACCCAACCATCCTCTGGTCATCATCCACATCTAGAAAAACTAGCTTAACAGCAGATTTCACCGTCTGTTTACAGTGCTATATCCAAATTTTACCAGTCTCACGCCGAGGATTACAAAATAAGATGGATTAGACTATTGATTCAGCATGGTGCTGCATTTGTCATTTAACAAAGGCAAGATTATAATAGATTAGTAGATCATGCATTTAGAAGCATCATGGTTTGGGTCTGCTTGTCCCCTTATCCTTTATCCAGTGTTGGAAGATTTCCATCTTCAGTATTATCTTCCACAACAATGACACCATCTACATGAGGAATCACTTGATGGTTTTATGAGCATGGAGATATTGTCAGTCATATATTATGGCCTTCAAACTCGACAGATCCTAAACTATAACTAAATTATAAATATATGGGACATTTTGGAACTCTCCAGAATGGATTAACAAACATAATTTAATATATATTAAACCCCTTGGTTCACATATGTGCCTGGTTGTACTGCTGGTAATCAGGGGATGCTAGCTATAAATACAGTTATACACAGATTGTGAGATTGTGATGAAAATGTGAAGGGAATTTACCATGAATCTATACATCCTGTCATTTCTAGGAGGTTTCCATATTCACCAAATTGAACCTGATTTATCTGCCTTCCCTTGCAGAACTTTACATGCTGTTGGTTCACAGACTCAACTTAAACAATAACGCTGAATATCACACTCATATGTGGGTCTTCCACTTCCAACTGTTGCCACAGAGTTTAAAGCAGACAAGTGTACAGAATATCTTTGTATGCTGTAGTTCCAGCACGACAATCCCCCATGCATAAAGTAAGGTCCATGAAGACAGTGTTGCCAAGGTTGGAAGGAAAGAATTAGAATGAACTGCACAAAGCCCAAAGCTAATATTAATAGTTAATTTGCTATAGTTAGTCACACCGTCACAGATCTGCCATTTCATCTGTCAGCTTGTGACAGCAAAAGAATTAGTGTCTATAATGACCTTAGAATCTACAATGACCTAAAAGTTCCTCATGGGTCATTGATTGCTGTTGTAGAAAGGACATTAATCAGTTACAGTCACATTATTTACTGTCCAGTGTCTTCTGAGCCTGGTTGCTCTTAAGGTTTCTTCCTCATATCATCACAGGGAGTTTTTCCTAGCAACTGTCACTACAGGCTTGCTCAGTAGGGATAAAATAAAATAGTTTAATAATTTAATTTAATAATTTATTCTTATTTCTAGTTATTTAGTTATATATTTTCCCCCTCCCCTATCTCCGTTTCTCTTCTTTTGTAAAGCTGATTTGAGACAATGTTCATGGTAAAAGCCGTGTCATTGTTGTAGCTGTACCTCAGGAACCCTTGATTAAAAAAAAAACCCAACAAATTATACTTACCAAAGGCTGAGGCACCAAATCCCCCTACAGGAGTCCCAGGGCTGCCAAATGGGATAGAGCCACTTGCAGTGCCAAATGCAGGGGTGGAGGATCCTGTACACAAACATGGTGTATTAATTCTGTACCACTAAATCCGACTGTATTTTAAGTTACAGTACAACTATTAATTTGCTATATTTAATTTGTATTTGTAAGCCACTTATAAATCACAATATTTTAATTCATAAATTACAAAAAAGTATATATAAATTCTCTTAATTCCATTACAACACATACTATTGTTTTAGTGAAAATCTTTATACATTTCTGATTATGATTAAACCCCACAAATTGCAACCCATTAAAATACCTGGAGATTTAATTTTATATTGATCTCTGTACTCTCAAAATACCATGAAGAGTAAACACAAAATGAGAAAACAGGACCTTTGGTTTGGTCATGGTTTTTAAACACAGAGGCAATTAAATTTCATCTTGCATGCAGTCATCTATTTTACAAAGAAAATTCTTTATTTAAAACAGCATGCTCACCAAAAGCAGGCTTATTGTCTGTGTTGCCTGCTCCAAACGAGAACCCCTGATTCTGCGCTGCTGGTGTAGGTGTTCCAAACTGTGCTCCAGAAAGTGCTGCTGTGAAATTGAAACCTCCAGATGTTGCAGAGTTCTGTGGTGTGGCTGGCGCTGCTCCAAATGTGAAGGTAGGAGCTGGCATAGAAGCAGCACTCACTGGCAAAGCACTTGTGTTCCCAAAAGCAAAACCAGTGGAGGCTCCACCAAATGCAGACTGTGTAGAATTTCCAAAGGTTGGTGCAGCTGTGCTAGCAGGTGTACCAAATGGGAGTGGTGTGACTGCAGCACCTCCTCCAACACTGCCACCAAACGTAAAAGGCTTAACTGGAGTAGGAGCTGGAGCTGGAGCTGGAGAGTTGGTAAAACATGTGGAGGCGCTGAATACCGAGCTACCAAATGTGGCCTGGGTTGCTGGGGTGTTTGAGGTCATGGGAGTAGTATTGTTTGCCATACCAAACCCTGTAAAGGAGGTGGTGGTGGCTGGGCTTTGGCCAAAGGTGAATGTGTTCTGAGGAGCGGCAGGAGTAGCAGCTGGTGCTGGTTTTAAAGCGCCAAACTGTAAAGTTGTATTGGTGCAGTTGGTAGTGGTGGTACTGGTGCTAATTCCAGAGGAAGTGGCTGTAGATGATGAACCTCCAAACTGAAAGTTGCTCTTTGTAGTATTCCAGCTAGCAAACAGAGATGGAGTAGAATTCTGGGTACTGGAGGAGGATGACAAGACTGAAGCAGCCATAGGTTGACTGCTGGTCGGTCCACAAAACAGAGATGAAGCAGGATTCTGGGTACTGGATGATGACAAAACTGAAGTAGCCATTGGCTGGCTGTTAGACAGTCCAGCAAACAGAGATGCAGTAGAATTCTGGGTATTTGAGTTAGATGAAACTGAAGCAGCCATTGTATGACTGTTAGTCAATCCACCAAATAGAGCTGGAGTAGGATTCTGGGTACTGGAGGTGGAGACCGAAGCAGCCACTGGCTGGCTATTAGTCTGACTGCCAAACAGAGATTGACTGGGACTCTGAGTATTTGGGACTGATGAGGGGACAGAGGAAAACACCGACTGAGTGTTAGCGCCGCCGCCAAATAGAGACGTGCTACTCTGAGCTGCTGGTACAGACGAAGCTGAAGAAGCTGTCTGATTAAATGTATTGCCAAAAATGGGCTTGAAAGTAGTTTGTGTAGGTTTGACCTCTGCAGCAGAGGCTGGTGTTGTCATGACAGGCCCAAAAATAGGCTTGAAAACTGATGGTGTTGGATTGGCAGTACTGCTAGCAGGCTGTGCAGAGGTTGTCGGAGCAGTTGGTGCAGAGGTTGTGGGTGTGGAGGTTGTGGATGCAGAAGCCCTGACACCAAAGGGACTGCCTGCTCCAAGGTTGAGTGTGGTGGATGAGAATGGTATAGGCTGAGCCAGAATTTGGGCAAAGGCAGAGGGTACTGAGGAAGGCGCCGTTGACACTGTGGGTTGTGGTGTGGCAATGGCGGGCTCAGATTTTACAGGTCCAAAGCTTAAAGCAGTGGATGAGGGAGCTTGGGCTGCCACAGATTTTGCTGGAGTTATGAATGGGATAAAAATAACGTTAGTATCACCATATAGACAATGGCCAAATATAAAATGATTTACTAACTTGTATCAAATATATGCTCACATACAGTCAAATAGGAAAATATACACTAATTGCAAACATAGTAAAGGATGAATATGCTGTAATCCAAGTCCTGTACCAACAACTAAAATTGACTTCTGACTAACCCTACTCCCTTACAGTTCCCTATTATTTAGTGTTCTCCCTTGACGCAATCTACATGCTTACTTATAAATACAACATAACAGAAATGTAATCAATTTGCAACAAATAAGATACAGATACAGCTGTGAAGACAGTGGGTCTCCCTTAAATGGACACTACTTAGACAGCTAGCTGACATTATCTAGGAATTTGAATCACAGTAATATAAGTATCTAATGTTAAATACCACCTGAAAAAAAAAAAAATTTTAATCATAAAGAAAAATATTAGGGGTAGGTTCATGGTTAGCAAACGTGTAAAATTGACAGAACACTACTTAAGTAGATTATTTGTGGACAATAATGCACAATCAAAAGGGTGGGGTTAAAAATTGGACTGCAGCCAACTACTAGGGAGCCACAAAGAAATACTGGCACCATTATAGAAGTCAGTCAGTCTTCAGTCCAGCATTGCAACCTTAAATGAAGTAGTCTTAATCTTTTCTGTCATCCACCTCCCCTTTAACCTCAAGTCCCTCAACCACCACCTATGTATTTCAGATTTTTGTAATTCAAATACTACATTAGATAGATCAGCATTTTTTAACAGCATACCTGCAGTAGTTGCAGCTGCAGAAGAGGACAAACTGATTAGAGAATTGCTCTTCATGTTCTTAAGAGACTCCAACAGAGGATTAGCCACAGGTGTAGCTACAGTGATGCTGGTGGTAGGTGCAGACGGTGCCACAGTCTGGACTGGTGCAGCACTGACTGGGCTGGATGAAATAACTGTGAGGTCAATAGTTGGTGCTGGAGCTGGGGTAGAAACTGCAGTGGAGGCAGGTGGAAGACTGGCAGGTGGAAGACCAGCAGCTGGGGTGGTCAGGGAAGCTAGTGATGTAGTACTTTCTACAGGGGCATTTGTGGCAGAGGGAAGTGAAACTACTTGGGAAAACATGCCTACAGAGGGAGCAGCAGGAGAAGATGAATAAGGGACACAGCTTGGCTTCTCTGGCTCTAGAGAAATTAGGGAAAATACACAAATTAATACAAAATTATTCAATAATATTACACTTGTTGGCAACACTGCTAATGCTATGTGTACAACACTAATGTCTTAGCTGGTAGAAACTCAGACAAGGTCTACTGTTTCCCTGCATAAATCATTTGTTAAGAGCATACAAAGTTTTAACTGTAGGTTATCACTGGACCACATTAAATTTCTTTTTGCTTATATACAATCCACATCACAAGAAAACATGAACACTCACCAGGGTCCTCAAGGACTTTCTGGATTTGGGTAAGAGTAGCTTTTTTCTCCATATCCAGGTCCTTCACAGTGACTGTGTAGCCCAGTTCAGGGGGTGGGGGCTGAAAGAAGAAAATATCCATCATAATTATAAGCCTTGTGTATTTTAAGCAACAGTCAAAGTTTTGAAGCAGAAGCTCTGCTACAAATGTTCTTCTGAAACTAATTTTTGTTACACACCAAAGATATCTGGTCGCTTCTGCACACGGACACCAGCTGAATTTTACGTTTACGTTTACCACTGCTTCCTCCAGAATCTGACCGTAATGTCACAGGGGGATCAGGCATCGGGGTGCATTTACCTGGATGACAAATGGTGGATGGATTATTTTGTTTGGCACTTCACAGAGCTTCTACTAAACACACATTTTGTGCAGACTTTCAATGCAGTTACATCATAATAGCGGATATTAAAATATTTCGATTAGTAGTATTTAGTTCTAGCTAACAATTTCAAATAGCTAAAAAAATTACATAAAACTTGTATCAACATTCTTTGTGTATGACAATATTCAGACTTTGAGAATGGTGAATGTATCCCAGTGATTATAATTAAATATAAGAAGCAAAGAAATATAAGAAGCAAAAAGACCAGTGTAGTAATCTAGCATTTAAACTTCAGTGTCAGCTTACTGTTGTGTTAACACTGTTAAGGCCTGCTATGTGTCTTTAAATAGACATAGACACAATACAATGATGATAAATACTGGGCATTTTGTTGTTTGCATAAAAAAATACTACTCATTCAATAACCAAAAGACATGGCCAGAGCCAGGGGTAGTCTTACCAGAGCCAGAGGCAGTCTCAGTGGCTGTCTTATCAGAGTTCAAAGCTGAAAGAGAATTTGGTGAAGCAGCATCTTCTTCCCTATGAAAAGACATCCAGGTTTTTCACTTGTATTACAGAAGAAGCAGCAACTAATTGATCATTTTTTGTGTAGATTGTTTGAGAGGTGCTGTCCATACCTGGGCTTTTTGGCTGCCCGCTCAGGAGTCTGAGATTGTGATATTCCAGGGCTCACAAGAGGAGATGAACTCAGATTAGATGCTAATCTCCTCTGCAGATACACAACCAAATGATTATTTGGAAGTGATAGATAAAATAGATTGACAAGATATCAAAATTCTTCAAAAACCTCATTAACAACACAATAACATTAACGCAATAACATTAATAAGAGTCAATGAATCTTACAGCTAGTCTTGAATTTCAGTTAGTAAAAGAAAAGTGGTAAACATTTATTAAAATATTTCTGATAATCATCAAAATTATGACTAATTTTAATACCAAGACATAAGGAACAAAACCCTTATTTCTATTAAACAGTAAACTGGAAAATAAAATGGATGAAACAGCAACACTTATATGACTAAGAATACTCTGGGCCAACATACCTGATAAATAAGTATTATAGCAAGTTCTTAGAAATGAAATGATCAGAGAAAGGTTGTGTACATAGTGAAGTATGTTACCTGAGGGTAGCCCCTTGAGGAACTGTATGAGCTACGAATAGGATTCCGGTCTGATCCAGGTGTGCCACAGGAAACAGGACATCCACTAACTGAGCTAATGGAAGAGGTCCGAGATCTCTTTACCATGGACTCCTCCAACACTGAGACATTCATTCCTCTTTTCAAACTTCCAGGTCTAGAGAAAAAAGAAGGCAGTTATGCTTAGAACAGTAATGTGTTATGATAATGCATTAAGGTTAAAAAGAATATTCATATTAATAAATTTCATTCTGAAGATTAAAAAAAATGCTATGGCATTCATTTCATTGGCTTTGCTGTAGCCCAGACTATAACTTTTCCATAACCCTGTGAAAAATTCGTTTACACACGTCTTTCTCAGAAATGACATCTATAAGATTATAGAAATCTAATGTGGTGATCTATGCAAAAATTCTGAACATTTTATATGTTTAAAATGGCTGCAGATTCATCACATGTGGTTTTACACTGTGTCAGATATTAGTTAAGTGATATAATGAAGCAAAACATACTTTGGTACAATCTGGGATGGCACACCATTAGCTAAAAGTGTCTCAAACACTGACTGGGAACTTCCATTGCTGTCATTTCGCCTGATAAGGAAAAGGAAGAGATCCATTCACTCCCAATGCCATTCTCATTTGTATTTACATGACACAAAGGAAAGAATGCAACAACTCAACAACATACATAAGAAAGAGAAACAAACAGACATATTCTAGTCAGAACATATGTCATTATGCATTACTGACTGGCTCAACAAAATACACTAAATACCAGTAGAGCTTCAGTCAGTGAGCTGTGTTCATTATCCCAGTGCATGCACATAAAACGTGCAAAGCTTTTAACGAATACCTCCTTTTGCTCTTTTGCCCAGCTTCATGGGCCCTCTCATCTTCATCATCATCATCTTCACGTTTACGGCTTGCTCTGAGCACGCTCATTACAGTCTCTTTAGAACAGGGGTCAGCTCGGGCTTCAAACCCAGGGGAGGTGACTGCTCCAGCAGAGTTCAGCTGATCAAAACTGTAGGCAAATAAATGACAAGGAGCTACACATATCTTTCAGTGATGTTGAAGACACCCAGATCAGTCTAATTTAAATGCATGCATTACAAAAACTAAAATTATTCCAGACTTGACTTAGGAGAAGGCCTACTTGCAGCATGGTAGGCCTTCAATCGCAGATCATGGTTACAATTAAATCATATTTAACAGTAATACTGTAAATGTAAGACTGTGATATTATGACAACATAACTCACAATGATAAGCGTATTGTGTTGTCCGGTCTTGCAATCTTCACTGTAACTGGGCTGTGCATGGGTGTATTGCGTTGTGTGAGAACGCTCTTCTTACGGAAACCGTCCCACTGAGCCGGGGGAAATACGCCCACCGGAGAGGTTCCTATCTGCTGCAGTGGGTAGTGTCTCTGAGGGGTAATGGTGAACCTCCCTGAGGCACCAACTGGATCACTGTTGCCAAATAATGATAAACAGTGGAATAAGTGTACAAAATACATCTTATAGATTTGTATAATAGAGGCTTACCCTAACCAGACATACTGAAGGTAGTTAATGTCTTGATTGATGTGGGTAAGGGAAGCTATCTGTTTGACTGAACGTGCAAAATTATAAGCTTGAGTCAGGATGTTGTACCTTGATTGTTTTTTATGTAACCCACTGATGTAGACAACATGAATAGTTTACATAAACAGTTAATATTTTGGAGCCTGAAGATATTGTGTATATAATATTTTCAGTGTTTGTGATTTAGCATTATGTAGAAATTTATGCTGAAAACATTGTTACTCAGTAATACTAGTACACGTTCTACATGCAATAAGGCCAGATCTAGCGTTAGTGTCTGCGGAGGAAGCTATGCTAATGCTGTCAGAGTGCTCCATGTGCCAGAAGGAACTCCCACATTTTCAAATCTTGGAGGGAAAATATTATGGAAGACTGTTGCATGCAGAACAATCCAGAGTGTGGACGATCTTCTGACCCTTCAGTCGGGCTGGTGGGTACATTCTCATACACTTATGAATGAAAAACAGTCACTGAACACACGTTACACCAGCAATAGGATGCTTAAGTTAGTTAGAATTCTTTACCCAAAAGACAATCTTCTGTTAGGAGTGGGGGCTCCATGATTAGGCCGGACAAGTCTCTCCCGGAGTTGTTCTCTGGGGTTGGCTCCAGAGCTTCCAGCGGGCCGCCCTGCGCCGGAGGGACTTTCTGCCTTACCGAGGTAACTCCCCATGAGGATGCTCCGAGGACTGAATACCGAGTCGCTGAACGTTGCGTCTTGTCTATAAACTGAATTGGAAAAACTCCTATCGCTGGGAGACACTAAAGAATTTCTAACATCGCTTTTGTTAGAGCGAGTCTTGTTCCGTCCAGCCGCCGGGACTCCTGTGAATGCCCTGCTCGGCAACCAGCGCCGCAACGCGGTCGGAACCGTCAGCCCTCGGCGGGGATTCAGGCCCAACCTCTCGAAAAGCTGAAACTCCTCTACTTTATAATAACAAACGGCATATGTCACGACAAAAAAGAAAAGTATGTACAGATATGTTGGTATGCAGGTCAGGACGATGAAAAACAGGACAATAGCGAGTACAGAGATACAAGCTAGCCGCCGTTTATCTGCAGGAGACATGGCGGCACCGCGCCGCCAAGAAACAATATCCCATAATTCCGTTCGTTAGCATGCACTGTAGACGGGCCGTAGTGGCTTGTGGGAGAAGTAGTTTTATGCCTATTGCAAAGTGCTGTATTTGATCAAAATAATATGCAATGCTACGAAATCTAATTTAAAACAAACATCAACCCCATTTTGCTGCTTATTTTAGCGGCAAAATGCGGTTGAGGTTTGTTTTAAAACAAACAACGTACACAGAAAACAAACTGGGTCGATTTTTATGAGCATTGAAACTACTTAGCTGCAAATCTTTTAGGCAAAATGTCTGTCTCCAACTGTTTCATTTTCCTTTTCAGTTATATTGGATTAATCTGATATAATCTGTTAATCTTTAGATAGATAGATAGATAGATAGATAGATAGATAGATAGATAGATAGATAGATAGATTAATTTAATTAACAATAAGAAAAGCATTTATGATCAAATGGTTGTTTCATTAAAACTAATTAGAGTATAGTAACAGTACAAATGAATGAACACTGTAACTGGTTAAAACTTACCTCATTAAAACATACCATTAATTGTGAGATTTTAACATGCCATTGTAGTGCAGGAATATCTGAGAACTCCCTAACCCTAATCCTAACCCTTACCTTTCTCTCATCCCATCCAGAACTGATGCCCCTGATCCTGACACTGGTCCTAGAGTATCACCTTTCCTGTAAGTTTTAATATTCCCCTGCTTCCACCACAAGAGCCCTTTCTGATTTACAGCAGAAAAAACACTAAAATGTTCAGGGCAGAATTTTAAACTGTTAAATTCTAAGTTATTTTGTAATGTTATTTTTTCCCTTTGCAATACGAATATGCCTGTAATTCAGTATGCAAAATATTGTGTAAAAATATAGACTGCTATCATTATTTTTAGACCAAAATAACAAATAACTGGAGAGAGAAAAAACAAACCAAATGCCTTTAGTAATTTTAGCAACACAGCTACAAAGGAAGAAAAATTACCTAGCCTGATGATTGTCTAATTAATAATTTTTGTGTGTCAATGTACTAATAATAAATGGCCTAACATTTTAATGATCTCTTTAACTGATTTATGTAGGTTATCATACCTTCTAACAGTACAGTATTTAAAGTTGATTTGTGATGACTTTTTGAATTAATATCAATGCCAAAGTGACAGTAAAGTACTGATGAACTCTTTTTTGAGTACATTTACATTTACATTTCTGGCATTTGGCAGACGCTCTTATCCAGAGCGACGTACAAAAGTGCTTTAAGTCTCTATCAATGAATACATTAACACTGGTTCAATAGGTTACAGACTTAGGATACCATTAGCCTAAAATTTTGTGTTTTTTTGTTAAACATGTAACAATACATAAAAACAGGAAAAAATAAGAGCTAGTTTAAATGCTTCAGGAAAAGGTAGGTCTTCAGACGTTGTTTGAAGACAGTCAGTGACTCGGCTGTACGGACATCTAGGGGAAGTTCATTCCACCACCTCGGAGCCAGAACATAGAAGAGTCTAGATGAATACCTACCTTTTACCCTGAGAAATGGTGGGACCAGTCGGGCAATGCTAGTGGATCGGAGGGAGCGAGGTGCAGTGCGAGGAGTAATAAGATCTTTGAGGTAAGACGGTGCTGGTCCATTCTTGGCTTTGTAGGCAAAGGAACGCAGCAGTGGGGTGGTGTGGGAGAACTTAGGCAGGTTGAAGACAAGCCATGCAGCTGCAGTTTGGATCATTTGCAGTGGACGAATTGCATTCAGAGGAAGACCCGCCAGTAAGGAGTTTCAGTAGTCCAGTCTTGAAATAACCAGAGACTGAACAAGCACTTGAGTAGCCTGTGTGGATAGGAATGGTCGAATCCTTCTAATGTTGTACATAAGAGACCGACATGAGCGTGTCACATTAGAAACATGGGAGGAAAAGGACAGTCCATGGTTACCGCAAGGTTGCAAGCATTGGCTGAAGGGAAGATCATCAAGTTGTTCAGAGATAATGCAAGATCCTGGGCTGGGGATGAATCACCTGGGATGACCAGCAGTTCAGTTTTGCTGGGATTAAGTTTCAGCTGATGAGCTGTCATCCAAAATGAAATGTCCGCCAGACACGCTGAGATCCGAGCAGAAGCCGTGGTATCTGAGGGAGGGAAGGAGAAGATAAGTTGGGTGTCATCAGCATAGCAGTGGTATGAAAAGCCATGTGAGGATATAACTTTACCAAGAGAGTGGCTGTAGAGGGAGAAAAGGAGAGGACCAAGTACTGAGCCTTGTGGGACACCAGTAGATAGTCTGCGTGGAGCAGATTTCAATCCCTTCCATGTTACCTGATATACGCGACCATCCAGGTAGGAAGCAAATTCCCATGCTGTTTCACAAATTCCAAGACTCCTGAGGGTGGACAAGAGAGTCTTGTGGTTAACCGTGTCAAATGCTGCAGAAAGGTCGAGGAGGATGAGGACTGATGACAGCTTGGCTGATCTAGCAGCATGTAGTTTCTCAGTGACCGCCAAAAGGGCAGTCTCTGTGGAATGTGCTGCTTTGAAGCCAGACTGGTTGGGATCGTGGAGGTTATTCTGCAAGAGATAGTCAGACAGCTGATTAAAAACAATTCGTTCGAGAATTTTAGAAAGAAAGGAGAGAAGTGATAACGGTCTGTAATTACTGATGTCAGAGGGATCCAAAGCAGGTTTCCTCAGTATAGGGATAACCCTTGCTTTCTTAAAGGCAGTTGGTACCTGACCAGATGTTATGGATCCATTGATGACTGTGGTGATGAAGGGCAGGAGGTCAGGTGAGATGGCCTGGACCATAGTGGAAGGGATTGGATCCAGTGGGCAGGTGGTAAGATTGCAGGAGTGGATGATTTGCAAAACCTCTTCTGCTGCTATGGTTGAGAGATGCTTCAGTGAAGTAGTAGCTGAGTCCTGACTGTGTAATGTAGGTGAAGTTGGGGCAGACGTGAAGGTCTGGCAGATCTTCTCAATCTTCTCTGTGTAAAAAGTGGCGAAATCTTCAGCAGTCATCTGCTATCTGGAGCAGGTGGAGTCGGAGGGTTGAGTAGTGCAGAGAAGATGTTGTGGAGCTTACAGGGATCTTGTGCAGAAGCTTCAAGCTTTTCTTTGTAGAAGGAAGTCTTGGCAGAAGTCACGTCGGAAGAGAATCTGGACAGAAGTGTACGATAAGAGGTGAGATCTGCATCCAGTCGAGATTTCTTCCACTTCCTCTCTGCTGTTCGTAGTTCTCTCCGATTGTTGGGAAGCACATCTGACAGCCAAGGAGTAGGACAAGAAGTCTTCCTGCATTTAGTGGTTGAAGGGCAGAGAAGGTCTATGGTTGATGAAAGAGAGGAGAGAAATCTGTCACATGTCAGTGTGAACCTGCTCTCATCCGTGTAGAGAACAGGGCCACAAATGGCAGACCAGCCAATTCTGGTGTTCTCTTGCAAATTCCAATCTAGCTGCATGGTGCTAGGATGTGAGCACAGGCCTCACTAGAGATATACTAAAGGACTATAGAATATGTACTGATATTGGCTAATAAACAAGGTTGCAGTATTTGCTGAACGTAATTTTATTCAACTTCTGAACCTCAATCTAATGTGACTAAGCACACTGTTTCAAAACAACAATGTCTAGGGAACTTATTTTTATATGTTTATGACAACATTAACCATTTATATGATTCATATTAATTTTTGGTTTGTTTTTTTCCAGAAACATCACAAAAGTCTGGACACCACCAGAACATGAAGCTGGGATGCAGTCAAAATTGGGTCCTTTCATGACTAGTGTACTTCCTAATGAGATCTATGTTTGTATTTGTAGAATATACTGTTCAATCTGAACAGTGAATTCATATTTGGTCACATCCACTTCTTGTGCAATCATCTCAACATCATAAGTGAATTTTCAAGCATTAGAGTGTTTTATTCATACATTGTTTATAGCACATTTAACATAAATATTATCTTAAGGATCTAGCTGTATAAAAAAAGACATGAGCAACTTAACAATGTTAAATCTCCCTTTCTTTCTCTCTGCAGTCAATTGCCCATCTTAACATGTCTGTTGTAGCAGAGATGCATCAGTTACCCCAGCCCTGACCTCCCATTCTCCATCTGGCACTGAAATGATGGTGCAAATACCTCACATTAGCCTCTTTTTCTCAACCTCCAGAACTTACTAGAATCCAAAGTGCAATAGAAAATCCCAAAAACAAAGAATATGGAAGTTATATAATGTGTAGGTCAGGAACATAGACATACACTATTGGTAACAAAGTGCATACAATACATCAAGACTTTCAAAAACCAAGCCAAGAACAGAGACCACAAGGCAACAAATAGACCAACTAAATGGGCAATGAGTGAACACTTATGAGAAGAACATGTGACCTGGCAAAAGACCAAGAAGAACAGAATATACAATGAGGACGTCTAGTATCCAACAACAAATAAAATAAGGACAAATCGAGACAAAATATGATAACTTGCCCCTATGTGTGAATGCGTGTGCCTGGTGTCCAGCAGTTGATTGGTGTCTCATGTAAAGTGTATAAAAGCTTTCCTAAGAAAGATTCACCATGAATGTGACCAGGATAAAACATGGTTATTTAAAGCAGATAATTTATATAGACATTGAATTTTCCATTTCAACATCCCACTAGTCTTTGGTAATTCATGCATTTACATTTATGGCATTTGGCAGATGCCTTTATCCAGCTTTGAAGACTGAAATCACTGAATCACAGACTGTACCAGTTCATTCTATCACCTGGGTGCCAGCCTTGATGCATGTCTTCCTTGTACCCTGAGAGATGGTGGACCATTTGAGTAAGTGCTGGAGAATAAGAAATAGCACGGTGCAGTGCAGGGTGTGATAAGTACTTTAAGGTAGGTGGGTGCTGGTCTATTCTTGGCTTTGGAGGCAAGCTTCAGTACTTCTAGTTTGATGAGGGCAGCTACAGGAAGCTAATGGAGAGAGTGTAGCAATAGTGTGGTGTTGCAGAACTTAGGAAGGTTGAAAACAAGCCACACAGCAGCATTTTGGATCAGATGCAGAGATTAAATGAATTTCAGAGGCAGACCTGCCAGGACCAAGTTGCAGTAGTCCAGTCTCAAAATGACAAGGGACTGAATCAGCAACTGAGTGGCCTGTATGGTTAGAAATGTCACACCAACCAGTTCCTGTTCTGTACACTCTTTTTTTTATTTTGAGACTCTTACAAGTTTGATCAGAATTACGGAGACTGGAGGCAGCCTTGAAACAACTCAAAATGATGCTCATTTATTTCCTTTTTTCCCTTTTCCTTCACTTTTCAGTGATTTTTTCTCACTAGGCAAAACACACACACAAGCACATCACTGCACTGCCCAGTCTCTCTCTCTCTCATGGCCCTTACCATGCCCCTGTGTCCACAACTATATTTAATGGCATTGTAGCAAGCTGGTTTGTAATTGTTAATTTGCATAAAATATTTTCACAGGTTTTGACAGTTTGATATATAGTAAGGCAGTATAAAACACACTGTAAAATTATCTTTAATGCACAGAAATGTCATGTGTTTAACAGTAGGTCAGTAAGTCTATAAAAACAAACTGTTTGCTGTTAATTTGCTAATGTAAAAAGTGTGTTGTTTTTAAGCAAAAATGGTCCTTAATTTATGGTCTCTCACCACAAAATATAGCCAGCATTCCAATAAACAGTACTTTTATACTTTTTAAAATAAAGTTCTAGCAACCACAGCTGCCAGTAAATACATGCAGCAGACTTTTTTGTTTTTTTTGCATATGCATAATCTAAAATGTTTATAAAGAAAATATCATAAGGTACAAAATGTTGTAGTTAATTAAGTACTGGAGAAAGGAAATGCAAAATGTTTATCCAGACATTCCTGTCTATCTGACTACAGCATGTTTTTACCTTTTCCTCCATATTCAGAGTTGGTACTACTTAGAAATCAGCATTGCCAACCTGCTGCAATCACTTATGAGAATTAACTTGTACACATAACAGTAAAATTGTGCATTTTGTTATCAGTTTATTTGGCATTACAAACTGCACCAGATTATTATTTATACAGATTTATGTTCAGATTGTTTGGTAAAATGTATGTGTGAGAGGAAAACAGTGTAATTACTTCTGAACACCAAGATTTCAATTGAAAGTTTATTTCTGCATTGTAATTGCATGTGAATCCAATGAGAAGTGAGTGTGAGCTCCCATGCTCAATTTTGGAGGACAGGTTTTACAGTGGAGAACTAAATTAGAGAACAATTTATACACACTTAATATTGTAAATCTTCATTAGCTGTAGGTATACCACTGTTCTACTAGCATGTTTTACAAAACAACCAAGGCATTTCAACAAAAAAAAAACTTTGTTGTGGAATACAGTGTTCAAAATTATAGAACACTAAATACTGTAGCAAAGAAGATAATGACTAAAATTACAGGGTTACAATAGTCAAAAATGAATAGGAAGTGCAAAAGCTCTATTCATTTTCCAATTAATTTTATATGTATAGCACTTTTAACAATGGACGTTGTTGATCATTCACAGAAGTATAGAAACAGAAAAAAATTATAAAGTTTAAAGTTAAGTTACTATTTATCCCTAACTTTGAATGATCTCAGCACATCTGCAGCCGCAGGCACTGCTCTGGTGCAATCTTGGTCCACTCTTCTTCCAGTCTCTCACACAGTTTGGTAACTGTAGTGGGTTTCTTAGTAATGACTTCTGACTTTGTTGACAATGATTTTCCAGAGATTTTTGGGTTTAGATCGGGATCTGGGCTGGCCATTTCATTAAAAATTTGAATATTCTTAGCTTCCAGGAACTGCTTTACACATTTTGCAGTGTGATGGGGGCATCGTCTTGCATTAAAATTGCAGACTGACTGGGAGATGCTCACAGGGATAGAGCCGCACTCTCCCGAAGGAGGTTCTGACAAAAATCTTCACTCTCTCTGCCATGTAGCTGTGCAAGAGGACCAACTCCAGCTGCAGAAAACATCCTCCAAACCATGACACTTTCAGCATGTGTGGATAGAGAACTGTTCCAAAGTTCACTTTTATTATTATTATAATTTATTTGGGTTGGATGGGAAACATCAATGTTAAACTGGAAAAAGACTGAACCCAAAGTGTGTAAAGAAGTCAGTGAAACATGAAGGGGCAAGTGTCATGGTACAGGGGTTGGGCCCTTTATATAAGCCTCATGCTCATCAACTCCATCTTGTGCAGCCTTCTGCTGACCAGACCCCAGGTCAAATGGTGTTTACTCCCTCCCTGTGTCTAAAGTTATGAACAGACACATCTCATAAAGGGAAGCAGAAACTTTACTTTAATAGCACAGCGTCTGTCTTGTATGACAGACAGACCTCACGCTACAGTCCTTTATACAATTTAAGTGCATGTATACGTGTTGGATAGGGGAGTCACGGCTTCACAGTTAGTCACATCTGACACTTTCCTCACTGATACCGAAAAAAAAATTCATAATTTGTGTCCATCTGTGCCTCTGCCAGCTATGAATAGTGCATTGCTGGCCAGAATTTAACCAAAGAATTTTATATTTTTGGCTAAGCTCCACTGTATACTGCCACACTAGCTCGATTTATTATATGCATTTATTATTTGCTCTGCTACCTTTCCTCACAGCTGCTCGCTCAGCTTTAACAACTTGACAAATATTAACACTTAAAAATCAGTTGCAGAAACATATTCGAAACATGAACAATTAGAGAATGCCATTTTCTTTTGTGAGATATCTATAAAGATGTGCATCATATCATCTTGGTGCCAGATACCACAGCACACCTTCAGGGATCTAGTGGAGTCCATTCCTCGACGGGTCAGGGCTGTTTTGGCAGCAAAAGGGGCACCAACACATTAGGCAGGTGGTCATAATGTTCTATTTAACGTTCTATAACTGTAATATATACAGTTGCAAGTAAAAGTAAGGGAACCATTTTCAGTTTTCTGGTTTTCTGCTTAAATTGGTCATGAAATTTTATTTGATTTTCACCAAAGTCAAAATAATAAACAAACACAATATCTCTAAGCTGATAAAACACAAACGCTCAGTCATTAAACATACAAATTGATGGTGGAAAAAGTAAATGAAACACTAGGCTTCTGGTGTCACTAAATGACAGTTGGGGTCAAGAGTTAGCAAACCTGGAGTCCAATCAATGAAACAAGAATAAAGTTGTGGTTTAGAGCTACACTGACTTATATAAACACCCAAACAGTGTCAGTGTGCTATTCACAAGCAGCATAAACTAATGTGAGCCATGCCTCATAAAAAAGAGGTATCAGAAGACCTATGATCAAGAGTTGTCGATATGCATGTAGCTATAAAGAGTTACAGAGTAATCTCAAAGACTTTACATATTCATTAGTTCACAGTTAGACAAATTATCTATAAGTGGAAACGATATGGTACTGTGGGTACTCTCCATAGAAGTGGACACCCAGCCAAGATCATTCCAAAGGCACAAAGCAGAATGATCACTGAGGTGAAAAAGAACCCCAGAGTAACAGCTAAAGAGTTAAAGGATTAATTGAAGCTGTCTAACATTTCCATTCATGAGTCAACCATACATAAAACATTGAACAGGAATGGTATCCATGATAGGACACCACGAAGGAAGCCACTGCTCTCCAAAAAATCATTGCAGCACACTTAAAGTTTGCAAAAGACCACCTGGACACTCCACAACACTACTGGGAAAATGTATTGTGGACAGATGAAACAAAAATAGAATTGTTTGGGAAGAACATGCAGCGCTATGTATGGCGTAAAAAGAAAACAGCGTACCAACATAAAAACATCATCCCAACAGTGAAGTAGGGTGGAGGGAGCATCATGGTTTAGGGCTGCTTTGCTGCTTCTGGGCCTGGACCGCTTGCCATTGTGGAGGGGAAAATGAATTCCCAAGTTTATCAGGATGTCCTAAAGGACAATCTCAAGGTGGCTAGCCGCAAGCTGAAGCTCAGAAGAAGCTGGGTGATGCAGCAGGATAATGACCCTAAACACAAAAGTAAATCTACTACAGAATGGCTTCAGAGACATAAGTCAGAGTGGCCCAGTCAAAGCCCAGACCTCAACCCAAATGTTGGGTTTTTAAGTACAAATTTTAAGTACAAAGTATTTGTACTTAAAATGGATAAAATTACCTACAGGTGTATCACATCAGGTGCAAATTATTAGAACATTGTTACAGAGCATTTTGAAGGAGGCTTGCCTTATTTAAACCTCAGACATTTAGCTTGGTTTGCTCTTAATTGTTGAAGTGAGAGGTATCACCCTGGTGAGATCCAAAGAACTCTCTGAGGCCTTCAGAAAGAAACGTGTTGATGCTTATGAATCTGGTAAGGGATATAAAAACATCTCAAATGAATTTGTAATGAGCCATTCCACTGTCCAGAAAATCATTTACAAGTGGAGAACATCTGCAATAACTGCTAGCATGGCCAAAGTGCAGGATGCTTAAAGACGTCTCCAAAAACCCTAAAATATCATCATGGGACCTACAGCAAGCTTTTGCTACAGTTTATGCCAAGGTTCATGAATCTACAGTCAGAAAGAGACTATACAACTTTAATTATTATAGAAGGTGTGCAAGAAGGAAACCTTTGCTGCCTAAAAAAACATGAGGGCAAGACTGAAATTTCCCAAAGAACACAGAGACAAAGGCCAAGACTGCAATAATGTGCTTCGTACAGATGAGTCTAAAATTGAATTATTTGGACACCATAACAGAGCATGTTTGGCATAAACCAAATACAGCATTTCAGCAAATGAACCTCATACCAACTATGAAACATGGAGGTGGAAGTGTTATGGTTTGGCGATGCTTTACTGCAGCAGGACCTGGCCAGCTCACCATCATAGAATCTATTATGAATTCTACATTGTATCAGAAGGTGCTTGAGGAACATGCAAGATTGCTGATTTCTTTTGTTTAATAAGTGAAAACAAAGTGATATTTTGTTGTTTGCATGCAATTACATCACTTTCATCTACAGGTACAATTAAAACAAGATCAGAAATTGAAATGTTGACATTTCTTAATAAGGAACTGAATATTCAATGGGATGTCCTAATTTTTTCACATTACTCTCTCTCTCTCTCTTTTATTTATATATATATATATATATATATATATATATATATATATATATATATATATATATATATATATATTATATATCAGCAACAATTTCTATGTATTTTATGGATATATGAAAAGAAAATGTGAACTATTTTAATGAATTAAAATTGTGGTCAAATGTTCCTGAGAGAAACACCATTTAGAGAGATGTTCTGTATGGTTATGCCTGTGTTTATGTAATTTGCCTTTGGTTTGAAATGCTCCCTCTCAATGTCCCTGCATTTATTTTTAGATGGTGTGACTGTCCAAGGGAAGGGGAGGGGACCAGGAGGCCTGGACCCACTAACTCATTTATAGCAATGTACTGTCATTTCTATATACAATGAGTACTGTTAGTTGTCAGTTTGTAGGGTTTCTTTTATATTACTATCATTCTGAACCTCTGAACGTCTCTTGCTCTAAACCATAACCTACTGTATAGTGAGCTCTATAGGCTTGATTTTCTCCTGACTAGGACATGTATGAAACAGTAGTACCATGCTATCAGCTAAGCAATATTAAAAAGGCAATATTAGTCATTCACATTGTCGCCATGGTCGTCAATGTTTGGGAGGGTGCTTACCATCTGCTCTTATAAACAGTGCTGAGTAATTCCATCATCCCAGTAGGCGCACACACACACACACACACACACACACACACAAAGGTCTCTAATATACTTGTTACATAGGAAATGTCCAAAAGGACTATTTGGGCTTTGCTTATGTGCATTTTGTTTCCCCAATATGAATGCTGTTTACAGAAAGTAAACCTACCAGATAACAGCCACAATTTTGCAATTTATGACTATTTTTGCACTATTCCAGTATGGAATGAAAGGAAAGGAAATGAAAACTCATTCATAAACTCAGCTTTACTGATAACAGACTTAAATATAATGTTTCAATCTCAACAAATTTTTGAAAAAAAAAAAAAGAAAATCATAAAATACATCTTTTAAACTATAAAGAAGAGGAATTATACCATGCCCATAGCAGATCATAGTTCACAGACATGACAAGACTGTTAATAATTAAGAATAAATACACCCCAAATTTGCTTATACATAACTGTGTAATGTATATGTTCAAAGCAACTACAAATGACACAAAATGTACAATCATATTTAGAAATCTCCACACCACAATGTGTAAATAATAATGTAAAAGAAGCTGGACACAGAAATCAGTTTGGTCAGTGTACTGCTGATTGAGAAGTCTTTGGTTACACACACAGGGTTTATTAAAATTTCTGTGATGTCTGGTGATCTTAATGGTCTAATTTGATTTAAGCTGTAGACCTGTGCTAAAATCACATTATATGATGATGATGTTGCTGATGATGATGACAGTGAGAAACTGAGAGTAAGAGCACACCCCCAATAATAAATATCAACCAAAGATCCACAATACTGAGAGGAGAGTGAACACTTGTATAACTGACCCACATACATAACAATCACTAGACATATGAAAAAAAGAACAGCATTATGAAGAGATAATACATATAAAGATGCTACTACTGAAAAAAATCAGGTCTGCTACAGGTTCAACACAGGGTTTATTGCCCCTGAAACAAATAAAGAAAATCAAGATCAATAAATACATGTTTAAATAAATCGTGCAACCCATCAAAGGGACCAAGAAAGAAACTTGTTCTTTTGTTTGACAGCTGTGTAAGTATTTTAGTGTCTCAAGTAAAATGACCAGCAGGCACTAGTGTAAGGTGCTGCACAAAAAAATAAATTTTCTCCATGGGTCCAGCCATTGGGGAACAGTGCAAGTGGAACTAAAATGCGCTTTGTGAAACCTATTCAATCCAGCTACCTGGTTTCACTGTCTGTATACAAGCATGGATGTTCTATAAGGATGTACTTCCTTACTTTGCTGTATTGAACTGAGCGAAAACTCAGAGTGCAAATTCTCAGTGTGATGCTAACAAACACGTGCACACATCTGCACATAGGAGAGGCACAGCCCTGATATATATATCTTGAAGATATAGGTCAGGTGAGTGAGTATCCAGGAAAAAAGCTATGCATTTTTAAGGTCATTAGTCCCACCCATTGTCCTTGATCATGTGGGCAAGCTCAATGATAAACTTCCCCTCCTTGTACTTCTGACTGCTCTCAAAGGCATGTTCCTAATGAGGAAGAGAGAGACAGACATCTATCATACAAAGTCATACCTGGTCAAACTATACTTTGAATACAAAAATAACAGGTTGTAGATAGGCTATTTTACCCTGTAAAAAATTTTAACTGCAGTACAACAGTTTACTCAACTTGATGGAAGGAAAAAACATGAATGGCTTGTTTTGCATATCACACAGCTTAAACACTCCCTCTGTAAGATCCCTGCACACAGGGTGCTTACTGACAGGGCCAAGTAGCGCAGCATGAGAGCAGCTCTCCCTCCTTCCATCAATGATACCAAGGTGTTTAAAGCTGCACATTTAATTTAATTTCTCATCATTTTTGAAGTTATTAACAGGACAAATATAAATAAAGGAATATGTGATCAGTCAGATTTAAAAAACAATATTAAGCATAATAATAAAACATTAACTTCTTATACTACATTTAAACAAGTTTTGTAATGACTAGATTGCATTATGTGGTGTGGGTATAACCAGTTCTATAGTATTAAATTTATTCGATTAAAACCTACAACGTACAATAGCACAGCAGTAATGTGAATCCTGCAAAATGACAGTGCAGTTGGTTTGGTTCTCAGCTCCCGTGCATGCTCAGTGTTTGTTTTTATTCAAAGCTTGGAAAATACACACTCAAATCATGTTGAATATACACTAAATTAATTGTGTTAATCTTCTCAATTCATTCACATGGAATTCACTTAGAAACAAAACTTGTTGAACTTGAACAATTGAAATTGAAATGTGTACATTGGGTTTTTATCTGGACATGTCTGCCTTCTGTTCACTGCATGTTGAGCAATACATTAGAAAAAGATCTACAAAAAAGACCCCCTGCCACCCAACACAGATTACTAATGAACCCCTTCCCTTCCTGAAATTCAAATCACGGGGTTGAATGAATGTGCTTGTTTGGATTTCTATATTATCCATTAATGTGAAATTGTTGATATGGTGAAGCTTTCTGTGGAGATTATCATTTATGTCACTGTAGCACTTAGCACTTCTCTAGCATCCCACAACATTTACTATTACTATAAATAGTTAAAAGTGATGAGTAGGCCATAAAGAAATTTCCAATTACAATTAAAACAGTTGCTAATTTGCTGGGGTATAAGAGGAATAAACTTCAGTCTTTGGAAAACAGTCAACTTCGGACATATTGTTTTAAAAAAAGTGCCAAATTTGCCATTTCCATGAATTTTGATTTGCACAACACTTTATTATCCCCGCTTCTTTCCACCATGGTGCAGTTAAACATCCTGTGTAATAAATTAAAACAACAACATTTGGGACTGAAGCCTTACCAATGCCACTGTTATTTTGCTAAAACAGTTTGCACTATTGTTTTTTTTATTTCCTACACAATAACTTTTGTGTTTTGTCAGTTCTATTACCATGGTGATTTCTGCACCAGCTCAGTCTAGTGAGTTTCTTCGGACAACATAACATTTCTTTTTTCTTTCAATTAAGTTTTCTCCCATATATCTAAAGTTGTTAAGCCTTAGAAATGTCTCACCAAATCTCTCTTGAAAACATTTTTACTAGGGCACAGCCTTCTTCAAACAAGTGTGTGTACCTGAAGCATTTGTGTCCTGTATGAATGTGTGCAAGTCGACTTGGTGTGCATGATTGCTCAATGAGAGCATATTATCAGACACTCACATATTTCCATCCTAGTGTGGTTTTGCAATTTTCACAGTAGATGTCAGCCACAGCATGGAGACCTGTCAGCAGAACCCTCTCCTCTGCTGGCCCACAACCAATATTTACCCTGAATGTTTGGGAGAGAACAAGGGAAAATGAAGATAAATATGAGGAAAGAATGAAGCTAATACTACCTTAGCTGATAAATTAAGTGACACATTAGTTTACATTCCAATAATGAATCAGTTATAGACACTTACACAGAGTTGAACAGATAGGCTCTGCCTTGACTACCTTGAAATGACTGCAAAAAGAAACATTAATTCAATTGCCTGTGACAACTTTGTTTTATTGAAGTAAATGTAAAAAAAAAAAAAAAAGTTTCAAACATACTGATAAGAGAACACTCATAACAATAAAACATAAAACAGATGAAAAAATATTCTCTCATGGCTATTCTGAAAGCTTTGGCAGATGGGGGAAGCCAGTGGACCAAAAGGTCCCTGGCCATATGGCTGTGGATCAAAAGACCCCAGAGTTATTGGTGCATTATTCGCCTGGTTCAGCTGAGCACTGAGAAAGAATCTAATGTATAATAGCACTTGCACACATATTACATACGTTAGGTTAAAAATATCCAAATTACATATCCAAAATGAGATATAAGATTATTATATTTATATATTTTTATATTATATAATTGTTTTACATTTACTTCTGAGTTCTGTATCTGTTTCCCTTCCTTTTTTCTTTATTTTGTTATTGTATAATTAATTATATAGTATCTAGAGATCTAGAGAGAGCTCTCTCAAACACTGACTAGAGCAAAAAATGCATTATTATTTGCCTAAACCTAATGCAAGCATATAGCTTCCCCTAACACTTCATACCAATACTACACTATGTGCTCACCTGTTTTCATTTTCAATTTCAATCACACTCATCACCTTGCTCCTTTATAAACCTCTTTTTGTTACAGCTTCACTTTCCTTTGTGTTCTGTTATTCCAAGCCATTTGTTTTGCTCACTGTTATCTGTTTTTTTTTTTCTTTGCCTGTGCTCACGTTGGATACCGTTTGCTCAACGTTAGACTGTTATCACACTGATTTTTCATTGATGTGAGGCGACATGGACAGTATTGAGTTAATTCATTAATCTTGTTACAGTAACAACCATCAAAGGGAGGGATATAATAGCCAGCAAATGAACAGTCAGTTTTCAAAGTTGATGTGTTGGAAGCAGGAAAAATTGGCAAGTGTAAGAATCTGGGCCAAATTGTGATAGCTAGACGACTGCGTCTGAGCATGTCTGAAACAGCAGGTCTTGTGGGTGTTCCTTGGTATACAGTGTTTAGTATCTACCAAAAGTGTTCCAAGGAAGGACAACCAATGACAAGGTCACGGCTGCCCAGGACCCATTAATGCAAGGTATGAATAAAAAATTAATTCAGGCTATGGTACTCGCCACTTGCTGCATATCGAGTAGTATTGCTGCAAGCCAGCCAGAATGCCCATACTGAACTCTGACCTCCACCGAAAGTGACCACAATGGGCATTTTAACATCAACAGTGTGGCTTTTTAATGCAGGGGCTTCATCCTTGCAACTACAGCCCTACAGGCCAAGGCAGTGTAAATTAAAGTTAAAATAAATGTGTCTCTAATTGATTGTTTTAAAATGATCTTTGATGTGAAGTAAGTAGATGTCCTAATTCACTTGCAGAAAGAAATGTATAACATGTAATGAGTGAAAAACTGATACTAAATAGGTAATGTACTTTACTAATACTAACAGGTGTTGATATACTCTGCAAAAAGAGCAGGGCTGTTTCTGAACACTTGGGGGATGTATGTGGTGGCACTTCCCGAACACCAATCAAATTAGTTTACATGAAGGAATGAACAGTTTATTTATTATTTATTATAATTATTATCTTGAATGAGAGAGTTTAATAAAGAATAGTTCAATACACAATATAATAACAACTGCTGAACAAGGAGCTCTGCTTACTCTAGATCAGATTCTGCCTGGGTCACATCTGCATTTATGTGAGACAATTATTTTTTTTGTAAGTTTTTTGCATGCATGACTGCATTTTCCTGCTTAATCACATTTTATTGGTTACCAGCTGCTGTCATGAGAAACAAGATTAGACAATTGGGAGGATGTATGTTTCCTGTTTCTCATTCAAAGGTACTAATCATTATAAACACAGAGATATGGAGGTGAAAGCCACTGACGTGTTCCAGTCGAATTTAACACCAAAGAAAAGGAGATCCAGATCTATAATAGAAAAGGTAATTTTCCTCTATTATTAATTAACATATTATTTTAATAATTTTCAGATTTGTCATAAAGATATTTGATGGCAACAATATTAATACAGTAAATTAGTTTGACAGTGTCAAGGCTCCTCCCCCTCATGCCCAGCACTGTGAACAGAGCTGCTCAGCACTACAATGTGTGCATCTGGGTTTGTCATATTTTGTTTACCTGTTCACTTGTGTTTTGTTATATTTGCTTGTCTCCCTCATGTTTCCCATTTGCTCTCACCTGTTTTCAGTTTTGCCATTAATTACCTCTTGGCTTATTTAAACCTGTGGGTTTCTGTGTTTGGCATGAAGAGTTCTTTTTTTTTTTTTGATGCCTTGTTACGAGGCAGACTCACAGAGGTTGGATACAAGTGCAGGATGTAATTTATTAAATACAACAAGGTGCTAAGATGAAACAGTTACATAATTTTGCCATGTCACAAAAAGGCAGTCAGAGACAAAAACAGGGAATACAAAAGGTATGAAACAGTCACAAAATTAGGAACTGAAAAAAAAAAATTGCCAGAGTTTAGGAACACATATGTGAGCCCAGTGAGAGATCAAAACTGCGTCCAAGAACCACAGGGGCAAAACACCAATATCCAAGGCAAACCGGAATCAAAAAACAAGAATACAGACAAAAACTGGAAAAAACATGCAGATAATACACAGCTTAACATCAGAAATCACAAGATACTGAGTGTGTACCTCACAAAGAAGCACTGGAACAAAGGAGCTTAAAAAGGGAAAACCAAACACACATAAAAGGGAAGCAGGTAAGCTAAATTAAAAGTCCAGTGACTGATAACATGGGAGTTCTGGTGGTTGCTAGAAATTGGGTTCCCCAGTGGTCATATTTGTTGGCTGCATCAAAGCAGAATGGGATATTGTGTGCAGTGCGTGTCCTTGCCGAACTTCTTTGTTCTATGTTGCAACATTCTGGTTCTCTTTGTTTTGGGTTATTCTAGCTACTGTTTGCTGATTGCCTGACCTCTGCCTGTTTTCTGTTTTGATTTTAGATTTGTCTGTCTGCCCTTATTACTCCACTTACATCCATCTTCACCTCCATTTCATGACAGATGTTTGACTTGATGGTGCTTTAAATAATTAAATTAATTTGTGTCATCACTGCTTTTACTGGCTTCTGACAGCCACCTGAAATGCACCACACTTACCAGTTTAATTCTACAGATCAAGATAACAATTGTGATTTTATTTTGTGTAATTTCTCATCCTTCCAACATTAATTTCTGGTTACACCACAGCAGTACAATGCGTTACCGCACCTAAACACAAGTCTTAAAAAAAAAGAAAAAAGATTTGTGTGTGATCGTGTGCTGTACAATTGTAGATGTTATGCAATAGACCTGCTTTGAATTCTGGATAGTGTGAAAATGTTGAGCAGTATTGTGCTACAAGCCATTTCAGTATTATTTTCTCCACATTCTGGTGAGCTGTAGATACTGCAGGCCTTGTATAGGCTGTAGATACTACTTAGTTTGCCAGTATTTTTTCCGTTCAATTACATCAACAATGGAAGCAAAAAATAAAAAAACTTTGTAAATCCACTTAATTTTGTAAATTTGTACATCCACTTAATAAATGTTACTTTCATAGCATTACTTTTGGTTTATTTCTCCTTGTCTGCTGTTTTTCTTTGCGTTTGTTTCTGCCCCGGAACAGCATGATACATGGACTTCTTCAGCAATCAATATTCAAGTGTGCTTTTAAGTGTGCTCTATTTTAAAGATGATGGGGCCCTAAGATGGTCCAGAGGCCCTAAGCAACCACTTATACCATTTATAGTAAGACACAGCCTTGACCATGAGGCTTTAATTGGTCAGAATTGGTTAGAATTTTACATTTTTAACTTAATGAATAAGAGAGGAAATATAATGCTGGTCACAGCTAGCTAATACAAGCTATGCATGATTGAGTTAGCTAGTCAGCTAATCATCATTCTTACTTGGCTTTATGCCAATTTCAATAAAGGTTCATGGCTAAGACCTGAACATCTTACTGCAAGGAAGAATATACAACCTATTCGTGTTATTGTTAATTTATTTCATAGATGTATCTGGCTGTTACAGGTTTTGTTTAGCATGGAAAAATAGCAATTTACAGACAGTGCCTGAATTATTTCCACATTTGGTAAGTTTTAGTCCTCTATCAACCCATATCAAGTCATAATGAATGATGCTGCTCCACAATAGCACATACAATTCTGTTCTCAATAGTGTGGTAAATATATATAAAGTAAGGCTTTACAAATTAGGCTAAAATTTGACTGCTTTCTTTCTCTGTCAATGTGTCTAGACGTGTTTTTGTTGATTATGATATAACTGAATATCTCAGACCATAATTAAAGGTTATCACCTTGATCTGAGATTAATATTCATGACTGCTTATTTAAATCACAAACAAAGCAACAAAAAAGGGCAAATCAACATAATGGGCTGGTACCGACCTTGGAGATGAGCTCGTCATGGTTGGCCAAATGAGCTCTGCAGTGGATACAGCTGTATGTACGATGACAGTTGGGTAAGTAGGCCTGAAAAGTCTTAGAGCGTGTCATGGCAGTAGTGGCAGGAGAGACAGCACGGGAGCACAGTGGGAAAGGCCAATCAGCCCAGAATGGATCACAGGGGAAGCAGTGGAGCACACAGGTAAGGGCCGTGGTGGAACTCTATAACCTATTTTGGAGCAAGGGGACACAAAACATCAGCTCCTTTGACTAGTCCTAGACTAACAAACTAGTCTTAATCCTCTTTAATCCAAAATGAAGAACAAGACAAAAAAAAAAAGGAAAGAAATCTATTAACAGCCTTTCACAAGAAACTGACTGTGCGGCTTTTACTTGCTTTCACCCCTGCTTATACAGACACGAACACACACACAGCCCATAAAATTACTAGATAAGACCCTTCTTCCTTGGCTGGGATCGTTTAGAGCCCTTTGAAGCTGCATTTTGGAAGTTCAGACTCGCGGGTACCTGCGGGTGCTGAGATGTTTTTCTGCTCACCATAGTTATAAATAGTGCTTATTTAAGTTACTATTGACTACCTACCAGCGCAAACCAGTCTGGCCATTCTCCTCTGATCTCTCTAATCAGCATGGTGTTTCAGACTGCACACCCTCATGTTTTTTGTTTTCTGAACCACTGTGATACTGTTGTGAAACTCCCAGGAGATCAGTTCTTTCTGATATACTCAAGCCAGTCCATCTGGTAATAATAAACATGATACAGTTAGTGCCACAAAGTTTCCATATCGTAATGTTTAATTTGAACTTTATCTAAAACTCATGGACACTGGAGGAACATGAGAAAACACATAGAGAGTAGCTTGAGCTCAGGATCAAAGCCAGGACCATGGAGCTGCAAGGCTGGAATGGCATCCACTAAACAACCATTCTGCCCACTGTAGTATATGCACAGATCAGCCAAAACATTATGACCACTGACAGGTGAAGTGATTAACACTGATTGTCTCCTCATCATGGCACCTGTTAGTGGGTGGGATATATTATATTTGTCCTCAAAGTTGATGTGTTAGAAGCAGGAAAAATGGGCCAGCATAAAGATTTGATCGAGTTTGACAAGGGGCAAATTGTGATGGCTAGATGACTGGATCAGAGCATCTCCAAAACTGCAGTTCTTGTGGGGTGTTCCCAGTCTGCAATGGTCAGTATCTATCAAAAGAATACACAGTGGATCACAGTTAGATGTGTATGGGGCTGCATAGCCAGTCAGGGTCCCCAGGCTGACCCCTGTGCACCACCGAAAGCGGCAACAATGGGCACGTGAGCATCAGAACTGGAGCAATGGAAGAAGGTGGCCTAGTCTGATGAATCATGTTTTCTTTTACATCATGTGGTTGGCTGGGTGCGTTTGCGTCGCTTACCTGGGAAACACATGGCACCAGGATGCACTATTTGAAGAAGGCAAGCCGGCGGAGGCAGTGTCATGCTTTGGGCAATGTTCTGCTGGAAAACCTTGCATCCTGCCATCTATGTATATATTACTTTGACATGTACCACCTTCCTAAGCATTGTTGCAGATGTACACCCTTTTGCACCATGCCACAAAGCAAAAATGGTTCAGGAATGGTTTGATGAGCACAACAACAAGATTGAGATGTTGACTTGGCCTTCAAATTCTCCAAATCTCAATCCAATCGAGTATCTGTGAGATGTGCTGGACAAACAAGTCCGATCCATGGAGGCCCCACCTTGTAACTTACAGGACTTAAAGGATCTGCTGCTAACATCTTGGTGCCAGATACCACAGCACACCTTCAGCGACCTAGTGGAGTCCATGCCTCGATGGGTCACAGCTGTTTTGTCAACAAAAGGGGGACCAACACAATATTAGGCAGGTGATCATAATGTTATGGCTGACTGAGCAGTATGTGTGTGTGTGTGTATATATATATATATATATATATATATACACACACTGTATATATATATAAAATATTTGCATTATGATTATTGACATTACTAGGGTAAATTTACAATTACTATTTGACTACATTTATCAACATTACTCCAGTGGACTGTCCACTTTGTTGGTGGTGATTGTATATTGGCGTGCTAATGTTAGATTTTCATGTGATTACCTGTAATGTTAATTTACATGAATGGTAATGCAGCAATTTGTTGCCTTTTTATAAATGTGAATTTTCTAGCTATCAATCACACTCAGGGTAATTAACATCATATCATAAATAAGGAAAGACACCATTTTACCAGCTGTCTTTTTTCTCATTAGTTTTTTGCTGCTGTTCTTTCCCTACACTCTCACCATCCTTTTTCTGAGCAATGGTCAAATTAAAAACAAGGTGTGTTGATGTTTCAGTATAGTTTATAAATAAAATGCATACTTAATGGGATGATCTATACTTGGGCAGTGCTAAAGTAGTGTAGAAGACCAGAACGTTGTATTAAGACTTCAGTATGTGGCATCACCAGACCGACTTTGTATACTGGCTTATCATACAAACAAAACAGCCCTGTGGTCCAACAATGGTTAGCACTATCAGCACATGCTGATGTCATTAATCCAATCACCAAGCACATGGATGAGCTCAACAAACCATGGTTTGGTGTCACATTCATGGTGTCACATCACATAAATACAATTACAATGGAACAAACTGCTGTGTTTGTTTATACATGCTTATGTATGAGTCAAAATACATCAGATGAATTCATTAGGTATGAAGTGGAGACAAAATACTCCGTATAGCAGCCTTTGTGTTTGCCGCTTTGGTCAAGCAGGCTCTTGAGCATAATTAGCTATTATGGTGTCAATTCAGTCATTTAGCGTTCAACTAATTAATGCAGCTGCATACTCTTGCAAGGACAATCTCATTTTCAAAAAGAAATTGTTTTGTCCTTGTTCCAGGAACAGTGTTTCCACAGGGAAAGCTGAAATATAAGTCGGCAACAAACATGCATAGCAATAGAGTTTACAGTTAGAAGGGATACAACAGTTTCAACACTGTCTTTACCTGGGAAGGATTGTTTTTCTATAGTAGTCTAGGTCAGAGTGTAAATATCTCAAAATGTAATGGATTTATTGATCTTGTAAAACAATGGCAGATGATCAGTGGCTTTTCTCAAAACTACTCTTTTTCTGTAGTTACTCACTGGATATTGTTTATCACAAAAAATAGTATTATTCTGATATATAGTTTTACTAATTTGATTAATTTCATTTGAGACAGAGGGAAAACAAAGCTGTTGTGCTACCCAAACCGAAGCAGACCCCATGAGCATCTGCTGCACTGTATCTATCCCATTATCTGATTCTTGTCATGAGAATTGCAGTGTGTAAACATAATGCCATGACTTTTTTTCATTCTGATGTGCATACTGCAAGCCTGTGCAAGATGGTTTAGCTTAAACAGCTCAGCACCTTTGTCACTACAGTTGATCCCAATCAGCTTAACTTATGCAGTCTAGAAAGGCCATTATGATTTGTCGGCTGTACTTCTAAAAATGGGAAAATTAACTAAAATTTAGTTTCCTGTCTATTTTCAACAGGTCTATTTGTTTGTGGCCTGCTGACACAAAATGACAGGACATGCATGCTTTCCTATCTTTATATGTCAGAAAGAATCATACAGATGACTTGGTGTAAGGTTACTGAGAAGGAAGCGTAAAACAGGTATAAAGACATTTCTACAAAAATGTGTAGACTATTTGCCAACCTAGATCACTCTCAGATTCATAAAGTTTAGTGAAACAGAAGACATAAATATTCGCTCATTCTGTACTTGCTTTCTTCCCACTGACCAACAGTCCTCCTCTCAGACCATTTAACTGTACAGGCAACATAATATACAACTAATCTTGTTAACTGTACATAATTCTTGTATATATACACACACATATACATTATATATATATATATATATATATATATATATATATATATATATATATATACATACATATATATATATATATATATATATATAACTAAATACAACTCACTTCATATTAATTATTGTATATTTACATTTTTAAACAATAATAATAATAATAATAATAATAATAATAATAATAGCTAACACTGAGACATTTCTACAAATTGTCTCATTATGATGATGTTTAAAGTGAAAACAACGTAAGACTTGTTTTGTCTTATGTCACTACGTATAGAATATTAACAGAATATTAAAATTAAAATAAAATATTATTAGTGTTTTACTTTTTAGATAATGTGTTTCACAGTCAGAACAGGTATTACTTTTAAGCAGTATTATAATTCGAAATCTCGGTGGCTTTAGGAAGGCGTCAGGAGGAAGCGCGCTTTTAACTTTTAATGCATCTTTTCCTAGCTGCAGTGTTTTTGTTTTAACTTTTACTTCTACGTTATCAATCGATGCAGATGCTATTTTAAGCACAGTCTCCGTAATGGACACTGCGTCCATTCTGAGTCCCGATCTACGCATCCACTTTCTCAAACAGTACTTTGTCACAAACTATGAGTTATCCAAAAACAGTTCAATTCATGCAACACCAAACGTTAAGACATCACAATAATTTACAAAATGCTACTGAATACCAAAGACTAATCTGACTAACCGTACCTCAGAATGGAAAGGACGAAATGTAATGTTTCAGTCGTGCCGTCTCTTCTCTTCTCTTCTTGAGGTCCAAAATCAGGCACAGTAAATCACTACTGTTGTATTAGATCAACTTTCAATAAACCGTCCATACTCCTGCACGACTACAAACGTACACAGTAAAACATGCAGCACGGTGGCGCACTGGCTTAGCGTACCGCCTCCAGTTTGAATGACAGGCAAGATAACCAATCAATAACAGATAACGGCCTAGCAACAATATTCTGATTGGCCAATCAAAAAATGCAACAGCCAATGCAGAATGGGAAACATAGCTTACATCTACTTGTCCTGATTTACAGTTCATTGGGGGGGGGGGGGGGGGCGCTAATTGACAGGTTGTGGATTTTTCTTTCAAATATTGTTGAAAAATATGTATTTTGTTTCAAATATTGTTGAAAAATATGTATTTTGTTTCAAATATTGTTGAAAAAAGTCCCCATAACATTACTCAATCAGGCTCATACCCGATTAAAGCACAACTTGCTCCATCACCGTGAAATTAAATGCACTGCCTAGCCAAAAAAAAAAGTCACACACTTCAATATTTCTCATGATTTCTCACATTTCTCAATTTGAATTTCTTTCTTGAAGATGATTAACCATGATCTTTCCAAGTTTCCTCCTCAATTGTTTTCATTGCTTGATGCAGGCCAATATTCTGATGCTGAAACAATTACATTTTTTCCACGACCACAGGATATGCCTTCCGACTTGGTTGTTTAAGAATTGAGAAGCTATTCACTGCGTCAGTTAGGGTTAAATAACTTGTTTCCAAATGAAACATATTATTCACTACAGTAATTAACCAATTGAGGGCTCTGACCTATTTGCTTAGTTAAATCCAGGTGGTGACTTCTTTCAGCCAGGCAGTGTACATCACATCAATATTTTTTTCATGTTAAAATATTTTTCTTAAAGTAACAGCTGGACTTTTACAACATAACTTTCATGTTTATTCTTTTTATTTTTATTCAACAGCTGGCATTACATAAACACAGTTGTGGAATTGTTTTTAATGATTAAATCTCTACAACTGAGCATTAAACAGTTACAGATTGAGGCTAAAGCATAGTTAAAAGAGCGTTAAAAAAAATTTTTCAGGCTCTCTAAAACAATATCTCAAAATATTTAAGTACTGTATATCACTGTGCAGGAGAGCAAGCAGTATTGGCACGCAAAATGCCCTTTAGGACTCGGAAGCTGGCCAGTGGTTGATTCTCTTTTGGAGGATAGCATGGTCCACTGTCTGTCACGTAGGCATAAGGAAATCGTAGCACCCACAGTCCATCAGGGGGCAGCACAACCTCTGGTTTCTCAGGATGGAAAATGGGACAAGGAGGGGGCCCAGGTTGAACCTGTTTGGAACAAAAACAATACAATACATAAAGTGCTGCATAGATTACTTGCTGTTATGTCATCATTTATCTCTGTTTCATACAGTGTTGGATTCAAGACTGGACAAGACCAAAGCCAGACATGGCCAAGTACATAAGACGACAGAGACCAGGAGCTCAGATGTGCTCATTTGCTGGTCATAGTATCTTTCTAACTTAACATGATTTGAGGACATATCAAGGACATAGATATCATACTTTCTGCAACCAAATAACTGTGTATTACATATACTTGTGGTATATTAATTTGAACTGAAGATGAAGTATTTTGAAATATAATAACCTGAAATTTATAGGCATTGTATCACTAACACTATATAACCATACAGGCAGATTTACATTTTGTCTTGTAGGCTGAAATAGAGACAAGACAGATTAAAATTTCACTTGAGTTTATGAGACACAACATTATTTTCTACACCTAGCTAAAATTATACAAGAATCTAAACAAATGCAAAAGTACCCTCTCTGAGGAACTAAACGTTAAATCAAGCCATTACATTACAATACATTTAACTCATTTAACTGAGTGGATCTAAGAAATTTTATTTAATTTTATTTAATTAATAGAAAATTGGTTGCTGGGCAGTATCAACAACATGGATTCACAAAATTTGACTATTTACCTGTGGGCTAAGAATAATCTCAATTGGTCCATCAGGAACCACAACAAAGAGACGAGCCATCTGAGCATAGTGAGGTTTGATTCCTCTGCCCTGGGCAGGAGAAGGAATGTACAGGGGCATGTCCGAGTTCAAGGCTCGAGTGGCCGGCTCCTTGGGCCCTCCCTGTCCAAGAACCTTTACTACTTTATCTGGTCCAGAGCTGAGGAAACGACGACCCCTGCTGTCCTCATACTCAAAACCCACATACACACGCAAGACATCGTCACGCCTTCTGCTGCGTCCGATTCCGACAGAGCCCCGTTTCCCAGCAGGCACTTTATTGGGAGCTGGCCATGATGAGGCTCCACCATCAAGCTCTGTGGAGCTAGCATCATCCTCCGAGCGGCTTCGAATCACCAAGTCCCATGGCAGGAGAAATGCTGAGCCAGGTAGGAAGCCAGGCTGCTCTAAACCTACAAGGGTGTTATAAGACTTAGCTGGCCCAAGCTTGACCAATGACCAGCTGGAGAACTTAGGAAGAAGCCCTTTAGGACATCCAGAGTGGAGCATGCCAGGTAGATACTCCACAGTGGAGGCCTGTCTGTCAACACTTGGTCTCTTCTCATGGCCCTCGACTCCATCAGCATAAGCACCCAGGCTGTCCGTCGATTGGCCAAGACTAAGTGCGAGGCTTAGACTTGTGCTCTCTCCTGGTGTGTGTGTCACACTCTCTTTTTCTTTGAGACGTTCAGTATCAGACGTTGGCACATCTGGAGGTCTGGTTGCATCATCACAGGCTGGTGCTGGGTCTGATGTGCTGGCCTGGAACACGGGGAAGTTTATCCTCTCCAGTTTACTACAGCACTTCTCCTCAAGCATCTGAATAATGGCAAAGAGAATTACAAAGATAAAGAGATGTTAGGAAAAAACACTTTCAGTCATCCACGCCATTTTAACATGTTTGGTAGTAGAAGTTTAGACAAACACAATAACTTACTATTTTACTTACTATAAAAAGACAAAGAGGCTAACAATCCCACCCGAAAGTTGATTATATTTTTATAACAGCATGCCTTGAAGTATAATACCCCTTTTATACCTGAGCATTTTTATGACTAAAATTTATGGCACAGAGTTACAGTAACCAAGTATATTCAAAACTGTGCTGTGAAATGTCCAGGAGACCAATTAGTTCCTGTTATCACCCTGGTCCTGGAATACCCACAATCCTGCACATTTATGGCTGTTCTCCTTGGTCCCAAGACACCTGATTAAACTCATCAGCTAATTAACAGTCTTTCCTGGTTGGCAGTGGGTGTGTTCAAGAGTTGTGCTTTGGAAGAAAACAGCTATAAACAGTCACTCCATAACCTGGCATTTTTTTCTTTCTTAATTAAACAAAAAAAAAAAAAAATACAGCTCAATACAGCCTCTGTGCTGAAGACTTTCCCCTGGCAGAAAACATACTGAATGTAACAAAGTGTTGATACTCCAGGCTCCTTCCTACTATAACACTGTCCTTAAGAACTTGAGAATCATGCTCTGGTGCAAACATGTGTATAGCCCCATTAACATTACATTTCATATAGGTTTATGGTCAATATATTTCCAAATAATTCTACAGACTAAATAGAAGTCATAGTTGGCAGTCTGGATGTCAAACGGGTCTTCTCGAGGGGCTTGCTTCCTGCCACAATTACACGAACTTGTTGAGCGTCCTCTGCTGTTGTGATAAAGAATAGGAGGGTTGTGATCCACTTCAGGCTTCTCTCCTATACAAAAACAATAGCATTTTTGTTACATTATATATTACGTATGCCAATGAATTTTTTTTATTGAAGTCACACACTCTTGTTATTATTATTATTATAATTATCTCCGATCATAATCACTCAAGATTTTTTTCCATTTTATAACTGCACACTTATTCAATTGCTGCTACTGCTACTTTTGCACACTTGAAACTGTCACCAACTGCTGCACATTCTTTTGGCACTGTGTGTCCTATACTGTTTTGGGCTGATTTTGTATTGTCTGTCCAAATACAACAAAACAGTGCTAAGGACAGAAAGTTAAATCATGGTCACAACTACGTCTTCCAGCAGGACTATGATTCTAATCATACCTCACAAGTAAAGTAAGAAAGAAAGTAAAAGAATTAGGATGACCATCACAAACCTTGACCTGAATCCCATAGAATAGGGGAAGCTTGTGAAAGTGTTTGATTCAAAATCAAGCAATTGAAATTAATGCCTCTAAATACTGACAAATTGTATGTAAACTTTGACCCACTAAAAATCTGATAAAATAAAAAAAAATCTAAAATAAAATCTGAAATAAATTTCTCTTAGCTATTATTTTGAAATTTGAAATGGAACTAAAGTATGGATCTTCTAGATAAAAAAATCTATTTATTGCTTTAATAGCAGTGTGGACATTCTGTGCATAAGCTGAGCATTATATTTGTCTAATTAATAGTCAATGCAAGTTAGTTAATGCAAGTCTTTATTAAGGTGTATTAAACCATTGTGTTTACCTGGTTTGGGCAGCAGGTGAAACTTGTGCACACAGTGCTGATCAGTGAGACTGCGCTCCTCACAGAGCTGGTGTCCATTACTCCAGAACTTGTAGCAATCCTCGTGAAGTTGTAAGGCATAGCGTTGGAAGGCTACTCCCCTGGCGTGTTGACTGTAGACCCGCAGTGCCTGAGCTAGCTGGTTCTTATGCACTGTAGTAGTGTAATTGTGTGGCAGGTTGGACTGATATGCACTGTGAGCCAGCGGCAATGCCTTCTGACACCTGTTTTCTGAGAATTTTGCATCTGCATCCAGGAAACCTTCAAGAACCTTAAGCTGACCCTGCACTTTAAGGAAAAGTTCTGCCATGTCATCTTCACTGTTCTCTATCATGGCTTGGGACAGCCTAGAGGCTACACGAATCCATTTGGAGTAGGTGGGTAACTCAAAATGAGAAGGCTGTGGGTTTCGTCCCACGCTGTCGTCAAAGCCTTTCTTGCTCAGAACAAGTTCTACATGCTGCCAAAGAAATTCCTTCAGATTACAGTCCACTAACTGACCTCCCAGTGAAGAAAGACCACTATTCTCCATATTAAACAAGGGATGCCTGTTAGAGTGCCGCATCTGTTGGTATCGCCGGGCAGGTGTGCCAGGGTCAAACTCACGCAGTGCACAGTTTGTCCGCAACTGCCCAAGCAGGGAACCGATCGGATCTTCATCTGGTCCCGGAACCACATAGACAAAAGCCTGATTTGCAGGCACGGTGAAGAGACAGTTGCTGCTCTGGTTGGTGAGGACTCTGCTCTTACGGAATATTCGGTAGATCTGATCTTCTAATGCATGTTGTAGGCGTCTCCTTGGGGAGTGTTTCTTAGGCTTGTCTACTCCTGTGCCCTCATTGCTAGTACCAAGTCCAGATGCACTGGTCCTCAGTGCCCCATTCATCTGAAACACAAACAAGAGACGAGGAGGACAGGGCCGGCAGTTCATCTTCCATTCTTTTGACACGGGGCAATCCTTTATGGCACCACGGAGTAAAGGTAGCGTTTTCTGGCGCAGTGCGTCCAAGGCACGGAACAACCTGTCATAAGTGACATCGAAGGAGCAGGTAGGATGAACTAGCAGCAGAATGTGGCATAGTGAGAAGAGATAGAGCAGCTGAAGGCAGTGTTCTTTCTCAGCTCCTTTCCAAAATTCGTGCGCTTCAGCGTGACCTAGACCCGACGTTAGAGAATCACACGCCCGCAGAAGCTGTCGGTTGTCGAAAATAGACGTGAGGACCAAATACAGCACACGGTTTTCCTGGTTATAATATGCTTTGATAGAGCTCCGTTCATCCTGACTGTCCGTCTCATCGGTGTCAAACAGGGAAAAGACGTGTTTGTCTGACAATATGTTTATAAGAGACTCCTTGGAACATCCGGCTTGCACAGCACTTTTACCAAATATGCCCAATATACACACGCCTTCATCTTTGTAAAGGGAGTCCTCAATTATGTCTGACTGTAGAAGTGCGCCGATATTCACAGGCAGCGCCATTGCTACTAAATACAATCTGAAACATTGGAGTAGGCGGGCTTCCCGTGATCATCAACTAAAAGTATCCGTGCGGAAACATGAGACATTTTATGCACTGAATTTTAAGTTCCTAGAAACACAGCATGTGCTTGTTGCTGGTTGTCAGGATGTTTCGTAAATAAAAACATCTAATTATTGATTACTGAAACATTAACACACAGGGCCACGTTTTTATTTGTCATCTACTACGTTTAGTTGAAATTAGAAAAATAGACAGAAGTTATTTAATAATCTTTTAATTCAGGAATTGCATATTGTATGTATACACATTCTAACATCATATTTAGGTACAAAATGAGGCATCAAGAAAATACTAAAAACATTTAAACCAATTTCTTAAATGACATATTTATAGCCCGAATATCATTGCTTGGCTGTGCAAATCATGCTCTTTCTTTAGGATTTGCCCAGTAGCAGAGTATCTTGCTCAGTGCTGCTTCTGTTAGCCCCAGCATCAGCAGCTCTGTCAGACAGTTTCACTTACATAAACTACAGTATGCAAACCAGTCTTGGAAGCAAAAAGATGTTGGCAGCCACCATGCTAAAAAAAAAAAAAAAAAAAAAAAAATCCAGCTATATCTGAACAGGTATCAGCTACCAAAACACAGGGATAGCAGGTCAAACTGGTACGCCATTTCGGTCTGCTGGTAAGTTTTCCAGCTGCCTTTTCTGTCTAAATTGATGAATAAATATTTGAGATTTTCCCCATTATTACAGTCGTTTTTTTTCTTTTTTTTAAATTTTTTTTTTAGTAAAATAGCTTGTCTATAACATTGTTAGTTGCAGTAACTTAGATTTTATCTACCAGCTTGACTGGAGTAGCATTGGGCAGCATTTGCCTGCTTTTGTCCATTGGGCCACCAAGACCAAAAAACTCTTGTCAATATTGGTCCAACTTTGTAAGGGTTTTTGTTAAAAGTGTTCCTTTGCAGAATGTTGGAGAAGCATTGTATTGGGAGGGCCAGCATCGACACCTAAAATGGTTATTGTGCCAACAGTTTGCTTCCTGACATTAAACCATATTTTAGTATGAACTGTTTTCTCTGTGCAGTTCCAATATATCAGTTGTATCACCTGAACTTGCAATTATTGTAGCAATAAACCAAAAAACCCTAATTACTAGTGGCAGTATTGGATAATATAGCAGTACAGTAAAAGACTCAATAGCTCATTTATTCCATCCAGTCCCCTCTGAATGTATTGAAATGACAAGGCCAATTCTTTTGTTTTTGCTACAACCTGAAGACATTTATGTTTCAAAGAGCAGAGCAGAATTTCAGCTTTCATTTTCTAATATATTAGCAATATTAATGTATTAAAGAACATTACACCTGAACTGATCTATTTTTCAAGTGATCAAAAATATTAGAACATGTTAGCGACAGCTGTGTCTTGTTGCTTAGGTGTGCCCTGTTAGAATAAAAGTTTAAAACAATTAATACCTCTGAATGGTTTGAAATCAGGGTTTTGCCTGTGAAGAGTACATTTGCTCATGAGAGTCTATGGAAGAAAAGCAAGCCAGTTTGAAGCTCAGAAAACAAAGGAATCAAGCAGAGCAACACAAATCAACCATTACACAAGCATTTGGCATAACCAATGCAACAATTCTAAAGTTCTGAAAAAGAAAAAAAAAACACTTGTGTAACCACTTGTGAGAGCTGTGAAGTCTGTGACATCACCAATAACCTCCATAGTGCAGGGGTGAAGGTATCACAATCCACATGAAAAGTAGTACAAGATACTGTACAGGATTGTGACACAGACATTAACATACCAAGATTGACCTCTACCAAAGTGATGGAAAGGTCAAAGTGTGAAATGAAAAAAGGACCTGCCCATGATCTAAAACATACAGTCATCAGGAGATGTTGTCATGACTTGCTTGGCTGCATCTGAAACTAGTTTATTTTTCTTTATTGATGATATAACTCATCAAAGCAGCAGAAGATAGCAGCAGGTAGCAGCAGAATGAATTCAGAAGTTTACATAGACATCCTGTCTGCAAATTTACAGAGAAATGCATCCCATTGGGAGGAACTTCATCATGCCGCAAGACAGTGATGCAAAACTCAATGCCAACACAAAAAGGACCTTATTATGTGGAACATTTTAGTCTGGCCAGGTCAATCACCAGACCTTAACCCAATTGAGCAGCATTTCACTTCCTGAAGAGAAGACTTAAGGGAGACCATGAAATAACATCAACTGATAGAAGCCGCAGGACAAGCCTGGGAAAGAATGATGCAATAGTTTATCAGGAGGTGTCAGTGGGCTGCCAGCTTGAAGCAAACTAATTTTTTTTTGCAATTATTGCAAACAAGTTAAGTGGTTAACTACCTGTTTCTATACTTTTGCTCACCTAAAATTGTGAAGTCACCATGTTGGTGCATTTTGTTTAACACATGTAGATGTAAGTATCAAGAAATAAAAGTTTAATTTCTGATCTATCATCTCCCTAAACCAATTGTCTTCAGCGTATAGTAAAAATAAAAAAGTGGCTTAACTATACTTTTGGATGGATTGTGCAATACTCAGTGAGATCACATTAAAAAGAAAATCATTAAAATGTCTGATTTCCTGAAGTCCTGGTTTCAGCTTTTGGCATTCAGTGGTTATGATTCCACAGGGAAAACACCCTGTATAAGAAATAACAAAAATAAACAGGCTCTGATTAAAGAATACTGTCACTTTTAACACTTTGATTATATAAGTATCTTAACTTATATATACAGTTTATAAATATATATATATATATATATATATATATATATATATATATATATATATATATATATATATATATATATACACACTTACCTGGCTGTTGTTTTCCAAAACATTGCCCATTACTGCACTAATGTGTGAATGTTTCTCAACATTTTCTTTGTTCTCACTCAGAGGCGTATCACTTGGAGTGCTGAAAAAATAAAACATTGTATTTCTAAAAAAAAAAATCCTTAAATAAAAAATGCAAATCTTTTGTGCTCAAGGTACTTAAACTAAAATGCAGATTAAATTTTAGATTAGCCCATAAGACATAATATTGTTTGGGGATCTGAATTCCAGTGGTACTTTTGCATTTCATATACTTCTAAAAATTCCATTTAAAATAGTTCTACAATAAACACGGTCAAAAGAAGATAGTTACTGCACATAGATAATCAGATAGTGACTGTTCACACAGATAATAGATCAACAGTTGACCCTTTAAAGTTTCTTTCTACAAGCAGGTGATTCTGATGAGTGTAATTGAGATATTGGGGAACATGTTCTCTGAGACATTTGATCCTGGTCCAGCTGCAAAGAAGCAGAAAGCATTTTGGTGCGAAAACAAAGATAAAAAAAAAATGTGTGAGTTGAGGTTGCCTGTGCCAAAGTCAACATTGACATGATGCAGTTCACATGCTGGTCAGTATGAGAAGATACAACGTGTGTACAAGTTTGTGCATGTGACTAGAATACTCTCCTCAGTCAGCCAAAGTCTTTTAATGTGTCACATACCTATGTTATGGTAGTTTAGTGATTCCACTTATTTTGATATGCTAAATGTCCAAGTTTCAATGGTTTTGTGGTTATAGTTTATTTTGTGGTGATGTGCAAATGAGGCCATGTGACCCATGATGCAGTTCTACACATTGAGTGAGGGTACTGTTATCCCCATAATGCAATTCTTCACACTGTGCTGATCATTTTGACGTAAAACATGGTTGCAGCAGTTTGGTGATTACACTTAATTTAAGGCCTGTTGGGTCCTGCTACTGATTTCTCAATGAGTATGTATTGGGGAAAGTTGATTAAGAATTTCACAACACATACATGGGATGGTGAGAAACGTAATTGTTCACTCCGTCCCACACATAATTCTGAGTGATTTGCGGTATGAACCATATGAGTCATATGTTGTGGGACTAGATAGGTGCTAAATATTTCCTATGGAGATGGAGTAAATATAACCAGTATATCTGTTTGTCTGTTGGCTCCCCTGGACACATTTTACTAAAATCTTATGCAAAGGATGTGGAATTAACTGTCAAAAGTGATTTCTCAAATTTCTGCACCAAGCTGAACACTTGGACATCGTTCATATCTTAGTCACTTATGGTGTATAGGTGGCTGGAATAATGTAACTTCCCTGGTATTTCCTACGAAAACTCAATATGTGAATGCCGTGTCCACTTCCAAAGACCTATGAAAGAATTTGTCTGAGAAACGCATCATGATTGATTTTTACATGTGGGAACCTTGTAGAAAGCAAATGAACAGTAATCCCAAATGAAGATTCAATTACCGGTCAATGTGGACTTTTCTAAGTTGCAAGTGTAGTTTCATGGGGCTTTTGCTTGGTGATCTATATAAAGAAACAAAGAACAGGAATATGTTTTAGAAGGACTACACAAACAAATCAGTCAAATAATCAAATCACTTTAAGCAATATTGGAACCCAAGCACAAGTCCATTGTGTTTAGTATAAGAGTGTCATGGCTGTGGCTTTCTACTAGCCAATTGTTATCATTACATTGTTCAAATATATAATGCCAACTGATAATAATTTTGTTATTGTTTAGCTCAATTTTACATCCCTATGTCTGAACCTGACAGAAAGATGTGGATTCGAGACTCATTTACTGCTGTGTGTCTTGTTAATTAAGGTAATATAAGTGTCTTACTGAACTCACCTGCCGGAGCTACGCCTCTTTGCTGATAGGGTGCTGCATTGAACACGTCTTAAACGGACTTTCTGCAGGTCTGATAGAGTGACAAGAGGGGCTCGTTTTCCATCCGGAGAAATCTGCATAAAACTCTCACTATGAGGAGTTCTTACAAACAGCTAGTTCAATGACAAGGTGACAAAATAAGGTATGCTTCCTCACCCAAACTTTATTATTAGCAGTTACTTTTCTGAGCTTCACTGCCTGTAGGTCCTTAAGAGTCACTGTAACATGTCGATCAACTTTATCCTGAATGGATAGAGTGACCAAGGTTAGTAAAAACAATACAAGTGTCATTGGCCCTTTCACTTCATCTGTAAACTGCTGCTGTGAAATAATTAGTAATGCCACAAAGAGAAATAATGATTTTTTTTTATAAACCATGCATTAGTACCTGCAATGATGAGTGACTAGTCCTACGTTTAGGTACAAATGGCAGTCTTTGTGGCACTGGAATGGGTGGCGGAAGTGGTGGAGGTGGAGGAGGAGGAGGCGGACAAAGAGGAGGTTGCTGGGAGGGATGAAGAGCAACAGAGCTGTGTTGGTGGTGGTGCATGAAAGTTGTACCATGGCAGCCAGAACATCTTGGTTCAGGAGGTAACTTTAAAAAAAAAATTCATAGATTGAAGCACAACAAAGACAAGAACACAATACTTATCGTATGTATAATTATACAGTATCTCACAAAAGTGAGTACACCCCTCACATTTTTATAAATATTTTATTAAATCTTTTCATGTGACAACACTGAAGAAATGACACTTTACTACAATGTAAAGTAGTGAGTGTACAGCCTGTATAACAGTGTAAATTTGCTGTCCCCTCAAAATAACTCAACACACAGCCATTAATGTCTAAACTGTTGGCAACAAAAGTGAGTACACCCCTAAGTGGAAATGTCCAAATTGGGCCCAATAAGCCATTTACCCTCCCCAGTGTCATGTGAACTGTTAATGTTACAAGGTCTCAAGTGTGAATGGGGAGCAGGTGTGTTAAATTTGGTGTTGTAGCTCTCACACTCTCATACTGGTCACTGGAAGTTCAACATGGCACCTCATGGCAAAGAACTCTCTGAGGATCTGAAGAAAGAATTGTTGCTCTACATAAAGATAGCCTAGGCTATAGGAAGATTGTCAAGACCCTGAAACTGAGCTGCAGCACAGTGGGCAAGACCATACAGCGGTTTTACAGGACCATGGTCGACCAAAGAAGTTGAGTGCACGTGCTCAGCGTCATATCCAGAGGTTGTCTTTGGGAAATAGACGTATGAGTGCTGCCAGCATTGCTGCAGAGGTTGAAGGGGTGGGGGGTCAGCCTGTCAGTGCTCAGACCATATGCCGCACACTGCATCAAATTGGTCTGCATGGCTGTCGTCCCAGAAGAAAGCCTCTACTAAAGATGATGCACAAGAAAGTCTGCATACAGTTTGCTGAAGACAAGCAGACTAAGGACATGGGTTACTGGAACATGTCCTGTGGTCCCCAAGATAACCTTATTTGGTTCAGATGGTGTCAAGCATGTGTGGCAGCAACCAGGTGAGGAGCACAAAGACAATTGTGTCTTGCCTACAGTTAAGCATGGTGGTGGGAGTGTCATGGTCTGGGCCTGCACGAGTGCTGCCAGCACTGGGGAGCTACAGTTCATTGAGGGAACCATGAATGCCAACATGTACTGTGACATACTGAAGCAGATCATGATCCCCTCCCTTCGGAGACTGGGCCACAGGGCAGTATTCCAACATGATAACAACCCCAAACACACCTCCAAGACGACCACTGCCTTGCTAAAGAAGCTGAGGGTAAAGGTGATGGACTCGCCAAGCATGTCTCCAGACCTAAACCCTATTGAGCATCTGTGGGGCATCCTCAAACGGAAGGTGGGGAAGCGCAAGGTCTCTAACATCCACCAGCTCTGTGATGTCATCATGGAGGAGTGGAAGAGGACTCCAGTGGCAACCTGTGAAGCTCTGGTGAACTCCATGCCCAAGAGGGTTAAGGCAGTGCTGGAAAATAATGGTGGCCACACAAAATATTGACACTTTGGGCCCAATTTGGACATTTCCACTTAAGGGTGTAGTCACTTTTGTTGCCAACGGTTTAGACATTAATGGCTGTGTGTTGAGTTATTTTGAGGGGACAGCAAACACTGTTATACAGGCTGTACACTCACTACTTTACATTATACATTACTACATTGTAGCAGTGTCATTTCTTCAGTGTTGTCACATGAAAAGATTCTCACTTTTGTGAGATAATGTATATAATAGGTCTGTGATACTGTATATTACAATGATCAGTGTCATTTTAAAACCAACAGTTATATTTGCATGCAAATATAATTATATTTATTAAGTTATATTTGCATATTTGCGTGATTAATTCTTTGGCATTTGCACTTCTGCATTTGTACAGTATGCTCTTTTGTGGAAATTTAACCTGATAGGACAATGCACAGGACTGCACTGCTGTCCCTCAATTGCTCAGTTGTATAAAACTTTAGATAAATGTAAAATGCTTTGGATAAGAGGGTATGCTGTAAATATATTACATATTTCTTTACATATTATTAGGACATGCATGCTTTTGAACTGCCATATTATATGTTTAAAAATCATTTTAATGAAGGTTGGTATATATTGGCACTTTGTATATAAAATCAACCATAGGTTTTACTAACCAGAGCATTATTACGCAGTAGCTGTAATTCCTTCTGAAGCTCCTCCACCTTCTGATGAAGAATTTCTACTCTCTGGGCATAAACTCTCCAGAAAAATAAAACACTGCAAAATCCAGGCAGCATCTTTAAAAAAGATTAATAGGAATTAGGAAGTTGGTTACATCTTTTTGCAGTGGTTGAAGGCATATTTATCATCACATACATAAAACACTTACCTGACTGATTCTGTGCTGACATTGTTGCATAAATTTTCCAACTGCATTCAACAATGCAGTTGCACTTCTTGGAGAGGAGTATAGTCTCTCAGTGTTCTTATTGCAGGTTTCTACAACCAACTCCTTATTACTATAACAACAGTGAAGTCATAATAAAATTATAATCCTAACTTCATACATGACTAGGGTGCTCGTATTCAACATTATACCAGAAGTTTTGACTATGTACTACTGGGATTCTGTACTTACGAGTTTACTTGACCGTCAGATGCCGAGGTTAATGACTTCTTGGCCTTCATGGCCAAACTTCGACTGCTACCATTTTTTTTCCTGCTCTTCTGAAAGTGTTTGCTTAGTCGCTAAGAAATAATTAAACATAATTAAAAGCAGTTAACATACTGGTATTACTACTGTCGTAGCAAACTGTTAAGCTATGCAAATTAAAACAGAAACGATACAGAAGCGAGAAAAAACCTGTTTGCATTATTAAAGAAATAGTATGACCATCATGGTCTATAAATTAAATCCAAATAAATAAAAACGATAAATAACACAGTAAGCATACCCTGAAACCAGCCATTTCAGGCAGCTGTCCACCGCTGGATTTTCAAAAACACATCCGGAATTCTTTTTAGCCAACCAGAGAGCGCTTTACTAACAGCTCCGGAATCTCCAGCTTTTGATTGGTTCTTGATGGTTGGCTCTTTTTTTTTTAACAACTGGCGGAAGTTATAAACCATCATTTAGTTACAATTTTTATTCTTGCGAGGAAATATAGGCGACATTGTGATACAGCAGTTATTAACTTTATTAATTAATTACATGTCTCACATGTCGCTGGGGCGATGTTTACGCTCCCCCAGCGGCTGAATCCGGTTTAGCCGACCAACTCCCTTGGCACTGTAACGGCAGCTGATATAGATGAGAATCGCAGCATTGTTACTGATATGGGAACGAGTTATGTTTGTGAGTGTGTGTGTTGTCCTGCACTAGGTGTAGATGGGCTATTGTTTTAAGATAACACCTTAATTGTGATTTGTTCTTGTGTTCTTGTGAAGTTTTACTTGTGGGTGGCGATTTAACCCCACTACTTATAGCGGGTACAGAACAACTGCATGCTGCTTTTGGAAAGTATCTGTGTGAGTTAATAGAGACACATGATTTGTGTGACAGCTGGAGAGATTTTCGGAAAAACTTGAGGCAGTAATCATGCACTGCATGCTGTTAATTAATTCACTGCTTTAGACGTTGTTAATTTTAGAGTGTGTTTTATGTTTATCTTATAAAGCCATCTCTTTGCAGCAGTCGTGCGATGTGGCAAATGAAGATATTTTTCAACAGTATACTTATAATCGTATCAAAACAACCTATTTTAACATTATCCGCGAGACATATAGAAATTTATTTAAATACCATTGTGTTTCCAATCAGTTTCTAATAATAAAATGTGGGCCTACAAAAACCTTGGTGATTACATATGAGCATGTAAGGGGTTTGTAATTTTTAGACCTGGAAATCAGCCATGTGAGTGATAGACTGGCTGCATGTGTCAGAAATCTAATGAGATGTTGCTGAAGTGTTGTTTGTGCTTAAAGGAATGTCAAATCAGCACAAAACGTGTAATAAGTTTGATTAAAACAAAATTAAGTTGTACTCAGCTTTATCAAGTCAAGTCAAGAGGCTTTTACTGTCATTTCATTCAGGGGAGTACAGGATCCAGTTGCAGAGGGAGGAGTTCAGGCCCAGCAGTCTCAGCTTTTCGATCGAGTCCTGATGGTGTTGAATGCTGAACTGAAGTCCATGAACACCATTTGTAAATGTGTGTTCTTTTTGTTCAGTTGTTTTAAGGGCCAGATTGAGGGTAGTGGTAATGGCATCAACTGTGGAGTGATTGGGGCGACATCTGCATGGTGGGTCTTGATGTGCTTCATGACAAGCCTCTGGAAGCACTTCATTCTTTATGCATGTAGGAACAACAGTGAAATGTTGTAGTTGTCCATGAAAATATAAACTAGCTGGTCTGCACATTTCTTGAACAGTCTGCCAATAATGTTGCCTGGTCCAGTAGACTTTCGTGGGTTAACTCTGCATTCTACACATGCTCACATAATATGCTGATGACCTGCTTTTCTACATCTTAGACTGTTTATCATGCATTAATATCATCATCTATATAATTTAGGTAATTTTTCAGTTTCCATGGTGAACATCTCTAAAAGTAAGTGTATGCCTGTGAATACACAAGCTAGGCATATACCTAATACTGCTCTCCCTTTCTGAATGGGTTTAAATATTTGGGTATCAAAATTATACAGACTGTTCATCCAAAATTCATATATTTATTTTAATGCCTCCCCATTGGTTTATCCTTGGCTTTTTTGTATGGTAGATAAGCTCATTTCTAGATTCACATAGAATGGGAAAGTTCCAGGTATTCAGGAAGAGTATCTTTAGAAACAAGTATTTAGCTCTTCTGCTTTGGTAATTTTAATAATTCATATTCCAAATTCAAGTTTAATTAGAGAGATCCTTTTCCTCCCAAAAGGAATTTCATATATGTTTCTTTGTGACTACCAACAACCCCTCATTTTTAGGTAAATCTTCCTTCGAAGTCTCTGGCAGATTCTCAACTTTTAAAAAAACACCTTTCCAATTGTATGGCTTTATATCATGAATATATTTAATACTCATGTCTATAAACAATATAAAGATCAGGAACATCAGGAATAATTAGGAGAAAGAGCCTGGAATAAAATTTTCAGATGGAATTTGGAGCAGTGCACCACAAAGAGTGAATGGTAGTACCTTTGTGCACAATTACATTTAATAAAGTTTAAGGTTCTGTACCGTTTGAATAGACTCTTTCAGTGCTAATTTTATAAGGCTTGTATAAAATGTCATGTACCTGTAACAGATTTAAACCACATGTTTTGGTCTTGACCTGATTTGATTATTTATTAGTTCACGGTAAACAACACCCTCTCTAAAGTTTGCGATGTACAACTGAAGCAGTGTGCTAAAATTAGTAATTTAGTGTTCCAACTAGTGAATTAAATTTGACTCATAGGCACATCATTGTTATTGCATTTGAATCCTTACTGGCTCAGCTACAACTCACCTAAAGCTGTGTATTGGTTTCAGGATTTGATGTTATTTTTGCATTTAGAAAAGACTGAATATTTAATTACAGGTTCACAGGTTCCTTATTATTATGTCTTCTTCTTCTTCTTATTATTATTATTACTATTTCCTACCACATGATTACTCACTGTGGATAATGTTGTGGTTTAATGTTGTTGCTGGGAAGTAATGTTGTTGTCTTCTGTTATTAATTGCAATATTCCTGGTACACCTCTCTAAATGGAGGACTATGTTCTTCCATTTAGCTATTTATTATATTCTTGCATATATACATAAGGGCAAGGCTCATGAAATTCAGCAGTGGAGTGACCTCATTGAGCAATGACCCCCTTGCCAAGGAATTAGTGCCTATGAACTCAGAAACTACACTGACCTAACAGTTTCCCCACAAGCCCTTAGTTGTTGTTGTAGAAAGGACATTATTTAGTTACATTTACATTATTTACTGTCCAGTGTCACCCAAATGAGGATGAGGTTCCTTTCTGAGCCTGGATCCTCTCAAGGTTTCTCCCTCATATCATCTCAGGGAGTTTTTCCTTGCCACCGTTGCTGCAGGCTTGCTCATTATGGATAAAATAGGGATAAAATAGTAACTTTTATTTAAACTATATATATATATTTTCCTTCTCTGTTTCTCTATTTCTGTAAAGCTGCTTTAAGACAATGTCCATTGTTAAAAGCGCTATACAAAGAAATTAAGTAAAATCAATTTATTATTAAGTTGTTTAATTACTGATTCATATGTCTCTGTACAAATAATTTTTGCATTTGTTCCTACAAATAAAAATGACAAATGTTTGCCGATTCTGTGGGTGAATACTGAATAAAAATTCCACGACACTTTGCATAAAGGCATACATAAAGGACCTTTATTTTATAATGGCGAATCCCGTGACTAACATGGTAGGGCGTTTGACATCATGCGTTGCCAAATAGTTGGTTCTTATTTACAATAGTGCACTAAGTAGGGTATACATAACGGACCATACGTCATTGGTACAGCAGGTTCAATGTGACTCCGTTTGGAATTGAACCATAATCATACGCCTCTGTTCTGGTCGTCTTCTACTGCTCAGAAGACACCCGTCCATCAAAGAGCGAACTAGCTTACAAGTTATATATTATTTATTTTCGAGCGAATAAATCGCTTTAAACCAGCTTGTTATAAAGATACAGCTATCTAGACTTCTTCAGTCAACAATCATTACGAAATGTTATTTAGCCCAAACTCTCTGACCGAATGTTTACAGGAATGGGAAGATCTCGAAAAGGACTATCAACAAGTTCAGGTGAGAGGGCAGCAATTTATTTACATTTTACAGCACCAAGTAATACCTTATCTGATGACTGTAGCCGGCTAGCTAGCGAACAATTCTTCTGCAGAGCTACAACGAGCCAGCTTGTTGTGAGCTAATAAAGTTCGTAATAGTGTTGGATAGCCAACTTAAAACTTAAAACATAATTCTAGTAGCTAGTCGTCGCGTGAAGGATCCTACAATCTACTCAACAGACTTCATGTCCCATCAAGTCCCGTCTAGCTGCACTAACTGAAAAAATAAGACTTCTTATTTTCCCTTCCGTATTTTGTTCCACGATGTACAATGCCGTGCCTGTAGATGGCGCCATGAAGCGTGCTAAATTATGTCTACAATCAAGTGAACGCTTTAGATAAACGATGAAAATTTTTTGTGTTGTTTTAAACACCTGACAGCTACATATTTAATATGTTTCATGTATGTTATAGATACTCACTATGAAACAGTTACTCTAGGAATTTTGAAAATGGCCCTGTGAACTTAGCATTTGAAACATACAGGCAAATGGCACTTTATGCCTATTCCCCATTGTCTCCTCATTTTCAAAATGTCTGAAAAAATTAACTGCTTATGAAAATATTTTAATGTGCTTTTCAGCGCACTTTCAGAAACCACAAAAACAGGACAACTCACAGCTTTCATGCCATCAAGTACAGGGGTGTGTGTGTGCGTGCATGCATGTCTCATAAGCTCTGCCAGCTATATCTCTCTCTCTCTCTTGCTGGTTACATGAGTCACTGTACTTACAAAGTCTATTTGTGGTACAAATAGACTGGTGGTAATAAGAAACAGGTGAGATTCTTCACACGCTACATGCTGGTTCAAACCACCTACAAAACAGTGGACTGTAACATCTTGTGGACAGAGCTCTGGAAGGACTAGTCGTTGGGAATAAAGTTTTTGATCCAACTGAATTATGATTTCCTTCCCAGTCCACCCAGTCTCTTCAGCTGTGGTATATAGCAGAAACTCAAACATGCTCACTGTGCTATAGAAGAGGAACCTTGGAGCATATACTGAGTGGTTGCACAATTGTACAGAGATCACATGTAGTATGTAACAGCCTGCATTTAGACAGATCATAACTTTTGTCAGAACAGGAGAGAAGCTGCAGCCTAACTAATTAACCATGTAGACTCCTAGCCCTGAGAAAATTGGATAGAAGATGTAAAAGTTAGAGGGCATGACAGGCAAGTGCCAGAGCCAGGGATGAAGTGCTCAATGTTAGCTACAGAGGCTTCACAGGTCAGTGTCTGTCCCTTGCTCTCACAGTGCTGCACATTAGGAAAGCTATGAGAAGTGCTACAGAGGCTGCAGAAAAGGTATCGCAAAGGATTATGTCCATGGGATGCACAAGGTAAAAGAGAGCAAACCCTGTTAAGTGAGCTAGCTACAATGACATCTTCATATTTTAGATAGGTTGAGATGAATGTTGATGTCAAGCACTAATGCAGGTATGGCTCTGGTTGTGTAAGATAGTTATGTTCTATAGCAATGAGCATGCAATAATGGTGCCACTTGGGCTTGCTACTGCCAAATTCACAAGTATATTATATTATTTATAATATAAATAATATTATTTAAAATTCCCACAATATAATTTCTTCATATTAAGGGTTTTCATATTTTATTTCACCTATTTATAAAGGCAATTGTCAGTTTTTAAAAATGAGGAGATGAAAGCATAGAATGTTTGTTAAGTTTAGAGAAAGTTTACCTGTTTGCAAAATGGCAAGTTGACAGGGCCATAATTTAAAATTTATATAGTATTTTTTTTAACTGAGAGTTTTTTTTTATCACACCTATTGCAATTGTGACATTTGGAGAAAATGGGGAGATAATGGCATAGGAATTAGATTCAGTTTGCCCGTATGAAACATTAACACAGCCATTACTCAAAATTCTTACAATAATATTTTATCCTAGTAAGTATTTATACAATACCTAAAACATATTTTCTGTGCAGTGTTCTCTTTTAAGTGCAGGATTAACTCAATTGTATAAGTAAATTTATTGCAATTAATGTAACCTACTATAGCCATAAGATCATCCACAAGGCCTGGATATTTAAAAGTTCTGGAACCAATAATGCTAATATGAAGGTGGTGAAAAAGAAGCCAACTTTTCCAGGAAAGTTATTAAATATTAATATAAGCACAGTGCCCTTTATCTAGATAAATATACTTTATAACTAGCTAAATAAGTTTCTTGATCATGAGATTTGCTGAGCTGTTTTTTGTATAATTAATCATCTTAAGTGTTTCTTGCATTTTCAGGAGACCCATCGGCTCTACAAACAAAAGCTGGAGGAGGTTTCCAAATTACAGAATAGCTGTTCAGCTTCTATTTTACGACAGAAGAAAAGCCTAAAAGAACTTTCAGCGTCACTTGAAGAGTAAGATTTACTTTGGCATTAACTGGTCTAACTGATGTTTGTTGAAGGGCTTTCTTACTTAAACTGTCACAGCCTGGTCAAATGTGTGCATAGGCTACTTAAAAGTAATGTGCATTTTCATTCACCTACAAAACAGATTTGCTTTTTTTTATTGTCTATTTCTTCAGATGCAAACAGAAAGGGAGCCCAGAGGACATAAGCACTATAGGTTGGATTCAAGAATCAATGAAAGAAAGACCAAATGTCTTTTTCGAGATGGAGGCCTTCCTGCCCAAGAGAAATGGGTAAAGTAAACGAGAGGCAGCCACATCTTCAATACACATTATCAGATATTTAACTAGGAAGCATGACAGCATTGTTGACTTACTGATAGCTGCATCTATGAGACATAGGCTGTTGTATGCAAAATGATTTAGGTATAGGTTTTTGATTACATAAGAGGTTACTGTCCTGCAATTCTTTTGCTCACTCTGTTTCTAGGTTATACCTCAGTCTTGTGCTTGGAAATGTGAATGTTACCCTCCTTAACAAACAGGCCAAGTAAGTATTTGATCAGCCTTATGCAGCATTTTAAAACTTTTTTTCTAAATATGACTTTATGCATTTAGAACACATGTTTATTTATGCACATACTACTAGTACATTTTACAAAGATTTACATAATCTTTTACATAATTTTAATAAACTTTGAGTGTAAGGTCTTAATTTTGGGAAAAAAATAATGTGAAGAAAATCTTTTCTTTCTTAATGCCTTTCAGATTTGCCTATAAAGATGAATATGAGAAGTTTAAGCTCTATCTGACCGTTATACTTCTACTTTTCTCCTTTACATGTCGGCTTGTGGTCAGCTACAGGTATTTACAGCATCTTTTGTAATGCATTAGGTGGCTATTTTCTGTCCTAATTTATTTCAATCCCGACCACCTTGGTGTATTTCTGTTTTCTTTGTTCTTTGTGGAGTCAATAGTAATGGAAAGTCATGCCCTAATGTATGCAGCCTGTGAAAGGTACTAGTCTAGGACTTTCTAATGGAAGGATATACAGTATATGTAACCATGGTTATACAGCCAGGACCAGTTGATAGGCTGCACACATGAGGTCATGCTAATGGACACAGTGGGATGGCTTTGCTAATAATACTTAAAAAATATAAGACAATGGGAACTCCATTTTCAAAGGAAACCCTCCCTGGCAATCCTCATCTTGATCATGGTAACCACAGTTATATAGATAACTTAAAAATCTAGTAAATTCTTATAATACTGTTTTATTTGAGAGTACAAAAGAAACAACTCTTCACCCCATTCTTTATAAAGTCATTTTTGCATTTTTTTTTCCTTTTGGAAGAAATGAATGTTTATTTAAAAAAAAAATATTTTAAAAAACTATACCCGTTTCTTTCATTAACAGAGTGCTTGATGCCCTTTTCAACTTTCTGCTGGTGTGGTATTACTGCACATTGACGATAAGAGAGAGTATACTTATTAATAATGGTTCTAAGTGAGTAATATCTGTGTAATTGTTTCTCTTTCTGTCTGAAGTGAAAATACTAAAGGTAATATTTAGTGTTAAATCTTTTTTAATGCAGTAAATTGATGAACATTCAGCTTTTGAACTTGAGTTTATTTTGGTAGCATCTTGACCTCTGACCAGGGTTTTCTGTGTTCTTTGGTGTTGCAGGATTAAGGGCTGGTGGGTATTTCAACACTATGTCTCAACTTTCCTCTCTGGAGTAATGCTGACTTGGTAAGATTTGCTGTATCGTTTTCAGGACTGAGAAATTATGTATTTTAACTGTATTGGTTGTATAAAACATAATTTAACAGTAGATCTAAAGCAGACATATAGACATTATAGACATATTTATGTTATTTTTCAGATAAACTGCTATTAGCAGTCTAATATGTGATCATTTATATATTTGGTGAGGTCCAACAGTCTGAGTCTGAGTGGGGTCCACAATCTGAACTAGTGAAAATGCTTCAGTTTTGCATAATTTTACAAGTGTTATTATTGACCACAACTTGTAATTGTAACATAGAATATTTTCTGTTACACTACCTACCCCTTTTTTGCTTTAATGATAGTTTATACTCATGCTAGCATTTTTTATGCAATACCTTATGTATCTAATGTAAGTTTATGCAAAACCTTATGATAATTTTAGATCAAATCCAACAGAGTCATCTGAACGCATGCTTCAGTAGAAGAAATTAAACATGAGGAAAATCTGAACTTTTGTACAAAGCAGTGTACAACATGGTCAATATCACAAACTTTTAAATAGATAGGTTACCCATACAGTATATCCAGAGTAGGATAATAGCTAGTAAACCAGCTTCTTTTCTAGAACAAGGAATTATTGATGCCATCTGTTTGATCTGTTTCACAGGCCTGAAGGAGAACTCTACCAAATGTTCAGGAACCAGTTCCTGTCTTACTCTATGTATATAAGTAATATGGCTTCTTTTTACTCTCATTTCTATCAGAGTCATATTGAGAGGTTTTTCTGTATGTAACAAGGCACATTTTGCCCCTCACATTTCACACAGATTTTGTCCAGTTTCTTCAGTACTACTACCAGAGTGGCTGTTTGTACCGGCTTCGTGCCCTGGGAGAGAGACACAACATGGACCTCACAGTTGGTGAGATACAGTATGCTCTAAATGTTTTTCAGTATGCTAACACACATTCTGTTAGAAAATATAGGCATGTGTTTTAATTAAAGTTATGCACCACAGAAATATCAAGCTCTAATGACAGTAGGGGTAGGGCTGGGTATTGTTACTGGTGTTTTGCACATCAACAATTTTAAATATGAGGAAAAGTGGCAAGCATTACAGTACAGTCCAATATACCATGTACATACTTCTGGATACTATCATCAGTAAAAGTACTGATAGTAAAAAATACTATCATTCAGAAAAGATGCTTTTCCTTTTTCAAAATTCAGTGCATTGTACCACATTATCAAATCAGATTGCACCACAATATAACATGCCAATCCTGTGTGTGTCCTGATCAAACATTCTTGAATTGTATAATTGTTAAAAAAAAAAAAGCAGCATAGTTTTATTTTCTTTTTAATCATACTGTATGTACATGTTCTATCCTCAGAGGGTTTTCAGTCCTGGATGTGGAGGGGATTAACTTTTCTGTTGCCTTTCCTTTTTTTTGGCCATGTGAGTATCATAGTGGGTTTCTCGTCATTGCAAGTATGTATTCTTTGGACTTCAGTGGTTCAACATGCATAGTCTATGTGACCTTTCAGTAATAGTGTAGTAGATGGCAGCAATTGCAGTTAGAATATCATTTATACTAATAGTAGACTTCTGTCTGAAGGTAAATGTGTAGAGATGAAAACTATCAATCATTGATTTATTCATAACTGTGTTGTCCTGGTCAGGGTCCTGGTTTTGGGTCTCAAAAACAGAGAAACAGGCATATTTCACAGAAATAAACTTTGGAATAAATTTCCAATCCTTGCACAGAATTTGTGTAATGTAATGGAAGATCATACCAGTGTGTCATAAGATAAAGATTTTTAATATATGATTTAATGTATGTGACTTTTCTTATTTTCGTCTGTGTACTTTCAGTTTTGGCAACTCTACAATGGAATTACACTTTTCCAAATGGCTCAACTGCCAGAATGGAAAGAGTGGCAGGTAAAACATAAAAATACAGCAAAAAATGCAATAGTTCAAGCCTCTTTATGTTTTAGCTATTAATGGCCATTAGCATTAAACTGCCTTTAACCTGATCAACAATTTATTTTACAGTATATTATATTTTACAGTATATATAAAAAAAATAACAAAACTGAAACTCATTGTTCCAGTTTGTTGATCAACATAACAGAAGCCTTTGTTACATATGTTAAACAAAATACAGTTTCAGAGCACAGTTTTGTCAGAGTGCATGTTCAGCCATGATATTGGCCCCCCGGTAGCAGAGAGGGTTAAGGGCCATGCTCAGTCAAGGGCCCAACAGTGGCAGCTTGGAAGTACTGGGGCAATTCTTGTCAGTACCTTAAAAGAAATTATATGAGAGCAATGCCGAGTTTTACTGGTTGAAATACAACCAATATCATGCTGTTTTTTGTGGTATTCTGTTCTTTTATTTTCACAGGTACAAAGTCTTATCATGTCCCTTTCTGTTGTACAGGTGCTTATGTGTGGCTCCACCTTTCTTGTGCTCTTTATGGGGAACTTCTTCACCACACTTGGTGTAGTTTACCAAAAATACACAAATCAGGAAAAAGCAAAAGAGTTATAAATGAAAACCAAATACTCCTGAAGTCTTTGTGCACAGAGAAATACATATGTTGTTTATTTGTTTTGGTGTAAATGTGCTTAATTGTACGGTATATTATTGTGTGAGGTTTTAAGTATCAGTACAGCAGTTATAATGTGTTTTTTTTTTTTTAATTTACAGATTTTAATTTCAAATGTATGCATAAAATGAAAAAGTTAATGGTCAATGCAGAGTTTTCCAGTTTCTTTTCTTCTGGTTGGTGGACTGGCTACTGACATCCTATATAGGATTTATTCCTGACTCAGTGTTCATGCTATAGGCTCCGGATCAACTGTGACACTGACCAGAATAAAGCACTTACTGAAAAAGTATACTTGTATGTATGTATGTATGAATGAATGAATGACAAAAATATTGAAAAAAATATTGAATGCAGCTTCGTATGCTGTGCCTTTAGGCTAAAATATTTTTATTTATTCATAATAGAAATTGCTGTCTGATAACTAAGGATGAAAAGTTTCAAGGTTAAATGTGTTTCTTAATATTTGACTCCAATGATTCCAATAAGTATCTGAATTTAATAATTACTTAGCTTAATAATATACCTTTTAGTTTAGGTATTGTTTTTATACGTTTAACCTTGAACAGCTTCATACTGTCCATTTACTTGCATGTGATATTCATACATCACATGTTCAGACTTTTATATAACCTATTTATTAAAAAGGTAATTGGTTAGCTCAGAGGTTTCTATCGACATGCAAACCTAGGTGATGTCTATTTATTTGTCAGAGGTTTTATTTAAATTTGCATGTATTAGCTTTTTTATTTGCTTGTCAGAGGTCAAATGTGTCTAAAATACTAGAACTTCGGCTAGAAACTATTTCTATCATACAAATTTTAAATTGTGCATGGGATTTTTTGATGAGTACTGATGAGTATTTTAATACTAAGAAAGTTTATTATATAATACACAAATTTAAACTTTGTAAAATAAAATACTTTGTATAATACAAGATATACAAAGAGTATAAAATAAACTCCACAGAAGATTTTAAGAGCATATAGTGGCCACACCACAAGATGCAAACTACACACAAGCAGTAAGAATCAGAAAGCTAAATTGGAATTCACAAAGAAGTAAACAGATGAGCTGCAAAAGTTTTTGAACTAAGACCGAAGGACCTGTGCATTTTTCGGAACATGCAAGCTCACTGGTTGAGCATGATGGTGGTAGTGTCATGGCTCTTGGGCTTGCATGGCTGCTCTTTAATGGACTCACTAATCTTTACTGATGATGTAACTCATGATGGTAGCAGTCTATTTTATTACAGGCAATTGCAAATCTAATTTGTAGGAACTTCATCATGCAGCTCATAATGTCCCAAAACACTCAGCTAACACAACAAAATAGCCCAACAGGGGAATGTGTGGAAGTCGAAATTCTGATTTTTTAAGTTTCATATTTTTTGTAGTATTGATTTTGTTCACGTTCCATTAGTGTAACCTTACGTAGTGTCTGGCTACCAGTTGTGTACTTGTGTGTTTATATGTTCCCTGTAGCACCTTCTGTATATTGAATATCAACATCTTTTCTCAAGTATATATCAAGTATATACAATTTTAAATCATATTAATTGAGGCCATTTTCAGTGGTTCAATAAAAACTAATTTGTTTGCAGCTGTAGTCGGGTGTTTTTTATATGTACCATTTAGCCACTCATTCATCTTTACCTTTTAGAAGTTTTCAGTGTATTTATGTCAAGTGGACATTTTACACAATCCTGAATGTTTTAACATTTTATTAGTGATTGTACAAGAGTTGCTATATATTTTCTCTGGAATAACATGTTATTATTGTGTTATTTGCCTTTTTAATGTTTGTACTATAAAGCATTTGTCATAATGAAAAGTGGACTAACCCATCCATCTACACCCTAGCAATCACCTTGTATACCATAGCAACCCCACAGCATTCACCCGGGATACCCTAGCAACCGCCCAGGAAAACCTAGTAACAGCCTAGTATACCATAACCATAACAAACACCTAACAACACCCTTGCAAGCACCTGGAATAACATAGCGACCACATAGTATCACCTTGGCAACACAAATAGCAATATATATAATGTATTTTCTTCAGGAAACTACATTATAAATACTACAATACCCAGAATCCTTCTCTTGCCAGAAGAATTTCAGGGTATGCAAGTGCCAAGCAGACCCTCCACTAATAGGATGTTTTTACCCATGGGGTACTAACAGCTATACATGAATTTTATATGCCAGCATATACAGTATGTGATGGAAATGTATATAGCCCCCTCCAAAACTATTGGAACAGCAAGGCCAATTCAATTGTTTATGCTGTACTCTAATAACATCTGGGTTTGAGATCAAAATAGGAATACAGCTAGAGAGTTTAGAACATCAAGTTTTATTTCCCGGTAATTATTTGGAGATGTGTTAAATGGCACAGCACATATCACATTTTGTATCAGAACTTAGGTACTTAGGTGATCAAAAATATTGAAACACATAACTGACAAGTGTGTCCCGTTAGTCTGATTGTTTAAACAATAAATAGCTCTGAACATCTATTCTTGGTTTTAGACTTCAGTTTAACCTAGGAAGACTGCATTTTTATGTTATAAAGGATAAGCCAAAATAATGATCAGAGGGAGAAAAGTAGAAGCTGAGAAATAAGGGAATGTCAGTCAGAGGCATTGCACAAACATTGCGCATAGCCAATACAACAATTCGGAATGTCCTGAAAAAGAGAGAGATCACATGAGTACTGAGCAACAGACACTAAACAGGTTGGCCAAATAAAACAATAGTCAGTGACATCATTAACAACCTGCACAGGGGAGGGGTCAAGGTATCACAATCCACAGTTCAAAGAATACTTTGAGAGCAGAAATATGAAGGCCATACCACAAAATCTACTTACTACAATTGGAAGGCCAGGTTGAAATTAACAAAACAAATATAGAAATGAACCACAAAAGTTCTGGAGACCAGACATTTGTGCATGCATTTGACCTCCTCAAGAGGAGACTGAAAGGAAAAAAACCCAGACTGAAACTGAAAGAAGCTGCAATAAAAACCTGGAAATGCATTACACATAAAACCAACAATTTGGTCATGTCAGTTAATCACAGGCTCGAAGCACTTATTGCAAGCAAGGGATATGCAACCAAATATTAAGTTCTTTAATTTACTTCAGGGCTTATCTTTTCCTATACTTTTCTTGCCTAAAAATTGGTTGGTCTCACTTAAAAGGTTTTATGTTTTTATTTTTATATACAAACAAATTAATTGGCCTAACTGTTCAAATAGTTTCAGAGGAGACTGTATTTAGTCCTCCTTTAGCTATTATAATAACCTCTAGTAAGTTCTGCTGTTAACACCTTTAGTAACAATAACGTGTGCGTGAAGGTATTTGTCTATGCACAGCTCTTTAAAGATCTCACCATAGTATCTCAGTGGAGGTGCAGGCTTTGAGTCATTCCAATACCTTTTTCCTTCTTTAGCTATTGAGATGTCAGTTTGCTGGTATGTATGGTAACATTGTCCTGTTGCATGACCCAATTTCGAGTCCAGCTTGAGATACTGGAATGGAATGGAAGTGGTAGCTACAGTGGTTAAGGAGTTGGACTACTGGAAAGAAAGTTGTGAGTTAGAATACAAGGACCACCAGGCTGCCACTGTTGGGCTCTTTAGCATAGCTGCTCAGTTATATACATGAGATAATTGTAAGTTGCTCTGGCATCTACCAAATGCCATCAATGACCTCATTTGTGTCTCAAGAATAAAGTGGAGCTCATGGTTGTCTCAGTGCCTGCAAAACAAGCCCAAACCATCACGTTAGACGGTTGATATGAGGTGGAGGTGGTGTTATGTTTGGTATTCACCAAAAATGGCTCTGTGCACCGTGGTCTTGTCAGTCCAAAGAATATTGGTCCATATTCCAATATTGGAACTTCTGTGGTTTGTTCAGATGAAATTTGGAAAATTTAGGCTGCCAAAGACTTTTAAGAGAAAAGGAGCTTTCTCTTAGCCATCCTTCCACAAATGCCATGCTTATTCAGTTATTTTCTGATTGTGCTGTCATGTGCATAACCATTTAAGGTTGTTCTGTGCTTACAGAGACTTGTAGGTCACAACATGTTTTCAATTTTTTCTATATCTGAGCTTTAAATAGCTTAACCTTGCACTTAATTTGGGAAGATTGGCAGCTGTCTTTAAGGCACTCCATTTGTAAACATACATTTTCACTGTAGAATGGTTCGCTTAATATTGTTTGGATATGGCCTTATAACCATTTCCAGACTGATGTGCAGCAACAAAGATGTCATTTTTCCCCACCTGTTTTGTGAAAGTTGGTTTGATTCTTGGGATATTGTGTCATCTCCTTACCCACATCACAAGTAGAGTTGCATGAAAAAAGTTTTAATGTTTAAAGTTTTAAAGAAAACATTTGTCTAATCTCCACCTTGTGAACATCAAATCATAATAATAGACAAACATTCAATTTAAACTGATAATACACAAACACTTGTAACAACTGTTTAAACATTCATAGTGGAGGTTTTAAAATGTTTTGTATTTATACCGCTCTGCTAACAAATTGTTCAGAGGCTTAATGGAGTCAGGCACTGTCCTAGAAAACAGACAAAATTTGGTTATTGATGGTCTGCTTTTTTTAAAGAAAGGTCTGTTGATATGAACTTTGCTTTGTGACCATGCTTTGATTTCAGCAGACATGGTGGAGGGAGTATCATGGTTTGTAGCTGCTTTCTGTCTCAGGGCCTTGACAGCGTGTAATCATTAGAAGAATAATGATTTCAAAATTGCTTTAAGAACATTTATGAACTTATAACGTGAGGGTAGTACTCTATCACAGGCATGCATAATGGGTCAACTTTGTAAAAAATCTGGAAATAAAAACTGAAATTCTGTACTATCGTTTCATATACTTTTTACCTCAAATTTCTTCAGCATAGAAAAAATAATAATAGACATTACTGTTCCAATACTTTCAAAGGGGGGAGTGTATATAAATATAAGAATGTATACTATATTTATTGTAAATGTGAGATTTCTTTTTATTTTGATGTAGAAATCTGTTTTTCAATTATTTTTGTTATGCAGTATTTTTTACATGGTGATGAGGAAAACATTGAGTGTGAAAATGAGAAAATGAGTAAAGCAATAAAAAATGAGGGGGAAAAAAAAAGGAAACCCTAGGGCACCCTATATCATTTTGTAGGTATAGAGTCACAAAATAAAAACTTATATTTATGTTTATATATGTTATGTTTAACGACAGAGAGCCTGGAAAATGCTCTCCATCTGTTTGTCATGGTGTCACTATATGAATTTTTTGGGTGGACTGCTTAGGTGGATATTGCTAAATGAACAGAGTCTGCTTGAGCTGTTGTGTTTAATGGGTTACCAAAAGACTGTACACCAATATCCTTAGGAGGGCTGCAATGAGAATGGCCATGAAGAGCCTTTGGCATCCAAAAATTTCTGGCCTGATAATGATGACTGTGTCCATGGCTATGTCCACAGTTATGTCCATGGCTGGGCCCAGCACTATATCCATGGTTTTGTGAAGGTATTGTGTAGTTCTGTTGGATAATGGTTGAATTTGACCAACCATCTACATTGCTTGGAGCATTTCCTGATGCTTGAGAAGCAAGCATAGATGCCGAAGCATAAGCCTGGACAGGGTATGATCCAGGCGATGGGCTGCATCTGAAAAAGTTATCAGTGCATTTTATCATCAGAATATTTTGCCATATCAAAACAGATATTAAGACTGATTACTCTGAGATGACTATGATGTGTCATATACTATAAACCAAAGTTTCTTTAACATTTTGTGACCACTTTATCTGTAGAATATTTTTATCAGACAATTTCAGTACAGAATTGTTTTTTTTTTTTACAGATTTGTTTAATATTCATCATTACAAATATTAGCCTCTTTATTTAAATGTGTACAATAATATTTTAACTACACTGGCAAGAAAAAGTTTGGAAACACCTACACATTTATGTATTATCATATCATCTTTATATTTGATCACAGAATATTGGTCAAATCAAATTTGTTTTACTTTAAAATTTGTTTTATGAAAAACAATGGCCCTTTGCAGCAATAACTACCTGACAAATTTGTGGCATTCTACTGATTCATTTTTGTAGATATTCTGTAGTTGTATTTAATAATACAGCAAGTTCAGGAGCAGTGGGGCATCCATTTCTCGAGGAGGACACTCGTAAATACTCGTAAGATGTACATGTGAGCCTTCTACTGCGACTTCTGTCCAGATTGGATCCAGTCGCAGCATGTCTCTGGAGACTACAGTGTACACCTTTTAAAGAAATCCTTAATTACTTGGCTAAATCTTGTAGAGAAACCCATTTCTTTCTCAAGACAAGTATAGACTGAAGTTTCTAAGGAAAGCTGTTTTTGTTTGGCACTTTTTAATTCTTACTTACTTTCACTAAAAATGAGAGGACTAAAAATGACAGGTTACTCTCCCTATAGAGGAGGAGCCAATATAAACTCAGATAATTGGCTCACTGGACATTAGCTTATTTTAAGAGTTTTAACACGACCATCCACATAAATTTATTACCATCCACATTAACACTGATTATGTAGCAAATGGTAGTTGTTTGTAAAAGGTAACCATTGACATTTAGATGGTTGACCTGCTGATTATATTGTTAAAGATGAAGGATGAACATGTTTTCTGTGTTTTGGTATTAATTTTTTTTTTTTTTTTTACATTTCGGTGTTAACATACAATAATGACTTGCCAGTGTATATATTAAAGCCATAGAACTTTCTATTCCTGAACTTCCCATGTACAACACACATTAGGTCCAAGATTACATTATTTATACATGGTGTCCCAAAATTACATTATTTACATAACTGTCTTCCAAAACTTTTCATAGTTTATGTTACAATATCAGTCAGAAGTTTTAGAACACCCCATTTAACTAGTTCTTAAAGCAGTTCAACTGCAGTGAATAACCTGAAATAGTACAAAGGTAAACACTAAATTGCCATAGGTGAAAAAAAAAGTTTAGGTTACCAAAAACAAAAAAAGTACATTTCAAAAGGCCTTGTTCAGGGAAGAAGTAAAAGTAATTCTGCCGCAACAGAGTCAACAGTTTGCATGATAAGCAGCTCACAGGACAACAGCTTCAAGTTCAGCTTAACAGTGGTTGAAGTAAGCAAGTTTCAGTTTCAACTGTGAAGAGATGACATCAAGATGTTTGGTAGGTTGAGTGGCAGTACGAAACTGCTAAGATGGCAAAATAATAAAAAGAGTCTTGTCTGGGCCATGGATAACCACTAGTGGTCTACAGAAGATAGGGTATTATGGACTGAATAAACAAAATTTTAAAGGCAAAGGGCTGTTCGTCAGTGTGTGACATCAACTGTCAGCAAATGATGATGAAGTGTGATGGTCTGGGGCTCTTTTGCTGGATCAATAGTCAGCGACTTGCACAGAGTGCATGGCATTCTGAACCAAAACTACTACAGTATTTTGCAGACCCATGCATTACCCTTTGGGTGGTTGAACAGGGGGTTTATCCTATAGCAAGATAATGATCGAAAACATACCTCTAGACTGTGCCAGAACTACCTTAGAATGGCCAGCACAAACCCATCGAGTTGGTTTGGGATGAACTGGACAGACAAGTTCAGCACTTCAGCAATAGTGCCTAGGAAGAACTTTCTGATCAATATTTTATTTGGTGAAAAAAAAGGATCCCACAATTGTGTTCAGCTGTTATATCTGCAAAAGATAGCTACTTCGATAAGTCAAAAATTTAGATTAAACTTAGTTTAACTTCCATGATTTGTTTGTGTCCAATTGTTCATTTGTTCTATGCTTAAATTTAAATAAAAACTGGAAAAATTGAGGTGTTCTAAAACATTTGACTGGTAGTGTGTATATATATTTCAGATAGCCTTCAAGAATGCCTTTAACAAAAGAAAAATGTGTTGAACTCATTCTCATGGATGGATAAGGAAACTGTTGTAAGGTTGTGGTAGACTTTAACAGAAAACCTGACCAGCACATCAAACACAACACTGTTCCCAAACTTATTAATAAATTCAAAGATTCAAAGACTGAAAATGTTGCCGTTTGGGACACCCTATTTGTTAGTTTTTTTTAATTAAACATATTCAATACATTTCAAACCAGGTAATAACTATAAGAACTGACTACAAAATAGAATAACTGATAAATAACTGATAACAGCAGGTTGTGACACCTTGTATATGCTTCATAGGGCTCACTTTAAGAACGAATGTTAAAAATGATATATGATGATAAATACAAAAAGAAATAATAGCTCATGGAGAAAAGGTTTACTCACATAGTGTGCAGGATCTTTTTTCGCTCCCCTGCAGATGCAGGGATAAAGCGCACACATGTTATTTTCTTTAGCAGTCTGAATGGTGCTATCTTCTCCACTACACAAGCTTTGGACTCAGACATCTGAAACACTGAAAACCATTGCATGCCATCTAATACAAATGCTTCAGTCAAGGACATAATATGTAGGTACAACTGTATTTAGTTAACATCTTGACCAAAGCATTCATTTTGAAATATATTAAATGTTCTAAATATATTATTCTATTTAGACTTCAGACAAAAAAGACAAAATATATAATATATATTCTACTACTTTTAGGACATCCAAAGCATTTAGCTGTCAGTGATAGTAATCAATATAGTCACACTTTTGATATAATCTTGAAGATCATCTGAGAGACTTCATCAGTATGACAAAATGTTTAAAATTACCTGTATGTCAACCTCACACAAATAAATGGTAAAACTTGCACAATAACCAGGAAAAGGATACACATCTGCCCAGTGATTACGGCCAGGAAATTGCATAAGAATACAGTATTTGGGATAAAAAGATAAACAATAAGCATCAGGAACCAGGGAAGAGCTGCAGTGGGCAGAGTAAAGCCTAGCAGGAATGCCTTCCTCATGCGGGAACTGATGGTCACCATGCCCAGCATAGCAAGAGATACTGGGATTAGGCCTGAAACGGAGGTCCTTGAAGATGGGGAAAACAACAACAGCTCCAGTAGTACATGTATAAGGCCAGTAGAAGTAACCAGAAAAAGTAAAAGGTATAGGAATCGCACTGTGCCAACTCCTTTCTCTAGCCCACTGCAAAACAACATCAGTACAGCCACACTAGAAAAGAGGTGGCCCACATCCTTATGGTAAAAGCAGTAGGTAAGAAGTCTGTGAACTGGGTGGGATTAAACAGAGAGACAGAATTAAACTTCATTATGTTTGCATGTTTGTCAATATAAAACAAACGTTCAGCAGAAGATGCATCATACATTGATTATAAATGACGTATTTTTTAGTTAACTGCTGAAAGATGCACGACACTACAATGTTATCTGTGTAATAAAATCTTACCATGGCCGTTGAGAAGAACGCTGGATTCCAGACTTAACGCATGTTCCGAAATGTTACAGTAATTAGTAACGATGCTCAGGACACAGGACAATGTGACTACAAACACGACCCCACTCGTAAACTCGAAAGCTGACACAAAACTAGAAATCTTCCACAATACATTGCGAAACCTGTCACGCATTTTCACTGTAAAAGCATAACGTCCCTTAACCTACATGAAATCAGAAAGAATCGAAAAGATTCGAGATATAGTAATTTCAGGAGCCTGAAGTAGTATCAACTTCCGCGTTGAGGAAACTTTAAACTGTCGTATTCGAGCTTGCTAAAACTGCGCAGAGTTTGCGCAAACCTTGGTCAGTGCGAGTCCTCAATCTGCGCATGCGCACACATTTGCTCATGATTTCGGACGCTACCAGATCTGTACGCTTGTAGCTTGTGGTATTTTGAAACAAACGACGTTATTCTGCAATCCATGACGTGTTAAAAAGACGACAACCTATGCAAGTTTTTTTTTAAACATTGTAAAAATAGCTTCTGGAGGATGAGTTTTCCCCAAATGTAGAAAAAGTTTGGGAGGTGTGGGCATGGTTTAAAAGGTGTGTTTGTGAATAGACTAACAATGACACATCCAGTACCTGTCTGTGGTGGTTATACAGTATGGTTATATTAACTCTTTTACTATCTATCTGTCTTTCTCTCTATCAATGAGCTGTAATATATATTACATCAAAACTATTAACCAATAAAATTATGAGGCTGCTTTGTACAGAGCTATAAATGCCAAGCAGTGTTACACAGATGATTTTCCTCCCACACGTCCTGTGAAATATTTAGGGCAGTAAGGTACTAAGTACAAGCTGAAAAATCTCAGATTTTGTTATACCTGAAATATATTTGATAATATGTTCATGCTATAGGTTATAAAATATATCTTGAATAGTTACAAAGAAAGCTTAATCTTGGGTAATTATTTCATGAGGTGAAACTGAACAAGTCTGGTTGCATTCCTTTCTTCATATCTCAGCAGGTAGACACTACCCTTAGACTGTAGACTGCACCCATCTACAGTCTGGCTTCTCACAATGGCACACACTTATTATCACATTCATCAGATTTGTTTCTTTTCAGTATGTGAAATGCTTCCCCCTCGGTCATGGCCAGCTGGAATCCCACCTGAGCCATGTTATGGAGGAATTCAAAAAGCAGACAGGAAAAACTTTGTATTGTGTTGAGTGAAGGAAATTCAGTTAGACTCGTGTACATAAGCTAACACAAACCAATAATTCACAGGCACGTGTAAGTAATACATTTAAATTTATGGAATTTGGCAGGCGCACTTATCCAGAGGGACTTCAAGAATATATTCCACCAGATATCACAGTGTAACCGTTTTAATGTTGCATATTGTAGATATACTGTTAGTGTTATAAATAGTAACAGGACTGACAAAGAGTAAAAAACTGTTGCGTAAAGTGTGCGTAGGTATGATAAAGGCATAAAGGCAGGGGTGGATACAGCTGACGTCAAACGTTTTGCTTTGCCTCATGAAAGTTTTCTTTTTTGTAGTGGTAGATTTGAGAGACATCGTGTGACAGGGTGGGTCACAATTTCAGGAGAAAGAGGCGGGTTGTGTTGTGCAAGCAGAGCCTGCCTCAGTTTAAGGCAGGTTAATTAACTCAGACATACAGGTAACATAGACGCACGATTTAATTCGAGCACATAAAAGGTTCATAAATCTTCGTCACTTCATAGTGAAGAAGCTGGCGCCACATACAGAGCTGAACCTGGCGGTTGGGAGAAACCGATGGGTTAAGGATGTAAATCATCGTCCCTCCGTAGATGGATGCAAGTCCGCTTTCGCACGTGACAATATAACAAGGTACCGGACGCCCTTATACTATCAAGTTCTGATTACTTAACGTCTACAAAATGCATATATCCTACGTAATTCTGATTCAAAATAAATACTGTATATTCATTCGTAATGGGTTTCACATGAATTAAATCAGAATATTCTAAATGCGAATGCGTAAGTCTAGACTACAGTGTTTACTTCTGATAGTCTACTGATTCTTTTTTAATTTAATTTTTAATTTGGCTATTATTTTCTAATTAATTCAGTATTTGACGATACTTGGTAAGTAAAATGGTAGTAAAATGATGAATTTTAGATTTCTATAAAAGCTTTTCAAATTATGCGAGAAAAGGACCAATGTTCGGAAGCTTCCGTGAATAAAGTCTTTTTCTCAGACGGTATGGACAAACAGTACAAACAAGTATTGTTCATGTGGTGGAAGTATGAGATATTTCCAGATTTACAGTAATTACAAGGCGGAATAACAGAAGACTTATCTGCTAGGTCCTATTATTATAATTCATTTTATGTGAATGAATGTGTTAAGCCACTTGTGTGTGCGTGTGTGTTAGTAAATTAGGTTTTTACTGCGCCTGCGTGTAATATTTATCCATTCAACAGATGGGACCCCATTTTTAATAACTTCCCATTTTAGATGTGGTCATAATAGTCGTGTGGTTAATGTAGCAGTGTTTGTTTTATTATTATTTGCCATTTACTTAAAGTTACCCTCACATTACCTTTAATAATGATCTTTTCCCTGTTAGAAATATTTACTTTACATTTGTTTGTTTGGTTTGTTTGTTTAAACACAAAACAATGTGCCAAAATCAAATATGGATCGGATGATCCACTGTGGTGACCCTAAACAGGGAACAGGTAAAGGACAGCAACATTTATTTATTTATTTATTTATTTATTTATTTATTTATTTATTTATTTATTTCCAACATAAATGAACTGGTTACATGTTGAATAAGCTACATAAATAGTGAATAATAGCACCAATATAAGTGAGACTTAATTTATCTCTGGTAATATAAATTTAGTATAATATTATATCCAAAAGTAGATGTTATGTTACATCATGTTACATTTTTTTTAAAACAAATTTACTGGATGTTGAAATAGATGATTTTAATACAGACAAATGCTTAGATATTAAACAGCACCACATAATCTATGAACTATATGATTTTTCATGTGATCTGTATATGATTAAATGAGTTAAATATTTGATTTTAACAATTAATCTCAACATTACATTCAAATTGCAGGTCTGACTCATAACATAAAATCCAGAAAAATAAATATGTAAAAAATGTGTGTAAATATGTAAAAAAAAAAAAAAAGTCAACTTTTGCATTGTTAGCAGCTAAGAAAAGTTAGTAGTATAGAAAAGACATTACAGTGGTTATTTCACCTGCCCAACTTTCTTACAGAAGAATGAGTACAAGAAGTACATGCCCCTTTGTGTTGCATAGCAGGCCACAGAAGTTCATGGACCATGCTCTATTCTCTGTCCTGTTCCTGTTGTCTCACATAGGTAAGACAAAATATCAGATATCAAGAGTCCACAATGTCACACATTTTAGAGCATTTTAAAGTTGAACACAAAACACAAAAAAGTGGAAAAGTGGACCCTGGTTCAAAATGTCATCTATACGGACAAAAAAAACAAAAGGCCATTTCACACATGCTATAAAACTTAAAATATCTGCTTATTAAGCAGAATTATGTTATAGCACCATGTTATAGAATTATGTTATAGCAACTATAACTGTTAGTTTTTTGAAAAATGTTTCCCCCATAAGAGGTGTTCATCTTTTTTTTAATGTTCATCAAATGCATTATATTATTAGTCAGATGGCTTGAGTTGCATGCCATTGTATTTATTGAAGCAGAAAACATCTAAGTTGCATGTATACGGTATAAACAGGTTACAGTTAGTTACTGTACAAATGGCTGGCAATTATCCTTAAACACAATGATTCATATAACCTGAATATAACTTAGACAGCTTGCTGGACTGGTTTTATCCATGAGTAGTTTCTGACTTCCATAAGTTAAAAGAAGAATGAGTGGGTGTTTATAAGAGAGAGAGAGAGAGAGAATCAAAGAAAGAAAGATAAAAAGAAAGAAAGAAAGAAAGAAAGAAAGAAAGAAGGAAAGAAAGAAAAAAGAAAGAAAGAAGAAAGAAAATTAGTGTCATAATAGTACTTTCACTTGTGTTGTATGCATAGGTTCAAAAGAAATGCAGTCCTATCTGAAAGTATTGGAACAGCAATAGTTCCAAGGGTAGTTTTTTGTTTTTTGCTGTACACTGACAATATCTGAATTTGAGATCAAAAGATGAGATGAGAGATCAGAATTTCAGCTTTCATTTTTTTCATATTTACCTCTAGATGTGTTAAATAACTTAAAACATCTTAGAATACCTTTTGTTCAAACCCCCTAATAGTACATAAATTATTAAATATATTAACAATATAACAATATAACAATTAAAAATTATAATATATAATATTGGAATGGATGAATGAAAGGTTTATTTTGTTGCCTGCATGTGCCCTGTTAGACTGATTGTTTAAACTGTTAATAGTTCTAATAGTACTCTGTCAATCTTGGTTTGATCCCTGTGTGTTGCTGATGAAGACTGCATTTGTTGTTAAAAATGATAAACCAAAATGAAGAACAGAGAGATGTCTATGGGATAAAGCATATTTTTCAGCCATTTTGAAGCTGAGAAAGAAGGAACAATTGTTCAGAGCCATTGCACAAGCATTGGGCACAGCCAATACAACAGTTGAATGGAATGTCCTGTAAAAAAGGAAACCTCACGTGTACTAACACTCAAGCATCAAACATCTCGACCAAGGAAAACAACAGTAGATAATGACCAAAACATTGCGAATTGGATATTGCAAAGAAATATAGAGATGAGCCAAAAAATTTCTGGAACCAAGATTAACCTCCCCCAAAGTGAATGAAAAGCCAAAGTGTTGGAGAAGTAACGGATCTGCTCATAATCCAAAGCATACAAGCTCATCAGTCAAGCATGAGCTAGTGTAATTGCTTGCATACTTGCATGCTTACATAGTTGCTTTTGGAACAAGCTCACTAATCTTCATTGATGGTGTAACTCATGATGGGAGCAGCAGAATGAATCAGGATTCTATATAAAATTCTGTCTGTCAATTTACAGACAAGTGCATCCAATCTAATTGGGAGGACCTTCATCATACAGCCAGACAATGACCCCAAAACACTGCAAACACAGCAAAGGGCTTAATCAGTGGGAAAAGGTAGTTTTTACTTGGCCAATTCAATCACCAGACCCTAACCCAGTTGAGCATGTATTTCACTTCTTGAACAGAAGGCTGAAGGAAGAAATCCTCCAAAACAAACAACAAGTTAAATAATTGGTTGCAGGACCAATGTTGTCATTGCAAGCAAGGCATATACTGCCAAATATTAAGTATTATTTCCTTTTAATTACTTTAAGACTGTTCCTATACATTTGCTCACAAAAAAGTGGGTTGTATATTTAATACAACTAGATGCAAATCTCAGGAAATGAAAGCTGATCTTTGATCTCATGTTTATCTTTTGCTCTAAAACCCAAATGTTTCCATTGTATAGCAAAAACCATTTGTTAAAACTGTTTGTTGTAATTTAGAATCTGAATGAACCAGCAAGCAATTGTTGATTGAATAGGACAGGGGTCTCCAACCTTTTTTCATCTGAGATTTACACTACCAGTCAAAAGTTTGGACACACCTTCTAATTCCATGGTCTTTCCTGATGTTTATTTCCTTCTACATTGCAAAACAATGCTGAAGTCGGCCGAAATACACAATAATCTCGTTTAAACAGTTGATATTGAGATATGTCTGCTACTGATGCTCTGTAAAGCTGTCATAACGGCTCTAATCTGCGGTGCTGTTAATTGGTGATTTCTGAGGCTGGTAACTCTAAATGAACTTCTCCTCTGCAGCAGAGGTAAATTTTGGTCTTGCTTTCCTGGGATGGTCTTCATGTGAGCCAGTTTCATCATGGTGCTTGATGAGTTTTGCAAATGCACTTGATAATACTGTTCCTGCAATTATTCCAGATCACCTGACCTTCGTGTCTTATAATAACAACTGACTGTTTTTTGTTGTCATTACATATGGATTACTTAAATCCATGTGTGTTATTTCATAGTTTTGAAATCTATGCTAGTGTTCTAGAATGTAGAACATAAATCCCTAAACAAAAAACATTGAATTAAAAGGTGTGTCCAAACTTTTGACTGGTAGTGTACTTTGACAAAATTAAGGTGGCCAAGAGCTATCCATGTTATATTATTAGGATCAGCTATTTTTGTGTAAACTTAAAAAAAAAAATCGAACAGTCATATTTTGCAATAAATCATTTTAAATTCACATAATCAGCATGTTAATTATTGAGTTGAGTTAAGTGATTTAACACAATGGTTTTGCTGTCTAGACATATCAGTTATTATTGTCAGATTTTGTTCATTCACATGGATTCTGTTATTTAGCAGCAAATTGGTAGGTAGAGGTCCAATGGCACATACTCTGATGGCCTTAAAAAAGATGTAAAAAGACTCTTTTCGTAAAAAAAATGGAACACCTTTGATATAGAAAGTAATATTAATTTTATAAATAGAGACCTGAAATTGTATTGGACTTCATGTGATTAAATAATATTTTTATGGCATTCATATGCAATTTCAATGGGAAATATTAAACAGCACCTTACTTTGAAACACCAGCTGCACTAATAAGAAATGTCTACAGCATACTCGTCCTGCTTCTTGAATGAATAGATTCATTCAACTCATTTGCTTTGGCAGTATCGTAACTTTATTCCTAACACTGTTGAATCCATAGCAGCTTCAATGTTGAATGGAGCTGCCATGTGTTTTCTTTATCCTTTGTCCAAATTACTTCAATTTGTGCTTATAGATTTAAGTTTATATAACATATACGGTCTTGGTGCTAGCTGTGCATAAAATTGATTAATGAATGGCTGTATTAAACTGCGTGAAGCATGCTGTCCCTGGCATCAGATATAAGTACAAGACCGGAAAGGGACAGGGCATCTGTGTATTTGATTAGGATGAAATCTAAACAGGTAATTTGTGAGTGATTGTGTTTGAGACCCCTGCATTAGGGAATGCATATTTTACCTAAAATAACATAGTCAATCTAGTTCAAGCAAAAAGGTTTACCCAATTTCTTGGCACTACTCTAAAATATTCTTAATCATATATGAATTTTTCCTTTTCCTTTTAAAAAAAAAATCTAGTATGATCTATCATAAAATATGTGGTATGCCACTTATTATTTCCTATCCAGATCCTTATGATGATACCATAAACTCCCAGTGTTCCCTGGGATTGCATCTTTTTTCAGTTGAAGGCCTCATTGGCTCATTTCTTTGTCTTTTTCCCCCAGTAACATGCACCTTGACAACAAATGCATCTACAACGTCACCAACTACACAACCTATTTCAGTTCACCAAACTGATGTTATGAAAACATCATCTGCAACACACCAGGTTATTACATCTGGTAAGGAAAACCAAAGAGATGTGTATGTTTGATCGAGTGTTGGGTTATTGTCACCAACTAAAGCATCTTTATTTTGCTTTTGTCAATAATTTTCAAATTATTATTAGTGTTTGGTTTTATTGTTTGTTTTTTCTCCATCTGGGTTAGTGTTTTAGTAAGCAAATGTTTGAAAAGACATCAGTAATGAAAATGATTACCACAAGTATGCTCAACTGGTCACAACTATTGCTAATGCAATAAATTACTATACCATATGTGACTTTTGTGTTTCTCTTTCTGTCTGAAAGGTCCTGGGACCAAGAATCTCACAAACACTTTAGTAATGAACACTACCACCACAACTGCCATGAGCCCATCAGTTACAGCTACTACTAATGTTATAACAGGTGGGTTAACACAGTATTCAGTAGTTTGTTTTAGAGGGGTTCTGTATTTTTGCTTGTAGGAATATTAACACCATGTTTCTAAAATATGGAACTGTGTTGGTAATAACTTTAATAATTAAATTATTATAAAAGATGTTTTAGACCTTGGTTTTAGCACATGGTTAGATGTTAACACATTTAGAGTTGTCCAAAGACATATGTTGAAGGCTGATTGGCTGTAGTGTGTGAATTGGTGTGGGAGTATGTGTATGATGTGCGATGGATAGCACATTGCCTTCTGCTTTGTACCCTTTGGATGGACTTAAGTTGCCCTATAACATTGTGGATGCAAGTGTTACAGAATGGATGGGGAAAAGTGCAGTGGATGTTTTAGATCACTGCAAGGACATTATGCTTTTAAATGTTATTTTACTGCATGCTATTCTGATTTTAAAAAGTCTGTCTCTATTTGTCTTAATGATTCAGTGATCACCGTGTCAACACACACATCAAGAGAATACAGTGACACAGCTAACACAACTCTACCAGTCACAGCTAGCTTTAATGCTACTACAGGTGGGTTAACTATACAGAATATCCTTTAGATATTCTGTACTTGTTCTCTTATTCTGTCAAAGTAACGTTTGGTGAATAAATAAATAAATAGGTTATAAAGTGACTGACATATTGACAGAATTTGATATAGATATTGTTGTTTTATAGCCATCATTCCCTTTTTTCATTTTGCCTTATACACGTCATGGTGCTATCTGCTTAACAGCTTGTGACTATGGATAAAGCTAAAGGTAAAAGCCCTCCTAACCCTGTGATAGACCTCAATCTATCCCTGGAGTCCCTTTTTTTGTGATATCCTTTGTTATATATGACTCTTGCCTTGTCCAGTAATGTCAGCTACAAAATCACTCATTTGTGCATCTTCTCTCAAGTTTTTTCCTTACCTTACACACTGCCTGCTCATCTGGCATGTGAATATATGCTGCTGGCTCATCTGGCATATGAATATATGCTGCTGGCAATGTTGGGTGTGGTCCTCCCTTGCCAAATACTCTCCACAACTGAACTTGCAAAGTTAACTGGATTCCACTCACAATCGCATGAATTAAAATCTTAATGGTTATAGACAGACCATACAATATATGATAGAAAAGTAGTAAGTAGTATATATGATTTATATAGGCTTCATGGTATTGGTCAGGGCCCCCTAATTCCCTGGGGCCCTAAGCGGCTGCTTACCTCACTTATTGGTTAAGTCCGCCCCTGGTCTCACCACTATGCTATTTATTCTCCCTTGGTGATTCTTTGCTCAGTTTCTACAGTTTCTACCTGTCATTTGAAGAGTAGTGGCTTGTGAGTTCATTCTGTTAACATATTGAAGTGTTATTCCAGAAATAATGTATGCTCTATGTGGTTTGTCACAGTTATTTTTTTCCACTATACTCAACTTTGTCTTTGAGTGACTAACAAGTCATGCTCCAAGGTTTGAGCTTTTGCAACAAGTTTCTAAGCTCTCTAAAGCCAGTGCTCTTGACAATCTGTGCTTACTGTGCATTGATGCCAACACATTGTGTTTGGCTGGCAGGTTTAAACTCTGATTCAGAGTATAGCAAAAAGACTTGCTTTCTAGGTGTGTTGATGGCCTGGCATTAGATATGGCTTAACAGGAAATCAGGAATTAAACAGCACAACTCTATCAGTGAACAGTGTCATGGAGCCTGCACATAAGGGAATTGGTGACTGTTGGCAGGACAGATGAAAACATCACTCATCGGACTACATCTTTCAAAATCAATACCATATCCCACTGAAATGTCTTTTTTTTAAATGTCTGTTTGGCCTTCACTTGCCAAACAATAGAAGCATTATGCTTGTAATATGATTGTACTACACCTGAATCTGATTTTAAATGTGTGCCTCTATCTGAAACTGCTAACACAACTCTACCTATCATAGATAGTTTTAATGCTACAACAGGTAGGTTAATTAAATACAATGGCCCTCAGTTATTTGCTAAAAATGAATTTGCTTGTCTGTTATTTCCATATATCTATTCTATTCTATTCTATTATCCTGATGAAATAGGTCAATACGTCTACATACCCCCTTTCAAAATTGCAGGTTTGTGTGATGTCAGAATTTGTTCTGCCTTTAATGTATCTAGCAACCAAAATCAAGTAGGAAAAAAAATACAATTATTACATACAGAACTCAGTTTATGTTTGCAAGGTGTTCTAGTGAGCAGTAACTGTCACATATAACTTTTGTTCTATGGTACATCTAATCTATTGGAAATGATTTTGTGCCTCATCCATACTTACCTTATTAGACAGTAATCCTGTAAATATTTTGTGAGAAATTTGTTGACCATGTCTTCAGCAGTCAGATAAAAAAAAGTGCTACAGATATTAGCTGATAGCTGAATTTTATTTGTGTTATCAGAATTACTTCACTAATGACAGATGTATGATAAATACTTCTGAACATGAGCTTGAATGAACATGATTGGTTAATTTGGAGCACAGCCATATGGCCCATTATAAAAGGGTGTGCACACTTATATAATAATAACCTGGTGTTAGAACAGAGACTCAGCAAAAATCAGTAGGGTAAACAGGCACAAGTCAGGCAATAGACAAACAGGAAATCAGAAGAAAAATCAGATTAAAAAACATTAACAGAGCAATTATCAAATAACTGGAAATTGTACCAAGGAACAAGGCTTGGTAATGACAGCACATAAGAAAACTGAGCAATTACTCAGCAGTGATTGTCTAACAGAAAGAGGCTTTTAATGGAGTGTGTGTGCAATAAATAACAGGTGAGTACAATCAGATGTCCAGGACCAATGTATTGTGGTAAGTGGATTCTGGTGTGGGCATGCTTGTAGGCTGTCGTGAATGCTGGAAAATAAAGTCTGTGCTTAATGTTATTCCATTTTCTTCCCCACTTGAATGTTATTGGATGTTGTATCACATTAAGGGTACAAAATCTTGTACCCTTAATGTGTAATCTTGGTTTAATTTTCTTTGCATCATAAAAACCTGTCATTTTTTTTTACAGGGGTATGTAGATGTTTTATATTCACAGTATATTAAACATTGATTGTTGCCTGTTGAGTTTTAAATTTGAGAATCTCCAAAATTAATTTACTCATTATGATACAGCACCCTGGTCACTGCATTGCAACTTCTCGCAAACCTGTCACAGCGACTGTGAGTAGTACTGCCTAAATCACAGCATAAACAATATTTTTTTAGTGAGGAAAAATTGAGAAGTGCTGCTGATCAGCTTTAAACTTTTTTTTGCAGCTGTGTACTACTGGATGACAGTCAGTGTTGAAGTTAAAGGATCTGTATCTAATGAGTCAGATATATCTGCCTGGGTATGTATTGAACTAGAATTTTCATTTTATATGTGTGGAGAGAAAGTTGAATTTTTTTGTAGTTATTTATACAGGTGCACCTCAAAAAATTTGATTTCATGGAAAAGGTAAATATTTTTTTCAAGTTACTTCAGAAAATGAGAAAACTCAAAAACACTGAAAAAGTGTATCTCAAAACATTAGAATATTTAATTTCCACTCTGGCTGTTCACAGAGTGCTGTATCAAAGCATATTCATGAAAAGTTGACTGGAAGTGCTAAGTGTGATAGAAAAAGGTGCACAAGCAAGCAGGGATGGCAGTAGCCTTGAGAAGATTGTCAAGCAAAGCCGATTCAAGAACGTGGGAGAGCTTCACAAGGAGTGGATTGAGGCTGGAGCCACCACACCCAGACGTGTCCAGGAAAGGGGCAAGCGACTCCTGAAACAGAGACAACGTCAGAAGCATCTTACCTGGTCAAAGGAGAAGAAGTACTGGAGCATTATTCAGTGGTCCAAAGTTCTCTTTTCAGATGAAAGCAAACTTTGCATTTAATTTCGCAATCAAAGTCCCAGAGTGTAGAAAGAAAGAGGAGAGGCCCAGAAACAAATCTGCTTAAATTCCAGTGTGAAGTGTCCACAGTCAGTAATGATTTGGGGTGTCATGTCATCTGCTGGTGTTGGTCCACTTTGGTCCGTTTAATTAAGTCCAAAGTCAATGTAGCCATCTACCAAGAGATTTAAGGGCACTTCATGCTTCCATCTGCTTACAAGCTTTAGGGAGATGCTGATTTCCTTTTCCAGCAGGACATGGCCCCTGCCCACTGTGCCAAAGCTACTCAGAACTGGTTTGCTGACTGTGGTATTACTGTGACTGGCTGGCCAACTCACCTGACCTGAACCCTATTGAGAACCTATGGAGTATTGTCAAGAGAAAGATGAGAGACACCAGACCCCGCAATACAAATGAGCTGAAGGCCGTGTTACCTCAGCAGTGCCACAGACTGGTCACCTCCATGTCGTATTGATAGAAAGATTGCAAAGTACAGGTACATAGCAACGTTGCCATTTAGCATCTACCAGGAATGCAAATAGCAGAAATTGTGTGAATATAGTGCAGATAAATATGCAAATATGTACATCAATAAATAAGGCTATGTCAAAATGTGCATAGAGAAGTATGTGCAAGTTGTATTTACAGCAGACAAAGTGTAATTATATATTGTGCAAAAATGTGTGCATTATGTACATTATTTACATTTGAGGAGAGCAGTATATATATATCAAATCCACAGATTTTCGATTGGATTTAAGCCAGGGCTCTGACTTGACCACTCAAGGACATTCATCTTCTTATCCTTTTCATTGTTGTTTTGGCAGTATGTTTAGTGTTATTGTCGTGTTAGAAGGTGAATGACCTGCCCATCCTCAGCTGTCTAGCAGAGGGATGCAGGTTTTCCTGAAGGATCTGGATGTACTTGGCAGCATCCATTTTTCCTTCAATCCTGACCAATTGCCCAGTCCCAACTGAAGAGAAACACCCCCACAACACACTGCTGCCACCACCATGCTTCACAGTAGGTATGGTGTGTTTTGGATGGTGTGCTGTGTTTGCTTTTTGCCAAACATAGCGCTTGGAGTATCAGACTCTTCCAAACATGTTTTTGCATAGCACAAATGAAACAGAGTTTTAGGAAAGGCTTCTTTTGCCATACAGGCCACCCAGCAATAAAGCCTTGTAAGTGATGAGGGTTATAATGTGTACATGCAGCTCAAAAACGTTAGACTTAATTTGTTTTATTTTTATTTTCCAGAGTGTAATGTGACATATATATATATATATATATATATATATATATATATATATATATATATATAAACTGGGTGTAATCTATGAATTAACAGTATGTACATTATAATTATATTATACAGAGAAAATGTAGCAGAATGTACAGGGTAGACCGGTATCTCCTCCTGGACAGAAGGAGGGTGAGCAGTTTGTGACTAGGGTGTGAGGAGTCCTTGAGGATTTTGTGATCTCTGCGCAGGCAACCACTGTGGTGAAGAGACTCAATGGCAGGTAGTCGGGTGCCGATGATGCGTTGGACAGTTTTCACGACCCTGTAATTACGAGCCCCAACCATATATTAAGTGCATAAATGAACATACTTTACTCAGAAGTTTGACTTTTCTGAATTCTAAATCATTTCTTTGATTATCTTATGAAATTTTGAGATAGTGGATTTTTGAATTTCATTAATTGTGAGCCATAATTATGGAAATAAAAAAAGGCTTGCAAAGTTTCAGTTCATGTGTATCAAATCTAAAATATATGAAAGTTTTAATGTTTGAATTAGATTATGGGAAAAAATGAATGTTTCTTTGACATTCAAATTTTTTGAGATGCACCTGTTTATTGAAAATTGTACCAAGTAATGCTTTATGTATAAATTTTTATAACTAACATACATGCACTGAAGTTTCAGAGTTACAGGCTAGTGAAGCTCTTTAGATGAAAATGTTTTACATTTAGTACTAATTTATACATAAAACATACATACAGTATATATACATATATATCACACCACAATCTTTTTCTGATACTGGTTTAACAGTGAATTAGACTAAATATATAAGCATCTATCTATCTATCTATCTATCTATCTATCTATCTATCTATCTATCTATCTATCTATCTATCTATCTATCTATATATATATATATATATATATATGGTAATCTGTGGCATTTAAGTTTTTGAGACAGTTATATTTTTTCAATATCTCTGCATTTACAGAAAATTTCAATACACTTATAGTGGACATTACTAAACCTATATCGCAATTAACCTTGTCCGATGAAATCAAATGTTTTTCAGCTTCAAAATCTGTTCCGAAATCAAAACGAATGTAGTCCTGCATTTCCTACTGTTACACCATTAAAAATCAATACCACTTCACCCAGTGGATCTGTAAACGACACCACCATCAACAGCAGAGTATCACCTTCACCCCCTGTTACTGCTGCTATCACACAAAATATCAGCTCAGTTACCACAAGTCATTTTTACAATAGGACACTTGGAAACAGCAGGTAAATCAAAAAAATTTTTTTTTCAAGTTTGTATTACATTGACAAATGCAGTGCTTTTTGCTATCATCTGACTGTATTAGATCAGCATGTCATCTATGATAGAAAATATGTTGTCTTTATATTTTTACATTTGTAATAATGTCTCAGCTTAGCAAAATATTTTAAAAGTATTTTCTTACAAGCCTATGTAATAGATGCAACTTTCTCATTGCTTGTTCGCAGTGTGTCAAATGGAAGTGAGACTACAAATATATTCAAAGTAAGCACTATTTTTAGAGAACAGCATTTAAATGTGTTTTTATGTGTCTCTCTGTAACATGAATGAACATATTGGGATGAATACAAACCAAATTTACTTGTTAATTATTTACATTTTTAGGACATTAAGGTCATTTGTGCCAATAAGACTGCTATAAGGTCTGTTATCCAAGATTCTTCTCTTGCTATTTTCCTATTAAATCCTAATGTAAGGCTACTATAATGTTGCTAATGGCTTAAACATCTGGTCTAGGCGGACTACATGTACTGTGTTGTTGCAATTTACACATCCAACCAATACATGTTGTATTATACAAGCTGTGAGCACAGTACAGGATAAATCTTCCATCCAGGCATATGTGGTTGGAGACACTGTAGAGCAAGTGGGTGAGTGCTCTTCATACACAGACTTAAATCATAAAAGACTGATACCTGTAAAATTCTTAATTTGCTTGAAGTACTACTGGCAATTATTTATTTGAATTCTTTTTTTCTGCTTCTGTTGTTCATTCTCTAGGAATATACACTATATTGCCAAAAGTATTCGCTCACCCATCCAAATAATCAGAATCAGGTGTTCCAATCACTTCCATGGCCACAGGTGTATAAAATCAAGCACCTAGGCATGCAGACTGTTTTTACAAACATTTGTGAAAGAATGGGTCGCTCTCAGGAGCTCAGTGAATTCCAGCGTGGAACTGTGATAGGATGCCACCTGTGCAACAAATCCAGTCGTGAAATTTCCTCACTCCTAAATATTCCACAGTCAACTGTCAGCTGTATTATAAGAACATGGAAGTGTTTGGGAACGACAGCAACTCAGCCACGAAGTGGTAGGCCACGTAAACTGTCGGAGCGGGGTCAGCAGATGCTGAGGCGCATAGTGAGAAGAGGTCGCCAACTTTCTGCAGAGTCAATCGCTACAGACCTCCAAACTTCATGTGGCCTTCAGATTAGCTCAAGAACAGTGCGCAGAGAGCTTCATGGAATGGGTTTCCATGGCCGAGCAGCTGCATCCAAGCCATACATCACCAAGTGCAATGCAAAGCATCGGATGCAGTGGTGTAAAGCACACCGCCACTGGACTCTAGAGCAGTGGAGACACGTTCTCTGGAGTGACGAATCGCGCTTCTCCATCTGGCAATCTGATGGACGAGTCTGGGTTTGGTGGTTGCCAGGAGAACGGTACTTGTCTGACTGCATTGTGCCAAGTGTAAAGTTTGGTGGAGGGGGGATTATGGTGTGGGGTTGTTTTTCAGGAGCTGGGCTTGGCCCCTTAGTTCCAGTGAAAGGAACTCTGAATGCTTCAGCATACCAAGACATTTTGGACAATTCCATGCTCCCAACTTTGTGGGAACAGTTTGGAGCTGGCCCCTTCCTCTTCCAACATGACTGAGCACCAGTGACCAAAGCAAGGTCCATAAAGACATGGATGACAGAGTCTGGTGTGGATGAACTTGACTGGCCTGCACAGAGTCCTGACCTCAACCTGATAGAACACCTTTGGGATTAATTAGAGCGGAGACTGAGAGCCAGGCCTTCTCGTCCAACATCAGTGTGTGACCTCACAAATGCGCTTCTGGAAGAATGGTCAAAAATTCCCATAAACACACTCCTAAACCTTGTGGACAGCCTTCCCAGAAGAGTTGAAGCTGTTATAGCTGCAAAGGGTGGACCGACATCATATTGAACCCTATGGATTAGGAATGGGATGTCACTTAAGTTCATATGTGAGTCAAGGCAGGTGAGCGAATACTTTTGGCAATATAGTGTATATTGATTTGGTAGAATTAATGATGAAATGTAGTCATATTAAGGGAATGTGACAATGTTGTAGAGTTACAGAAAATAAAGTATGCAGAATAAAGACTATGTAACTCATCAGCTTTTAACCTGACAGTAAAAGGGAATTGTCACAGTGCTTCAGTAACACCAGAACCTCCAGTTGGAAGCTTTGAAAAGTGCAACAGTTCTCTTAGTCCTGACATTCTCTGCAATTCAACTGACACAGTTAATGTGTCATGGTAAGAAATCTTGTTTATGTTTAGCAATAATAAATGTTAAAAAAAAGATAATTAATATTGGTTTGAGATCAAGATATGAATATGGGCATTTACTGAGCCAGCGTTAAACAAAAATAAATATAAAACATAAATAACACATAATATAAATATAAAACATAAATCTCACATTATAATTGGCTACATATCCCTTGCTTGCATTAACTGCATCAAGCTGGTGACCCACTGACAACACCAAACTATTGGCATCTTTTTTGTGGTGCATTTACAGGCTTGTATTGGAGCTTCTTTTAGTTGTTTGCTTTGGGTTTTTTTCCCTTCAGTCTCCTCTTCAGGAGGTGAAATACATAGTTATTTGGGTTAAAGTCTTGAATTGGGCAGTCTAAAACATTCCACCATTTTCCCCTGATACAGTGTTGTATTGGCAGTGTGTTTTGGGTCTTTATCTTGCTGCATGATGAAGTTCTGATTGAAGCTCCGACTGTTGGCACTGACTGGCAGACAGCATGTTTCTGTAGACTGAACTCATATGGTTTAGATTAATAGAAGACTCTTTCTCCACATTGTTGCCTTTCTTTCACTTTGGTAGAGATTAAGTTTGGTTCCAGAATTTTTGTGGCTCATCTGAGTATGTCTTTGCACACACTCCACATTCTGGCCTTCCGATTTTTACTGCTGACGAGTGGTTTGCACCTTTTGGTGTCTGCTCTCAAAATCTCTGACATATATTCAATTGTTATACCTTCACCCCTGCCCTGTGGCGGTTGTTGGTGATGTCATCGACTGTTGTTTTGAGGGTTTTCTTCATAGCATTATTCTTACAATGTTTGTGTCAACTGTTGTTATTTTCCTTGGCTAACTTGTTTGATGTCTGATTGTTAGTACACCCATGGTTTCTGTCTTTTTTGCAGAATATGAGTTCTGAAATGAGTTCAGAATGAGTTCATTAATTCTAATTGGCAGAAAATTTGGTGTGGCCAAATCAACTTCATTTAGCACATTCATACAAAGAATAGGCATGTATGGGCATATAAAAATAGCTGTAATTCCTACACCACTCAGTTATTTTGGCTCTAGAAACCATCAAATTAAACCTGAAAGTGCAGGTTGAAGTATTTGGTATTTAATTTCAGCTCCAATATTATGTGTTAGTTAAAATAACAATAACTTATAACCCAAAGTCCAAATATACATGGACCTGACTGTATATATATAAATACATAATTATGCATAAATATATACATACAAGTAACACACACACATGCACACTACACAATATAAACACAAACTATATATTTTTCAGCAGTGGGAACAGTGAAACTGTGTATGTTTCAGTCTCCATTCCAGACCAAATGAACTGCACTTTTGGTATGTATAGCAAATACGATGGCAAAATATGCACTTCCTTTTCTAACTGATTATTCAAAATCATTATTTCTTTCAATCTTATTATAAACTTATTATGATAAAGCATATTGTGCATTGTTCAAATAAAGAGGTAGATAAAATTTGTGTATGCAAATACAATGCATGTACATCTGTTGAGACATAATTTTTTGTCTGATTTTGAATATAGTATTGCTGTTTGTATTTGCTATGATTTTTTTCAGCAAATTAAGTAATTTAGTAATGACTGATACACTGACCAGACCATTATAGAGCTTTGTTATATAGCATGGTTTCATATAACAATTAAACATATTTCAATTATTTTACTCCTCAGAAAACCAACCAAATACTTGTAACTGTTCCTCTTATTGCAGCAGCACTGGTGAGAAAACAGAGAAATTAATAATATTGTATAAAATATAGTATAAAATTATAATAAATATAGTGCAAATTAATTATTAGTATATAAACTCAGGATACCTTTCTTTTTGTTTGTTTTTTATAGCTGCATATTATAAATTGGACAATGGAACTGCAGACTCCAGTTTTAACATGACACAAGTCAGTTTTCTGGTGAAACTGTATTGTGTTATTTAAACTCAATGCATAATATTTAGTTTACAATAATATAAACTCTACTTTATGTTGGAAGTAAGATACAACTGATCATTTTCTTGTTCCACAGATATTAACAAATCCCATATGTAACATGACTAGGTATGTTTATCAAATACTATTTATATATTTCTATTCCTAATTATCAATATATGTGTGTGTTTACACTTTATTAGGAAGGCCTGTACACTTACTCATACATGCAATTATAATTGTAATTTTTTCAACAACAATTGGAATGGGGATAAAATGAGATCTCAGTGATTTTGACTGTGACATGATTGTTACTGCCATACAGGCTAGTATGAGCATTTGATCTCTATAGTTTACTCTAGAGATATTGGTGCAATAAAGGAAAAGAATGAGAGACATTAACAGTATAGTAACTCAAATAATCTCTCTTTACAATTGTGATGACCATAAATGCATCTCAGCCTGTTTAGGTGGATGGGCTCAATTTGTGCTTTATACAATACAATTGCATTGTATCCAGCCGCATGAATAGCCGAATATGTATATGTATATATATATATATATATATATATATATATATATATATATATATATATATATATATATATATATATATATATATATATATATATATATAGTCAAAACTAAATGTCTTTAGTGTATAGCTAAAAAATATACAGTTCAACATGTGTGTGTGTGTGTGTGTTTAGTTTTGATTGCCAGGCTTTGAAGAACATTTCCCAGATCTATGAAGTAAGTATCTTAGTGTCCTTGGGTTAGAAGAAAAACCATTTCTGTTAATATTTTAAAAATGAATATATACATATATATATATATATATATATATATATATATATATATATTAGTATATATATATATATATATATATATATATTTTTTTTTTACCAAATAGAATTATTCTGTGACATGTAATATAAGGTAAGTTTACTATCAGTGTTTGTACAAATTCATTTGCTAGTTGCTTTAATGCAAAACAATTTAAGATTCAGAGAAGACAATATAAAGAATTAAGCTTTTAAAAACTACATTACGGTCTTACACTCAGAGCTAACACAAATTGGCCTTTGCTTATACTAATCTGAAGAAACCAAAAAAATGTACAAATATTACAAAGTTTTTATTGTTTAAACTTCTCTTTATTTACTTGCCTGCAAAGATGCACCATCATTGTGAAACTAAGAAAAGCCATAGATGTGTGTTTACTCAGCTCAGCATTACGGAGTGCATTCCAAAACCAGAACACCATTGTCACTGTCACCAGAGTGGGTATGTGTATTAGTCTTACAGCTTCAACAAATGTAAAAGTGGTCTTCATACATTTTCATGCTTCATGCTCTATTCCACTCTATGGACTATATTCAGAGTTGGCAGTTTTTTTGACATTAAAAATGTTCATGCCTCTGAGTTTTTCTTGAGTTTAAACATTGTATAAGGAGTTTTATAAAAGTGTCTAGACTACCACCTTAAAGACAAGTCCTTGCCTTTACCTGTCACAACTTCCTTCTCTCCACACAAATCAGTAGGCAGAGAAAACGTGGAATGAACAAGGAGATAATGTTTTCCCTTTTCTGTTAACAGGTAGCTGATATAAATAGGCTAGGGCTAGAACCCCTCTGTCTCTAAACACAAAAATGTCAAGGTTTCATTTTCATCACCATAAGAAAAATACACATAATAATACAAAGGTGCATAAATGGGGCTGATTTCTTTGAATCTCAGACTGTAGTTTCATGTAGACTTTCAGTGACAGTAGTATCATGTGAGTACAATGTAATACCCACTAGAAGCATTTGTATGTAATTGTTTGCCACACATTATTCTTAAGCTGAGAACTTGTGGTTTATTTGTTGCTCAACTAAAATCAAAGTTTCATTTTTGTCAGGACCAACTGTCACTGCTGTCATCTGTAATGTAACGGGGGATAAAAGCAAAAGACAATTCTAAAATGATCAAATAAAAAAATACTAATCCAGTGATACAATTGATATTAGAAGTCTACTCACCTTTTCCGGTTTTTGTTAAGTAAAAAAAGGAAACCAGGTTATATCGTATCAGACCATTATCCACCTTGTGTGATATAGCAACCAACAAAGTTAAAGTGATAAACCATTAGAAACATTTTGGAGGACAAAAAGAAAAAGAAACAATTACAATAATATGCTTGCACAAGTGTGCACCTCCCATAACTAATACTTTGTTAAAATAATTGTTATAATAGTCTTTTGTAATCAGTCTTTTTGGATACGAGTTTAGTAACTTAGCACATCTTGATATGGCAATTGTATTACATTATTCCTTATAAAAATGCTCCAGATTTATCTAATTTATCACATATGCACAGGTAGCTTTAAATAATTTATGAAGGCATATCTGTGAAGCGTTATTTTGACATGCATGAGAGACAGGTCACATGTGAGTTATGATTCTATTTCAAAAATTATTTCATTGAACACTGGCTCCCTCAGAGGTTCATCATTTTAATTGTGTGTGAGTGAAATTCCATAAAAAATCCATTGACATTACAGAATTGGGCTATGTTCAGTTAAATGTTTATAAAATCATAATGTAAAAGATGTCATGATAATTATGTGATGTGAATTTGAATTTGGGGTCCAAGTATGACCATACTTATGTCTGATTTCTGAATACCAGCATTAACTGCCCCACTATGGGCACACATCTCAACTCTGAATATGGCCCTATATGATTTTGTATGTTTAAATGATACATAATTTATGAATATGCATGTGGTATTACTATGCATTGCTGCATAACATCACACCTCAATGTTGTATTGAGACTCAAGCTTTTGTCTTTCAGCCATATGCACCTGGGAAGATAGTATGAATGCAGATCTTTTGCAAGCAAACATATTGTCATTTTCTGATGTGCTTTCTGATGTATGCCCAGTTGGAACAGTGAACATTGTGTCAAATTACTGGTCAGTGAACAAGTTCTTATTTCTTACTTTTGATGAATATGCTTCTCAAAAGCCCTTTTATGAAAACTGTGTAAAAAAAATAGTGAGACTTTATTTAAATAACCAAATAAATGAAATTGTATACTACACAAACTGACCATATGATGCACTGTTAAACTTTTATATTGTCTCTTTCTACACATTTGACATATTCTGTTACAGCAAAAATGGAACAAATATCGCTGTGCCTTTGACAGGGAAGTGCAACAACCCAGTGAATTCTACTACCATCAGCATGCCACCATCCACTACAAACACTAATGTCACCATCATCACAACTACAGCCTCAGCCACAAACACTTCAGCTGGTACCTTAGACACAACTGGTAGGAAGACATTTTTTACAGATACACAGATCTGTCATAACATAGACATGCGAAGAATATACACTGCACAACATGTTCAACTCAAGACGTTAGTCTTCTATCAGGAAAGAGATCCTAGGCATACCTCTAAAGCTGTAACAATAAGGCTTAAAGACATATAGTATACGTGAATTTATTGGCTTGAGCATTACAAGGCTTGACCTGAATCCTATATAAAATTTGTTGACTGAACTGAGGAAGCATGTCTGAACAAGGTCTCATAAATATGTTACAAAAACACTAATTCTGACACTGTCTTATGATAAGCTTGTAGAAAGAAAACCAAAATATTTGCAAGGCCATATTGCATAACCTGATGTTCATAGTGGTTGTTGGAGATGGTAAACTATGGTAAATAAAAAACAATGATTTGATCCCAGATCGAGTTGGCCAACTCAAATACCTTGACTGTCAGGAGAGCAATGAATTGAAACACCTTCTCTGACTCTTAATATCCCCTTGAAGTTGGTGAGAGAATACTATAAGAGAAAAGCTCTACACTGAGAAGCATCACCTGCATATTTATCTGGCACAGACACTGGTGGCGGAGTGCTGAGCCATGGCAGCAATGGTTTGAGCCAGATGTTCAACTTTGGACTCCAGGTCGACAATGCAATGGAATAGTGCCAGCCTGAAGCACCTGCTGCATCCATGATTAGCAAGTTATTCTGTCATATGGCAGACTCACAGAGGTTGTATGCAAGTGCAGGGCCTGATTTATTAAACACAACAAAGTGCAAAAAAACAAATGAGTCACAAAATTAGGAACAGCTAGACATAGTGGAATTAGTAAAAGTATAGAAATACATATACAGTGAGAGTCCAAATTGGCATTCAAAAACACAGGTTGTAACAAGTAGATCAATTGGGGGCAGAACACCATTATCCAATGGACTCCAAAACAAATGAGAAAACAGGCAAAAACTGAAAAAAAAAAAAAACACTGCAGATGCAATGCCATTTGCCAGAACACTTGCAAATGGCTTAGCAACATCACAAATCACAATAAACTGACTGTATATCTATACCTTGTAAAGAGGAACTGAAATAAAATAGCTTACAAAAGGGAAAATCAGACACACATCATGGGGAACAGATGAGTTAAAATAAAATCCAGTGATTGAGAGCTTGGGAGTGCTGGCGATTGCTTGGAATTGGAGTCTTCCACAATTTGTCAGCCTCATCAAAGCAGGATTCATGACACTGAGCGTTGAAACTTGAAGCAATACAGGGAAATTGTACAGGAAATTGCAGGCCAGTAAATTCTTCCACACAAACTTGGCAAACCATATCTTGAAAAACCTTTGTGCACAGGCGTGTGTCATGCTGGTACATATTTGGGCTAGGCTTCTTAGTGGTAACAGTTTGGGGAAGGCCCACATATTGATGTGATAGTCAGGTGTCCACAAACTTTTGGCCATATAGTGCATGTCAGTTGGGAGTTTAATTCTTAATATTATTTTTAAAATACATTAATATTACTTTATACTCACTGTGCTATACTATAAGTTGGGAAAAAATGTAAGACATTTAATAATGTGTGCAGGGTATTAAACACTGAAATTGTATTATTTATACTGTGTCACATATAGCCTCCACAGGCTCATCAACCAGTGCAGAAGCGAAAGCTGAAGGTCTTCTAAATCTAAGCAGGAATGCATCTTCTCTGAACTCCACACAGATACAGCAGGTTGTATCTCTGCTGGAGTCAATTATTTCTGGACCCAGTGTTAGCTTGGCTCTGGGAAACACGTCTATCAACATTGTCAGCAATCTATTAAATGCACCTCCTAATACACTGACATCCATTTCAAACAGGTAAAAGTGACCAGATTGACTTTGAACAGAACTGAATAAACTAGAATTATTCTTCATGGATCAATTAAATGTTGTGCATGAACAGCATTACTAATTATATACAATATAAATTGTCTCTTGCTTTTATATTACATCTTATTATATTTGACAGCTAAGGGGAAAAGCTATTTCCTTCTTCTGTCTGCATTTTCTGTCTTTGATTTTGCAGGATTAAGTTGCTCACTTATTTTGCCACCTCTGAATACTACCCTACGTGTTAAAGTTAATTCCTTAAAATATAGCACCAAGACATCTGACAAATAACATGCACTATATGACAGTTTTATACACTATAATAAAAATTACAGTATATCTTTTCTGATTTGATAAGGATTATTGGCATTGTGGATACTGTTGCCTTGAAGCTGGTTGTGCAGGGACAGAGTCAAAGTATTCTTTCCCCATCTGTGGCTCTGGCAGTAAAATTGGTGGATGGGGCTCTTTTTCCACAGACCACATTCACCATCACTGGCCCCTCCAACTTGCAGGTAACACCCTGTTAACATCTACTCATACTGTTCAGGAACAAATTGTCATAAATCATAAAAATCTTTATATACAGTGCTCAGTATAAATGAGTGTAAAGTAAAAGTAACATTTTAAACAATATCTCAATGAACACAAAAACAATTTCCAAAATGTTGACAAGACTAAGTTTTATATAACATCTGTTTAACTTATAACATGAAAGTAAGGTTAATAATATAACTTAGATTACATATTTTTCAGTTTTACTCGAATTAGGGTGATGCAAAAATGAGTACACACCACAACAAAAACTACTACATCTAGTACTTTGTATGGCCTTCATGATTTTTAATGACAGCACCAAATCTTCTAGGCATGGAATGAACAAGTTAGCATCATTTTGCAACACCTATCTTTTTCCATTCTTCAATAATGACCTCTTTTAGAGACCGGATGCTGGATGGAGAGTGATGCTCAACTTGTCTCTTCAGAATTCACCATAGGTGTTCAACTGGGTTCAGCTCAGGAGACATACTTGGCTACTGAATCACTTTCACCCTGTTCTTCTTCAGAAATCCAACAGTGGCCTTAGATGTGTGTTTAGGATCATTGTCATGTTGGAAAAGTGCATGACGCCCAAGGGAACGGAGTGATGGTAGCATCTTCTCTTTCAGTATAGAGCAGTACATCTATGAATTCATGATGCCGTCAATGAAATGCAGCTTCCCGACACCAGCAGCACTCATGTAGCCCCACATAAGGACACTGCCACCACACTGCCATCACTGTAGGCACCATGCATTTTTCTTTGTATTCCTCACCTTTGTGACGCCATACAGTTTTGAGGCCATCAGTTCCAAAAACATTTATCTTAGTCTCATCACTCCAGAGTATAGAGTCCCAGTAGTCTTCATCTTTGTCAGCATGGGCCCTGGCAAACTCTAGAAGGGCTTTTTTGTGCCTGGGCTTTAGGAGAGGCTTCTTTCGTGGACGGCACCCATGCATGCCATTCCTCTGCAGTGTACGCTGTATTGTGTCACGGGTGACAGTCACCCCAGTTTGGCTTTCTACTTCTTTAGATAACTGCAGTGAAATTGCATGCCGATTTTCTTCAACCCTTCTCATCAGAAGACACTTCTGTCGAGGTGTTAACTTCCGTGGACGACCTGAACATGTCTGTGAGATGGTTGCAGTTCCATCTTTTTTAAATTTTTGTACTACTTTTGCTACAGAATTCTGGCTGATAAGTAAAGCTTTGCTGATCCTGTAGCCTTCACCTTTCTGGTCTTGTGACATTTCTATTCCATGTCATTGCTGACAGCATGAAATGGGAAGGGGTTTTCTTTAAGTAACACCCTTTTATAGTCAGCTGTCTGCTGGGCACCTGTGTAATGAATAATCAGATTCACCAGTGGTTGAATTCTTGTTAAATTAGACATTTGTAGTCTAAAATTTAGCTTTGCTCCAGAGACTTTCAGGGGGTGTACTCATTTTTGCATCACCCTAATTTAAATAAAACTGAGAATTTTGTTCTCTAAGTTATATTATTAACCTTACTTTCGTGTTATAAGTTAAACAGATGTTATACAACATTTTTGAGATTGTTTTGTGTTCATTGAGATACAGCTTAAAATGTTACTTTTCAAAGGGGGTGTACTCATTTACACTGAGCACTGTATAGTATAGTATAGCAATTAGAAAGTATAATACTGTCTTGTGCTTGTTCCTAATTAGAAACACTCTCACAATACTTTATGTAAACTGTAAAGTAAGAATTGTAGGTTGAAAAATATTTGAAAACCAGCTAAATTGTAAATTAACCTACGATAACATGAGAACCTAATATTATGGACTTATGTCTTTTCTAATGTATTTTAGATTGACCCAGGTTTGAGGAGAACTGAGCCCAGCTCTCCTCAGGGTTCTATAATGCTCCCTGCTTCGCTCACAGGGAACCTCACTCCTCAACAGCAGCAACTGGCCTCCAGAGTACAGTTTAATTTCTACCAGAAGACCACTCTATTCCAGGTGTGTTCTCTTTCAAATATACTATATTTTATTTGTTTAATTCACATGTGCACAATATCTAGCTACATTGAAAAGTTTATGAGGTGGTTAGTTGACATGCTATGAGTGTGTGTGTGTGTTACATCTGCTTCAATCTGACATGCTTTCATTGTTGTCATTACAATCTACAGGACAAAGCATTAAACCCAAACAGCAGTAAATTGATCAGTGGGGTTCTTGCCTCCAGTGTGGCTAACTTGTCCATCTCTAACCTGAGAGACCAAATAGTTTTTACCCTGAAGAACACAGACATTGTTGAGGTCAGTGAAAGAAGGGCTTTAAAACAAAGCTTAAAATGCATTTTTATCATGGGTGAATGGTAAACAAATGTTTGATATTAATACATTCATTATTGTCACCCTCAGTGTCCACAGGGTAACTGTTCACGAGCATGTGTATTTTGGAAATTCGACTTAAACGGTGAGGACTATAAATAATGAGAATAACAGAAACTTAATATATAAATGGTAGAGGTCAGTAGAGGTCAAAAAAGAAGCCTGGGAAATGTAATATACAGAAGCACTTCAAAAAACATTTTTTAAGCAGTACTACTTCCCACAAGTGGAAATGTGTTCCTACATATTGAACTGGAGTGTGGGCAAGATTATGATTGTACTGCTAATGCTGCTTTGGTTAATTTTATCTTCAGAATTTAAATATATAATTAAAACAGTTTCTCAAGTGTGTCACACAGTTTTTTGCATTGTTCCAAACTGATTTATATGGTATCATGATCAAATCTAACATATTTTTAATATTATTTGACTGCATTTTTTTTTGTAAGGTGGTTCTGGTGGCTGGAGCACTGAGGGCTGCAACCTGCTGAACCACAGTGAAGCTGAGACAATTTGTGGCTGTAACCATCTGACCAGCTTTGGTGTTCTCTTGGTGAGAGAAATCATTACCTCTCATTGACTCACTAGAATAAAAAACTTTGCTTAGTATTTATTTTAATTTAAGAATATAGATATGAGGAAAGATGAAAATATTATTGCATAAAGTCTGGGACTTCAAACTCATTAGGATTTTAAGCACAGTTGGAGATAATCTTAGTTGTAGGATACTTTCAACTAAGGATACTTTCAAAGAAATTTTATTTTGATATACATACTGGTCAAGGTATGAAAATTGTCCAAAAAGTGGTTGGTAATCTGGTAATGATTAGTGGTAGGTAATCTGAGCTCACATGCATTTGACAGAAAAATTTTATTTTTAGGCTTCCAATGTCAGGAATTGGTGCCTCCACTAGTGCAGAATCCAGAAACAAATTAAGGGATAAGGGTGCAAAATGGGGATTTTATTTCATAAATATCAAAACACTAGGGAAAACTAGGGAACAAATAACAAACACAAAGATCAGAAACCAGGCAGCAAAACCACATAACAAAAGACAAGGACTCAGAAAACACAAACACAAGACAGCAGGGACAAATAGGGAAGGTAGTCATTGAAATATAAGGAACAGGTTTGCAGAGGTGGGGAAAGAGAGGAAGAATTGGGTGGGGCAAGCAAATGTGCAAACAACATAAACAGAAGCACATGAGAACATAAAGAAACCCTGCCAGACCGCCCCCTAGTGTTCTGGCAGGAAACTGTCCAGCAGTCCATGACTCAAGTCCCATGTGGCTCCCAACGCGACAGTCCGAAACTATCCCCAAGAGTCTGGAAGGACGTGATCCCAGCAAGAACCAGTGAGGAGCGGGGAGCACAATGAGGTCCAATGGAGAAGCAAGGGCCACAGCAAGGCTCGAGGGGGGAGGAAGGGGCACAGTGAGGCATGTGGGGGGAGCGAGGAGCATGGCGAGGTGTTTGGGGGGAGCGTGAAGCACGGCAGTGAAGCCAAAGGGTCCCAAGCGACATCCGCAGCAGAACAGGAGAGCCAAGCGACGACCTCAGCCCAGCTAGGGTAGTGAAATGTCCTGAGGGGGGGAGCCTCCTCTGCTGAGTGCCCAAAACTGGGCCATGTCCCCATAGTAGCAGAAAAAATGTCCAAAGACCAGGGACAAAAAAAAAGGAGACAGATTAGGCCAGTAACATCTTCCGCAGACAAGGAGTGAGGCAGCGTCCTCAGCAGGAAAATAGGAAGCAAAGCGGCGCCCTTCACAGGAACAGAAGCGGAGCCATGTCACAGAGCACAAAAGAAACAGGAGAAGCAGATTAGACTGGTAACATCCTCCACAGGCAAGGAGTGAAGCGGCACCCTCTGCGGAAAACTGGAAGCAAAGCGGCATCCCTCACAGGAGCTGAAGCAGAGTGTCATGAAAAATAGAAAAAGTCCAGGGAAAAAAAGGTCCTTGAAGATCAGACTTAAATTGTCCAGAAATATATGCTCCAGAAAACCCTTAGGAACCTGGCTGGACTTATCCCACTGTGTCTGGGAGTGGCTGAGTCCTTCTGTCAGGAGTTGGTGCCTCCACTGGTGCAGAATCCAGAACCAAATTCAGGGATAAGGGTGCAAAATGGGGATGCAGTCCATCACATCCAAGCTGAGCAATAATAAACTGTGTGGATATTAAGAAGTCAAATCCTAAAGGTATAATTGTTCTTTTGTCCTTTGTGACACTGGCTAAATGTGGGCGCCTCTGAGCACATGTACACAGAGGCATGTAGTGCTCTTCTCAAAGCCCTCCTTTTCACCAGGTGTCCTGTGGCATTGCACGAACAGCATTTCAGCACTAGCACTAGATATAGTGGCTTTGAGTGAACAGATCATCCCCAGATTGGTACTTGTTGTGTGGTAGAGATGAAATAACTAGTGGGTAGGAATAAGTGTTGACAAATTTGTGGTTGAAGCCAAAAAAGAGACCATTAAATTTCAAGAGGTAAGGGAACCTCATAGTGTTTTATCAGTGCATAATTATAGAATCCATATTTTTTGATGAGCATAAAAGGTGCCTTTTTGTTGACTAATGACTTCTGCTGCCACACAAGGAATTTAGTAATAAATGAAGAAAAGTTCTAAGTTGGTCCTACCCTTGCTCCCACAGCCACAACTCTTTTGGGAAATCTTAATAGATTGTACTAGATTTTAGAATGTCTTTGTGAATTTCTGTTGATTTAGCCTTAAGAGCTGAAGAGCATTACTGACCTCTCTAATGCCCTTCAATTCTTAAGGCTGAATGGAGAGAAAGTATTCATTGTTGAGCTCAGGACTGAGTTCTTTCACACCAGTTTTGGCAAACCATGTCTTTATGGAGCTTGCTTTGTGTACAGAATCATTGTTAAGTCAGCACTGTTATCATAGTCAAGTTAAATGCTTAGTTCTAATGCATATAATTGTTTTACTCGCATATTTCAGCTTTATTATTTTTGTATACATTTTTATAATAGGACCTTTCCGGACAAGGGATCAATAATCGTCTGCAGGCTACCATTCTAACCTACATCACCTATATTGGCTGTGGCATCTCTGCCATTTTTCTCTCCATCACCCTGATGACGTATCTGGCTTTTGAGTGAGTTTTGCACCAATTTCACATTGAAAAGGCAATATAGAATATATATAAATTAAGTGTCTTATTGCAAGTAGTAAAATCAGTATCAATTAGGCAAACAAATATACAGTATGTCCTGATGGAAATCTACACTAAGTAAATTCAAGGTTCTTAATTCATTTAAGATCAGTATTTTTTAACTTCTTTTGAAGGACACTCCGTAAGGATATCCCATCAAAAATTGTGATCCATCTGTGTTTGGCTTTGCTTCTGTTGAACCTGACATTCCTACTGGATGCTTGGCTGGCTTTGTACCCCAATGTTGTGGGTCTCTGCATCTCCACTGCCTTCTTCTTGCATTACTTCCTGTTGGCGTCTTTCTCCTGGATGGCCATGGAGGCTGTCCATATGTACATTGCCCTTGTTAAAGTTTTTAACACATATGTGTCCCGCTTCATGGTCAAATTAGGACTTGCTGGCTGGGGTATGTTGAAAATTTTTTGTTGTTAATTTGGTAACTTTTTTATAGCTGGTTTTATTTTAAATATATTTTTTAGTTCTATTGTAATAGTTTTGCTTGAATAAATTGTGATTTATTTCTTTACATTTAAGGTATTCCTCTAATTGTGGTCATAATTGTGATAGCCATTGATAAAAACAATTATGGACTAGTGTCATATGGGAAGTTTGAAGATGGAACCTCTGATCAATTGTAAGAGCATCTAATGAGCATTTTTTAAATTTATTACACTGTTGGAAATCACAGGTATGTAACTGAGTGATCTTGTCATCTTTCTCCATGTAGTTGCTGGCTGAAGAACGAAATAGCCTTCTATGTTGCAGTGGTAGCATACTTCTGTATTGTCTTTGTACTGAACCTTAGCATGTTCATTGTAGTAATGGTTCAGCTTTGTCGCATTAAGAGGCAAAATCCCCATAACCTACAACATCGTAGTATCCTACAGGACTTGCGGAGTGTGGCAGGGCTTACTGTTCTCCTAGGCCTCACCTGGGGATTTGCTTTTTTTGCCTGGGATGCTGTCAACCTGCCATTTATGTACCTGTTTGCCATCTTTAACTCACTGCAAGGTATGCATTTAAGCACTTACTATACATGTTCTAATATCTCTTTAAGCATGTACTGTAGTATTAAATAAATTTTTCTGGCTAACAGGCCACTGGCTAGATATAGCCAGATATAAAGTGTTCTCTAAGATATTTCAGAGAACACTTTAGGACACACTAAATCGATTCCTTCCTTTCTTTTAACCAACCTTTTAGTTTTAAGTAGTCTTAGTTCTGGAAAATATTTCAGCAATAAAGTTGTAACAAACCATCCAAAATACAAGGCAAACTTAAAGTTAACAGAATAAGCACAGCTCAGGGGATTGGCAAACATGATATACAAAGGCTAGGCAAAACACAGAAAACTAAAAGCAGAAACACATAAACAAATGCTTGGTAGACAGCACACAAGGTAAGTATAGTTCATATGTCAGTGTGCAAGATTTTGTGATTGGAGTGCCAATTTAATGGGAAACAGTTAAATATAGTTAAAAGTGACTGAGAGCAAGGTAGTGTAAGTAGCTAACCTGAACCTGCTCACTACTCTGAAACTTATCATCCACCACTGGTGAATTGGTAGGACTAACATTCCATGGGAATATCTGAGGCTGGTAACCGAGCACACAATTAAAAATTGAGTTGGGTAGCAGAGTGACAAGGAATTTTGGGCATACTCTGCCCAAGGCAGGAACTGGCCAAAACATCTGGGTTGGTGGATACAGAGTGTATGTATGAATTTGGCTATAATTTCCTTGTTTGTTTGTTCAACTTTCCTATTAGTTTGTGAATACCCAGACATTAGATTGATGGTCACTCCCAGTTTTTCCATAAAGCTGGCCCAGATCCGGAAGGTGAACAGCAGACCCCAGTCACTTACAATCTCCTCACAGATTCTGAATAAATGAAACACATGACTAAACAGAAACTCTGAGGTAGTAAAAGCAGAGGGGAGAATGGGGAGAGGTATCATGTGCAGGGCCTTGAGACAAGTGGTCAATCATTACTAATATGGTGGTGTTACCTTTGGATTCCAGCAGATCAATTGGCATGAACCTATGGCACAGGAGGGGGAAGGATGTGGTCTTCACTATCAGGCCTAGATTCTGCTGAGTGAATGTGTGACAACAAGTCCTCCTTGGTGTTCTTAGAGCTTGGATGAGTTTATAGTGTGAATTGGAAGCGAGTGTAGGAGAGAGACCAGCAGGCTTAATGGAGGTTCAGATGCATTGCAGTTCTGAGAGCTCCTGATCCCCAATGTATTTCTCAGTGACCGATAGTTTTCTTAAAAAGAAGGTGACTGGTGAATTGTGAAAGGATTGCCCCAACTCCTGTTTCAGAGGTGTCAACCTCAAGAACAGAGGGCCAAGTTGGATTTGGATGCTTCAGAAGAGGAGCTGTGGTAAAGGCAGTCTTAAGTTGAGTCCTTGGTTGGTTGAGGCAGGGGCCAGTCAATGATACTGGCTTGGTCCATAGGGGGTGATCACATAGCCTAGGAATGAAATAGTGTATTTGTCACACTTCTCTCCTATCCTGTACAGCTGGTGCTGCATGGGGTTTTGGAGCACCTGGCAGACATGCTGCACATGGGTATCATATGACGTGGAGTAGACTTGAATTTCATCAATGTGGGCAGCCACAAATTTACCCAGCATATTCCTCAGAATATCATTAGCAAAACCAAAGTCAACAGATCAGGCACAGGTCAGACGATCAGTAGGGCTAGGTGAAAACACAGGACACTACAGGCAGAAATAAGGAATAAGAACACAAGGTAAGCTAAGTGTATACTTCACAAATACATGTATGAGAGTCTATTTAATTGGTGACGGTGAGTGTCTGTGTAATCGGAAACAGGTGAGTCTAGTCCGGTGACAGAGCAAGGCAATATGTTTTCTCGGAAGTCGAATCCAGTTCAGCCATGTTTGTAGCCCACGGTGCATGCATGATATATAAAGTCTATGCACCCCTGTTAAAATTGTTTTTGTGAGGTAAAAAAATTAAATCATGTCAAATCTCCAACAAAATTCAGGTCAAAAATAAATGGAAATATTCTAAGAGAAAAAAGAAAAACCTACAAGCATGCATACCACTTAACTAATATTTTGTTAAAGTACCTTTTGCTTTTATAATAAAACATTCAGTCTTTTTGGGTAAGAGTCTAAAAACCTAGCACTGTTTAAACAATTTCAAAATTTTATTTCACTTTTCCTTTCAAAATTGCCCCAGATCTGACGAATTGCAAGGGAAGCTTATGTGCACAGCCCACTACAAGTACATGGAAATGTGCTTTGGGTTATCATGCATGATACTGAAGAAAGCTATCCCAATAGCATAATTTTACCTTCACCTTTTTGGGTGATATGTTGTTTTTTTATGTAAAACATATCTTTTAATATTATGCCCCAAAAGTTCTACTTTGATCTCCTTAGACCTTCACAAATGATCCACATTGTTGTGGTAATTTACATGGGCTTAGGTGATTTTTAGAAAGGGCTTCCATCTAGTCACCCTACCTCATAAAACAGATCTTAAGAACCAAGAATACGAGAGATTGTTGTCACATGGAGAGATGTTTTGGCAATGTCACTGTTAATCTCCATTTTCAGCACTTTTTGAGATGGCCTTCATAGTGTTCCATGGTACCTCTAATGTTTTGGAAATTCTTTTGTACTCCTTTCCTGATCAATACCATTTGTTAATGCAATCTCATACATGTTTTGTAAACTATTTGCAACCCATGGCTTCAGCAGTCAGATGTCAAGAAAACAGTTAAAAACAGTTAAAAACAGTTAATCATTCAATTAAATGTTATTATGGTTGAAATAATTATTTTATTTATTTGTTTTGCACTTGAATTTTGGTGTTTGCGATATCACTTCAAAGTTGGAAAATGATCTGGCATAATTTATCTTGGTTTAATTATTCACAAAAACCTGCAATTTTGACACATCTATGACTTTATATATCTCCTGGACTAATCTAACACATTGTGAAGGTGCATTTATGACTCACTGGGCCTTATTTTTCTGCTCCAGGCTTCTTTATCTTTGTGTTCCACTGTGCCGTGAAGGAGAATGTCAGAAGACAGTGGAGAATACATTTGTGCTGTGGAAACCTGAGGCTAGTTGAGAACTCTGGTGTGTTTGTCTTATTCAACAAATGTTTTGACATTTCATGGCAATGGAATGTTGTGTGCATTAAAGATTTTCATTTAATTTGTTTAAATTATGTTGGATGTGATCCATTTATTTTAAATAGATATATTAAAATCAGAATTTATACACAATATTTCTGCCTTTGGATAACAGACTGGAGTCACACTGCTACACAGAGGACAAAGAAATCCACCATAAATAGACTTGCTTCCTCATTCAGATCAGTGAAATCATCGAACAACTCATCCAGTTCTTTCTTGGTCAGTGACATCTCAAGATCAGACAGGTCAATGGGAATTGGTGAGTGTTGGCCAGTCTTTCAATCTTTCCATTACACTTTATACAACTCTCAATCTGTCTATTAAACTATCAACATCCACCTCCTGCAACATTCCAAATTAAATTTAGGATAAAGAAATTGCATCTCCTGACAAGGCTATACTGTAATTTACAGTTTTTTGCCTGCTTAATTCCTAATCACAGGCAATCCGTTAGATGACCGTGCAATCACAGAGCAGGAGGAGCCCAGCTCAGATGTAGTCCTAAATGAGATCAACCACAGGTATCGGAGCCAGCGATCCCTCTGACCTGAAAACCAACATATGTAATTGTGATATAATGACATTTATATGTATTTTTGCATTATGTATATGTTGTACATATTTTCTTTGATAGTATATATGGTATATACTGAATAAACCAATTTGTGTTGTAGCATTTACAGTAGATTACCAGTGGTTAGCCAAATAGCCTGACCAAGGTTAACTGAGCGATATTTAATAGGATTCATTTAAATAATTCACTATTGGTTTAGATATTAAAATGATATTTTCATTTCATAGTGGATTAAAGTGATGTTTAAATAAATGTATGCATTTCTAATAAAATACTATTGTTCATCCTCTGTTCAATGAAATGTGAAATGGTAAAATTAAAGCTTGCTTTGTAAATTAAATGAATGCTAGTATTTCTCCAGTCACTAATCTCTCTTTGAAACCAGCAGCAAGAAATCCAAGCACAAAAAATTCACCAAGCACAATTTTTTTGGTAGCTTAGCATAAAGCTAGCTGCCTAAAGTTAATGATATGTTTATAATGACCTTGATGACCTCAGTACAATGATTAGTATGGTCAGTGCTACTTATTTAACCAAGAACTGTGTCTGTATCTTAAATATTTAAAGCCTATAATGCTAAGCTAATTTAAATGTGGAACACAGATATTTTACATTATCCACAGTACTGTATGTGCGACCATGTCAATTTTACGGCAAACAGGGTAGGAACCAAGTTGAGAAATTTCAAGTTGAGGGGATATTTTCTGTGGCTTTTACTGGTTGTAGGTGGGAGTACTGGCTCTAAAGTGTTGCCCAACATAAACAAATATTTAATATACAAGGCAAATTAAGTTTTTTCCAAGGTGCTAAAATGGTCAAGAGGAGACTTCCTGAATACCTTGACCACTGTTAATATCAATTTTGTAGGTTTATAGTATGAAATGCATTAACATGAAAACTTTGTTGGAGTGAAAGTCCCATCTTCCGATGATTTTTAACTTGAGTTGTTGAAAGTGTGCTGAATGGCGCAGACTTAATAAACATGACCCAGAGTTCTGGTAAAATTCCACCCATAATATCCTAGAGTTATCATGTATGATGAGCTAAGTGAATACTTAGAGTCACTGTTTTCTTACACTCTAGATAATGTAGCTCCATTTAGAAGAAAAATAATTAGAGAGAAAAAATGTTCATGCTGGTATAACAATCACACATTGCATCCTAAAACAGACAACTAGAAGATAAGAACTAAGAACAAAACTAAATTGGCAATGTGCTGCTTTCCACCCTTATTGAAAATAACAAAAATAATCCTGGATTTTTATTTAATACTGTAGCAAACCTAATTAATTATTTCAATGGCAAAATTGAAAATATCAGAGAAAAAAAATCAGTCTATAAATTTAAAACCCTAGAATTTTAAATATTACTATATCCGTTCAGAATTTCATCCTTCTTAAAGAGACCAAATAATTTTCAGTAATTTGCTCTTCATATCAGCAACTTAGAATCCCTTATGTACATATTTTTCTCAAAAATATAATACCATTAGCACGTGAACCCCTTTTAAAAACAATTAATTCTTCCCTTAGCCCTGACTATGTGCCCAAACTTTTGTCTTTTATCAAACCCCTAATTGAAAACCTGACCTTGACAGCTGTCCAACTATAGGCAAATATCAGACCTTATGTTTATCTCCAAGATCCTAGAAACAGTTGCACCATAGTAGTTATGTTTATATCTACATACCTAGAGAAATAACCTTCATGAAATGTATCAGGATTTAGTCCTAGTTGGTGAATGATCTGCTACTGGTCTCTGATCAGGGTTGTATCTCCTTGATAGTGTTGCTTGACCTTAATGCAGATTTTGACCCTCCTATTATACTATTCTCCTTGATAGGCTAGAAAATGTTGAGTTAAAAGAATCAGCCTTGAACTGGCTCAAGTCTTATTTGACTGATCGTTGTCAGTTTGTAGATATAAATGTTGACTTCCCTACACACACAAAGGTAAAGTTTAATGTTTCACAATGTTCTTTTTTCTGCCCACTGTTTTTTATCCTTATGTATGCTACCTCTTGACAAAATTATTCGTAAACATGGTATTAGCTTCCACTGATATGCTGATGATACGCAATTATATGTTCCAGGAAAGCCAGATGAGAGGCACCAACTTAATAAAGTTAAACAATTTGTAAATGATATAGAATGTAAAGGACAATAGATGACTATTAACTTCCTCCTACTTAATTCTACCAAGACTACCAAGAAATGCTTATATACATGCACCCAGATGTATGCTTTATAATTACATATTAACTCTGGACAGCCTATCTGTTTCATCATTTTCAGCAGTAAAAGTCCTATGTGTGATTATTGAATTGAATTAATTCATAATCCAATGGGTGGTATTTGAGGCAGAATACAAAACTAAACAATCTCATGGCCTGTTGCTGTTGGCCAAGATTTATAGTGCTTTTTGCAGGTGGTGTACAGCATGTTGTGTAGAATGTCAGCAAGTGTATCCAATAGCCAATACAACTGCATTCACTTTGTCTGATTGAGGTCCCATTTTCAAAAATTGTTATGGACCTTGTCAAGCGATATGAACAGACTGCAAGAGGGCAGCACTTGATGTTTGTTTTAGTTTCTTATGAAATGTGTTACCTGGAAGCTCTGCATCTTCAACATCTCAACATGCAGCATTGCAGAGGCACTCTTCCTGAGTCATGAGCCCAAAAGAGATCCTGAGAGACCAGGGCAAGTCCTTTACATCACACACTCTTTATGAACTGTTAAAATAGATAAGGGTCAAATAGAATATCAAATAGAATATCACCATATCATCTTTTACAATCTGCATATAATTTCATACCATTTGCTTCTAATACAAGGAGGCAAAGTACTAATTTTACTACCCACATTAAGCTTTAAATTACTTGCAAAGTGGCAAATGACCCATATGATGAGCTGGAGAAGTGAACTATGAGATCAGGTGAATGGATAGAGGTGATGTCATCAAATATATCTCCTGAAACCATGGATGAAGTGCTATTTCCTTGTAAATAAAATATGAATAAAAACACTGGTAAAACTAAGCAGAAGAAACTGCATTTGGTGGCAGTAAATTAGTCAGAATAATTTGTCAAAATTATGCTACAAAATGTTAACAAGAAATGTTTATGCTGATAATTTGGAAGGTGGTGCTCTTTTTTTATCTAGTTCCTTAAGCTAAAATGTTTTTGGTTAAACTGTTTGGAAAACTATAGTCACAACTAATAACAAGAGCCCTAAAGTAAACGGAACCTAACACAACAATGTTATTCATTAGCTATGTTATTCATTAGTTGGCATTAATTAGGTAGGTAGCTTTTAGGTAGCTTTTCTGGCATTGCTTAGTTTAAAAAATTCCAATTAAATAAGACTGCACTGCTTACATGTAAATAAAAGAATATCCTTGTAAGTTGGTGGTTACTATCATTTCAATGAGAAGAGAGAATAAAAAGTATGGCTTGATAAAACAAAAGTTACTAGCAGGAAATAGACCACATACATTCCACTGTAGGTGGAAACAGGTAGACTGGACTTCCTTTTATAGTGTTACCCCATCAGAAGAGAGCAGATTTGCTTTCGCATATGCTGGCAAACAAGGCACACATACTAGAATGACCCAAGGCTTCAAACCTTGGTCTCATGTGTTCATTCAGGAACTCAAAGCAGATCTTAAAGATCTTTTACTAGACAGTACATTGTTGCAATATGTTGATGATTTGGTGATTTGCTTCACCTCCTTGAAGCAATGTCATATGGATTCCATTAAATACAATTCAGATAAGCCCAGGGTGGACATAAAGCACCCAAAACTAAGTTACAGTATTATCAGCCCCAGGTTGAGTACTTAGGGTAGCATAGAAAGCATACTAAGGCAATCACATGAGAACTTTACCACAAACAATCATGAATTATGACTGGCCCCACTAGTTTTTCACAAACATTTAAAGCTAGAACATACAACTTTGGGGAGCTTCAAGATTCAATGATTCGTGCCACACAGATATATCATACTAGCTCAATATCATGCAAAAATATTCAGTGATGGTGCAAAGGACCATGGAAGTACAACGGTTACTACAGTGTCTGGGCGGACTTTAAATATAAAGCTAAACAGAAAAGACATATGGCAAGCAACATGAACTCAAACAATGCCCAATATATGGCAAAATTTGCAACAAGTATAAGGAGAAGAATCACATTGAAAACAATGCTTTTCCAAGGAGAAACAGAGTGGATCATGTGGATGCAGTGGAGTAATTGGCTCTTGATGATTAATTCATCATACACATGTTAGTGCAGGAATATTTAACAACAAAATAAAATGAAAATTAAACACAGTCAAGTGGGTGAATGGTACCATTACAAATAAACAGAGCTGTCAATTTGATAAGAGTGTGAAATGTCTGACTCATGAAGGTAAAACCACACATCCTTTCAAACTCTGTCAAGCTCAAAGCCATGGGAAGGATATCTACACCCAAGGCATATGCAGACTTAAGGTGAGGCTTAAAAGGAAAAGCTTCACTTCATGTTTGTAGTTGATGTAGATAGACATGACTCACTACTAGTTAACAAAGTGAAGAATTAGGCCTTGTGAAAAGGGCGTACTGCATCAGCAATGCAAATTGTAAGAACATTGTAGAGTCAGTAGTAGATCTGTATCCAGACATCTTCAAGGAGTTTGGTGTTTTACCTTTCACCTATAAAATAAAACTAAAAAATGGTTCCTGTGCACACTACGAGATCACCATCTGGAATCTCCTCATCCCCACATCATAGAAGGCACTGAAGGGGCATGTGGATGATTTTGTCTTATATTCTCAAAAGTACAGAATCTGAACACAGGCAAAATGCAAGTTTTATGTGAGGGAATTCATCTTTTTCAGAGCCATTTTGTCAGAAGCTGGTGCGGAGCCAGACAAGAGCAAGGTGACAGCAAAACAGGGGATGCCCAGGCCCAAAAATAAAAAAGTTGTGTTAGGAGCTCTGGGGATGATAAATTGAATCGCCAAATTCATTCCAAACTTAGCTTCAAGAACAGCTGCTTCAAGACAAATGTGAGTTTAAGTGGATTGAATATCATGTCCAATAATGGGCATGGCTGAAAACCATTTAAAGATCAAAAATACAAAGAGTTATGATGAAGCTACAGCACTATTGCTTTGACTTGATTTTCACACCAGGCAAGCACATCTTCATTTGAACCCGTTGCTGAAGCTATACCTTTGTCCAACATGATATCCAAGCATACTGCAGCAGAAACAAAGTAGATGCATGCTTACAGAGAAGTAAGCATTTGAAAGAGTCTTGACCTAGAGGGGAGTGCCAACAGTATTACAATATCTGTACATCATTGAGTGTTTTCAGTAGACTTCTACTAAGAAAGAACAGGACAACCATTACTCACTAAGACCAGAGATGAAAAATTTGCATGACGGCCACCTAGGAAAACTGCAAGAGGATTGCTTACACTGCTGTTTATTGGTCAAGAATAAATGCTGATACTGACATGATCTCAAGATTTGAGACCTGCCTGAAACATCATGCAGAAGGTACGGACAAACCTATTCCACTTAGATGGTAAGAATTACCTGTTGGTAATCGACAACTTTTCAAACTAAGCAGAGATGCTGCTACATCCTAGCATGTCCACAGCCTGTGTAATCAAACACATGAATTCGATCATGTATCAAGACAAGGAATTCCTCAGATTGTCTACAGTGACAAAGCACCATCATGCAGCTGCCCTCTGTATGCTCAGTCAAATGCTAAAGCAGAGAAAGGAGTGCACATAGTCAAACAGCAGCTCAAGAATGCAAAAGACAGTAACTCAGTTCAGTTAATTTTTATACATTTTAATTTCACAGTGAAAAAACAGTATGACATTATTTATCTTGGATTCTTTCTTTTTTACATCCCAAAGAAATGCAATTTTAACAGGGGTGTGTAGACATTTTTATATTCATTGTAGCTCAACAAAAAGAGATAATAAATTATTAGGTATGTTTTATCCAACAAAGGGTGGGTGTATATTGAGAGAGATACAGCCAGAAAGTAACTGAGAAATGACTATTAAAACTGCTTCAGACTAGTCATTGATGCAGCTGAATTTAACAACTTCTTAGGCTGTTAAAACAACAACAACAACAACAACAACAACAATAATAATAATAATAATAATAATAATAATAATAATAATAATAAGGTTTCACCTGAGAAGAAAGCTGGCTTATTAAACCAAATGTCTAATAATTTGGTTATTAGACATTTGATGATGTCATCCTTTTGAGTTGAAAAATGGTATGATGCATTGTTCTGCTGAACTGTAACGACATTTTAAATTATTTAATTATTTTTTTAATTATCACTAAACACTTAAATAATCTAATCTATGCACTCTGTATTGTTCTATGCATCATGGAAAGGACTGTAAACTGGACATACTATTTGCAAGAAGTTCTTGAACCCTACAGATTGCCACTTGATTGCCACTCAAAGATTTAAGGGGTTACAGCATGAAATCTTTCAAGCTTATTGTTATTACCAAAATGTTTCTTATTGTGATCTGTGCACACAGTGCTGGAATCCTATTGTTTGTGTTCTGATTTTTATTTCTTTACCAATTATTTATCTCCAATAAAATTGATTATGCAGCCTAAGTTGTAAAGCATATCAACACATATAGCTTATAGCTTTACAGCATTAAGTTATAGTCACAAAACCTGGAAAACATGCTCATCTATGGACTCTTTTTTTAATGTACCTTGGCAGGAATAGGCCAGTGCTATTTGCCAAAAGTGATTGGACATTGCAAATCACTTCTTATGGCTATCCTTATTGTTCTTTTCTCTGTTAAAACAAATCGTGCAGCCTAAACCATAAAGTGTATCAACAAGGAATTTGATTGGTAGATGCAGTATGACAATCATTATTCAAAATTTTATAACCAAATTGCAGCTGATGGTGATGAAGTAATGCAAGTGTTTATTTTTTTGGTATAATACCTGATGAACTTTGAGTACTGTAGCCGAGAAGTACAAAACAAAATAACAAATCAGAAACCTTGGGGTAACTATGTGTTAGTCCGCACAGATACCACAGAGGTAGTCTGCTGCATCAATCATCAAGGGGGATAGTTTGCAATGCTGCAGATACTGCTTTGGGCAGAGACCAAATTTCTCCTTTTGAGAGTGTTTTACATTATGGGGCGTATCAACTGGGGAGCATACTTCCTGTTGAGACATGGGCTGAAGCCCAGGAGAGGAGACTTCTCCAGCAGGTTGTGGATCTCATATGGTAGAGGGTTAACTAAGTGGAAGTGGACTTGTTGGCCTCTGAGGAGTTGACCCATTGTCTTCTCTGGTTCACCCTCATGCCACCAGCTCCTCTAGGACTGGACACCATGGTACAGGAGTGGCCAAGGTGCCATCTGGACTACACCTACTGGTGGCTCCATGCTGGTATTTGGTTTTCAGACCTAACTTCCCACTTTAGAAGATTCCCTTCAGAAAGGACTTTCTTTCTTAGGCACAGGGGGCCATCATTCAATGTGTAACCATTGGGTCTGGCCCCTGGAGGGCACCAGCTCATAGATTCCAGTCTCTTGACAGAAGTTATAGAAACCATATTAACTGCTCGGGCTCCATCCATGAGGAAACTGTATGCCCTGGAATGGAGGCTATTCTGGCTATGATGCAAGCAGTGCCACCAAGACCCAGTCTACTACTCTATTGGAACAGTGCTGAAGTTTCTACAGGAGCATCTATCTGAGGAGCTAGTCCCCTCTACCCTTAAGGTTGCAGCTACTGCTTCTAGCCATGCTCCTTGGGGCATTCACTGGGAGTTAGCCTTTGGTCTCTAGCTTCTTTCATGGTGCCAGATGACTGAGGTTTTTCTGCAGCTCGGGAGTTCTCTCCTGAGACCTTTCTGTTGTCTTGGAGGGTTTATCAGAGACCCCTTTAGAGCACTTTAGAGTCAGCCTCAGTAAAGTTTTTGACCCTAAAGACAGCTCTTTTGTTAGCATTAACCTCCCTCAAGAGAGGCCCTCCTCCTGTCTGGATTTTGCTCCTGGGATGCTTACCCTACCCTACATTGGGTTATAGCCCATACATTTTCAGAGCAGGATAGGCTGCATCTTCTATTCCCAGTTTAAGCCCTGGGGGCTTACATCCACTGCTATGGCCAGTCCCTTAAACTCTTTGTTTGTTTTGGTGGCTGCAATAGGTTTAAGTTGGCCACCAAGCAGCACCTTGCCCAATAGGTGATAGAGGTTATTGCCAAATTTTATATGCCCAGAGCTATCAGGGCACACAGCACCAGGAGTGTGGCCAGTGCTCTTGCCAGGGGGATCCCCCTGCATAATGTACTATGGCTGGATGGTTCTCTCTGCACACATTCATCAGGTTCAGTATCTTAGACTTGGACTTCACCCTGGGGTCTCAGTTCCTTTGGGGTTGATCAGTTGATCTGCTCCCAGCAGTCCCTTGTGCCAGTTCATACAACCCTGCAGGACAGACATTCTGTCTTGTATGGCGGTGTTGGTTTTGACATTCTCATAGCGTCAAACCATGTCTCAGGGTACGTATGTAACCCAGTTCTCTGAGAAGGGAAGAAGACACTGTGTCACTTTGCACATGTTGGCCATGCCTGATGTCTTCCTTCAGACAATTAGAATCCGGGGTTATGTGACATAGATGCCCTTTTATGGTCTTGCTAACACATGTCGCAATGTCACCTGTCCCATTTATCATCCAATAATATATAGGTGTATAGGTGTGTGTTCACTTTACTTTATTTATAGTGCATATAATTGTATTAATGAATAAATAAGTTATTCTTAATAACTTATCTTTTGTTGTTGCCACATCATTTATGCATGTGTACTTAACGTGAGTTGGTTAGTATGATAGAAGGCTTTTCAATGAATTCATTTGGGTTACGACCTGGTCTAGGTGAGACCGCAATATACAGGTAAAAATAAAAAAGTGGCATGACCCGGTATCACTTGCTTGGTTATATTCTTTGTCTCAGTTATTTGTGTAGGTGGTGACAGCTTCAGAAGTCAGCCAGGCCAAAATAATAAACAAAACTCCCTCTAACTATACAAAACCAACTTAATTAACCAATCACTAAAGAATGGAAGAATGCATGTCCTTCCCTCACTCCTTAGCTGGACAAAAACAAGAGAAAACAGAATAACTGTAAATGGCACTGACTTTTTACAAACCATCAAACATGGTGCTATTTACAGAAGTGTATATATTGGTGTGTGTAATATTTATAGAGAATATACAAAATATATGCAAACAGAGCAGTCAAACATGAATGGCTAGGCTAACACAAGGTCTATAACAGACAAAGGATCATACACAGAAGAAAACTATATGTAAGCCACAGTTTGCAACAGTTCAAACTCCGGCAAGGTACGCTGACAAGGTTTAAATGCCTGCCGAAAAGACACATCTGACCAATAGCACAGGGAAAAGAGGAGCATGGCATATAATACAGGGATTGTCCAAAAAGATGTGTGAGCAGGAATGTGACGTAGTCGGGGATGGACCTCGGAAAAAAAGGAAACAGCCACAAAAGATGCCCAACCCACCACAGACATTGACATAAAACACATGGCATAAATCAAAGCACATGAGGACATAACAGGAAATTTGGTCAAATGCAGCTGATATGCCAATGTTTGCCTTACACTCCTTTCTTAATTTTGCTTTTAAAAAACCTACAAACATTAAGTTGCACATCTGATATTCAAAGTCAATTATTAAACATACAGTAAATTTTGAAAACATTGGTGTCATGATGCAGAACTGCAGTGTAAAGGGCAGTTATATTTTTCAATTCAATTCATTTGTATAACACCTTTTACAATGGACATAGTCTCAAAGCAGCTTTACAAAAGAAGAGAAACAGAGAAATGGGAGGGGGAAAAAATAACTAAAAAACGAGAAATAAAAATAAATTGCTAAACTATTTTATCCTTAATTTATTTTATCCCTAATGAGCAAGCCTGTGGCGATGGTGGCAAGGAAAATCTCTCTGAGATGATATGAGGAAGAAACCTTGGGAGGAACCAGGCTCAGAAGGGAACCCATCCTCATTTAGGTGACACTGGACAGTAAATAATGTAACTGTAACTGATTAATATCTTTTCTACATCAGCAATCAATGGCCCATAAGGAACTATTAGGTCAGTGTAGTTTCTGACTTCATTGTAGACACTAATTCCTTGCTGTCACAAGCAGACAGATGAAATGGTAGATCTGTGACGGTGTGAAAGTCCCCAAGTGGCTCTGTCCATGGCTGTCTACAGATCCATCCACAGCATCAGTGAACACCACCAAGTGACGAGACTCTGACCAGGGGTAGAGGCAGTGGTCACACTGGAAACTGGCAAACACTGGAATGGGATGTTTAGCTCAACAGAGAAAGACAGAGAGAGAAAGAGATAGATATTAAGTATGCTTCTGATCATGTGATGTTCAAAGACAATGCAGATTATGTGCAGACAGGGACTCCGGCAAGACTAGCTATGACAGCATAACTAAAAGGGAGAGCCAGAAGGTGACAGACATGAAGGCTTCCCAGGACATAAAGCATCCAACCACTTCACAGTCAGCAAAGCTGAGCGACTTGCGAGGGTGGTAAGATGACAGCATCCAAACATCCCAGTACACCAAACACTCTATGCCCATGAACCTTCCAGATCTGCTCCTTTACCTAAGAAAGCTATACATTAAAAGCTTGACTAAACAAATGTGTCTTCAGCCTAGACTTAAACATTGAGACTGTGCCTGAATCCCGAACACTAATTGGAAGGCTGTTCCTTAACTGTGGGGCTTTGAAAAAAAAAGCTCTGCCCCTGCTGTAGCCTTTGCTACTTGGAACTTGTTTATGCTTCTACTGGAACCTCCAGACAGTAAGGCATTACAATAATCCAACCTGGAGGAAACAAAATCATGAACTAGTTTTTCTGCATCATGAAGTGACATCATATTTCTTATCTTGGCAATATTTCTGAGATGAAAGAAGGCTACCCTAGTGATATTATCTACATGAGCTTCAAATGAAAGACCAGAGTCAATAATCATACCAAGATATTTTACTGCTGGACAAGATGAAACAGAAAGACCATCCACTGTTACTCTGTAATCAGAAAGCTTACTTCTAGCTGCATGTGGTCCTAGTACAAGCACCTCTGTCTTGTCAGAGTTAAGCAGGAGGAAGTTAGTGACCATCCAATGTCTAATGTCCTTTACACATTCTTCTACCTCAATAAGCTGGTGTCTCTCATCTGACTTAGCTGAAACATATAGCTGTGTGTCATTGGCATAACAGTGGAAGCTAATACCATGTTTACGAATAATTGCACCAAGGGGTAGCATATATAGGGAGAAAAGCAGTGGGCCTAAAACATTTCATGAATGTTATTTCTATGCATGCATGAACATAACTGCTGTGCTACACCCTTTTCTAGGATCTGGGAGATAAAGGGCAGGTTTGATATTGGTCTTTAGTTAGACAGCTGACAGGGGTCGAGGTCTGTTTTTTAATCTGGGGGTTTGATAACTGCTGGCTTAAAAGATTTAGGCACATAGCCAGTGCTAAGGGAAGAATTAATGATTTTTAGAAGGGGTTCAGTAGCTACTGGTAATATCTGTTTAAGGAAAGATGTGGGTAAAGGATCTAGAATGCAGGTTGAAAGTTTTGAAAAGGAAATTAGTAAAATTAGTGAAGTGGAGTAAAGCATTGTAAGCTCTGATCAGAAATAGTTATATTATCTAAAGTATTATCCATCAAATAATTTGGTTTTAAAATAATAGTCTGAATTTTTTGCCTGATATTGTCATTTTTTTCATTGAAAAAATTCATGAAGTCATTGCTGCTACATATAGATGGTGTGTGCTTTTCTACCTAGTTGGTTTTGCTACGGTACTAAATAAAAATTTATGATTGTTTTTGTTATCTTTGATTAGGGCAGAGAGATACGCTGATCTAGCAGCACTCATTGCAGCTAGCAGACGGTCGGATTAACCTGCTTGTCTGCTCCCTGGCTCTGGCTTGTCACCGATTAACTTGACCTGCTCTAAAACTATGTGCTATGCTGCAAGAAATATGAGCAGCACCTTCCCGAGTGGGATTGACACCGTCCTGTCTTAACAAGCCAGCCTTGCCCTCAAAAGAGCTACAATTGTCTACGAAGCCCACATTGTTTATGGAGCACCACCTGGACATCCATCAGTTCAGCGACGATAACCTGCTGTAAGCTACATCGCCACGCCACATTGGGTGGGGCCACAGCATACTACATCATCGGACATCACCTTCGCTAATTTACACACCTCTACAATATTACTCTTAGTAACCTCAGACTGACGAAGGCATATATCATTAGCTCCTACGTGGAAGACTATCTTCGAGAACCTGTGCTTGCCTAGGATACTAAGATTACCTGTTATGTCTGGTGCCCTGGCTCCCGGAATACACCTAACCTGTGCTGCTGGAGCCCCCAAAGGCCTAGCTAATTTCACATACCTTAAAATGGAGTCTCCTATAACCTTTCAGGTTTATCAGCAGGTGCTTCACTGAAGAGAGCAAACCTGTTGGACATGCGAAGCGGAGAGGAGTGGTGCTCCCGTGGACAAGCCTTAGCGTTAGCCTGGGCTATGCAACTATATGCCGCCGAGTCTTCACCCATTTGCCCTGCTGTGAGGGCTCTAATGCCGGAGTTGGGGGGTTACTAACTCCACCAAAGGCATCCAGACTTCCTCTTACAGACACTACACTACTTCACTGTCACTAACACTCTCTCTCACACTTATTACGAGTAAAATTAACGCGGAGGAAGAATTACTAAACATCCTGCAGCTTACACACTGTACAAGCTGAAAGTTAGTCATACTGATTGATTACTGATGATACTGTACCTTAAGTGAATTTATCCTGGATATTGAAGAGCTCCAAAGTGGGCTTTCCTCCGATTGCAAGTAAAGATTTTAAAAACCCTTGTTTCATTGTTTCTGATCTGAAAAAAAAACTGTTATCATCTGCATACTTGATAAAGATTTAGGAGTTATGCAAAGAAATATGGGCACAGTCATGGGAGTAGAGCAGTGGGCTCTGATGAGGGTTGAGGATATGTGATTACCCAACTTTACAGACTGAGGTCTATTAGAAAGGAAATCCAAAATCCATCTGCACATAGATGTGCAGATAACCAGGTCACTGAGCTTAGTGATCTTACTAGGGATTACTGTATTAGATGCAGTGCTCTTCAATGAACAGCATCCTAATGTGTGTACTGTTATTTTCCAGGTGGATGAGAGCTGGAAATGGTACCTTTTCGGATGGTAGGCAAACTCGTGTGGGACCAGTGTAGGTGGGAGACTTGCTATGAGGTGACTTAGAAGCAGTCTCTCAAAGCACTTCATACAGTAATGGGGTGAGTGCAACAGGGTGGAAATTATTCAGACACTCTGCAAATGAATGCTTGGGCAATAGTATGATAGTTGTCTTCAGACATGTGGGAACAGAGGCCTGGGCCAGTGAGAGGTTCAAAATTTCAAAGCAAAGAAGTGGCCGAGCTCATCTGGGAGGAAGGCATTGTTGGTGGAAAGAGACAGTATTGTATGTTTGTGGTCATTGATAATCTGGATGCCTTTCCACATGCATCTGGGGTCAGAGTTGCTGTGGAAGTGCTCCTTGCTATGCAGTTCATGTGTATACTTGGCTTTCCTAATGCCCTCAGAGTTCATCCATGGCTTCTGATTTAGGAAAGTGTTTCACGCGTTTGGCAGTAGTGACGCTGTCAGTACACGTGTTGATATGGTACAGTACAGATGATGTGCAAATATTGATGTCTGTCTGTGGGCCACTGGCTTGTGAGGCAAACATGCTCCAGTCAGTGTCTTAAAACTGTTGCAATACTGAGGAAATGCCCCTTTCTGGTGGTTCATCACTGATGGTTTCACACATTTGATAAGTGGTGTGTATTTGGTGACCAGACTGATATCTGATTGCTTGCTGATAGCTGCCTTGGCATTAGCATCCGGAATGATGTATGCTGCAATCACAACAATGGCTGAGAGTTCTCTTGGTAAATAAAAGGGTCTGCATTTAATCATCAAATACTCCAGGTGAGCCGAGCAATGACATTCAATTACAGTCAAGTCTGTGCATCATTATTTGTTAACATAAATGTGCATAAATGTTTCGCTTATCAGAGTCCACTGCCCGGAAAACACTGCAGCCCTCTAGCTCAGTGGCGCTACTGGGAATGTTGTTGTTGAGCCATGTTTCATTAAAAATCATCAACTTGATCCGTTTTTTCCATTATAATCCGAAGTCGTAGTTTGTCCATTGATGTAATTATTTTACATCAAAAACCTGCAATTTTAACAGTGGTCTATAGACTTTTTATATCCTATGTATAACAGCGAAGGGGTAATAAATTTAGAATGGGATGTTCAAAATGTACAGATAGGTGAGATGGTCAGGCATCCACAAATCTTTGGTTATATAGTGTAATAAAGTAATTTTATTACCATAAATTTGAAAACTCTATCTAAGACTTTTTAAGGATATGTGGCAATCCTGTACAAAGTAAAAAATCAAATGGACTATTATAAATACCTACCATAGCAGCAAAACAAACTACCTCTTCCTGAAATACTTTAACTAGCACTTGCTTTAGATAATAATAATAATAATAATAATAATAATAATAATAATAATAAACAACAACGCTTTTCTTGCTATATTACATCCCATTAGAGTTTTAGAGTGATGATGTTCTTAGACTGTGCCCTAGTGAAACAGTATCCATATATTCATTGACAGAGTTCATAAAGCACTTTTGTAAGTTGATCTGAATAAAGGCATCTGTCAAATGCCCTACATATAAATAAAACCTAAACAAAAGGAAAGGTTTTTAAAAATTCTTAATGCATATTCAATTATAGCTACTATTTGCACTGTGTATAGTCTTTGTTTTCATGTTCTAGTTTTCCTTGCTTTGCCATGCCATGCTAATGTTAAGCCTAGCCCCTTGTTAATCTAGTGTTTTGGTTCCTTTCTAGCTTGTTAGTTTTTTTTTTCTCCATTAGGCCTAGTTTTTCTGAGCATGTATCAGTCTTTGTCCCCCATTTCACTACAGCCCAAAAACACTTCTTATTACAAGTTAACTTGATGCCAGAGACCCAAAGTAATATCAACTCAACTATTATCAATTTATGTCCAACTTAGGCAACTGGCATAAAACATCAAATTGTATTATCTTAATATAACAACATGGTCTGAAATGTGTGATTCTGATTAAACTGCAGTGAATGGCTAATAATTATTTTGTTGTTTATTAATGACTGACATTTCACTCTTACATTTAATGCTGTTGTGTAACACTACTAGAACGCTAAAACTATATTCACAACAAACAGGCATTCCCTCACCATCTCCTTTATTCTCCCAAAAGTAAAGAGAAAGAAAGTAAAATAAAATAAAAGAACTATTCATTTTACATAGATGGAAAGTATAAATTCTCAAGTCTTGCTTATAAAAGGTACTAACATGCAAACTACTTGCATAAAAGTAACAAAAAGGTCTCCTAGCAGAAAACTTAAATCACTACATCAAAAATTATGTTAAGAAAACGTTTAAAATCTGTAAGTAAATAGTAAGCTTAGATTATGAAGAGTTTGCTATAAAAGTTTTTTTCATACTATCATGTTATTTTTGTGAATCTGCACACTCAAAACAAACTGATTGTTAAACTAATTAATGAAGCGCAATATATATTCTCTGAAATGCAAGTGATTATAATGTATAGACTCGAAAGCTTGAAAAAAAATGACTGTCAAGAGGTCAGGCAGCCCTAATTCAGGACACTGGCCAATAAGTAGACCATGAACCTACTATGAACTCGCCAGGATGATTTGAGGCATCAAATCTGTCAACAAGAACAAGAGCAAAATCTAGACTTTAACAAAACACAGTTATGTTAACACAGTGGATTTGAAAAGAACTTAGATCTTAAAGATCAACCCCATGAAAGGCCTGGACCCTGATATCATTCCAGAATGAGTACTTAAGGACTGCACGCTTCAAGTAAAGTAGGTGGTAAATGACATTTTGCTGACATCAAGTGGTTGTTCACACTTGTTTCAGTTATATAGCAATTATTGGAAATGGTATTGGAAAAAGGTGCAGTCACAGGCTTTAATGACTATCATTCATCTATTTTGACATATCTGGTGAACAAACAAACTTATGTAAGACTGATGTTTATAGGCTACAGTTCTGCTTATAATACTGTTATTCCCATGAAATTATTGGACAAACTCCCCTCCAATTGGTTTGCAACCCTCTGACACAGGATCCTAGACTTTGAGTTGCAGACCATAAACAGTATGGATTAACAACAAACCATTTAGCATGATCACCCGTAACACAAGAGCACCACATGGTTGTATTTTATTATAAATCAGTAAACATACCTCCTGTCCTGTTTATCAATTTATCTAAACCTGTTATTGTTCCTGAAGTCACCCTAAGAACGTAACAGTGAACATGTGTATTTAAAAAAAAAAAAAAAAACGCAATAGGGAAGACAGTTGTTATTATTATTATTATTATTATTTGTCCTTGACTGCTGTATGGGTTATACCTGAAAATGAATATATAAAGTGATAAATGAGGAGCTATGGGCATGTTGCAGCTCCCTAATGGGAAAACATACTGAACAGCTTATTTTAGCTTAGCAGTGGACTGCAAGCACATGCATTACTGCTGGTGATCCAGTGTAACTTTCAGAGAAGTTTTTTGTGACTTGTTAAGAATAAGTATTTTACCTGTAAAACAGAAGGCTTTCTTACCAAAAACAGGTAACAAGTAACTTCTTTGCTGCATCACTGTGTAATGTACCTTGCATCCACAGATAGGGGGATACCCAAGAATTATGGAAGATTATTTTAATGATTATATACCATGAAACAGCATTTGCAGTAGCACAGTAAAAACCTGATCGGAGGCTTTGCTTGTTTATTTTTTTTTTAAGACAGCAAAGACTCTACCAAACAGTAACCTGTTTCACAAACACATACAATTGGGTATGGCAATGTAGAATATTGACCAGCTTTTGATGTCAAGACTTTATTCTAAAATTGTGTAGACTGTCGTCTTGCATAATAAGACTGCACATTAGTGACTTTCATGTTTGACCAAGTAGAGAGGGAACCATGTGTATCTACTGGCAACTTGACATCAAACTGTTTCCCGGTTATCTAAACATCAGGTAATTATTTACATAATATGGATCTCTGTTCTCATTTCTCAGGTATGCTGACATGGAATACTGATGGGATTTTGGAATGCAATTAAAATATTTCAATGTTATTTTACCATAGCAGTTTGCTTTGAATATCACTTTATGTAGCTGTTCAATAACAACCCCCATTAAACCCATGTTTCCTATATGGGCATTTCCATATTGTATCACCATAGAAACTGTGGACGAGGGATGGTGGGGTCCAGTTGGGCTTCCACATATGCCCAAATTTAAAGCCCATTTGGATCCAATGTGGACCCTACATGGATATACTGAGTATATCTCTGTTATGAGCAAACATGTCCTTAGACTCCCATTACTTGCTTTTCCTGGTTTTCTAGGCACTCAGCCATACGTTCACACACACACTCCATGGTCCAAAAGCCATTATCTGAGGGATTTGAGGCAGTTTTTGGTAGATTTCTCACCCAAATGTATTAATTACAAAAACACCTCGAGATTAAGTATATGATGATGTGTATAATCTTTCCATACAAATGGTTAAGAAAAGTTTTTGAATAGTTTACAGTGAATTTCATTACGTTACTTGCATTATTCAATTTTATATTTCTTTATTAATAATTTTGCACTTTTATATGAAAAACACTACCACCCAAAAATCACATGCATACTTTACAATAGACCAATATTAAATTAGAACATAAATAGTATAAAACTAAATTGGTTCAAATAGCATGAAAGGAGAGCCTCCTGAGCTACAAAGAAATCTTAGTGCTGCTAGATCATTGTATCTCTCCAGACTTCCAGATAAAAAAAAAACAACCTATTTATGTAATACTGAAGCAAAATTACATATGAATAAAACCACTGCAGAAAATGCTTACCATCATTTACATTTCTGGCATTTGGCAGACGCTCTTATCCAGAGTGACATACAAAAGTGCTTTAAGTCTCTATAATTGAAAACTAACACTGGTTCAATAGGTTACAGACTAAGGATACCATTAGCCTAAAATTGGATGTTTTTTTTTCTCCAATCAATGTCGATCAATTTTTTTTTCAATCAATATGCAGAAGCAATGACATTCATTGAATTATTTCAATGACAAAATTGTCAAGTTTTATATTAAATATGAATATTTTGTCTGATTATTTTCAATTTGATATCTAAATCTGTAGTCAAAAACAAATATCAGATCAGCATTTAGAATGTTTCACTCCCCTTCAAGAGACCAATTTAATTTCACTTATTCCCTCTTCAAAATCAACTTGTGTTCTAGATCCCCTAGCTACATGTTAATACCAGTAGCAACTAAACCCTGGCTATATATGGAAATCATTTTTAACAAGCAGTTATCAAATCCTTAATTAAAAACTCTAATCTAACCCATTGTCTGCTTTCTAACGTTAGGCTACAATATCAAATCTCCCCTTTATCTCAGTGATCCTTTGAGATCCTCTCAAAGGTTGTAGAGACGAATTTCATGTTCATACTTACATTGGCACATTCATGAAATGTATCAGTCAGGCCTCATCATAGCACAAAGACAGCATGACATGTACAGTCACTTTCAGAGCAGAAAAATAATATTAAAAAGAATAAATATCCTGGCCCCCAAACAAAAAGAAAGAAAAACCTTGATCACAATAGGGTTCCAGCTTGACCTCCTAAACAGAAGGATCAAATTAATGTGAACCGGTCATTTATGTTACAGCTTACCTACTGCTGTGAAAAAATTAATCCACACCTTCCACACCAATCAGATTCGAGAACTGAAATGCACTATGGTGTAAATATATTTAAGTGCTGCTGCAACCTGAAGGATAATGTGTAAGGGTAATGTGCAACTTTAAGGGTAGCGTGTGGATTAACAGTAGCTAGCTAGCTATTAAACCTAGTAAGCCATTTGAACCTGGCAAATTTAGCTAACCAGATAATTTAGTCTTTCTTTACATCCTTGTGTTCTGTTACATCAACAGGTAAAATCAAGTGTCTCTTGCCTGACTGGACTGAAAACCTGCACCCACACCTTCATAGATAAAATTGAATACTTAAATATATTTTAATATATTAATTAATATATTACAATTCATAATATACATTCACTGTCCATGTTTTATTAGGATCACCTATTGAAATCTGCAGTTATCTAATTATTTGGCAGCAGCAGCACATTGCACCAAATCATACAGATGGAGGTCAAGAGCTTCAAATTAATGTTCACATCAAAATCACAAAGGGAAAAAATGTGATCTATAACTTTAACTGCGGCATAGTTCTTGATGCCAGATGAGTTTGGTTTGCATATTTAAGAATATTAATTTTCACACATAGTAGTCTCAAGTCTCTACACAGAATAGTGCATAAAACAATAAACATCCAGAACAGAGGGTCTGCATGATGAAACCTTGTTGAAAAAAGAATTCAAAGGAGAATGACCTCAACAAAACCAGACATTTAAGGACTGTCAGGAGAATCCCTCTGCAATGTAAGCTGTCCAGTTTGGGTGAGCCTGTGCTTTCATGAATTCAGGACAGGGGCATCGTCATGTTGGAAAATGGCTGAGCTAGGTGCCTTACTTCCCATAAAGAGAAATTAATACATACAAAGACAGCTAGATGCTACCTATTTTGTGGCAAGGTTTTGGGGAAAGCCCATATAAAAGTGTGATATGTCCACAAACCTTTGGCCTTATACAGATAAATGCATGAGACCCAAAGCACATACCTTTTCCTTTCTATTGTTGTCATTACCTTGGGACCAGAATCTGGATTTCAATGCAGTTACTTTTTGTCAAAAGCATTTTAAAGCTATTCCAAAATATTCCTAACAAAATAAATTTGGCTAAATAGCATCCTCTAGTATTGAATAGAAGTACTACTCAAATTATTAATTTGAGCTAAAGCAACTTGTTAAAATTCCATTGCTAAGCCAGGCAGCACAGCAAAAAAGATGAAAAGATGACCATCTATAACACATAAGACAGATATAAAGAAATATTCCAGTTTATTTTAATTTACAAAAATGTGCAGTACTTAGTGCATGGTCTGGATACTGAAACATCAGATTCAAGTGTTACACAATCCTATATAAATTAAAACATAAATAGTTGCTTCTACAAGAATCAGCCTTTGATCATTGATACAGAATCTGTCCTTTTTTTAAGGTAGATGTAAGATGCTAAATGATCTCTCACACTGATGGTAAGCCAAAAACAGCTTATTTTTTTATATACTAATGAAGTCTATAGCATCTATATAACAAAAGCTGATCTTCCCTGATCTTGCCTTATGTATACTGGCCCAAAGGACAAAGAACATAAAACACTGATCAAAAGAATATATCCATAGCATTAAGTTCAGCATTCTCGATTACAGATTGTTGCTCCCTTGATCCTGGATTTAATTCATAAAGAAAAGTTTCATTGTTGGATAAGTCATTTAGAAGAGGAACTGGAAGTTTAAAAGGTGGTGCAGAGTTCTCCCGATTGCTGCTTTCTGATGTCCCAGCACTCTGGCTGTTGGTTAGCATCTCCAAGAAGCCTGTGCTATCAGGTGATAGGTTGCTGGTGCTCATGTCTGGAGAAAGAAGCTCAGCAAAGAAATTATCAAATGCTGGGCTATCACAGGTTGATGTACTTGAAGTGACAGAGTATGGCGAGGAAATATCTGTGCTGTCTGGCCTGGGAGTAGACTCACCACCTTCCTCTATACTGAGCAGTTGATTCAACTTTGCTAGTTTCTTCTTCTTGGCCTTTAGTCTTTTCATCAGTTTCAGTCTTAGAGCTTCAGTAGATATGACCATCTTTGATGGTGATGTTTTTAGGCTGTCCTGACTAGCAGATTTCTTCAATGTAGAAACTGGACCCACAGTTGTTTTGCCACCAGGGCAGCTAAATGGCTTCTGTGGAGCAGTGGGCAATTTCACAAATGGATGCCTTAATAGTCCTACAGGTAAAACTGAATTGGGCGAGTTCTTTGTTCTGTACCCACCAAACAGCTCAGCAGGCTTGGCCAGAAGGGGCTCGCTGCCATCAAATCTTAGGTCAACTTTGGGATGCGAGGCATCTCTTAATGGCGTAGACTGGTTGGAAGGGTGCCGATTAAATAAGGATAGATTGGAAGGGCTAGGGTCTGCAGAGTGCAGGGCAGGTGGACACTTGCTCACTTTTGAAGGGTCTACTGATTCTGATGGTTTTACCACTGAGGGAAGAATCAATTCTGGTGCATGTAAAACTTTGTTAGCACCACTCTTATTGTTTTTTACACTGCATGGAGTCTGACAAAAAGAGCCGTTTTCTAGCAGGTGAAATGCTTCTTTGACGCTAGACTCAGTAGACCCCGTTGTCTTTTCCTGGATATTTGGGCAAGAGTCTTCTTTAGCATCTGCTTGGACTTCAACCAGCGTAAGAGTGACAATATCACTATGTGAAAGGCCCTCAAAAGTATCAAGCAGTGTTGTACTACCTATTGAAGAATCCAATGTACTGGCAGCCTCATTGCTGTCCTTACTTCCAGTCAAGGCCTCTATTATGCATGTGTCATCTGGAAAAGAATTGGTTATATTTTGAAAGACGTTGTCCACCTTACTCGACTTAGTAAGTGTCTTATCAGGGAGAGGATCAAGAAGTTGGCACTCCTCTTTGGAAACTGCCTCCCAGAAGACAAGGTGGAACTGACTTGCTGGGAGTGTAAACCTCCTGTGTGTTATGCAGTGAGGGTGCTTCAAATCATCAAATTCTAACCATAATCCTGTGGAAAAGTTGAAATTGAAAGCAATTATTTCACAATTATTTAATGGGATTCTACTTCTATGTTATTTAAATCAACTTAGTAAAAGAAAAGTATATTAAGTAATTATACCTGCTTACAATACTTAAGTAAACATATCCAATGTAAACGTATCCCCTTTCAACCAAAAGTTTGCTTTATTTCTATTTTGCCTCAATCACATTTACATTGTTATGTAAGTAATAGATAAAAAATATTAACCATGTCAAGATCTTCCTTGACTGAGCAAGTGTTTGATTAAATACATTTGATGCCCACGCTAGTTTTCCATCAAAATAACAGTACAGGGAAATCTCACTAATACGATTTTAAAATTCATTTAATTAAACTTCCTAGGCAGATATATGTTTATATGTCTATCCCAATATTTTATTAAACCTTCCCTTGGAGCAATTCTTTTAGGTCATGTTTTTTTCAGGTTCTTTTGATTCTTGCAAGCCTATTAGCATATAGCCTTAGTCCAAATAATTAGACAAGTATATCCCATTGGTCAAAGACCTGTTAATTTGTCCATTTCCACAGATTGGCAACATTGGTGACTTCATTTGACAGATGTCCTTTTGCCATACTAAATGCTAAAACAAACCTTTGCTACTGGCCTTCTTGGCACACAGGATTAACAAATTGTCTCTGTTGCTGATTTAATTCACGTCAACAATTGACAACCTGGTTTTATGCTACAGTCATTCATGTACCCACCCTATTGGCATTCAACAATACCACTACTACTGGTAAATGCAACAAGATTTTCTGGACCCTTTAGAAAAAAAATTCTACAGTTTGCAAAGACTGAGAAAAGAGCACAATGTTTCAAACACGCCAAATGACACCAGACAACCATATGGTATGCACAGCCAATCAGTGACATACTAGCCTTTCCATAAACAACCACTGGTTCCTTTTCTCATTGATCTCAAACACATCAAACACCACATAACTGGAACTTCAGGCAGATAACTAGTTGTAACGAAAAGGACAGATCAGTACAGTGAGGGAAAAAATTATTTGATCCCCTGCTGATTTTGTACGTTTGCCCACTGACAAAGAAATGATCAGTCTGTAATTTTAATGGTAGGTGTATTTGAACAGTGAGAGGCAGAATAACAACAAAAAAATCCAGAAAAACACATTTCAGAAAAGTTCTACATTGATTTGCATTTTAATGAGTGAAATAAGTATTTGATCCCCTATCAATCAGAAAGATTTCTGGCTCCCAGGTGTCTTTTATACAGGTAACGAGCTGAGATTACAGTAGGAGCACTCTCGGGGAGTGCTCTTAATCTCAGCTCGTTAACTGTATGAAAGACACCTGTCCACAGAAGGAAGCAATCAATCAGATTCCAAACTCTCCATCATGGCCAAGACCAAAGAGCTGTCCATGGATGTCAGGGACAAGATTGTAGACCTACACAAGGCTGGAATGAGCTACAAGACCATCGCCAAGCAGCTTGGTGAGAAGGTGACAACAGTTGGTGCGATTATTCCCAAATGGAAGAAACACAAAAGGACTGTCAATCTTCCTCGGTCTGGGGCTCCATGCAAGTTCTCACCTCATGGAGTTTCAATGGTCATGAGAACGGCGAAGAATCAGCCCAGAATTACACTGGAGGATTATGTCAATGATCTCAAGGCAGCTGGGACCATAGTCACCAAGAAAACAATTGGTAACACACTACGCCTTGAAAGACTGAAATCCAGTAGCGCCCGCAAGGTCCCCCTGCTGAAGAAAGCACCATGTACAGGCTCATCTGAAGTTTGCCAGTGAACATCTGAATGATTCAGAGGAGAACTGGGTGAAAGTGTCGTGGTCAAATGAGACCAAAATCCAGCTCTCTGGCATCAACTCAACTCACCGTGTTTGGAGGAGGAGGAATGCTGCCTATGACCCCAAGTACACCATCCCCAGGTGATAGAACAACTGCGCCGCTGGACGGGGCCCTGTACCGTTAAATCTTGGATGAGAACCTCCTTCCCTCAGCCAGGGCATTGAAAATGGGTCGTGGATGGATATTCCAGCCTGACAATGACCCAAAACACATGTCCAAGGCAACAAAGGAGTGGTTCAAAAAGAAGCACATTAAGGTCCTGTAGTGACCTAGCCAGTCTCTAGACCTTAATCCCATAAAATAGAAAATCTGTGGAGGGAGCTGAAGGGTCAGCCACAAAACCTTAATGACTTGGAGAGGATCTGCAAAGAGGAGTGGGCCCAAATTCCTTGAGATGCGAGATGTGTGCAAACCTGGTGGCCAACTACAAGAAATGTCTGACGTCTGTGATTGCCAACAAGGGTTTGCCACCAAGTACTAAGTCATGTTTTTGCAAAGGGGTCAAATACTTATTTCATTCAATAAAATGCAAATCAATGTATAACTTTTTTGAAATGTGTTTTTCTGGATTTTTGTTGTTATTCTGTCTCACTGTTCAGATAAACCTACCATTGAAATTACAGACTGATCATTTCTTTGTCAGTGGGCAAACGTACAAAATCAGCAGGGGATCAAATATTTTTTTCCCTCACTGTATATAATTGTGTTGTATTTTGTTATTTGTTATATTTTTGTACCCTTAAATTCGGGTATTTAGTATTTTTTTGTTGTATCTTATTTTATCTATTACCTGTGCTTGTGGATACTGCTGGAAGCTGTAAATTTCCCTTTGTGATGAATAAAGTATCTATCTATCTATCTATCTATCTATCTATCATCATTAGACAAAGCTGACACTCACCATCTGGTTGATGGATCCATGTGACAAAGTGCTCACGTTGTTCATTGTATTGTATAATAGTTCTGATGTTGTAGCGTGTGCCATGAAAATCAAATGCATACTTGGAGAGGTCTCTCCGTGTAAGTCCCTCAACAAAGTGTATTGCAAGCACTGAAGAAATTCTGGAGAAGACAAAATGAGAAATGACAAACAGAAATAAATAATGGAAAACTCTGGCTCATATACATAAAATATAGCGGGGCAAATTATAAAGCATCCATAATGCTATCACCTCTGTAAGACCAGTTTCCTCTTCTGGTTTTTGTTATGGCATTTGCTGCACTGTGCTCGGTGGACTGCTCTGAGTGGGTGCCAATCAGCCATAATATTTGTAAACGTTGTTACAGTCTTCTCCATGCTGTAAATGAGAATGTTTGTATAGATGCATTCAATTTTACAGTAGATTTTCTATATATAGGAAACAGACTTTGATACCATTTAATTCTTCTGTTCATGATAGAGTTTATGACATAGCATAACAGATCTCACATTTAAATAGCTTATTGGTATACATGAACATATTAGTGCAAAGGAAAATTAGATTTTATCAAAATGTTAAACAAAACTAAAAAGTAATTTGGGTAGGGAAGACCAGCCATGCTCAATTTGTCCAGTGCATGTTGAGTGTGTAATATACTGTTCATGTATGTACATTTAATTCTTAAGTGCTCCAGATAAACAAACTTTCCTGATAAACAATCTTTCTTAATGCTGCATGTAACTATGCTCAGAATTAAGGCAATCAACATTCAAACTCGTATTCAAAAGGAATTATCATACACTTGAGTGACTAATACCAAATAAAGGATTTTTATGATTTTTTAAATAATCAACTACAGCTGATATTAAAAGCTATCCATATAGAAAATTTCCAACTACCATGTAGATGTGCCATAAAACCCACAAAGGCTATCAAAAACAACTGGAGAAAATGGGGCACCACTGTGACATTTCCAAGAAAGGACATGCCTAAAAAATTTACTAGACACACACTCATCAGGGTGGCTGCCACTAAGATGGCTTAATTTATGGCGAGAATACAGGAGCTTCAGAACTATAAGCAAGTACTGGTGACTTCTTACATGTGACAATCTTTTGTATTTTTGTGAAAAAGAACTTCTGTTCAACCCACCCTATAGCCAAGACACATGGAAAAAAACAAAACAACAGCAAACAAATGGGAAAAAAAAACATCAGTCCTAAATCAGCCCAAATCATGTGGGGAAAATGTGTATGAGCTACTGAGACTAAGGTTGTGACTTCTTAAGAATAATTCTAAAAGATGTCCTAAAAACAGTAACATAACACCATAGACACAGTGAAGAACAGCAAAGTGGTGTCTAAACAACAAAATACATAAAAGTAGAACTCCGTTCTGAATTGATAGCTATGATGATAGTGAGGCCTAAAACCCCAAAATGACAAGGATCTGATTGCACTGGTCTCATATGGGGCACCATGAATCTTTGAGGGTGTTAAACAGGCAGAACCTGGGAGCAGGGAATTAAAAAAAACGATGTGGCTTATTTGACTGGCCTTGCTAGTGTAACCCTCACAAATTTACCATGATTTTGCATATAGTTCATGTAGTTTGTAAGAAAAAGTAAATCTGTTCCAGAATATTGTTCTTTGTCAGGGAACTAAGGAGGACCATTAATGCGTTCTGGCGACTATTCTCGTTGTTGTTTTTTTTGGTGAATTTCTGAGAGGGGATGACTGTGAACCAAGGTGTTTCCAGTGAGTCGGAAAGGATGGCCACCATTGCTACTGCACATGGAGGAGTTTTGAATGTGCTAGCTTTCACATGGATTTCAGATAAAATTGATTCAAAGATATGTAATGGGACCATTAACTGATGAGGTTAGACTAAGCAAGACTTTTTTTTCCTAAATTAAACTGAACCTAAAATACTACAACAAACCTAAGCCAGGAATTTAAGTACCTGTGTACATTTAAGTGTTATATTTAAAAAGCTTGAGGGGAAAAATACATTTTAATTAGTGTATAAATCATACTATCTAAGCATAACAGAAGGGTGAACTGTTAGAACCCGGGTTCCAGATATTAGTGTATTACTATTATTATATATAGGTGTTTGATTCCATTACAATTAATGGTACACTAACAAGTTACACTAGCCATGTGATAAGGAAGACTGACTAAGGGCAAATTTAGAAAGGATAACGTACATGCCTGACAAAGTAGACTATGCAACCCAGACTTGGTGTTGCATACAGTCGACTTTAATGGAAAGTCTACCCATTGGGGAAGGTGTTAACCAACCCCTTCACAATTTCCGTTAGGGATAAGTAATGTATTTTATCTGGCCATCTATCTGTCCATTTCATCTGAATCATCTGCTGAGAACAGAAAGAGAACAGTATTTGCAGGCAACTCAAGACTCTTGTAAAGAAGGCCCCTTAAAATGGGCTTTCCTAGAAGTTGGTATACTTGTCCATAAAGATTATGTGGAATGCTACAACTCCTCAGACCCTCATCAATATAGCATATAGCATAAATAAGGCAGATATCACATGCACCAGGTATATACACCATTTTAAAAAAAAACGTAAAGCAACCTGTTAACCATGTTTTCCCCAAAATGAATTATTTCTTTGCCCTTAGAGTAGGCTACTCAGTGATGCAGGCTTTTGAGCCCACCATTATCAGCAAGCATGATCAGATCAGCCACTCTGATCCACCATTACCACCATTCTTGTTCTAACTGACCTGAAAGGTAAGCTGCATTTTCACCAATTTTATTAATGATATTGTAGTGTCATCATATTATTTATTTTATACTTTTCATGATTTTTACTTGTTGGTATTTCCCTGTGGCCAATTGCCCAGTGGGTAAAGTTAACAATAGGTCCTCAAAACTTACATCTCCTTTCTGGAGAGCAAGCTTGAGTCCAGTGCAAGTTTCAGGACAGTGAAATGTTAAAAGCTCTCAGTGTTCTGGATCCAAAGGCAGTTACCGCAGATGAAATGACCAACATTTCCATGTTGAACACCCTAAGAAAGAAATTAATCTCTGGACAGGAAGCTATTGTTCCACAGAATTAGGCCTCTTGCAAGCAACACGAACTATCAGGATCATTTAAGGCTGGTTATATTACCTTATTTTTTAAATTATTAATATGACCTGATTTTTTTACTGTCTTGGTAGTTGGAATTGCTTGCAGTTAGAGTTGCTGTACATGTCAACTACATTGTATGTGCTTTTCCCCATGGGGGAGGGGGGATTTGGGGGGACTTTTGCCATGTAGCTGCAGCAGGGTCATCCCTGTCTCCAATGTAAACTGCAAGACATTTATTTTTTCTTCAACACAAGATGTATTTTGTAAAATACTAAGTGTATCTGATCTCTATATAGATAATCTAAAAGCCATGTGTCTGTGTTTCAAGTCAAAACTGACTGAAAGGGGAGCACGTAGCTGCATGTCTGCAAAAAAAAAAAAAAGCAGACATGCAGCCGAGGACTTTCCATATATAGAAGCGATTAAGTTCTTCTAAAACCTACAAAGATTACATATTTGGCCATACAGTGCCACCTTTGTACACGCTTTTTGGCTTTTTTCCTTTGTCTTACTTTTCCCATGTGGGTAGATGGAGAGGTGGTCTAGGGGGATGGATAAGTGAACCATGAAATTAATCGAAATATTCAATAAATCAAAATACCATCATATTTTGTTATTTTTGTTTGTCACATGAAGCAGATCATTTTTGTGCTGTTAGTTAATGCCAGTCTTTTCCACTATCTACCATGTATATTTCAAGCTTTGGGAAATACTGTAGCAATGAGTGAAAAGCAAATAATATTGAAGCAGAACTTGGCCTAATGGTGAGAAAAGGGGGAAAATAAAAGGCTGACAGAGCTAGCCATAAAACAGCACCAGCAAACAAAGCTAACTATTCTGACAGTTAGAACAGGTGAAATTTTGTTTATTTGAAGGCATTTTTTGCCAATATTACAATTTTACACCTTAAAAAAACTTTAATCTGAAACAAATGGGAGTAAAAAGAAAAAGATATGTTCTGCCACTAGGGTAGCTGACAGTGAATAAACCTGTTGCCTTTAAGCAGTGACTAAACTTGCTGACAAAAAACACCTAGAAACAAACAAAACAACCAAACACACTTGTAATAGTAATAAAAAACTACCTTGTGCTGGAATTGTATCCACAGCACGTGCACCTAAATTCCCACTGACCGGTGTGCTGGAAAATACTACTAGCCCAGTCATCTGACCTTAGGAGAAGAGGGAGGGCAAAGACAGGTGTCTCCTTCTGACCTGCAAAGCAATATTAATATCAAACAATGAAGAATCAAAGCAACAGTGAAAAAGAAACTGTGCACAAATGATGACTGACAAATTTGATAAGTTTTATTGATCCCTGAAGAAAATGCAGCTGCTACAGCAGCCAAAAAAAAGAAGCCATAACAAAAACAAAAAACACAGCCAGCAAAACATAAAAAATACACTCAAATCAAATAAACTCAAAATCAAACTGAGAAAAAAAACCTAATGAATACTAAACTAAAATTTAGGATAATTCTTCAGCATAGTGTAGATCAAGTGTAGGGCCTGGAAATGTTCAGTCTCCTCTAAAAGTATTGGAAAAGGAAGTAAAATAATTTGGTTTTGCTATACACTAAAAACATTTGGGTGTGAGGCCAATAGATGAATGAGACAAAATATCAGTCTTTCAGCTTTTATTTCCTGAGATATTTATCTAGATATGTTAAACTTATAACACAGCAACTTTTATCTGAACCCATTTTTCAAGCAATCAGTAATACTGGAATATGTGATCTGGTGAGCAGAAAAGCATCTCAGCACGTACAAAACATCGAATATTGCCTTGCATGGGCTAAAACTGCAGGTGATCATAACCCACAAATATGACATGGTTACAGTAACAGATCACACTTTTTCCACATTGTAACTTAATTCAAACTTAATTCATACCTATTATTTTTTATAGGGAGATATTTCAACTGTAAGTAAATGTAAGGTAAATGTAATGTTAGTGAAAGCCCAGACAAAATAAAACTGTGTTCAAATCAGATCCTTCAGTTCCCATTACCAGATTCATTCATTTTGCATGCTCACCTTTCATTCATGTTCAAGAATTGGCTTATACTTGATTGCCCAGAGATTAGCAACTAGTTACAAAGGAACCTAATACGTGGTTAAAGTCATCTCCAACCACTGCCTTGTCCAATTTGATATTTCCAAACAGTCCCATACCTCATGGCAACTTGATCTGCTATTTCTATCATATAATTCATTCAAACTTGACTGACCTACGATCAAATCGGCTTCTATATGGAGACCAATTGTACCCTTGAAATGTCATATTACCCATATGGGAGTCACTCAAAGCCTTGAGCCTACTTTATTTGTGTGTTACTGTTTAAGGAGATTATCTCTAAATTACCTCCCATTATAATAATTTGATCTCAAATTCAAATATCTTTGGTGTATAACAGAAATAATTGAATTGACATCGGCCATTTCAATAGTTTCAGAGGGGACTGTACATCCGGTCACATGTTCTGGTCATGCAATTCACTAAGTAACTTCTAGGAGAGGGTTTTCAAAGCAATCTCGTACATTTGTGGTGGGGCTGCATCAAATGAACAACTTACTGCTACCCGGGCTAACACTATAGAACTTGTAACACTGCTGGCCCAAAGGCTAATTCTTTTCCAGTGGAGATCAGTGAAACCTCCTTCATGTGAACACTGGGATAAGGAAATACTTTCGTAATTCTAGTAGAGCAGGGGTGACCAATATTATCTGAAAGGGCCAGTGTGGGTGCAGGTATTCTCTGATCAATTTCTAAATTGTTAAAACTAAATAAATAAATTAGAATAAAATAAAAAGCCTGGGTTTTAGTGAGCATTTGAAGGCACTCAGTCACTCTCAGTCCTATACTTTCTATTTAAACTTTTTTTTAACATTAAAAATAAAAAAACCTGTTTGCCACATTAGACATATAATAATAGCTATATAATTTTGATTATGTCTGTATTTGAAGACAAACAGGCAAATTGAGGGTAAAGCTGTTTTTAAGCTTTAAATCAAGAAAAATCACTGTAATAACTCAAGAAAACACAGCAATATTTCAAGAAGTAATACTATTACTAGAACCTTTTGAAAAATAAAATCATAATGCTTAGACAAAATGGTACATGCAACATTTGTGTGATAAAATGAAGAAAGTTGATGATTTGGTCAAGTGTTGAAGTGATTGCATTCAAGGTTATCAATGGGTACATCTGCTCACAAATTAAAGTTTTTTGGTAAATCAAAATAAATGCAATTGATCAATCCCAAAGGTGTGCAACACTAGCATATTTTGTATTCAGTCCCAAATGCATGGCCCTGTGGACTTGCAGGTAAAAATGTATTAAAAAGCTTTGAAGCTTCAACTTTTGTTGATCATTAACTAGCTGAGCCAAATCTCCATTGTAATTTGGTGCAACTGAACTATACAGCTATTCTAGAAGTTTGATTTCAATGTTGGCATTATCTGTTAGTCTATGCTGTATTTCTTGTTAATGTGACTTTTGACATCACTGTAAAATGGTCAGTGAAAGCACACTCTTGAGAAACCTGACTATTATTCTTTATTATCTAGATGAAATTTTCTCCTCTATTAAACACTACTGCAAATGCAGTGACAATGCTTTCAAAATAATTACTCAAGGGAATCATAAAAATAGAGCACTTACAAAATAAAAATAACACCAGAACTGCTTAGCATAGCAGAAATATTTCAATATCAATTTCAGGGTAAAGTTTACTTACCCACTTCACACTGAAGCTTTGGCTGGAGGAACTGGAAGGCAGACATCCGAAGAGCTTCCAGCTCTTGCTCTACATTAAGGAGGTCATCAGAATGTACTCGTACAATGTTGTCTATAGGAATAAAAAGTAATTATATCTGCAGTTTCCACATGGAGCAATTATTGCCCAAAAATATTTTTAATACAAGCTGACTAACCTGGGCAGTGTTGTTCCTTGGCTTTAATATACGTGTAAGACTTCTTGTATGTTGCACACAAGTTCTTCACAGTAAAATATTTGCAAGGAAATTTCTCAGTTGAGCATACATTCTCACAAGAAGCTTCTCTAATTATTCTGGAGTGTACAAGTGCTACAAGCAATGAATCTAACCAACACAGGTTATCCTTATTTTTCCAGAATAAATGCTGCTGTGCAGGTACCATGTGCATCAAATCTTGCCCAGATAAATCCATTGTTGATAGCTCCCATTTTTTGTCCTGAGTACTAGATACAGAATCCCTGATTTGTGAGACATCAGACAATTCTGAAACCCCACTAATGACATGGGAGGACTCAGTACTCTTGTCAGCATTCTCAACTACTTGCTTTTTCTGGTGATCATTAATCAACAGCCCTTCATCAATTGACTTGGAAGACAATCTGCAGTCACCAACATCCACAATCCGGCATTTCCCATTAGACGCAATACCAGGATCCTCTTTTTTCCAACGCTTGTGGGATGAATCAGAATCTTTGGTCTCTAATGTGAGATAAAACTTTCTCTTGCACCCTTGTATGTCCTGCGATGAAGAAAGGATGCCATGGATATTGTCCAAAGGCCCGGTGACTAGAGGAAAAAGACACTACATAGGCAGGATTTTAGAAGGTTATTCTCTGATTAATCCAATGCCATGCTGTAGAATTTGTACAGCTTATCTGTAATGCTTGTGATTCTGTAACATTATTATTTACTTACTAGATATACTTGGCCAGCTATAAATACTGGGTTATAAGACTAACATCAAAGTAAAATCATGAATGTTACCAAGATAAGAAAACTTAGTGAAGCCTTTTAAAATTATTTTTAACGCAAAATATTTAATCTAACTGGGGCCACAAATCTACAATTACCACCATACTAATAAATATATAAGTACACAAATTCAAAAATGTGAAGTGACTTACCAGCGGACCAGTACAGAGTATGATGGACTCTTTAAAGTTGAATGCATATGAGCGAAGTACATTTATTTGTCCTTTGGCAGAACACCAAGGGCAGACTCCACTTACAGCTCCTCTGTTTTCAGCCTTAAGAACACAACATAACTTAGAATAATTAGAATAAGAATTCAACATCTCCAAACACATTTTGGAAATAGCAATTTAGAATTGTTATCACCACACCTGGTGCATAACTTTTCTGTAACTTTCGCCTTTTACAAAGATTTCTTAATTTTTAAAATTTTTGAAAGTTATTTGAGTAGGATTGGTATGCCCAATATATGATCCAATCTGTACATGCTTTATTAATAGCTTTGCACATGTGACAGTAGGGGAGAACAGAGCACAACTGACATTTCCCAAATACCCTGCCAGCGCTGGGCTAGGCACACTTAGATCACAGCCTTCACCGTTCATTGGCCCTTCACTCCATTCACTTTTCGATGGATCTCCTCGCCATGAACTCCGCATCAGCATAAAATTGTGCGTATCGCTTCACACCCTAGAACAAGAAACATGATTTTTTTTTTTTTTTAACAGATTAATTTATGCAATTAGGTTAATTACAATTACACTGGAAGATTTATTTTATATCTAATGAACAATATATGGCTTAGAGTATGTGAACATGTAAAAATCAAACCAGTATTTACTTTTATGGCATTTAGTGGAGCCAGAGCTACTTACAAAACTGGTTTACAAAGGAAAACACTGCTGGGGAGGTAATATGATTAAAAAAAAGCACACAGACAACACAAAATATATGTTATAATTTAATTACTTCTGAACAGGTAGGTCTTTAGGAATCATTTGACAATGATTAATGAGCTGTGAGACATCAAAGAGATCATTCCACCATCTAGGTACCAGAACAGAAAATAATTTTGATGCATGCTGTATACCCCGAGAAATGATCGGACCAGTCAAGCTGAGCTGGAATAGTGTTGGAAAACTTAGGAAGGTTTAAAACAAGTCATGTAGCTACATTCTGGACCAGTTGCAGAGAGGCAGCCCTGCAAGAAGCAAGTTGCAGTAGTTCCATCTTAATATGACAAGAGACTAAAAGCCAATAGGAAGCCAGTGTGGATAGAAATGAATGAATCAATGATGTTGAAAAGGATCCTGACCCTGTTAGCTGAGCCATGTGAGAGGAAAAGGACAGTGGTCCCAAGAATGCATGGTAAGATGTTAGAGTTGTCCAGGGAGACAAGACCATAGAATGAATCACCTGGAATGAACAGCAGTTCCGTTTTGCCAAGATTAAATTTCAGCTGATAAGCTGCCATGATGAGACGTCTGCAAAACATGCTAATATTAGCAGAAACATGAGTGACAGTATAGCATTATGAAGATCAGTTGTGTGAAAAGCCATGTGACAATATGACCTCACCAAGAGATGCAGAAAAAGTACAGAAAGAGAATAGAAGAAAACCAAGTACTGAGGCATATGCGATACCAGTGGAAAGTCTGTATGGAGCAGATGTGGAATCCCCTCCATATCACATGATATGACTGGTCATCCAAGTAGGTCTTTTTGCTGACTGTCAAACACTGACGAGGACTGATGACAGTTAGGCTGATCAAAGTGGCACATGCTAGAGAAACTTGTCACCTCTGAGAAGCTCGATGCTACTAGAAGCTGAACTGGTTAGGATCTTGAAGTTAGTTCTGCAAGAGAGACGGACAACTGATTTGACAGACAATGCATTTGAAGAAAAGAGAAGTGATACTGGTAGGGATTTCCTGATTGGTCCAGAGAGGTGGTTTCTTCAGGGTGGGAATAGCCTTGCTCTCGAATGCAGTTGCACATAACCTTTTATAGAACCATTAATCATAGAAATGTTAAAGGGGAGTACATCAGGGCAGGTGACAGCACTGCTAAACATGATGACTTGCAGGAGCTCTTCTCTTAGTAGATAAGAAAAAAAGTTCCATTGAAAAAGATGAACCCAAATGTGAAGTGTAGGAGCCTAAGTAGAGATCTTTCAATTACAAAGTATGGCAACTTCAGCAGTAAGAAAGAATGAAGCATGAGGAAATACATACACTATATTGCCAAAAGTATTCGCTCACCCATCCAAATAATCAGAATCAGGTGTTCCAATCACTTCCATGGCCACAGGTGTATAAAATCAAGCACCTAGGCATGCAGACTGTTTTTACAAACATTTGTGAAAGAATGGGTCGCTCTCAGGAGCTCAGTGAATTCCAGCGTGGAACTGTGATAGGATGCCACCTGTGCAACAAATCCAGTCGTGAAATTTCCTCGCTCCTAAATATTCCACAGTCAACTGTCAGCTGTATTGTAAGAACATGGAAGTGTTTGGGAACGACAGCAACTCGGCCACGAAGCGGTAGGCCACGTAAACTGACGGACCGGGGTCAGTGGATGCTGAGGTGCATAATGCGAAGAGGTCGCCAACTTTTTCAGGAGCTGGGCTTGGCCCCTTAGTTCCAGTAAAAGAAACTCTGAATGCTTCAGCATACCGAGACATTTTGGACAATTCCATGCTCCCAACTTTGTGGGAACAGTTTGGAGCTGGCCCTTTCCTCTTCCAACATGACTGTGCACCAGTGCACAAAGCAAGGTCCATAAAGACATGGATGACAGAGTCTGGTGTGGATGAACTTGACTGGCCTGCACAGAGTCCTGACCTCAACCCGATAGAACACCTTTGGGATGAATTAGAGCGGAGACTGAGAGCCAGGCCTTCTCGTCCAACATCAGTGTGTGACCTCACAAATGCGCTTCTGGAAGAATGGTCAAAAATTCCCATAAACACAATCCTAAACCTTGTAGACAGCCTTCCCAGAAGAGTTGAAGCTGTTATAGCTGCAAAGGGTGGACTGACATCATATTGAACCCTATGGATTAGGAATGGGATGTCACTTAAGTTCATATGCGAGTCAAGACAGGTGAGCGAATACTTTTGGCAATATAGTGTATCTTCCACACATGGGAAGGCTCACAAGGGAAAAAACTGTTGCCACAAAGTTTGAAGCACACAAGTGAATCTCTGCATGCTGTAGCATCACAAATTCCCCATTACTGAGACTTAGGGGTGCAAACCAATTCCAGTACGACAATGACTTCAAGGACAAACGGAGATTCTTATAGAAATGGTTTGCACCAACCTTAACTGCTGGAAATCTAATATTGTAAAAAACAAATAAATCTGTCTTTTATCTACTATTTTAATTTGACTTGACACTGGAAATGGATGGTAACATTATATATGTGGGGTTGTAAAAAAAAATTCAGTTTGAATGACTTTAGCTTAATGTTATGTAAATCTTGGGACTAGATTGTAAGTAACTGTTAATTAATTATAACAGAAACAACAACCTACTAGAATTAGTTCTCAACCATGGTCTCATGCTGCCTGAGGGCACTAATATTATACCAACTATTATACTAAATATGTTACCAACTATTATTTATAATATTTTTTATGCATATAAACTTGATTTGCTCATATTTCATCATTAATTTACACCAGACTGCAGCACCACATTCAATATGCTAATCAAAGTGGCCACTACAGACACTGGCAGCATGCAAAGTGGCAAAAAGCACTTTTTGACAAAAGCATGTTTTCTTTTCCTGTGCTATACAAATCACCATCCACCTTAAAATGAACACCTGTACAACTGCATATAAAGTAAACTAATCAGCCAATCATGTCTCAGCAGCACAATGTGTTTATTTATTTAAACAAACAAACAAACATACAACTACAGAAAGACACACACACAGGTCAATAACTTCAGGTATTCTAATCAAACTTCTGAACAATGTTGTGATATCTTGTGATATTGCTTAAATCATTAAATAATTTATAGAAACATTAACAGTGGGCTTAAAAAAATCAATAATGATCTAATTGTTATAGCTTAAAAAAGCTTGTTATAGCTTAAAAAATTAATAATGATTGAATTGCTTATAAAACATTGAATGATTTATAGAAACATTAAGAGTGAGCTTAATCAATAATGATCCAATTGTTAGACAGTATTGTACAGAATGCAAATTCCAGAGACTACTGTGTGTGAATTTCCCAAATGCTGAAATTCTAAAACCAGCCCATCTGGCATGAACAACCATTCAAGTCAATGAGATCACTTTTTTTTTTTACTTTACAATATTTGATGTGGACGTTAAAGCTCTTGACCTGTATTTGTGTGACTTTTTGCATTTGGCTGCAGCCACATGATTGACCAATTAGATATCTACATACACTCACTAGATTGCAGCATATTTCTCAGAATAGTGCACAATTTAAATAATGAAAGTTTATAGATATAGGACTAAAAAATATACTCATGTCATCTTAATTCACTGCAAATCTATAACCAAAGACAGAAAAAGGGAAAGGGATCTACATGTACCCTAGAACAACCTCCTCAAATTGAGCTTTCATTTTACACTGACAACACATTGAGCTTTCATCACTCTACACCAAAGATATGATCGGCCATAAAATAATGAACATTATGACAGGTGAAGTGAATAACACTGATTATCTCCTCATCATGGCACCTGTTAGTGGGTGGGATATATTAGGCAGCAAGTGAACATTTTGTCCTCAGAGTTGATGTGTTAGAAGCAGGAATAACAGGCAAGCGTAAGGATTTAAGCAAGTTTGATGGAGGGCCAAATTATGATGGCTAGACGACTGGATCAGCACATCTCCAACTGCAGCTCTTGTGGGGTGTTTCTGGTCTGCAGTGGTCAGTATCTATCAAAAGTGGTCCAAAGAAAGCACAGTGGTGAACTGACGACAGGGTCATGGGCGACCAAGGCTTATTGATGCACATGGGGAGTGAAGGCTGGCCCGTGTGATCTGATCCAACAAACGAGCTACTGTTGCTCAAACTGCTGAAGAAGTTAATGCTGGTTCTGATAGAAAGGTGTCAGAATACACAGTTCATTGCAGTTTGTTGTGTATGGGGTTGCATATCTGCAGACCAGTCAGGGTCCCCATGCACATTAGAACTGGACCACTGAGCAATGGAAAAAGGTGGCCTGGTCTAATGAATCACATTTTCTTTTACATCACGTGGATGACCGGTGCATGTGTGTCGCTTACCTGGGGAACACATGGCACCAGGATGCACTATGGGAAGAAGGCAAAGCAGCGGAGGCAATGTCATGCTTTGGGCAATGTTCTGATGGGAAACCTTGGGTCCTGCCATCCATGTGGATGTTACATTGATGTAATACTGTTACTAATTTATATTTTTTACTGTCAATGTGTATATACACACATACATATATGTCTAATATATATGTGGATGCTATCAGAAGTCATCATAGTGCCAATACTGTGCAAAACAATGGCATACATACAGATGAACTGTTTGTTATACATTTTTCATTTCATCTTTGCATGAAAACATACTGTCATTTCAGAGGCTAGATTACTTAAAGTGGTAGAATAAATATTACTATTTCAAGAACAACAACAATAACTTAAGTGTCTTTTTGGGGTTAACTGGCCAAACAAGAACAAGAAGAGGATTAATGTGGCTTAACATTTACCGTCCACCTTAAATGATATTGTGCCTACACACAATAAACAGTGTTTATTACTGTTTGACCTTTCAACTTTAAAGTATCATTTTATGTTCAGCATTATAGAATGTTGATCAAAATGTACTCTTTATGTAAACATCTACCCATTTAATTACTATGTTTTATAAAATGCCTAATATACTTAATACAAATCAATGTACAAACCCGTTTTAAAATGGTTGTTAAAACGTGTCGGAACACATTTGAGCATAACTAAATAGGTCACATCGAGCATATATCACAATAAAAAACAGAATAACCACAATAAAATATTTTATCAAAGTAGTTACGATGCTACTAGAAGCTAAGCTAGCCGCTAAATTGATTAACTTACATGTTCCAAAAACTGCATAAAATATTTGCATTCGCTTTAATATAACTACTAGTACTAAATCGGAACACAGAGAACATACCTATAAACTGACCAGGCCGCAGGAAAGATAAAAAACCGGCGATTATTAGAAAGGTTTGACTGATTGAAGCAGCACGCCAGCATTTCAGTCCTCCATGTGTACGCAGCCTCTGACGTACGGCTAACGTTAAACTTCCGGTCGTGTGATCTAGACAGACAAAAAATATTCCAGCAAAACACTGCCACCACTTGGATTTCACGAACGTAACAACAAAATAAGCGAATAAAGCGTAAACTGGTTTGAATTCGTAATGCAGGGTCTTTTTATTGCCTCTTTAATATAGCTTCCATTTCTGTTGTTTTTTTTTTTTTCATTTTCATTTTTGATTGTCTCCTCGGATTACCTATGCTATTGCTCAAATGCCTTTTATAATAAATAATCATCAAATATTTATTATAATTAACTATTATAATGTTTGGTTAAGTTGATGGGGTCATATTTGTCTGGCCGTGATATTTACTCCAAAATATTTGTGCACTATTTAAGTACTTATGCATTTGTTACTGCGTGTGAAGGTTAAGGCTGAGTCTGATCTTCCAGTGAAATTACAGTACAGTGGATACTGCTCGCCGTCGTGCCCTCCAGCTGTTTATGTTCCCGAGGTGTGGTTATGGTACATACAGTACAGGTATGCAAACTGTAATTGTAAAAAAAAAGTATTATTATTATTATTATTATTATTATTATTACTACTACTACTACTAGTAGTATTCAATTTTTAATTTACTCTTTACATTTAAAAATACCTTTTTTGCTTTAGTAAAAGCACTAATAGTGGAGTAGGTGGCATACCTTCTGCAAAATTATCTAGAATTAATTCATTATGCAACCAAACAAAGTATGCTACTGAATTCACCAAAAATAGACAAATGTGAAACCAAATATTAATTTTGACATGTATTTTATGACCTGAGTATGTATGTATTGTTTTTTAAATGAAAATAATAATGTAATATGAAATTACATATTGTATGATTCTTTCCAGTAAACCAACCTAGAAACTCGTTGAGACATAGAAATTGTTGTCATATTATCTTTTTAAAGTTCGTAAACAAACAAACAAACAAACAAAATCTTTTGCTTTTGATGCTTTAAAAAAAACAGTAGAGTCTTTAACAGCAAGTAATTTAAATTCACAGAAATGGTTGCAAACCGTCAATGCATATTATGCTAAAAAAAAAAGGTGAGACTGTGAGTTAAGTTGAGTGGCAGCCTTGAAACGATTCATTTCATTCAGTATTTGCTATCACACTAGAGCGCTCCCTACCACCCTCTGTATAAACCCATTGACTGAATACTGCGTGTGGCGCACATAGAACTATAATACTATAGCTTACACACCGCACACTGTCTACCAACACTGCTTGAAGTTCAGCGTTGAAACACTGTGCAGTTTGTATTAGCCCGCCATTTAAAAGATTCGTGACGTTTCACAAAAGACATCCAATCCGGCCATGTCTGTTATTAGAACAATGGAAAGTTTTTAGCTAATCAGAGGAACGTTCGGTTTGGCGGTAGCCAATAGGACGCGAGTCCTACTGAGAGTAATGTTACAGAGCCGAGAGCAGAGTGAGAAGACTGCGTATCGCTATTACCTCCACACAGCCATTGCAGTACATTGAGAATCAGCAGCAGCCTTTGGTAAGTGACATCTGTGGAAAGTATGGGTTAATAAAATTCATAAGGATAATGTAATAACACAAATTTGAATTAAAAAAACAGACATAAAATGTCTGCATTGTATGTGTTTATGTTTCTATAAAGGATTTATAAAAAAGAAAATACTCATGGTTTTATCATTTCAGTAAAATGAATATAACCTGACCTACAGAAATTGTATGGAAATTAAAAATCTAATTTTGTATATGTTAAACCATTAATGGCCATACTATTACATATATTGATTATTTTTTAATATCTTACGTTTAACAAGCGACTCGGTGCCTCAATTGCGTACAAACAAGGTATATGGACGGTAATACTGGCAGCTAGCGACCTAGCAAATCAGTTAGCTAGCCGTTGCAGTGCATAGGAAGAGATGCTTCGCATATGAAAACAACTAGAGAAAAAATAAGAGGAAAAATATATATACTTTAAATATAAATTCTATGTGTATTTTTTCATACGGTAATTTTAGCAGCACTTAAACAAGGATTAAAATACCTCCAGATTTGCTCTTCACTGTGTAATGGCTGACTGTACTCGCTTAAGAAACAAGGCGAAGCCACATAGCCTGTGACAAGCGCAGTTAACATCAACTTTTTCAAACCGTGTTTTCTTAAGTTATTAACCATAGAGTGACGCATATTTCACTGGAAAATAAAATTTCAATCTTTCATCGTTTCAACGAATGTTTTTTCTTAATTATCCGTGCATGGAAAGGTTGTTTATTTCGTGGTTGAACTGAGGTGGGTATTACGGTCGCTCTGCCCCTATTGCATGCAGTGTAATGGCTGAGCATTGACACAAAGAGAAGGAGCCATATTCTCAGTGTTAGTGCATGAAGACAAGCGGCCATTCCGAGCCTACTGCAAACTCTACACAGTCCGCACATAGACTTACTACAGACCAAGTGTATTACTATACACCGGGACGAGTGCATAGGGTTTTCCGATGGAAAATGATGGTCAAGAACACTGATTGTCGCAATTTATTTGTCGAGTTAAAAAGCGAACAGGAAGGCGGGTGGAGACATTTTAGGAGTACTTTCTTTCATGAAGAAGCCTTTCTCACAAAATGGAAGGAGAAATATTGCCGTCGTTGTTGACCTCCTTTCCCTCAACAAGACGGCTTGTGCGCCATTGCTCTGTATGATTGCATAGGGGGAAAACGTATTTCAATAGACAAATTCATGTTTTTTATTCATTTTTTAATCTTTATAGGATATTATCAAATAAGCTGAACCTAAATAAATTGTAAATGTGCTTTTATTTATTATTAATTTTGAACTTTTTTATGTTAATTGTAACTAAAAAACAACACAACAATCCAGCAACATCACAACAATCCAGATAGTTTATACCAAATCTGCTGCAAAAGCAAGGTGTATATTTTATGGAAAAATAAATCATATTGTCATTTGATTTACAAAAAACACCACAAGCATCCACACTAAGTCTAGCCTAATGGGAGTACTAATATTGGCTGCACACTTTGGTGATTCAGAACATCTTTTAATAATTTATTCATTACTTAATCTATTTCAGAGATATAAGGAAAATGGGGAAAGACCCAGCAAAACCAAGAGGCAAAATGTCCTCTTATGCCTATTTTGTCCAGACCTGTAGAGAGGAACATAAGAAGAAACATCCTGACACATCAGTCAACTTCTCAGAATTCTCTAAAAAGTGCTCTGAGCGGTGGAAGGTATATAGTACTTTAGTGTACATTTTTAAATAAAATTTAGTTGTAATTATTTTCTGCTGTCTTTATTGAACACTGTTCTTATTTGATTCAGACTATGTCGGCTAAGGAAAAGGGCAAGTTTGAAGAGATGGCCAGACTTGATAAGGCGCGTTATGAGAGGGAGATGAAGAACTATGTGCCTCCCAGGGGCGAAAAGAAGAAGAGGTTTAAGGACCCCAATGCTCCCAAGAGACCCCCGTAAGTTTTCCACTGTTATATAGCCAAGCTTAATCTTAGCAATTTTAAGGATCAGTGAGATGTTTGGTTTTATAGTGTTTAAAATGCAAATAAAAAAAAACAAAAAAAAAAAAAACTAACTTTTAAAAATTTAACACTCTTGCTCTTAAGGTCAGCCTTTTTCATTTTCTGTGCGGAATATCGGCCCAAGGTGAAAGAGGAGACCCCAGGTTTGTCTATTGGAGATGTGGCCAAGAAACTTGGAGAGATGTGGAATAAGACCTCTGCTGAAGAGAAGCAGCCTTATGAAAAGAAGGCAGCCAAGCTGAAGGAAAAATATGAGAAGGTTTGTGTCAAAGTATTTTTTCTAGTTAAGATAAAATGTTTTTAAGTTAGTTTTTTGGGATTATAAATATAACTATCATTTTGAAACAACTTACATGTAAAGGAAAGTTCATTTTTAATCACTGTGTACGTTATGATTTATAAAAGGACATTGCTGCATATCGAAAGGGAAAAGTTGTTGGGGGTGCTGCCAAAGCCCCCACCAAGCCAGACAAAGCAGATGATGATGAGGATGAAGATGATGATGATGATGATGATGAAGATGATGATGATGATGAGGATGATGAGTAAATTGGTTACAAAGTAGAGATTAGATCCTTGTTTATAAAAGCATTTAACCCCCTGTACACACTTAACTATGGCCATAAAATAGGCAAACGTGGAAAAGTTAAAAAAGGAAAAAAGTTAAGACAGTGTATATGATATGGTTTTTAAGCTGTACAGTCCCCCCTTTTGTATAGTAACACTACACAAGTGTAATGTGTTTGTCTCGCCTATCCACTCCTGTTTCACAATAATTTGAATTATTTCCCTATCTTTTTATTTTTTGGGTAATGGTAGTCCCTAAAGCCACTATTTTTCCCTATTATAGACAAGTGGGGGTGGGGGGTTGAACAAAAATTGGCTTGGATTTGGACATTTAGGTTGCGCTTCATACAACCTAATTTAATGTAAGGTTGAAGTTCATATCTTTTACTTTTTTGTTCTTTTTAATTTACTTTCACATCAATATTGTTAGTAAAATGCTGTATCAGTTATTTTAATGTACTTTGAATACCACTGTAATTGCCACAATGACTAAAAGAGAGAAAATGCAATTGTTACATTGACATTCTGGTATGCTTCTGACATCAATAAACTTTTTTTTTTTTTAAGTAAAATGTTTTCAGTTTTCTACATTGCAATAAAATTGATATGTGAGCTTGAGAATAAAATTGAGTTAGTTTTTGTGTGTGCTTTGTATGTTATTGTCAGGTATGATTTTAGTTTTTTGTAACCAAATTATCAACTAGCTGCTTGATGTTGATGTAGGAAATAAAATTATATGATGCCATCTAGTGACACTAAATTGTCACAGTACCTATTTCAGTAGGCAGCCTTATTTTTCTGCAGTGAAACTTTACATGTTCTACTAGTTGTCAAGCAATGTTTAAACACACATTTAAGCATTTCATCAGTGCTGAGCCTATAATGTGTTATAGTTGAGATGAACATGAAGTGTCAGACCTGCATTAGGACATGGTATGGATAGAGTCTATGTGCAGTTTATAAAATGTTTATAAAAACAATTTTCATGTGTCTTAAGCCTCACCTTCTGTTTGTGGTTATCGTAGACTTTAAAAATTCTAAAACATACTGTATAACACCTACATTAACTTTATTTTAAATTACTTTCCCTAATGTACAAGAGCTGTTTATGAACATGGTTTTAACTAGACATATTTCAGAAATACTAGAGTAAGACAAATGCATAACATCTTTGAGATCTATTTTTGTTTACAACATATATATTAAAAACAAAATATTTTGTGTAGTAACATTTTATAACTAGGGTAAATTCAGATATATTGGGACAAGTTTGAACTTCTACATTTTCTAAGCTTTCTTCAGCATTTTTTTAGTCACATGGTATATTTCTGAAATATTTTTATGGATTTTGTTAAATCTGGCTAAAAAACATTAAATGACATAATTTGAGACAGCTCAGTGTAACGTTCATTTGTAACACACTTATTCATTGCATGAATAAATAAAATTTCAATTAGAGGGCTGTATGAATACTAAATTACAGAATATTTTATTGTAGTATTTTGTATTTAGTCACCTCTAATGTAATAATAACATGGTTATGACAATTTCATAAAATAATTGATTTCACACCCCCATTTTTAAGGTCAGTTGACAGCATTGCTATATGATGCCACATGTACTGTCTATCAAGCAGTTCCACTGCAAGAAGTTAATAATGGTATTTATTCATCTAACCGTGGCTTAGTGAACAGCTTCTAACTGCCATGGGTGATTTAAGTCAAGTCTAGTGGCTTTTACTGTCATTTTGACCATATATAGCTGATGCAGTACACGGTGAAATGAAACAATGTAAAATGAAATAACCCTAGTTCTACATAAAGACACAGGGTTACATAAGAGAACACAGAACTAAGGGCTAAAAAGTAAAAATGAACCTATTAACATAAAGTGCATGTGTGCAACCCTGTGCAAAGAGTGCAAGACATGAGACAGTGTGAACAGACAATAAACTAAAATACATTCAAAGTAAAAATGTAGTTTGCAAAAATTATAGTTTGTATGGGCATAAAAAATGTACAAAAATTGCAGACTGAGTGCAAGCAGTGATGCAGCTGCTCAGGATGCTCTTGATCCCTGTAAGGAAGTCCAGGATCCAGTTGCAGAGAGAGGTGTTAAGGCCCAGCAGGCTCAGCTTTCTAATCAAGTACTGAGAAATGATTGTGTTGAATGCTCAACTCAACTGCTTAACTATGAACAGCATTCATGTACTGTATTTGAATCTTCTTTGTCCAGGTGTGTGAGGGCCATATGAAGGGTGGTCATGATGATGGGTGTGAGTGTGACTGGACGATAGTCATTGTGGCATGAAGTCTTCTTCAGCATAAGGATGATGGTGGTGGTCTTGAGGCATGCTGGAATGACAGCTGCTCAGGGAAATGTTGCATATATCAGTGAAGGCTAGCTGCTAGCTGGTCTGCACATTTCCTGAGCACTCTGCCTGAAATGTTGTCTGGTTGTTGGGACAAGGGATGGGCTTCCTCACTGTCATGTTGATCTGTGCCTCAGACCAAGTGTAAAAGATGTTTCGCTCATCTGGAAGGGAGACTTCACTGTCACAGGCAAGAAACATTTTCCTCTTGTTAGTGACAAGAAGTACTGTCCATAAGCAGGTGATGCTTAATGTAGGCCAAGGTTATGATATCTACCCCAAGTCAGTCAGGCTCTGCTTGCTGACTGCAGGACTCCCCATATCCTTCTTCCATAATACTGATACTGAACACATAATACTGTGTGTAGTATGATAGGTAGAAACCCTGGGTTCAGGCCCAAGGTTACTGCAGTGTCATCTGGCCACCCTCACAAGGGGGATACACCATCAAGGCCTTGTCTCAGTGCTGGCAAGAAAAAAAAAAAGAGTTTTTTTTTTTTATTATTATTATTTTTATTAGATAAGACTTATTTCCAAAGAGTTAGGGTTCATATGCTTCTCACTGAGATCAGGATACCTTTGTCATTAATAATAGCTGTATTTGTGTTAATTGTGTTATCTGTCTGATGGAGAAGACTGCAGCATTAGAGGTGTGCATCCAGACTCTACAGAGGGTTAGCAAGAGTTAGAGACATTCAGTTTCTGTAGAGGAAAGTCTGGATGCCTTAGTTGGAACTAGCCCCCAATCCCCCAACTCCAACATTAGAGAACTCACAAAGCCAAAGTTAACACAAAGGCTCACCAATGGGAGCACCGCCACTCTCCACTTTACAACGCCAGCCTGTTAGGTTGGGAAGGTGCTGCTCTCTATTTGCATCATAGCTTATAGTCTCAAAACAGGCTTAATCAGTGACAAGCCTGAGACATGCCCATGGAGCAGACATGCACAATTTGCTAAGTGCTCAAACAAAAAATATAAATACTCAGAATTTTTTGTTTAATAACCTAATTATAATAAGAAAAAAGGACATCACATTGCTCTTAATCACGGGTCATGGGTCCTCCAACCCGAAACACACAGTTAAAAACAACCAAGAATTGCTAAGAACAAAACATTGGACTATTCTAAAGTGCCCTCTATGAGCCCTGATCTAAATCCTATTAAACATCTTTAGAAAGAGCTAAAACATGCAGTCTGGAGAAGGCACCCTTTAAACCTGAGACAGCTGGAGCAGTTTGCTCATGAGAAGTTGGCCAAAATACCTGTTGACAGGTGCAGAAGTCTCATTGAGAGTTACAGAAATCTGCTTGATCGCAGTGATTGCCTCTAAAGGTTGTGGAACAAAATATTAAGTTAAGGGTACCATCATTTTTGTCCAGGCCAGTTTCATTAGTTTGTTTTTTGAAATGCTTCTGATGAACCACAATTCAAAAGCAATTTCTGATTTTCATTAGTCAATTTTTCAGTAAATTTCAGTTTCAAGTTATTTCAGTGACCGTTGTGGGGTTTTCTTTTTTTAATGGAAGGGTACCAACAATTTTGTCCATGTGTGTAATACTAGGGTATCTCAGACCTATACCTCATCTCATTTATATTCTTAGTCATAATATATGCACCATGCCACATTATGTCAAACTTACTTTCACATCAGCTACTGCATATAGTTTTTAAATGCTTACAGTTGGTGCTAGATATGTACTAGATGTAGCTCCACTAAGAAGAAAAATAATTAGACAGAAAAAACTAGCATCCTGGTATAATTATCTCACATGTACTTATACTTGTACTTATAACAGACCAGTAGAAAATCAGAATGTAAATAGTGTCAAACTAAATTGTTAGTATAATAATATTATTATAAGAGATTAAAAGGAAAGCCTCTTGAGCTGTGTATGCGAGATCCTTTATCTACATGTTTTCACAAACAGATAATAGCAGAAAAAAATAACTTCCTTTTAGCACTGTCTATGTACCTAAATCCTTTAAACTAACAGTTAACAGTTTTAAAAAAAAATGGACCTTGTCCCTTGTGAGCTGTCAAACTATGAGCCCATATTAAACCTTCCTTTTATCTGCAAGATACTAGAAAAGATTGAAGCACAGCAGTATACATACATAAGAAATTACATTCAATATCTCATCATTGTATCAATCACCATCATTCATCATTGTATCAATCAAAATATAGGCCTCATAATGGCACAAAGACATTGCTGGTTAAAGTGGTAAATGACCTATTACTGGCCAATAATCAGGGTTCTATATCTCCTTGCTTATGTTGTTTGAGCTTAGTGAAGCTTCTGACAACGTTGATCATACTGTTCTCCTTGAGAGACCAGAAAATATTGTTGAAGTTAAGAGAACAGCCCTCTCCTGGTAGAGTGTTTTGGTGAATTGGGATGTTTGGATGGTGTTAACAACCCCATTTTCCCTTTATGCTTTCATCAGATGGAGTACTTTATGTCCCAGTTTGTCCTCATGTGTATATTATGTTCTGGATTTCCTCTTTAGCTACTTTTAGATACTGTCAGTATTGTGCACGCTAGTACTGCATGAACAAACTGTACATTGTCTTTAACCATTATGTGTCAATGAGCATATGTTATAATATGTGTTTTTCTCTCTCTCTTTCACTCTCTGTTGAATGTTACACATGTTACTTCTGAGATATCACTTACTGCTCTTTGGAACTGCCTGATCCAGCCTAGTGCCCTAATTCTGGTTGCAATATTGGTTGGAATTCTCATCCCCTGAAACCACTCACTGCTGTTTAGAATAGCTTCATATGGACAGCCCAAAGGTCAGTGATATTTCTGTGGATGGTACTACATAGAAACCAAAAAAAATGGCTGTGGATGTTCTTTTAAGGATGTTCTCCTATGCTAAGGTCTTTAATTGCTATGAACAGTTCAGTGCCTGACTTCAGTAATGATCGTGTGGCTGAATGGAAAAATTCCCCACATCCAAGTTTCAAAACCTAGGGGAAAGCCTCACCAGAAGAATAGTGTAATAACTGGAGACCAGGCGAGTCACATCAGAATCAGGAAAGCTTTGTCCCATTTTTTATGAACCCTACATATTTTTCAGAACATATTTTTCATATTAGCTTATTATCCTGTTGCCAATGATGCGTGTTCCAAGGAAAAGGCCAGTGTTACATAGTCACATGTTCCAGTGGATACTGCTGTTCCTCTTGCCATTTACATGATGCAAGGCACTCACACCTCTATCTGCTACAGAAAGTGTTGTCAAAATGCTGTGACTTTCTCTATTGCTGTCTGTAGAAGGAATGTGTGTTCCTTTTTGAGTCCACACTTCTGTGTCATCCTATATAAGCTGTTAATACACTTACTAACAATTCAATACCCATACTTTTTCTGATGTGTACCATGGAGTGGCTTTGTTCAGCTTGTAACAAGAAAGCAGGTCCTGTGAGCTAGGTGGTCATGCTCAACAGAGTTGCTGGTATGGAGCAGGTGGCATCGTCTGCTGGGTTATGCTTCATAGAGACATAATGCCACTGTGTTGGGCTTGACATCTTCCTGATGTGCTACACTCTATCAGCGACCTACACATAACATCTTAGCTCTGGGTATAAATATTCCTAGGGCAACTCTACTATCTGTGTAAAACTCCACAGCATCTACAGTGAAGTTGCAATCACCTCAGCTCCTCAGTGCACTTGCAATCACCTCAGCTATCTCTGCATCTAGAGGAACAGGTCCTAGTTCCAGTCTGGGAATTGTTTGATCAGCTTGTGAAGCTAGCTTTGCCTTACCAAGGTCAAATGCCAGTGTCACATGCACCTTTTTTGTTGATAACACAAAAATATGCTACTGTTACAATTGCCCTGACAGAAACATGTGAGAAAATGTATAGTTCCTTTCACAGGGCTGTAAAGAGGATGGTAGCAGCATATGGTCTGGGAATCTCCAAAATGTTTCAGATCTTGCAGGAATTTCCTCCATGCATTCCATCCTCCTTACCTGTCTACTGAAAGAGGGGAGTCCTGGTCAAGAACTTCAACTGAATTCTCTTAGCAGGAACTTTACATCTGAACAAGAAAGTAGAACATCATTTTAGAGATGCCTTGTTTTTGCATGCTGGCATCAAAGAAAACTCTAATCTAACATGGCATCTGTGGATAATCCTTCAATGGCATTGATGAAAGACAACCTCTACACCAAACGTGAAAAGTCCTGAGTTAACAAGCTCTATACTTGTATCATCTTACCTTCCTCAGTAGCTTTGGCTGCCACACCTTCATGATTTAGTGCTATTAGAGTCGCCTCCAGCGGGTTTCTGTTACTTTCAGTTGAGCTATTTCAATCATGATTTTAGATTTCTTCATAATGAATTTAGTCCTGGCTTGTGTGGCCTCCAGCTTGGCATAAGCCTTGGCAATGGCTTTGTGAGCTTTGTGATCTACTAGCTGAAATGGAGGCTATAGATCTTGTCTATTATGCTTTTGGCTTCACTCTGTTGCATCTTCAAAATCAATTGTTTTTTTCTGTCATTGTGTATTGCTAATGCTGTCTAGGAATATAGTGCATGATGATGAACGAAGAATGCTGGAGGTTTAGCTTGTTTCCTTTGAACTGTAATGCCTTCTGTGAAGTTGCTTTTTCTTACTATTCTGTCCCTGATGTGTGTGCCTTCTACACAAAACTGACATATAAGTGATGGGTTTCAGAGAAGCTTGACCACAGTAGTGAAGTTGAAGGCTTTTTACTACTATGCACTTTTGCTCTTCTTTTATTTCCACAAAAAAAGCTATCAAAACTGAAGGAATTTAGGATGCTAAAAAGACAAATTTTTACTAAGAACCAACAAAGCTGAGATCCCAGCATATGATCTGACCTTTTCTTTAGGTCATGTCCTTAACCTCTTGCCACAACCTTCAAGGCACTTCTAATAATTACATTCCATTTGGCTTTGGACTCCTGCGAACTGGCTTATCTCACTCAAGGTTGTGAAAAGTTGTTGAAAGCACACTGGTTGTAGAACTCAACAGAAATATAGACAACACCTTGGTTATTTTTAAATAAAGTTTGATAATGTGTGTTACATAGCTCATTGGAAACACAAAATCAACAGTGCTAAAGTTCTTGGATATGCAATGATGTTTCATTCAGGCTACGTAATATTATACACACCGTCACAAATAGCATATAATGTTTGAAAATGTTCCATTCTCCCCAAGGCACAAAACGTGAAGGAAACAGAGAAAGACGCTTTAATATGCCATTTAATATACCATATGGATTAACCTGGTTAACCAGGTTAACCTCTCGCATGACCTGAAATAACCAATAACAAAACAGTTCATAATTATCAAATTCCTTTGTTTTTACACAAAACTACCACAAGATGGTGATATAGAAACAGTAAAAGAATGTGTGCCGTGACATTAGGTTTAAGTATTGGGAGGAATTCCTAACAGTACAAGAATACTGATAATTTAGACACTTCATATTAAAGTTATGTTTCTAGCCTTTGCAGAATAATGCACAATTCACTATTTGTTAGCCTTTGCTCATTTCACCACTTTTGGAACAAGTTGCACATTATTTTTAGTATGTCAGGCAACATATGTTCACCACGTCCACCCTGCATAGCTGATAAGCTGATATGTGTTTCTTGCCAACAATCTGCTAAAGATCAAGAAATTAGGCACTAAAAATGAAAAGGCACTAGTAATAAATTAGTAAGAATGAGCAGAATTATTAAAGAATTCCTATGTGAATGAACTTTTCTGATTATGTGAATTATTTCTAAATGAATATATAAGTTAATGTTGCAATCATTCTCAGTACTCTGAGGACAATATAATTTATATCTATGTATTTCTTTAAATTGGGTTCTTTTTGAAGACTTGAATATTATGAATTGATGCAGTATTTAATGGTATTCTGCTTCTACTTTGCATTGCTGATATGTACACAGTCTCCTTACAGTTCTAGTTTGAAGCAGCAAGTCCTGTATAAAGACAATGCTAAAGTTAAAAATACACTATATTGCCAAAAGTATTCGCTCACCCATCCAAATAATCAGAATCAGGTATTCCAATCACTTCCATGGCCACAGGTGTATAAAATCAAGCACCTAGGCATGCAGACTGTTTTTACAAACATTTGTGAAAGAATGGGTCGCTCTCAGGAGCTCAGTGAATTCCAGCGTGGAACTGTGATAGGATGCCACCTGTGCAACAAATCCAGTCATTTCCTCGATCCTAAATATTCCACAGTCAACTGTCAGCTGTATTATAAGAACGTGGAAGTGTTTGGGAACGACAGCAACTCAGCCACGAAGTGGTAGGCCACATAAACTGACGGAGCGGGGTCAGCGGATGCTGAGGCGCATAGTGCGAAGAGGTCACCAACTTTCTGCAGAGTCAATCGCTACAGACCTCCAAACTTCATGTGGCCTTCAGATTAGCTCAAGAACAGTGTGCAGTGAGCTTCATGGAATGGGTTTCCATGGCCGAGCAGCTGCATCCAAGCCATACATCACCAAGTGCAATGCAAAGCGCCGGATGCAGTGGTGTAAAGCACGCCGCCACTGGACTCTAGAGCAGTGGAGACGCGTTCTCTGGAGTGACGAATCGCGCTTCTCCATCTGGCAATCTGATGGACGAGTCTGGGTTTGGCGGTTGACAGGAGAACGGTACTTGTCTGACTGCACTGTGCCAAGTGTAAAGTTTGGTGGAGGGGGGATTATGGTGTGGGGTTGTTTTTCAGGAGCTAGGCTTGGCCCCTTAGTTCCAGTGAAAGGAACTCTGAATGCTTCAGCATACCAAGACATTTTGGACAATTCCATGCTCCCCACTTTGTGGGAACAGTTTGGAGCTGGCCCCTTCCTCTTCCAACATGACTGTGCACCAGTGCACAAAGCAAGGTCCATAAAGACATGGATGACAGAGTCTGGTGTGGATGAACTTGACTGGCCTGCACAGAGTCCTGACCTCAACCCGATAGAACACCTTTGGGATGAATTAGAGCGGAGACTGAGAGCCAGGCCTTCTTGTCCAACATCAGTGTGTGACCTCACAAATGCGCTTCTGGAAGAATGGTCAAAAATTCCCATGAACACACTCCTGTGTTACCTCTACTTTGAATTATTGTAATGCCTTGCTGTCTGGATGTTCCAGCAAGCTCCAGTTAGTCCAGAATGCAGCAGCTAACTGGAGTCCTAACTAGAACCAGATAATATGACCATCTCACTCCTATCTTATCCACACTGTGCTGGTTCCCAGTTAAATTTCACATTGATTATAAAATACTACAACTGACCTATGAAGCACCGAATGGTCTTGTGCTGCAGTACCTGAGTAGAATTTTATTTTTTTTTATTACCCACCACACTGTTAGGACAGTTCTCTGCCAGACCATCAGAGGCGGTGATGGCAGGTGATTCATCATAGCCTGCTTTTTTGTTTGTGTAGTCCCCATGTGTTTTGTGCCATGCTTTCCCATCATGTTCTGCTTTCCCACCATGTCACCTGCTCCCCATTTACCCTAATGTCCTGTCCTACACATATATATATATATATATATATATAGCTTGCGACGAGATTGGGGTATGAGCCCCACTTCAGGCAGTGTCTTCCATTTGTTACAAAATGACTGACCCAGCAGGGTCACCCAACAAATCCAAACAGAATAATGACAACAGAAAAGAGTATATGATTAAAAAAAATTACAAAACATGAGAAAAGTATTTTAAAAAGAGGTAAAGAAGTGAGCGCAGGCAGGTAAGAGGTAAAGAAGCGAGTGCAGACAGGTTGGAATGGGTGGAGAAAGGTGTTAGGAGTTCTGTGTGATACAAAAATATCAGCGAGAATCAAGGAGAAGGTGTACAAGACAGTGGTCAGACCGGCCATGCTGTATGGTTTAGAGACAGTGTTACTGAGAAAGCGACAGGAGTAAGAGCTGGAGGTAGCAGAGCTGAAGATGTTGAGGTTCTCTTCGGAAGTGACAAGGTTGGACAGGATTAGGAACGAGTACATCAGAGGGACAGCTCATGTTGGACGTTTGGAGGACAAAGTTAGGGAGGCCAGATTAAGATGGTTGGACATGTTCAGAGAAGGAAGAAGGAGTATATTGGTAGGAGAATGTTGGACATGGAGCTGCCAGGCAGGAGGCAAAGAGTAAGGCCAAAGAAGAGGTATATGGATGTAATTAATGAGGATATGAAGCCAGTGGGTGTTGAGGATGCAGAAGATAGGGATAGGTGGAGAAAGGAAAAGTTGAAAGAAGAAGAAGAATAGAAAGCTATTTTAACGCCAAAGGTTTAAAATAGACACCCCATCATTAAAAAAGCACAAATAAGCTATGGAATTGGAATTAGAAAAGGAAATGCCTGGAAGTCTACTTGTAATTAATTCAATGTAACTGAACACACATATAGAACAACAACTTCAGTTAAGAATCATCAACTTTATTTGCTTATTCTTTTGTGAATTCACTGAGTTGACATTACCATAGTAATTCTATACAGGTGTTGTGAACAAGTAGACTGGCCAAAGAATGAGGTTTAAGACTTGCAATTAAAAAGATACTAACCAGTTATATGAATTACTTACAAGAATAATGGAAAGCCAGCAAACTTTGGAGAACAAACCAGTTGATGACTATCTAGACAGTTCACATGACCTAAATTAAGTATATTAGTACATTATGATATTTAATTTATTTCTTCTTTCTGTCTCTTATTTCATTTGCTTGTGTTAACTGGCATGAAACATCTCGTTTAGTCTGTTTATTTATTTGACCATGTATATGAACTATTCTTATTTGACAAACTGAACTGAAGAACTGCAAGGTGGTTTACCCTCCAGATCCTCAGAAGCAAAGGTGGCAGTATCTGCCAGTTCTGGCCACCAGAACAAAAGACTATGAATGAAAGGCTGGCTACTGAATTTCATGAAGGTAATTTAGTATCTCAAACAGCAGCATAAAATTAAGATTGTAGAACTGTAAGTTGAACTGGAAAGGAAAATGAAAAAAAGAGAGAGATGGAACTGTGTCAAATGTCACATCACTACATTTATCCATCTTCTATCCATTATCCATTTTCTAAACAACTTTTAATATACACTTATAATATATTTTATTTCTTAATTACATGTGAAAATGTATCTGATCCAAGTAGAAAGATGGACAGATAAATAATGATAAAAATATTGTAGCAACTCGGGACTGTGGGAGGCAGGGCTATGGAAAACCAGTTTTTGTAATTCCTGTGTTCTTCACATCTGGAGTAGAGGGATGTGTTATGGATATACGGGTTCAGTCTATGCAGTCTATGACTCCTGGGAAGTTCCCATATTCATGGAATTGTACCTTCTATGTAGCCTGGGGTGTAGCATCAGGAAATTTAATGTAATGTCCTCTTAAGCCACCAATATCCCTGTATACTCTACAGCCAATTTCTTGGTGAAAGGTGCCAAATGACAGAAACTTGCCAGAACCCCTATTTTAGCTGTCATAGGCTAAAGCAAGCAAAGTAAGACACTGCAAGGTCATAAAGTAATAAACAAAAAACGTTTGACAAACGGCTTTAAAGCATATACTTCGATCCTCAAACAGAAACATGTCCATGAGCTTAGGAATAAGAGCAGAACTTCCACACAAATCAAAGAGACCCAAGTTGAAGACAGCTACATACTTGGCTGTGTGTAAACTGTGTGCCAGGTAGATGGTGCCCATTATAAAAGAATTCCCCAAAAAGGTCACAATATACACAAAGCAAAGAAACAAATAATAATACTTTGCATGTGGGATATTGTAAATTCCAGTGATGGAAAATGTGGAGGGAAGAATAAATATTGCATTTTTTGATGCTAGTCTCACCAAATCATAATGAAATATTTTTATTTTATGTACAGTATATATAATTTATCATTATTGACAGCATATCAATTAAAGTGGAAACAATTATTGTTCTAATACTTTGTGCAGACAAAATAGTTTACCAGCCATACATAAACATCAGATGTATATATGTATAATTGTGATGACATCATTCCTTAGCTCAAAATATCAGTTATTGTATAAGTTGTTCTATTCATATATATAAATTTTTGGTCATTTTCAATTTGAGTGCATATAATTGCACATACTTATCTACCTCTTAGTCGAACTGCTTAGTCGAAAATTACATGCACATGCACATATTTTTGTTACTCTAATGGCAAAGACAACAAAGAACAATGCACAAAAGTACACAATAAACACCTGACAACAAGTTTTCAAGCCACTTGAGTTCTTCCACTTCAACCTTGACAGCTGTGTCTTAATGGACCTTGCTTTGTACATAGGGGCATAGTGATGGAACATGCTTTATGCTAGGATCCTTCTTTCCAGTGATGGGAAAATGTAATGCTACAGACTACAAAGACTCTGCTATACAATTGTGTTTTTCCAACTTTGTGGCTACAGTTTGGTAAAGCCCAGCATATGGGTTTGATGATCAGGTATTCACAAATATTTGGATATATTTGTTACAAAGGGGCACTTTTTTGACCAGTGTTGTAAAGCTGCACAACCATATGGCATTTCAAGTTAATCAGTACCATATCATGACTTATCATCTTACATTTTAATTCTAACAATCAGTCATTTTCCATTATAGTTTTCCAAATAATTATACTAAACATCATAATTGTAATTTATTTATTTAAAAAGTGAATATCAACATTATTTCACATACAAAATAATTACGTGTAAAGAAAGTAGAAGCATCAACAGTATAATATATGAACATAACTGGCAGATCCACTTTAATAGCAGAAACCATGATAACTAAATGTATCCCACTTTTGTTTAATTTCAGATGCACTTATTATTGCATTTTAATTAATAATTTTATTTTTAGGAATATTATTTCCATTGCAAAGTTCATCTTGCATGTTTGTAGAGTAATTTAATAGCCTGCATGACCTCCTCTGTCTTTAAGGTATAAATGATGGGATTTAACATGGGTGGAATTGTTTGTGTAAGGGCAGTATTAATTATCCTTGTATTTGTGTCTATACGTGTGGTAAGAGATACAGTATAAACGCTAATTATTGGTAGATAAAACATGGCCACTAATATAAGATGGGTTGTGCAGGTTTTCATAGCTTTGACTTGCTCAACACCATGTGCAATCTTCTGTAATGCAAATCCAATACAAACATATGAGGCAATTATTAGTATTAAAGGAAAGTAAAGCAGGGTAGCAGTACAGATATTGCCCATTATAGAATTTATGGTATTATCATTACAGGCTAGTTTGTATATAGGTCCATGATCACAGAAATAACTGTAAACTGTTGTAGACCTACAGAAGGACAATCTAGTAACTAGAGCTACAAGGACAGCATTGACACTAACAGATAGAACCCACATGACTCCAATAATAAAAACCATTGCTGCTTTTGTAACAATAGCATGATACCTTAGAGGGTAACATATAGCAATTAGTCTGTCATAGGCTAAAGCAAGTAAAGTAAGACACTGCAAGGTCATAAAGCAATAAACAAAAAACATGTTTGACAAACAGGCTTCATAGGCTATATTTCGATTCTCAAACAGAAACATGTCCAGGAGCTTAGGAATAAGAGCAGAGCTTCCACACAAATCAGAGAGAGCCAAGTTGAAGACAGCTACATACTTGGCTGTGTGTAAACTGCGTGCCAGGTAGATGGTGCCCATTATAAAAGAATTCCCCAAAAAGGTCACAATATACACAAAGCAAAGAAACAAATAATAGTACTTTGCATGTGGGATATTGTAAAGTCCAGTGATGTAAAATGTGGAGGGAAGAATAAATGTTGCATTTGTTGATGCTACTGAATGAATGGAAGTAATGTTATCAGCCATCTGGCTGCAGTTAACACCTGTGAAAATCAAATATTAACATGACTTGAATTAAAACCTCCTAGAATAATTTACATGCAATTGTTAATGAAATATTATGCTGAAAACTAGTCTCACCAAATCATGATGAAATATTTTCTATTTTCTATACAGTAAACATATTTTATCATTAATGACAGCATATCAGTTAAAATGGAAACAGTTTTTGTTCTAATACTCTACCTTGTGCAGACAAAACAGTTTGCCAGCCATACATAAACATCAGATGTATATATGTATGATTGTGATGACATCATTCCTTGTAGAACCCTGTTTGCTTTACTTTGCCATTTTAATTGGTATGTTTTCCTCTGAGATATGACAAACTGTCACCAAAACAAACTGTTCTCAAATGTAGCTCTAATTCCTAGATTGTCCTTCTGTACATAAACAAGAGTTATTTCTGTTATTATGGTCCTATCTACGAAGAGTTGTGTAACTATACCAGAGATATTAATTCCATTGGCAAAATTCTGTTTGTACTGAAATGACATTATTTACACACATTTATATACTATAATATCTACTTTTATATTTACATACAAGAGCATAGTTGGTAGGTGGCTATAGAGGTATGCAGTTAGCTCTATACAGTATATAATAATTAATCTTATAGTATGGGCAATTTAGTGGTATATAACAGCTGGAAATTTCAACAAATTAGCAAACAAATTTTCAAGGACCAGACATAACATTATAACCACCAGTCTAATATTGTGTTTTTCCTCCTTTTGCTGCCAAAAAAGCCCTGACCTATCATACACTGTGTATTCTGACCTTTCTATCAGAACCAGAATTAACCTCTTCAGCAATTTGAGCAACAGCAGCTCGTGAGCCTTGGCCACCCATGACCCTGTCACCGGTTTACCACTGTTCCTTCCTTGGACCACTTTGATAGATACTGACCATTACAGACCGGGAACACCCCACAAGAGCTGCAGTTCTAGAGATGTTCTGGTCTAATCACAATTTGGCCCTTGTCAAACTTGCTCAAATCCTTACACTTGCCCATCTTTCAGGTGCCATGATAAGCAGATAATCAGTGTTATTCACTTCACCTGTTAATGCTCATAATGTTATGGCTGATCGGTGTATATCTAAATACTCCAAATACTAGACAAAAAATGGAAGAAATTAGACAGCTATGAATCTGTGGTATTATCACTATGCAAATCTACTAAAACATTATATAATTGTTACATAAATGTTATCTATTTTTAAAGCTGTCATGCCATGACTGTTTCTGTAAATATTATTTACAGTACTAACTATCTTATCTACACTACATTGGCTCAGTCAAATTTTATGATGATTATAAAATACTACAACTGACCTATAAAGCAATGAATGGTCATGCCCCACAGTACCTGGGTGCCCCACAGTAACTTTTACAATCTGATATTCCTAATTCTATCAATAGGTACATCTGTTGGTACCTCAAGGTAGTACAGCAGGGGTCAGAGCTTTCTCTTTCAATGACCCACAGTTATAGAGATAGTGTCTGGGACTCAGACACAATTAAACCTTTTGCAAATAGGTTTTGCTTAGATATATATTGTTCATGGGCATAGAGTGATTTGATGAACAGGTTTTGATGAACACCCCTTTCTGATACATTCACTCAGGTTTGTTGAGTGAGGAGTCTCCTGTCTGCTCCCAGTGTAGGCGCATGTCTGTGTTATCTTCTGTCTCTCCCTTTCAATTATGGTGGCACCTCCTGTGCTTCACCAAGACATGGATGAACCCAGAGGTATTGGACCATGCCATCTAGAAAGCCAAGTTCTGCTCTGTTCACAATATGGACAGAACAATGGAGTTGCCGTGTCAAGTAAAGACAATTACACAGCACAATCTAATCCACTGTTTAGGAAATCAGACAATGCCCTATTTTCCTCATGCTTAGATACAAGCAAAGGCTGAAACAGGAAATTCTGGATGACACAGACAGGGACATGTTTAGGCACAGTTCTGTTTACATCAGTATTTACAAATGCAGTTTTGGGATTTATTGGGAAACTGGTGCATGAAAAAGTCCAATTTCAATTCAGTTTATTTGTACAGGATTTTTAACAATGGACATTGTCTCACAGCAGCTTTACAGAAGTATAGAAACATATGATAAAAATTATAAAGGTTAAAATGAGGTGACTGAGGTGACACAAAACCATCATCAGAATGCTTCCCATCCAGAAGCCATGGGTGGATAAAACTATCTGCAATGCTGTGTGATTTCACATTGCAGGACCCCGGGAAAATGGATAAGTACAAGGCTACAAAGTGTGCAGAGTGGTGAAAGAGGCGAAGGGGTACTAAGGAAGGAACCAGTTTTCATGGAGATATTCAACCTCTCCCTGGACCCGTCCCTAAACATAATCCCTATGTGCTTTAAAGAGTCCACTATTGTTCCTGTCCCAAATATCACCCAGTAGCCCTGCAATTTTATGCAGAGTACAATTTTTTGCACTACAATTACTCACAGCACATCTGTACTTTGCTTACAATAGTCATACTGTTCTACCACCAATCCATATTCATATATACATTGTCATATTTTCCATATACTTATTTTCTTCCGTATCCTACTGGAACAGTTAATTCATTTTTTTTGTAATTTTATTAAAATTCTATTAGTATATTTTTATTTATTTTATTCTTATTGATTCTATTTTTATGATGCACATATGTTTACCCACACCCTGGATGTTAAAAACATGTTTAAATAACTCTCCATCTCACCCAAAATCACACATCACATGTAACTCCCACCACAATATGTTAGAAAAAAACACCCTATAAAGGCTTTCAAAACTTTCAAAAGTTTCACATTCTGGAAGTCTATCAAGAAATTTCACATCAAATCCAGCAAATGTTAAAGAACTTCTAAATTCTCTTTTAAAGAGACCATGGACTTCTCAAAATGTAAGCATTTTTATTTTAAATATATAAATTCATTCAATTGATATGTATTGGACTGTGTGTCATTATACATTTTGATATTAACCTATAAAATATCTTAACATATGAAATTTTCAGAACATTGGCAAGTTCCATTTACTTAACCAGGCATTATGTATTTAGGTATGGGTTTATACTTAGTTAAATTTTTAACACATTTTACATAGCAAGATCAAACTATGCTCATCTGATTCTATTGTCTAGGAAAACATAACAAAAAACCTTAAGCCTCCCAGGTAATTTCACCAATTATTTCTGATGGTGACCTTCCAGAAAACACCCATACAAGGCCATTTAAATTCAAGATCACTGGAATCTATTTAAGACCAATATCCACTGTTGTTCTGCAGCCAAACATTCTATAAAGGCTGTCACTGTAGCAAAGGTGCTGTGGAAGAATTTCTTCAATTTAGGTTCCAGGCCAGACTCCATGCAGCTCAGGGCCGAGTTCTGAAGAGGGCAGCAAGAAAAGAATTGTCCACCGAAATCTCCTGTCCCAGTGTTTTCCTGGTTGGGGGCTAAGTGGTTGGGGGCTAAGTGCCCAAATGGAGAACACCATCTGACACCAAGGGATCTGACGTGTGAAATTGACTCAAGTGCATCTGAGTCAGTCAGGGTTTCACAGACCATGCTCAATGTGACATATTGTACTATTTTGACATACCAAGCCTTGCATTTTGCCATTGTTGATGTTGAAGATGTCAGGGTTACCAGGTATGTTGTCTGGTCCAGCAGCATGTTAATCTTGGAGAGGGCTCTCCTCACAATGGCTGGAGACAGTCACAGGACCTGGGTGATTCTCACGAAATCTTGGTTTTAAAAATTTCAAACATGAAAATTTTAAAAATGCTTAAATTAACTTTTTTTTCAGACATTAGCAACAAAGTCTGAAGTATTTGTGAACATTCATTTAAAAACTTTTACTTACCATTTAACACCTTTTTGAACATAATTTCCAAAATAAGTCCTAAAAAAAATCTCATTACTGCAACAATGTGAAAACATCAACACTGTCAGAAAAGCAAATACATTTTCACAGTTTTAAAAATGGATTATTAATAGTCATGCACAGTTACGTGAAGTTCTAAAATAATATTTATTTTTAATTTAACAGTTTTTTAAATTTTGACTGATTTCTCTCATTACCGCAACACCGTCCACAATTTACAGCCATTTTTTTTTTATATTTCGAAGAAACCTGACATTTTTTCAAAATGACATGACAAACCTGAAAGAACATAATTTTAAGATTCTGCACATACATTTATAATCAAAGTACTATATTTCTATTATTTAAATTAACACCTAATAAACATCTGTTTTGGTAATGATATATAGGTTTCGGTAATGAGTTTAATTATTTTGGTAATGATAATAACTTGAATAAGTTCAAAACAGTTTTATTGTGTGGTGCTTCAAAAATACAAAAGCCAAAAATAAAAATAAAAAATTAAGAAAAACATTAAAACAGGAATAAACAGGACAACATTTCCCACAGCATGACCAGTAATCCAGCACCAACCCAGCACCAAAGTCCTGTTATAGTAGTGGCTAAAGGGTTGTGTGTGTGTGTGTGTGTGTATACTCTCATGTACATCTCCAAACCTAACCTCTCTCTCTCCTTCCTTCTGTACTCCTCCAGCAGTTCTGGGTTTCTGTAGAATTTTTCCCTGAACTTTTTCACCCTGGCCTTTGCTAAAGCTTTTTTTTTCTCACTTGCTGACTGTCTACAATGAAACAAATCATAAAGCAAAATATCAACATTTAGGAAAATTGAAATTAATATTAAATTCATAAGAGATATTTAAAAGTTATAGACAATATGCTTAAATTCTCATTCCCATTATATAAGTTCTCTTTACCACAACTGGCCTTAAATGGTTGCGGTATATGAGAATGGTGTTGCGGAAGATGAGGTGCCTCAGGATGTTTTGCTAACAATAGAGAAGCCATGATGGCTTTACTAATTTTTTCTTAATGCATATAATTAGACCTTGATAAAGTACATTTTCATAAAAAAATTGTAACTCAAAAAATTTTCGAAATGTAGAAAACGTCCTGTTTCTGTAATGATAATCAATAAGTCGTGTTAACATTCTGACAAAAGAATATTTAACTTTTAACTGGAAAGATATAAAAAGATGATCTTACTTGGTCATCTTGAAGTAACTGTCCCATGTGCTCCATCACTCATAATTACACTTTATTTGCATTCTGTATGTGTCTTTAAACCAGGGGTGTCCAATCTTATCCGCAAAGGGTTGGTGTGGGTGCAGGTTTTCATTCCAACTGAGCAGAAGCCACACCTGAGTCAAGCCAAGATCAGTTGATTAGCCAGTTGGAATCAGGTGTAGCTTCTGCTTGGTTGGAATGAAAGCCTGCACCCACACCGGCCCTTTCTGGATAAGATTGGACACCCCTGGTTTAAACAGTCCTTAAAAAATGTTGCGAAGGATGAGAACATCAGTGTCACGGTGTATGCTGATCCAGACCACCAGAGGGAACCATCGCCTGAATATTGACTGTGCACATGTGGTTTCCTGTTTCCTGTTTCCAGGACTTTTAAGCAGCATGCTCCCTCTGATCCAACGTGAAGCATCGTTTCCCTGAGTCTCATGCCAAGCCTTGCTGTTACTAACCTTTCTGATTGATTATTGTGTATGATCCTTGCCTGTTATCCTGATTCCATGATTTACGGTTTCTGTTTTGGTTTTGGTTGCCTAGTTTTTGCTTTACCTAGGTTTTTGATCCTTTGCCTGCCTTACCGTTCATGATTCTGCCTGCTGATTTCAATAAAGATCCGCAAATGGATTCTACCTCTCTCGCGTCCAGCGAGTCCTTACTGGATTGGGCGTCGGCTGTTTGGGATTCCGATCCCCAAGTAAAAACATTCTCAAACTATTTCGCCAATTTGATTAGGGAAGTGTTCGAATACCCAGCGGGAGGGAAGAACATTTCAGTTCAGCTACTGGAGCTGCGTCCGGAACTGAGCCCATCCTACCTCCGTCTGTTCTCGTAGCACCAGTTCAATGGGACATACTTCGGGAGATCGAACAAGCCCAGCACTCTGAGCCACCTCCACCCAACTGCCCGCCAGCTAAAGTGTTCGTTCACACCACGCTGCGGACCTGGCTTATCTAATGGACTCACGAGAGCCCGAGCACAGGACATCCGGGTATCCACAGAACAACCCAGCTGATCCAGCAGCAGTTTTGGTGGCCATCCCTACACAGAGACATCGAGGAGTTTGTCAGTTCTTGCAGTAGTTGTGCACAATCACAAACAAGCCACCAGTTACCTGAAGGCTTCTTAGAGCCGTTACCGATTCCTTAGCGTCCCTGGTCCCACATATCCATCGACTTCCTCACCGACCTCCCAGTATCTCATGGGTTCACCACCATCATGGTTATCATCGATCACTTCTCTAAAGGCTGCAGATTAGGTCCAATGAAAGGGCTCCCCACTTCCATGGAAACCACACAGACTGTGTTTCAACACATGTTCCGCACCTACGGTCTGCCAGAGGACATCGTGTTCACGTCCCGTGTCTGGCTCGAGTTCTGCCGCCAGCTGGGCATTAGCGTCAGCCTGAGTTGTGGTTACCACCCACAGTCCAATGGTCAAGTAGAACGTCTTAACCAGGAACTGGGGAGGTTCCTTCGGACCTATTGCAGCCGTGAACAGCAAAGGTGGAGTGAGTTCCTGCCCTGGGCCGAATATGCCCAGAATTCACTATGTCATCCATCCACTGGGCTGACTCCATTTCAGTGCATACTAGGATATCAGCCTCAACTCTTCCCCTGGTCTGAGGAACCATCTTGTGTCCCAAGTGTGGAGGACTGGTCTAGATGGAGTCAGGAGGTCTGGGAACGGGCTCCTGTGAGACTTCAGTGGGCTGTGAGGAGACAGGAGATCCAGGCGAACTGCCGGTGACTGTCTCTGAATGATTTATTCTATCAATCATTACTGATTGATAGAATAAATGTGTTTGAAGAACAATCCAGAAAAAACCCAGTGAAGCCGTGTGTGACTGTAGGAAAAATTTATGTGCAGTTGTCCTGGACACCTCTAAATAGTAAGCTAGGTCATAGAAGTAAAGCCCATAAGGCTAGATGAGGGTGTGACATGAGTAAAGAAGAGACGCCCACCATGCCTGTAGGGGTAATTATACTAAAGAGCAAAGAAGCAGAGAAAGAGATCAAAAAGTATATGAAAAAATGGAATGACCAGACACGTGGGGAGTTGCAGTGGCCACTAGAGGGTACATTTATTAATGAAAGGTGTGAAAAGGTGAAGGAAAGACTAGAATGGTGGGGAGAGATAAAGAAAGAAAGTAGTGAAAAGACAGACAGGAAGAAAGAAATTGTAAAATGGTTCCAAGTGGAAGTAGAACAGCAGAGAGCACTCAGAAGTGAAAGGAAAGAAAAGGCCACAGCCCCACCAGCAGAGGAGCTTGTGGAGCAGGAGAAACCACCCCCATACAGAGAAATGTCCGCCACACAGACAGCAGGACTCTATCCTCTCTTATTAAAGGAAGGACAACCACAGAGAGTAAATTTAGAGATAGTGGAAGGCCAATTTGAGGGAAAATTAATATATAGGCCGAGTGAAGATGAACATGATGGACAAGGAGCAGCACAGCACTCAGAACGGGAGTGCGAGTGGACGCACTCCAAGTCACAGAGGGCCCGGGAGGAGAGGAATATGGATGAGAGCGAGGAGAGCTTAACATGGGAACTAGAGCCATATAAAAGAACAGGTATGGAAAACAATATATGGAAAGAGTATCAGATGAATCTGGAGAAAGGAAAGTATGACGGAAAAATGCAGTGGCGGGGATCAGGAGGCTATTCAAGCACACCCGCACGAAAGGGGGAAAGAGACCCACCATCAAGGGTGAACAGTGCAGACAGAAGATCCCCTGTAAGACATGACTCGGACAAGCATGACCATGAAAGGGAAAAGGCGATTTTATTTGCCCAGCTTGGAGAGGATGAGGACTTGAAACAAACGAGGGAAGAGAGACCCATCCCCTTAAACCAGAGGGAAGAACAAGATAAGTGCAGTGAGGGAGAGGAAGAAAACGACACTGGAATGGAAAATGAGGAAGAGTATCAAATAGCAGGAAAAGTGACACTAATACCATCAATGAGAAGAAAGAGAGATAGTGAGCTCCGAGAAATAAGTGAACGGGTGGAAAGGATGGAAGAAAGAATGGAAGATAGCCGCTTAACAATGGAAGAGCTGAAGGGGTGGACACAAGCACATGCAGAAGAAGAACTAGAAGAAACAAGGAGGAGACTGGAAAAGATGGAAATAGATGTGAAAGAGAATAAAAGTCTGCGTAAGCAAATATTGCAGAAAGTGCAGGGACTAGAGCACTCGCAAGGGGAGTTCGCCAAACTGAGTCGGGGAAGAATTAAAGAAAATGAAGACGAACTGGTCCAGCTCCACCAGGAGTTAAGAGAAACACGCAGTAATCTGGAGCAAAGAGTGGACGAAGCCCGGCAGACGATGAGAGAATTAAGGGACCAGTTGATAGAGGAAAAGAAAGAAAGAACAAAGAAAACGGTGCTGCTCATGTCTTTGATGAAAGAAGAAGAAACTAAGGAATGGCCCCAGGAAGACAATGCAGAAGAGAAATGTGATAGGCAGCAGAAGGCGTCATCCCAGATGCCAGTGATAATAAAAGGAAATTATGTGGCCTATGTCCCGTGGTCATTCATGGACCTAACAGGATTAATTGGCTGCCAAGCATCTGTGAAGAGGCTCAAAAATGGATCACACAGTTTGAGGAGCAAACAATGGGACAAGTACTGGCATTAGGAGATGTCAAGGCAGTATTGTCTCAGTCACTGGGTAAGGCCAAGATGATTGAAATTTTTCACAATGTAGACCTGAGAAGAGAGGCAGGGGACAGAAATATGATCCAAGCCCGTTTGGGACCCACCGTATTCAAATCTGGCGGTCTCTGAGTGATGCATATTCGACATGGGTGGATCCAGGAAGAATGGAGAAGATCAAATTGGAAGAGAATGAGAGTGTAGCAGAATTTGTATTAAAGTACAAAAGACATGGAGAGAAAAGATGGGAGGAGCATGGAATGAAACAGCAGCAAGCCAAACCCTGTTCCGCATGATGGTAAAGAAAGCTCTTCCAATAGAGGTCCAAGATCAACTGGACACAGCAGTGGGACTGAATACAATGGCTTGGCCCACCTTCGAGGCTAATGTAATTCATTATGTGGAGCTGCACAGACGAAGAGGAAAAGAAGCAAAGAAGGCAGCTGAAAGCCTGGTAATGCAGCTCCACAAGGCCCAGCTGAGTGAGCTGGCCCGCACCAAACAAGAAAGTCTGGAAAGGAAGAAGGAAGAGAAAAACATAGCAAAACAGGCAGCAGTGCTGGTGGTGCAACCAGCAGCGCCCCCTGTGGCTCAGCCTGGACCTCTGGTGCCACAGCCATGAAACAAACCATGCCAGTAGTCCCACTGCAGCAGATGCAACCTGCTTATTATGTGCCTCCACCAATGGTAATGTACCCCCCATTTCAACAGTACCCACCCCAGAATCGAGGATGGGGTCAGGGACCATTGAGAGGAAGAGATCCAATGAATCAAGGAGGAAGAGGAGGAAGATGTTGGGTATGTCGAGACCCCAGTCACCTGCAACAAGACTGCATATATGCCTATCAACAGGAAATGGCGCCCCCAAGAGGAGGTTCACAGCAAAATCAAGAATGGCAAGGTCCAGGAAATTGGATGGGGCCTAATCAACAGCCCCAAGGACCAATGAGCTTGGGAGGCCCTATGGGGCCACCCCCGGGAAGCATGTAAAGAGGCCCAGTACATCATGAAGGAGACGAACTTAGAACTATGTACAATGGACAAGGTGTATTGGTTGGAACTAAACATGCACAGTGGAATAAGGGACCTGTACACACAATGGAAACCCTGGCTTATTAAAATGCGGCCCAATTATCAAGAAAACAGAGATCCATGGCACTGCATGATGATGTATCATGAAGAAGGACAAAATGAAGAACATGAGGCCATGTGGGACGAACAAGTGGCAAAGACACAGTACACTCTGAAGACTATAAACCTCATAACAGGACCTCAAGGAGTAGCTGCGACAGTTCAACTGCTGACACAACTTGAACAGTGGTACCAGATTCCTGATGCTGCTCCTCATGTCTCCCTGCTGATTGGGCAAAATTTTGAATCAAAAGAATTAGGGCCAATGGTGAGGGAAGCAAACCAGGTGACGGTGACACAGTGGACACAGGAAGGACAGGGAGTCAGTGTATCTCCAGATAGAAAGTTGCTCAGAATAGAGCAGGTAGCAGTAGACGAGGTGAAGCCACAGACTGTGCTGATGAGTAGGACCGAGAATGTGAGGATAGAGAGATGAAAAGATGAAACAACTGCCCCAATGGGCAGAAGAGCGGGAGCTCACAGAGGAAGAAAGGGGGAAGCATTGGAACAAGTACCAGACCAGTTATGGACCAAACATCAGACAGATGTAGGGCTGGTAAAGTCAGCAGGTCTAGTTAAGATACAGCTTAAACCAGGAGCATGGTTGCCATATCAAAAACACTCCTTGTCAAAGGAGGCAATAGTGGGGATAAAGCCAACAATTGAGGGACTAGCAGAAGCAGGAGTTTTGGTCCCAACAAAAAGTCAGTGCAACACTCCCATTTTTCTGGTCAGAAAACCAAATTCAGACAAATGGAGGCTGGTCCATGATCTGCGATCAGTAAACCATGTGGTGATAGCAGAAAATCCAGTAGTCCCAGATCCACACACCCTTTTGTCTAACATTCCAGAAGGAACAAAATGGTACACAGTAATTGATCTATGCTCAGCATTCTTTAGTGTCCCATTGCATCCAGATTCACAGTTTCTGTTTGCTTTTACCTATGGTGGACAGCAATATACATACACAAGACTGCCGCAAGGATATTGTGAAAGTTCATCAGTTTTCCACCAAGTTCTGGCTCAAGATCTGGCCAATTTGGATGTGCCCAGCACAATATTGCAGTATGTGGATGATCTGTTAATCTGCAGTCAAACCAAAGAGCAATGTGTACAAGACTCAGTGCAAGTTTTAAAAACTCTGGTGGAAAACAGGCATAAAATAAATAAAGAAAAGTTGCAATTCTGCCAGCAAAAGGTGGAATACTTAGGTAGAGCGCTCAAAGGCACTACACGAAAAATTTCACCAGAGCACATAGAAACAATCCGAAAAGCTCCTAGACCTCAAACTGTCCAGCAGATGCTATCATTCTTGGGTTTGGCTGGTTTTAGCAGACCGTGGATTTGTGATTTTGCTATGACAACGCAACTACTTAGAGACATAGTGAAAGCAACAGACCAAATGAGGGAAACAAAGCTGGCTATGCAGTAATTCAATATGATGACAAAGCAGGAGTATTTAACACAGTGGTGACTGTGGCAGTGCCACAACTGTGCTCTGCCCAATTGGCAGAAATAAAAGAACTAACAGCAGTGTGCAAACTGGGGGCAGGCAAGACATGTACAATATACACTGATTCGGCCTATGCTTATGGAGTGTGTCACATGTTTGGGCCAATTTGGGCTCAGAGAGGTTTCCAGAGCAGATGGGTCAGCTATTGTATATGGACCGGCTGTCTAGGCTGTTTCTATCTTAGGTTAAGTGTTGTGTGCAGAAGTATGGCAAATGTCGATAATGATGATCAACAGCACCGCTGGAGACATGTGCTGTGTTGGAGCCAAGTGACAGCAGGTTGACCTACAAGTTAAATCCCTATCGCCGGTGCCTAGCCTGTCTCATGCTGATGGCGGATACTGAATGTCTGTAGATTAACAGAGACCAGCCGTGTACACCGTGTACACCCACACACCCATATATGTTGATTGTTTGTCATATGTCACATTTTATGTACGCCTGTGTTATGTTTAAATGTTCATTTAATCGATTATGTGAACCAGGTGATATGAACACACTGTCGCGCAAATAAGATGCGGGCAGAAGGAATTTTACCTCGCAATTGGCACCTGAGGGTTTTTCGCCCACTCCTGGTTCACCTTGAGAAGAAGCTTGTGTAATGAAGTAATAGGGGGAAGTGATGTGTGGATGTGAAATAATAGGAAAATAGAGGACAGGTACAATAGATGGAAAATGTTAAAACAGTGTTATAAAAGCGTACTTGATACGTTAGATATACAAAAGAATCTAATTATGTGGAACTTAATGGTCATGGTTTTTCATGGTCATAAATTCTGCTGATCTCTACCCGACATAGATAGTGTCCACGTGACACATTAACCGACCGTGTAGTGATGAACCCCTGGTGAAGTGCTGGGAACCTCTCCCAGGAGTTCCAACGGACCCTCCTCGGCACGTAAAGTGCCTGGGTCAGAAGAAACTGAGCCTCATCTGACATTGCGCATGAAAACCATGCTGTATATTGTCACAGAAGATGATGTAAATACCATGAGGGATAAGAACACAGAGTAGTAAGACACGTACAAGTTGAATATGAGACTCAAGAGTCTCAAAGGGGGGAGTGATGTCGGAGAGAAATTATATACCTAGCTTAGAATTATATACCTAGCTTTGAATTGGCCTAAAAGTAATATACTTAGCTTTAATTTAGCAATATTCTGCCTAAAAGTAGTATCTATCTATCTAAAATTATTTAGCTATTGATTAAATAGCTGGCTTGCTTTGATTAATACAAGTCTATAACAATCAAGTATAACCTTTATAATAATCATGCAGAACCATTAATAGTAGCATGCTAGTATAATATCCACACTGAGACTAGACATAGAAAAAGAGAAAACATTAGAAGTTACAGCTGAGTGAGGTGCATATTGTGTGACTGTGTAATCTTAAATAAAGCTTTGCAGGCACAAAGACTGTTAGGGCAGTGTGATCTAGTCTATGGTAAACAACAGCATTGGAATGCTAGCGATGAAGCGGGAAGGATATGAGACAGCATAATTGCAAGGCTTACTTAAACATAGCAGCGCATCTAACCATCTAACCTGGATCAAGCAGATAAGGAAATGTCAAAATAACGTAGAAAAAGAGATCAGGATCTGTGGGGAGCAGTGTGTGCGGTCGAAATGACCCATATGTAAAATATAAACTGTAAAATATTCAAAATATTTCAAAATATTTTGGAAATATTCAAATTAGAGACAAGTAGGCCCCAGGGGGCGCCTGGGGTATAAGTAGAGGGGAATGTCTCTGGGTTTTTCAGACCAGCTGCTCTCTTCAGAAATGCATGTTATTGACTGCATGTCTGAATAAAGAAACCTGCTTCTTCTCATCTGCTGACTGAGATCTCCGTTATTTTGGCTAAGTATTTGATAGTTAATTGAGCTCATTGGGTAAGATTATGGACAAAATGGAAACTGACACAATCTAAAATTCCTCCCTGTGATATTTCCACTCAGAGGAGGCTCTGAGTTCCGACACGATGCCCTCAGCACGATTACCAAGTGGGCCAGAAAGTATGACTATCTACAAAGAATCTCAGACTTAAACTACCATGTAAGAAACTCAGTCCACGATTCATAGGCCCGTTCATGATCGTCCGGCAAATTAACCCGGTCTCCTATCGCCTGGAGTTGCCCCCAGCCTACCACATCTCTCCTACTTTCCACGTGTCCCTGCTCAAGCCCTATCATGAACCCACCAGCTCCATGCCTTCGCCTCTGGAACCACCCCCGCCCCTGGACATTGATGGCGCGTTAGCGTTAGTATTGAAGAACACTTCTCCAACTCCAATCCCCAGCAGATGTGGCAGGGCATTCAGGCCATTAGCAACTACAGGCCCATCAACCCTTCGCCCCCGTCTACTGATATCTCCTTTCTCAATGAGCTAAACAACTTCTATGCTCACTTTTAAAGGGATAATCTGGAGCCAGAAATCAAAATCGAGCTCCCGGCAGATTTCCAGCCACTCACACTCTCCACTAATGAAGTCAGTGCAGTACTAAGCAGGATCAATGCATGGAAAGCTGCAGGGCCTGACGGTATCCCCGGGTGCATCCTCAGAGCATGTGCTGGGGAGCTGTCAGGGGTCCTTACGGACTTATTCAACCTGTCTCTAGCCCAAGCTATTGTGCCCACCTGCCGTAAGACCACCTCCATTGTGCCTGTACCAAAAAACTCCACTGCATCCTGCCTTAATGACTACCGCCCAGTAGTGCTCACCCCATCATCACTAAGTGCTTTGAACGGCTGGTCCTGGCACACCTCAAAACATGTCTTCCTTAACCCTCATCAGTTTGCTTACCGTCAGAACAGGAGCACGGAGGACGCAGTATCCACAGCGCTGCACTCAGTCCTCTCTCACATGGACAATAGACACCTATGCCAGAATGCTTTTCCTGGACTTTAGTTCAGCATTTAACACTGTCATCCCTTCCAAGTTAGTCACCAAACTTGGAGACCTGGGCATCAACGCATCACTATGCAACTGGCTCCTGGACTTTCTGACAAACAGGCCCCAGCATGTTTGGATAGATCACCAATGCTCTTCCACCCTCATCCTTGGCACTGGAGTACCACAAGGCTGTGTGCTGAGTCCCTTCCTCTACTCTCTCTTCACCTATGACTGCAAGCCTGTACATAGTTCCAACACAATTATCAAGTTTGCAGATGACACCACGGTGATCATCATGGTATATAATACCTTCTTTATTGCACCACCTATAATCATTTGCTCATTTGCACTCATTGTATTTACCTCCCTCTGTATACTGTTTATATACTGTTTATATATGCAAATTATTTATTTGTTTATATACGGATTATATATGCTAAGTATTTGCACTGCGAAAATGCACTTCTGGTTAGATGCTAACTGTATTTCGTTGCCTTGTACCCACATGTGCAGTGACAATAAAGTTGAATCTAATCTAATCTAATCTAATCTAATCTAATCTAATCTAATCTAATCTAATCTAATCTAATCTAATCTCGTGCTCTCATTGGCTGTAGGTCATTGCAGAGGTATTTTTCAGTCAGAACTCCGTTTACACTGTACAACTTTTAGTCGCTGACAGGTCCAGATATTTAGCATTCCAAAGGTAGTTTAAGTTTGCCTGTAAAGGCAAAAGGGCAGTGGCTCAAGCCATGCCCGTTGGATGGTGGCAAGGAAAAAGGATGGTGGCAAGGAAAAACTTCCTGAGATGACATGAGGAAGAAACCTTCAGAGAAACCAGGGTCAGAAGGGAACCAATCATCATTTGGGTGATACAGGACAGTAAATAATGTGAATGCAAATAATGTCCTTTCTTCTACGGTTTGTATTCAGATGCAATTATGCAATCAAGAGCTCCAGAGGAACTAATAGATCAGCATAATTTCTGAGTTGATTATAGACTTAGCATTAATTCCTTGACTGATGCAACGGTAGCTCAAAGCACTGACTGTAAAAGCCCTATTACCTATCAGAGAGGGTTTCACACATACTTTTAAGCATCTTAATTTGCTCCTCACACTACTGCCTCTCAGGTAATGTTTTGGATAGTGAAGAAACAAATGGCTGCAGGGCAGAGTGGCTAAAGCACATGAAGAAGTCACATCAATCACAGCATGTGCCTCTCCCTGTGAGACAGGGAGAGAGCTGCATGAGGTGCTGTGCTCCCAGGGAGGCTCTTTGGATCAAGACAATGCTCCCAGAATGTGTGGCACCCTGCCAGCCTCCTCACCACTGATCACCCAAATCCAAAGCATGCCAAAGATTGCCCTTAAGTCCTCTAATTTCACTTACTTTCTTGCCTTTTTTCAGGATCCATGTGTCTGGTCAGTCCTTGGTGAGTGAGTCACTACAAAGGGGTATATGTTTTATGGCCCCTGTGCCCAGCATGGTGAATTGGATTCTGTGACTGGATGTTTTTTTATAACAATGGCCTGTTTGGGGCCCTGAAATGGCATGCTGGGAAAGGAATTACAGAATCGCTGGAATGCTAAACAATGTTGGGTAAGCCACCGGGCATGCCTGCTCCCTGAGAGATGGGAACTGGTGGAGTTGGCAGGGGCATGCCCTAAGTGCATCAAGGTGGGAAGGTCCAAGACATGACATAGAGGTGCACTTGAACTGCCCTGGAAGATGTGAGCTCTTCATTGTAAGGTCTTCCTTTTCAAAGCCCTTGAGGAGATAATAGTCATCAGATTGCATCTCTTTTGATGTGACTCTTCCCCTAAAGTCAAGGCACTCATAATAATGTTATAAAAGAAATATATACAAATAAAGAAATACAAATGAAGATCTACTTCACACAGACCACAGAAAAACAAGGGTTTAAATACATATGCTAATCATGGGCCTAACTTAAAGCAGGTGATAGCAATCAGAGAGGGAGGCAACCGGTGCATGTCATAACTCAGCAGGCTGCTGTGTGCACTTAATGGTTGTGCTAGCAGCAATCAGCATTAAGTGGATGAACCCCACTGCTACCACAGTGCATACAAACACTGCATTGCATGTCAGTCCTGCTACTATGGGCAACATGTCCATGCAAAACCCAAGGCCCTGTGGCATTGAGTCATTGTCAGTTTCTTTCTGCAGAACTAGGAAGTAGATATAGTATCTTGGCGGGAAGCAGGTTTCGAGACAGTGACAGGCTAGATAGTGGAACTGGCTTGCTGGGGTTAGGCTCATATTATCATTTATTTAAAACAAAAAAATAAAAACTGTATTTCGTTCATATGTGTGTGTGTGTGGGATGCCAGACAAACGAGTGTGTATGTAGGTCCGTAAACTTTTGAAAAGCATGTGATTTGAGGCTGAGCTCCAATTGGCTTGTTATTTTATCTTAGCAGTAATGATACATAATAATTACTTAAATGGCTACTAACAGTTTGCTTTTAAGGTTGTTTGCGACCCCCCCCCCAATAAATAAATAAATAAATAAAAATAAAATAATTAGCTAGAGCTGTCACTGCACTGCAGTATGTTCTTGAAGAATAACTAAATACTTTATTAAGAACACTACTATTACTAAGTAGGGCCTCCCTTTGCTCTCAAAACAGCTTCAATTCTTCATGGCATGGATTTCACAAGATTTTGAAAACATTCCTTTGAGATTCTTGTCCATGTCGACATGCATCATGCATTTCCTACAGATTTTTCAGGTTCAGTTTTATGTTGTGAATCTCTCATTCTACCACAACTGAAAGATTCTACTGTATTCAGATCCAGTCATGTTCACTGAATGTTGATGAAACCGTGTGGAGAGTGATTATTTTACAGAGTGATTATCTGAGCTTTTCTGTCAACTCGACCAAGTTTGGCCATTCTCTGTTGACTCTCATCAAACAGGCATTTCTGCCACACACTGGGTGTTTTTATTTATTATACCATTCTGACTAAACTCTAGCAATGGTTGTGTGTGAAAATCCCAGAATATCAGCAATTACAGAAATTCTCAAACTACCTTGTCTGGCACCAACATTCATGCCACTGCCAAATCACAGAGAGATCACACTCTTTCTTTATTCTGATATTTGATGTGAACATTAACTGAGGTTTGCATGATTTTATGTATTGCACTGACACCAAACAATCACATAAATGAGTAGCTATATGTGTGTTCTTAATGTTTTTTTAATGTGTATGTCCTGTGTATGTCTTGTGTACTTATCAAAGTAGATTTTAATTAATTCAATAGAAATATCATGTCAGGTTAGTTAGGTAAGAAGACAACATCCAAAAAAACATATCTGAGAGTCTGTTCTCGTTCTTGATATGGACTTGGTATTGCATCCATCATACTCTGTCTTGTCTTGGGCTTCATTGCTATAGTCTTATAGGGCTTCAACCTAACACTAGTAACATGCCTAAAGCAGTGTAGTGCAAAAGAAATAATTAACTTGGATTCTGAGAGTATTATACTATTTACAGTTTTGACTATTCATCTTATCATGTGCATCAGGTGAACTTGTACATTATTTTGTCTTAATTAAATGATCTATTTTTATGATCAGGAATATGATATTAACCCTTGATTTTTCATTATTTCAAGTTACCCTGGACATCACAAAGATAATCAGATCAGATAAGCAAAAAGGTAGACCAAGTATAACATGACAATATGTTTCTATGTATGCCTAGGGGATTGAAGAAAAGGCAATTATCATTGTTTGTTAGGACTGTCTCCTAACACATGCAGTATGCCTTTAATTTATTCTCTAAAGATACTGAAATGCCCAAATGACTTCTGTGACAAGATATGGATCCCTGAGAGAATGCAGGTTCAGGTAACAGGCAAAAATGGCAACAGTTGCATGGTTCTGTATACTCTAGAAACCTCAGTGAAAAATAATGAATGTGTAATAATTACAAGAGAACTTGTATGATCAAATGTCAAAAGAAAGGTGAATTATAACAATACTTTTTCAGTATGTCCTTTCTTGAAAATGAGGATCCTAGCTAATATATAAACATATGTTATATATAATAATTATATTATATATACATAATCATACATATCATAATCATATGATATATACATATCAGCTTTTTTTAGTTTACACTCTTGAAATAGGTTTTAGTATATAAGGGCAGTAGTTCTTGACCTGAGATATTGCTATGCCTTTGTGATGAGGATTAGTAGTCTGTTGTATTCAGCCTATGATGACCTGGAAGATTATGTAATGAAACTAGCTAAAACAACTTGTAACACTCGTAGTGGTGGTTTGAGGACTCTTAAAAAATTCACTGATAACACCAGAAGTGAAAAGAAAACTAAAGGTTTATTGAACAATAAGTTATTAATTGGACAGTCTTCAGGGTGAGGGTTCTTCAGCATGCAGGTGGTAACAGCAGCAGCCTGAACACAGGAGACAGAGGTTAGTGGAGGATTTCAGAACGTAGCTGAGACTCTCTCAAACAAATGATACTCACTCATCAGTTTTTTGGAGAATGAACCCAGAAACGGTAGTGACCGTGCGCTGGGGCTGAGAACCGGAGAGTGAGAGCTGAGGGAATCCAAGATAGCAGACAGATAAGGACACCCAAAATGGCAGACAGGAGATAGAAGTCAACTGATGGCTAGGGTAACAGAGAGGCAGGTGGAATACAGGCAGCCAGATTCAGACAGGGAGACAGGCAGATAGAATCCAGGTCTAATAATACAGGCAGGGGTCAGAACCAGGTTCAGGAAACAATCAGGATTCAAGTCTTAATCCAGAAACAGTTCCAGGGTCAAAGAGGTACTCACGGCTGGCAGAGATCAGGCAGAAGATAGGTCAGAAATATAGCAGAATTCAGAAGCTCACAGGATAACAGGTCAGGTCCAAGTCTCAGATTAGATTAAGGTTCAGGTTCAGGTGGCTGGAAGGTGTTGGCTCCAAGGCCAACACAACTGTTGCTAACCTTCACTGCCGAAACAGAGGATAAACCAAATTCTTCCCTCCCGAAGCAGACAATCAACTATTTGTCAACATACAACTGTTGTTGACCTTCCCTGCTGACACAGAGAATAAACCAAATTCTTCCCTGCCGAAGCAGAGGATCAAATATTGTTAACACACAAGTGTTGTTAACCTTCCCTGCTGTAACAGAGGATGACCTGTTTGTTAAAACACCCTACAATTTTGTTTAACACTTCCCTAGCAAAGCAGAGGATAACTTAAATACTGGTCTGTAGTGGTTCTTTGATAGAGTGACATTCACCAAATCGTAGCTAAGTTGAAGAAATCTGGACTGGTTTCAAATGAGCAGCTCTATCCGGTGCACGGCACCATCTATTGTGAGTTCACCAAAGCAGACCAGGGCAGTCAGAAGTAGTGTTCAGCAGGAATGTTTTACTGGAGATCAGAACACACTGCGGTGGTATTGTAGTCATCAAGTTCAGTTTTAAAGGCGTTGAGTGGGCAGGCCTTAAAGGTGAGACAATACAAACATCTAGAGATGATACTCTCAAACAAAGCATTAAATGGGAGAAAGATCCCCGCAGTTGGCCCCCCAACTGTCAGCTAGTTCACAGTTCCTGATAACTGTCTGATTTGATCACCAATTGGTGGTGAGAGCTGGGAAATGTAAATGATTATTCAAAGAGCAATGTATGTTACAGTAGATTCTAGAGAGACCTCAAAATATGTTTTCCTACAATTGGTTTTATAGATTTTACACCTACAGTACTTTATGTTTACGATTTCTCTGCTTGCTGTTTTAGATTTGTCTGATGGGATTACACTTTCTGGTGCGGATGGTCCTGTATCTCCTCCTGGACGGAAGGAGGTTGAACACTTTGTGACTAGGGTGGGAGGAGTCCTTGATGATTTTGTGTGCTCTGCGCAGACATCTGCTGTGGCAAAGAGACTCAATGACAGGTAGTTAGGTGCCAATGATGCATTGGGCAGTTTTCACAACCCTCTGCAGTGATTTCTTTTCACACACTGTGGAGCTGCCATACCACACTGTGATGAAGCTTGTCAATATGCTCCGAATAATGCAGCGGTAAAATTGGTCAGGATCTTGGGGGATAGGTGAACTTTTTTTTAATCTTCTCAGGAAGTAAATAACCAGAGTTGAGGTGTTCAGATGCCAAGACAGATCCTCAGAGATGTGGATGCCCAGGAACTTAAAGCTGGGACATGCTCTACTTTAGACCCATTGATGTAGGTATGGGAGTATCTGCTGCTGTTAGATTTCTGAATGTCCACAGACTACTCCAGTTACACAATGGGGCCAATTCTGCTGCCGAGTATGCTGTCAAGTTTCAACGCTGGCAGCTCAAAGTGGGTGAAATAAAATAGAACTAAAGTGGGGTTAAATCCCTCAGGGAGGGATTTAACCCCACACTGCAAGCTGAGCTCACCTGTTGGGATCAAGATATACATCTCTCCCTGTACATTATGCTGGGTAGCCAGAGCCCAGAATGCGCCCCATGCAACTTCCCTCGCATGCTGAAGGACCTACCTAGCATCAGCCCCAGCAAGCCAATGCAGTTGGGTAGGACTCAGGTTTCCACCAATGAGCGTCAGTGCCAGCTACAACTTCGACTGTGCTTCTACTGTGGCCAGTCCGGACACGTGCGCCAACTGCCCTGAAAAACTGAACACGGGCTACTAAGTGTCCAAGACTCAAAAGTGTGCCTTTCACCAAACCATGGCCATGTTCTGGGGTTATGGCATCAGTGACCTAGGGGTAGAAATGTATGATAACAATGTCAAGGCAGTCACTGAATGTCCAACCCCCTTCAACATTGAACTGCAATGTTTTCTGGGGTTTCCCAATTTCTACGGGGTTTCATTCAAGGTTACATTACCCTGATGTTGAACGACCAATCATAGTGAAGGTGGCTGCCTCTAATTATGGCATAGGGGCAGTACTGTCACAATGGCACGACACCCTGGGCGAGCTTTACCCATGCACCTTCTTTTCTAGAAAGCTCACACAGGCGGAGGCTAACTACGACGTGGGAAATCATGACTTCCTATCCATCAAAGAGGCACTAGAAGAGTGGAGGCACTGGCTAGAGGGAGCATGTTGTCCCTTCCTGGTAATCACAGACCATAGAAATCTAGAGTATATTAAAAATGCAAAGAGCCTCAACCCTCATTAGGCCAGATGGGCACAATTTTTACCAGATTTGACTTCACAGTAAGCTATCGACTTGGGACCAAAATGGAAAAGCAGATGCACTGTCAGGTTGCCATAACCCCATCGGCAGGGACAAGGAATCAGAACCAATCCTGTCAAGCCTGATAATCATTGCATCCATCTGATGGGACCCTATGGAGGAGAGGAGAGCCCCCGCCTCCAGAGAGAGAGAGCCCCCACCTCCAGAATGCCCACCCTCTCGACTCTACCCTCTACGTACCAGCCAGTCACAGACAGAGAACCATCCAATGGGTACATACAGCCCCAAGTTCCGGACACCCCGGCATCAACTGAACCCGTTCCGGTGGCCCACACTCACAACGGATGACAGGGAGTTTATACAAGCAAGCACTATCTGTGCACAGTCCAAGACCCCCATCAGCTCCTGGTAGGTCTGCTAGAGCCTCTACCCATTCCACATCAACCTTGGTTGCACATTGCAGTCGACTTCATAACCAGTCTCCCTATCTCCCAAGGCTATACTACCATCTTGGTAGCTGTAAATCGGTTTTCTACAGCATGCAAACTGATGCCCACCCCACCAGAGAAACCAATGGTAACTCCACCACACCACCACCACCCATAGAAACCAAGGAAAGTCAATCATTTCTTGTGCACACCATCCTAGACTCCTGGGGGAGAGGAGGGCACCTCCAGTACATGGTAGACTAAGAGGGCTACGCTCCAGAGGAAAGGTCATGGTAAATTCTAAGGATATACTGAATCCATCACTCACAGAAGATTTTCACCAACCGTCCCACCCCCAGGGGGAGGGGGCATCCCAAAAAACAGAAAAGAACACTGGGAGGTGCCCCCCCCACATCATCTGAACCACCCCTCTTAAACCACTGGAGGAAGCCATCGTCTGAGTATTGAGATGTGTGCGTCTGTGTGTGTATGTGTGTGTGTGTAATAATAATATAAGAGGAAGCAAAAAAACTGTCAAAGTTCACCATCCTGCTAGGCAATTTACAAAACTGATACATGCACCTTCCAGTTGACCCAGGAGAAAGAAAAACTGTGATTGTGTGACTGCATGTTAAATGGTTCAAAAGTTATGAGTAGTTTTATGAATTTGTGAATTATAGCGACACTGGAGGGGATTTAGGATGGGCTCCAATAGTCATCTACAAAGTTTAGTAAAAATTTACTTACTTTTGCAAGACTAATCCTAGGACTTCTGGTGTCAAACTCTTCAGCAGTGTAAACTATTAACAATAATTATCAACAACATGTCAACATTTGTAAATAATATGGCAGCCACTTGTCAATCAATTCTAAAGAGGTGGAGCATAATTTACGCAGTGAGCTCTAACTCATGACTAACTGCATGGATTTGAACCAAACTGGAAATGCATTTTTAATATAATGTTCTGATGAAATCTGCAAAGGCAGAGGGATGGTCATATATATGTCCAAATAACTTCTTCTCAACAACCATAAGCCTGATCAAGCTTAGATTAGTTAGACTGTATTTATGTGTAATCTGTGGGCTTTTCATGATACCTAATTGCTGGAAAAACCTGGGCATTATCAGACAGTGTTTTAGCAAAAAATTTGACAAGGATAACATCAAACTATCAGATGAAACTTGAATGGTAGTAACAGGGAGGTATTGATGAGTGGCTGATAGAGTCTCAGTCAAATTGGTAGTTACACAGAAGAACCTACTAGTAGCTGTCTTACTCAAATTAGCTTCTGGGGTTGCTAGTCTTTTTGGGGTTAAATAAGTTCATTTTTGTCAGGAACCAAAAGTTGAATTAAGCTAAGAAAAGCCCAGACATCACAGGTTGCCAAGTTGCAAGTGGAATTTTCTAATGTGTTTTCACCTCTACCTGGTTGCACGGACCTCATACAACACCACATAGAAAGTCCTCCAGGGGTGGTTAGCATAGCCACAAAAATGTGGTTCAAGGCTATGCTTTACACAGAAATAATCGAGGAGCTTTACAGTGATTGTAGCTGTCTGGTTGTCTTAGTGGTGCTTTTGTGTTAGCTTTAGCAAATTTAGTGCCTAAATTTGACATATTCTATGCCTCTCATTAATGAACTGCTTGATCAGTTAGGCCTGTCTAACTTTTATTCGTCACTGGACTTACCCCAGGGGTATTAGCTGATTCCCTTTCTCAGTATCTTGGGGAAAATGTCTGTTTGGTTTATTCAGAGCACCAGCAAAGTTTTCGGGGCTGGCTGGATACATGATTTGTATCCAATATTTTGGACAACACCCACTGACTGACCTCACTTAAAAGGGGGCACCAGTTCCAGTCCAGTGGATGGAGCCACTGGACTCCACAATTTTTTGTGGAGGCCTCATGTTACATTCCTCTGAAATTCTTTTTTCTTGGAGGCCAAGATCCATTTTGTCCCAGTAGGTGGAGGAGAGGAATGCCCCATGCTGTACATCAGCCAGAAGCTCTAGGTAAGGGAGACTAAGTGTTCACAATTGAGTTTATGACCATCAAGTGGGTGGTCCTCACCCTCTGATACTACTTGCTGAGTCGCCCTTTTACCCACTGCTCTGATTATGCCCGCTCCAATGTCTACTTTGCATGCAGATCACTCATCATTAACTGGCACTTTAGCCATTTAGGTGGCCCACAGATACTTGAGTACAGGTGTCAGTTTGTTTTTTGGTTGAGTTTTAGAAATGTGCTGAAAAGTGAGAATGTTCCATATTATAATAAACTATTTTACCAACTGAATTATGTTTTTTTCTTCATGTCATATAGTTTCATTAATATTGACTGATATAGTTTCTGCCAACCTTAATTTTCTTTCTTCCAGACAAGTATTTGGCCACTTATTTGAACAGCATAAAATATTATGTAGAATTTATGCAAAATACTAAACCCATTGTAATCTAGATGTCACACAAAAACCTATACATGAATTCAACTTCAAGTTGTTTATGCTAACTTAAAGCATATAGCAACAAAAAATAAGTCCACAGAGACAATTCCACTAATTGTTATTTACAGACCTCCAGGGATATATTCTGAATTCCTCTGTGAATTAATTAATTAATTGCTGGAGACTTTAATATTAATTTTGATAATTAATATTAATCTGAGAATAGCAGTAGTGTCCATCCTAGATTCAGTAGAGGTTAATTAGAATGTAATAGGTCCCACTCATTCAGATATTTTAAATATAAAAAAATATTGTCAAATTTCCACAGTTGGAAGCTATAACAGGCCATTATATTGTGTCATTTCAAATGTGTCTTAGACAAAATATATGTGCTGTGCAACATTACCATGTTAAATGTACATTTATGTCTGCTACTGCAAAGGCATTCACCAATAGTCTCTCAGAATTATCATCCATATTTGGACCACTGTTGTCCCCACAGAACTAGATCAGGTGACTGATTACTATTGATCATACTACTCTACTTGATAGGCTAGAAAATTGTTGGAGTTAAGGGAACAGCCCTCTCCTGGTTCAGATCTAATTTGACTGATCCTTATCAGTGTAGATGTGAATGGTGACTTCTCTATTCATACTAAGGTTTGTTATGTTATAATGCATACTAATGTTTGGTGCTTTTCTCCTTATACATGCTTCCTCTTGGTACAAATACTTGTAAACATGGTATTAGCTTCCACTTTTATGCTGATGCACAGACACAGAGTTATATGTTTCAGCAAAGCCAGATAAGAGGCACCAGCTTAAAAAGAATGAAGAATGTGACATGGACATTAGAAAGTGGATGCTTAATTACAATCTAAGACAAAAGTGTTTGTATTAGGATCATATGCAACCAGAAGTAAACTTTCTAATTGCAGCGTAACTCTGGATAGCATTCTTGTTTTATCATGTGCAGCAGTAAAAGACCTTGGTGTCTTTCATTTGAAGCTCATTGTCAGGAGTGGGTGCCTCCATAGGAGTACAAAACCCAGACCCAAATGCAGGGGTAGCATAACAAACTGGGGATATATTAAAATATAGAACAACCAATACAGAAACTGAAATACAAAAATAACAAACAAAAAACCAAACCATGAAAACAGGAGCCACAAAACAGGTGGCAAACAACAAGGAATCAGCAAAACACAAACACAAGTTTGCAGGTATATACTGTATAGGGAGAGTAATGAAAGTGACATAATGCCGAGTTCACACTGCATGATTTTAGCCCTGATTTTCAGTCGCTGACTAGTTTTGCATAGTTGCCGATTAGTTTTGCAAAATCAAAGCAAATTGGAGCTCTTGAATGCAAGTGACAGTCGTGCAGTGTGAATGACCAAAAACGCATGACCAATTTGTCAAGTCACAGACACCCGTGAAATATTTGGCATGCTAAATATCTGGACCTGTCAGTGACTCAAAGTTATGCAGTGTAAAAGGAGTTCTGACTGAAAAATACCTCGGCGATGACCTACAGCCAATAAGAGGGCAACATAAAGGGCAGAGGGAAGTTCGGGGAGGAGCACGGCTTCGATTGTCTTAAATATAGTTAATCAGAATAAATAAACTTTACAATAGCATCAAACAGAAATACAGCAGAAACATTTGCTTGACCAGCCACATCAGCAGCAGCACATTGCAGAATTATTCATTTGTTCAATTATGCAGAATGCACAATCCTTGTTCCCCACACAGACCATTTGGATTGAGAACTTCTTGCGGTGTACCATTTCCAGTCTCGTGCGAGAACTCTGATCTCGTGTGATCTTGTAATTTCCTTATTATTTCTCGCGTACTGTCGGTTGTGAAACGCAGTTTGCAGACCGGACCGAGTTGTCGGCGATTCTTCAGATTGTGAAGTTATGCAGTGTGAACACAGCAGCAACTGTATGGGGTAAGGTTGCTGTCAAAAAAGACGTGCGTGTATTAATAAACATTCGTACATATTGGCCTAAGGTAGTGCATAAATGAATAAAATGTACACAAAAATGTGGTTTTGTAAACTCTCGTATGAGTCAAATCATACATAAAATATGTAGTGCGTGTTCTTATGTGAGAATACAATTCCAAAAAACTAAAAAAAATAACTAAAATAATAATAATAATACGAAGCGCAATTTTACGCTTGGGGTTTCTCCTTTATGAATACGAATTTACAACCATGACTTTACTGTCAAAAATATGTCACGGGCTCGCAGGCATTATGTATCGAGCAGAAGATACATCGATTTCACAAGCTGCACATGCATTCGTACTGTGTTTGACTTGGAGGCGGCAAGATGGCAGACGAGGAGAGTGCAACAGAGACGGGGCGAAATCAGGTAAATAGATTATGTATCTCACATTGTGTTGTAATATAATTTTCTTACTATATTGGTTTCGGAAACCGATGCAAAGTACATTGTTATATCGGCGAGAAAAACCTAGATAATGTATTTTGGCTCAATCTGTTGGTGAGTTTCAGTGCCGCTAAACTACCGTTGCCACAGCAACAGGCTTAAAAAAAGTTCAGATTGTAGTTATCATGGTGCCGATGTACCTGTCTACACTACCTGTACCTGTCTACACTTTGAACGGCAATGTTGCTTTTAAAATTGTGTGTATTTCTTTTCTTTTCTAATCTGGATTCAAAATATCTCGAGCAACCATGGACGCGTTCAAGACAGTCACCAATTAACATGGACACATGTTGACCTGAAGACAGATGTTATAGATCAACTCGTTGCCAGGTTAACTGGGGACTGTCGATAGACTGCATCAGTGTTTGATCATGGTGATGACATCAGTTTTTAATAAATATAAAGTATGTTTTAAAGACATAATTAAACCATTTTATTTGTAAACTGTTTGCTTTTAATGCAAAGTCACAAGTGGTCCGAATCTTTACCTTTCTTCAAAACATATGAAAGATTACAGTTACTGCTCATGTTGACATTTCAGCTAGTTGTAATACATCTGAGTAAAGGTGTGGAGGTGTTTTTTGAAAGTTTAATGAAAATAAATATATAGATATTCATTAGAAAAGCTAATTTACATTTTCAAATTTCAAACGTACATCTTGCAAAGCACATATTTATAAGTGTATAAAAAAGTACTTTATAAATAAATTAACTTATTGACCTGATATTTACAGTAATCACTGCAGACAGAATTACTAAGACGTCTTGCAGCAAGAATAAGTGAGGTATTGGCTCAACCACAGTTGGATTTGGACTACTTCCAGTATGTGGTAAATCAGGAGGTGTTTATTTTGACATCTGCATCCAGCGTTCTTCATATACCCTCAGATGTTGTGGAATGTATTTTAAGCCTGCAAGGAAAAATTCACACAGCCCTTTTGTCAAAGGTGACCCTGCGCTCTTGTTATAGAAGTGGGGAATAGACGAGGGCGTCCCAAATTAAAGGTATCTGAAGATCTGCTGGCCCACCTGATTGACATGCCTTTACCAGTGTCTTGTATTGCACACCTGCTGGGAGTTAGTGAATCTACCATCTTTAGGCATATGCGTGAACTTGGCTTGTCAACAAGATCTTCATATAGCAACTTATCTGATGCCGAATTTGACAATGCTGTGTTGTCAATAAAAAACAGGCTACCAAATGCAGGGTACAGAATGATGAAAGGTTGCTTGCAAGCAGATGGACACAGAGTTCAATGGGAATGCATCAAAGAATCTATGCACAGAGTCGACGCTGCTGGTGTTTTGGAAAGAATGATGCAGCTTGGGTGCATTGTCAGAAGGACATACTATGTACAGCAGCCTTTGTCCTTAGTACACGTGGACACTAATCACAAGCTAATAAGGTATCTTATTTTTTTAAATGATAATATTATTGGGGCTTAATAAAAAGTTAATTGAGGATGTTATGTAAAATGTTTGTTTTCTTTTTAGGTATAACATTGTCATATTTGGGGCAATAGATGGGTTCTCCAGAAAGGTACGTAATGGTTCATTATTGAGATAACTTGTTGTTGATAGTTTATATGCTATTATTGTGGGCATAATGTGTTGCAAACATTATTGTGTGTGTACAGATCATGTACCTGGAGCCAGCAACAAATAACAGATCAAACACTGCTCTTACATTTTTCCTGAAGGCAGTGGAAAACTATGGTTGGCCTTCCAGGTAGTTTATATGCTGTCATCTTGTAATGTTTGATTTATACAAACATACTTCTATTATGGGGACTCTGATGAGACTCCCCTCCCCTTCCCCCCAAATACTTTAGGGTCAGGGGTGATGAAGGAGTGGAAAATGTGGCAATAGCTGAAACCATGTTCAGTGTGAAAGGGACTGGAAGAGGCAGCTTCATAGCTGGAAAAAGTGTACACAATCAAAGGTTAGAGGCAGGAAGCTGATTGAAATATTTGTAACAGTCAGAATCCCAACTCAATCACAAACTAATCAAATTGCTAAATAAAAAGGAAAGCTTTATTATCATCAGTTACCATTGCCGTCAGTTATCTGTGTGAAACATTCAATGGAGAAAGTATGAACCTAATTTAATAGAGGAAAAAGAAATCAGTAATTATAACTTTGCAATTGTTTTCTTATGTGGATGTTGTACTCAGTATTGCTATGGGTACATTTTTATGTTTCTGATTTAGAATCGAACATCTGTGGCGCGACGTCTGGACCAGTGTAACCCAACTGTACTATGAGGTGCTTCACAACCTAGAGGAAGACGGGCTTCTGGACTTCTCTGATAACGTGCATTTGTTTTGTGCACATTATGTGTTCCTCCCTCAGCTTGCAGATGCACTTCACACCTTTACAGAAGGGTGGGACAATCATCCTTTGAAGTCTGAAGGTGGACTCACCCCTAACCAGCTCTGGGTTTTGGGACACATGCAGAACCCTGTTAGTGAAGCTGAAGAAGACTTGCAGGTTTGTTTCATATAACATTCTATGCAATCTACACACATGCTTGTCTGTTTAGCTCAATTATTTATTTTTTACATGTATATTTATTTATTTATTTTTATTGTTTAAAACTAATGACAGAACCTGGATTTGTTTGGAACTGACTGGGAGACATTTGATGGTGTCAGCGAAGAACCCTTTGGAGTTCAAGTCCCAGAAAATGAGTGTCCTCTGTCTCCAGCTGTAATGGAAGCTGTAAAGTCTATTATCAACCCCTGTGCACCATCTGAATCGTATGGTAGAGACCTGTATATATCAATGGTTCAATGCATTGAAAGTCTGTGTGCAACAAGTCACAGTATTTAAGTATCTATTACAAAAATGTGACAAACTACCCTATCACACAATGTTAGCAAATTGAATAAAATAAATATTGGACCTGGTCATGTTATTAGGTACACCTGTAAAATATAATCCAATGCAATACAGCAGCTTATTATAGTAAGGGGTATTTGTAATGTTTTGGACCCCTCTTTCATTTTAAATAAGGTGGCCAAAATATTAGAAACTATCTCTCAACTCTGAGATTTTCTGTGCAATCAAACATTTTCTGTGAAGGTTTGTCTATTTCTGCCTTTTTCACCGCTGTTTATTAGGAGTAGAATTGCATATTGTGTATTTAACTTGTTCACCAGGTGGCATAGTGAATCTATTACAATTCTAGTTGTATTTAGAGATTTTTACATGGTTAGAGTTAAGTTCAAATGATTTAGATGGAATCATTTAAATAGGCTATAAATAAGGCTAAATAAGGCTACTGTATTTGGAGTATATGGCAGACACCTGAACATATAAGTGGTTGACTGCTTTCACTGTTAGGGTAACACAGAAATGACTAAAGTATAAAGTGACTCCATGGTACTCCTTGTAAAATTTATTAAACAGATTTGTTAACATCCAAACCTGATGAGAATTTATGTATTTTAACAGGACCAGCTGTTGAACAACACTTAAAAGTAACCTTGAACAGTAAATTTGGTAAAACATTGGAAAAACCAGCATAAAATATATAAACAACATTTGGTTTTGGCTCTGGCTCGTAACTGCACTGTCATTTCATCAAGAACTGTCGAGTATCTCACACCCTATGAAAGGATTGTCCATGTGATATGGCTATTTCCATAATGTTTTTGAAGTCATCAAATGTTGTCAGGTGAGCAACTGGAAATGTAATTGTGCGACTACATGCACTTACAGTTGGAAAACAAATGGTATGATGTGTGTCACAATCATGGTAGAATTTCACAGATATTATGAAGTCCTTCTTCTCACTTGGTAGAACAAGCTTGTGGGCCTGTCCTGTCATCCACTGCATGATTCTGCCAACAGTCACTTCCTGTAGAGCTTCATTACTTTCCTCGTCACTCCGGCCACCTTGTTCTTAAATAAAAGATGGGTGTTAGTGTGAACTGAGAAAAAGAAAAAAGATTAATAGATCAGTAACTGCTTATATCAGCTCAAACATACCACAATCTTCAATCTCTTGTAGGAAGTCTTGGAAAAAGTTCATGATGTTTACTTCTTTATTGTACTTCACAGAGCCCTTCTCACTGAAGTCAGGTTGACATTTTTCCAGGACAAAGGCTCAAAAAAAAAAAAAAAAAAACACAAAAAACACCTTAAAATAAACATGAAACACAAAGAGTGCAGATCTACAACACTACATTCCAAGTCTAACACTTCCAAGTCTTGGATATGTGTTCAAAAGCAAATCTGTCAACTTGTGTAACACAGTAACATTTCACATGAGGTTACTGGTTCAATGTAATAAATAGAATATGAATTAACACATTTCATCATACATACACATTTCAACAGAACGTAACTGTAGTGATGCCCAAATCATATCTGTTTAACAAAATAAATAAACAAATAAAACATACCTCTGAATGTGTGATGTTTTCAGTTACTGTTAGTGAACGTTTTCCAAGTCCAGCCAGTACAAGCTGGAGCTCCTCATCTCCTTTGGGTGTCTTTGGACATTGTTTATCAAGCAGAAAAAAGTTAACTAAAAAACTCTTTTGTGGTCATGCATAAGGTGCAAAACGTCTTTTGCCTTTGGCCTCTTTGTGGAAAAGTCCAGGAAATGATCTAAAATATAAAATGTCTGATTACCCATCAAGAAGGACAACTATGATACAGTTTTGATACATTTTCAGTTGCTTACATCAGAAATGAGTTAATGATAAAAGGAACACTATTTTTGCATCCCAAGGACGCACATACCTAGCCATTTCTTGATGCACTGACTGTCCGAAGCCACTGCGCTGGGGAATCATTACTACTTGTCCTGTCTGTTGAGGCGACTCTGTTTGGGCTCCCGGGCCCTCAGGAGATTGACTTGTATTTCCCTGTCTGACTGGCCTGACATTCCCTGACGAACTTAGCCTGCTGTTCAACATCGACACAAGACTGTGTGCCGTGTTTAAAATATCCGCTAACTGAACCTGATACAGAAAGAAACTGATAAAGTTGTGTGCCTTAAAACTAAAACCATACTAAAGTCAGAAGTAAGTTATCATCAATGTCGTTAAGTCACTGTAAAGCACTGCTCTGGCCCACAATATAACGGCAACTAGCTTTAAAATGTAGTATTTAACGAGTATTCTATTAGAATAATGTTTAATGAGATACATAATCTATTTACCTGATTTCGTCCCATCTCTGTTGCACTCTCCTCGTCTGCCATCTTGCTGCCTCCAAGTCAAACACAGCACGAACGCATGCGCAGTTTGTGAAATCGATGTTTCTTCTGCTCGATACATAACGCCTGCGAGCCCGTGACATATTTTTGACAGTAAAGTCATGGTTGTAAATTCGTATTCATAAAGGAGAAACCCCAAGCGTAAAATTGCGCTTTGTATTATTATTATTATTATTATTATTATTATTATAGTTATTTTTTTAGTTTTTTGGGATCGTATGCTCACATAAGAACACGCACTACATATTTTATGTATGATTTGACTCATATGAGAGTTTACAAAACCACATTTTTGTGTACATTTTATTCATTTATGCACAACCTTAGGCCAATATGTACGAATGTTTATTAGTACACGCACGTCTTTTTTGACAGCAACCTTACCCCATACAACTGGGTGCTACCCTAGATAGTCATGCAGTGTACAAACAACCGTGATCCGATGACTTTGAAAATCGTGCAGTGTGAACTTGGCATTAGGAGCAAGTGTGTTAAGGCGGGAAGAAATTAAGTATAGGGTGGGCCAAACACATGAGCGTTAGGGTTAGATAAGATAAGAAATATAATGTCGCTACATGATGAAGAAATACTAGTTCATGCTTTTGTTACCTCAAGGTGGGATTATTGTAATACCTTACTGTCTGGATGTTCCAGTAGGTGCATAAGTAAGCTCCAGTTAGTCCAGAATGCAGCAACTAGAGTCCCAATTACAACCAGAAGATTTGAACATATCATTCCAATCTTCATATTCACACTGCATTGGCTCCCAGTCAAAGTTCGCATTGATTATAAAATATTGCTACTTACCCATAAAGCACTGAATGGTCTCATGCTGCAGTACATTAGAGATCTTTTGTTTTTTCATGATCCACCTTTTATGCCTACTTTGATCAAAAAGTGCAGGTTATTAGGTAGTACCTCAAGTAGTAAAGGCTACAGCAGGGGGCAGAGCTTTTTCTTACAAAGCTTCACGGTTATGGAACAGCTTTCCAATTATTGTTTGGGATTCAGACACAGTCTCAATGTTTAAGTCCAAGCTAAAAAAGCATTTGTTTAGACAAGCTGTTTATGAATAATTTTTTAGGTAAAGGATCTGGAAGGTTCATGGCATAGACTGTTTGGTGGACTGGGATGTGGGATGCTGTCACCACCACCCCAACCCCCAACGCTTGCACATTGTTCAGGTTTGTTGATGGTGGATTGGCTGGATGTTTTATGACCCAAGGAAGCCCTTATTTCTGTGTCACCTTCTGGCACTCCCAGCATAAATCTCCTCTGGCTCGGTTAGGCTGTCATGCTAAGTACCATTTTGAGTTGCTGCAATGAAATATCAGCAAAATGGACTAGTCTGCTGCTTCATTTTTTCACTTTGATTTTCAGGGTATTTTTGAATTCAGCCTTCTGTAGGTTGATAATTTTCTTTGTATACACTGCTCAAAAAAATTAAAGGAACACTTTCAAAAGGATGCTCATCCTGTTCCTCCTTGCACAGAGGAGCAGATACCGGTCCTGCTGATGGGTTAAGGACCTTCTACGGCCCTGCCCAGCTCTCCTAGAGTAACTGCTTGTCACCTGGAATCTCCTCCATGCTCTTGAGACTGTGCTGGGAAACACAGCAAACCTTCTGGCAATGGTACTTATTGATATGCCATCCTGGAGGAGTTGGACTGCCTGTGCAACCTTTGTAGGGTCCAGGTATCGCCTCATGCTACCAGTAGTGACACTGACCTCAGCCAAATGCAAAACTAGTGAAAAACAGTCAGAAAAGATGAGTAGGGGAAAAAAAAGTCAGTGGCCTTCACCTGTAAAACCATTCCTGTTTTGAGGGTTGTCTGCCAATCTAGTGCACCTGTTGTTTTTAATTTCAATAACACCAAAGCAGATGATAATAACCACCCCCTCTGCTACTTAAATGACCAGATCAGTATCCCAGGAGTTTAAATGACTTGATGCTATGATACTCTGAATTGATCCTTTAATTTTTTTGAGAAGTACATATGTATATATATATATATATATATATATATATATATATACATATATATATATATACACTATATTGCCAAAAGTATTTGCTCACCTGCCTTGACTCGCATATGAACTTAAGTGACATCCCATTCCTAATCCACAGGGTTCAATATGACGTTGTTCCACCCTTTGCAGCTATAACAGCTTCAACTCTTCTGGGAAGGCTGTCCACAAGGTTTAGGAGTGTGTTTATGGGAATTTTTGACCATTCTTCCAGAAGCGCATTTGTGAGGTCACACACTGATGTTGGACGAGAAGGTCTGGCTCTCAGTCTCTGCTCTAATTCATCCCAAAAGTGTTCTATCGGGTTGAGGTCAGGACTCTGTGCAGGCCAGTCAAGTTCATCCACACCAGACTCTGTCATCCCTGTCTTTATGGACCTTGCTTTGTGCACTGGTGCACAGTTATGTTGGAAGAGGAAGGGGCCAGCTCCAAACTGTTCCCACAAAGTTGGGAGCATGGAATTGTCCAAAATGTCTTGGTATGCTGAAGCATTCAGAGTTCCTTTCACTGGAACTAAGGGGCCAAGCCCAGCTCCTGAAAAACAACCCCACACCATAATCCCCCCTCCACCAAACTTTACACTTGGCACAATGCAGTCAGACAAGTACCGTTCTCCTGGCAACCGCCAAACCCAGACTCGTCCATCAGATTGCCAGATGGAGAAGCGCGATTGGTCACTCCAGAGAACTCGTCTCCACTGCTCTAAAGTGGTGCTTTACACCACTGCATCCGACGCTTTGCATTGCACTTGGTGATGTATGGCTTGGATGCAGCTGCTCGGCCATGGAAACCCATTCCATGAAGCTCTCTGCGCACTTGTCTGGACTTGTCAACTCTTCCCAGAAGAGTTGAAGCTGTTATAGCTGCAAAGGGTGGACCGACGTCATATTGAACACTATGGATTAGGAATGGGATGTCACTTAAGTTCATATACGAGTCAAGGCAGGTGAGCGAATACTTTTGGCAATATAGTGTATATATATATATATATATATATATATATATAAAATTCCAAGTTTCCAGTGTGACTGCTGTGTGACTGCTGTGTCTTCTCTTCAGACCTGCCTGATTCATCTATTGCCCTACAATTTTGCACTGGATCCATCAGTGAAAATTTGATGGCTTCAGCAGGAAGGAATTAGTCACATTCACATTCTCTGGTGTCACCCAAAAAATGATGGGTCAGCCTTTTCAAATTGAACTGAATAGAATTTTGCAGCCCATACGGTATCAGGTTTTTTGACAGATACAGGTCCTTTAAAGTTTTTCTGAGGGGATTCTGAGCCATTCCTATTAAAAAAGAGTGGCCAGGTCACTACATGATGCTGCTGGAGGTAAACGTTTCCTGACTTGCTCCCCCAAAACACCCTAAAGTTGCTCAATACTATTCAGATTTGGTGACTGTGCAGGACATGGGAGAACTTTACTTTCATCTTCATTAAACCACTCTGTAACCAGTCTTGCTGTGTGTATTGCTGCAATATCATCCTTATACACTGCACCACCTACAGGGTACATTGTTTAAACCATTAGGTGCACATGGTCCTTTAGAATGGTTCAGTAATCCTTAGCAGTGATGTGCCCATCTTGCACAAGTAGTGGACTTAGGGAATGCCAAGATTTTGCAGCCCAAACCATCATTGACCTGCTTGACTCTAAACACACAACAGTCTGGATAATAAGCTTCTTTGGGGCTTCTTCCCACTGGTACTCTGTAGGTAGACACATCAGAAAACAATACATGTTTCACTCTGTCCAAGATTTGCTAGCACCATTGAAACTGTCATTTGGCATTAGCACAAGTGACCAAGGGTTTGGCTGTATCAGCCCAACCACCTACTTGGACATCCCTGTCAGACAGCTTCCTCTTGCATTAACAGTTACTTCTGTTGGATGTGGTTCGTTATATGTGGTGTTATGCCAACATTACACTGGATACCATGGCTCTTGATACAACAGAAAGACTTGCTGTTCTGATGACTCCAACGATTTGTCCTCTTTTGAACTCTGATATTTCTCACATTATGTTGTGTAGATGGCAATATTTTGTGTAGATGGCAATATTATGTACAGCAGTGTTATTGTTACTTCTGCAATAACAGATGTTAATCAGCCTTTAGAAAATGTTAGCTGAACAGCAAGCTCTTGCTGATGCTGATGTCCCTAATTAGAGCTCCCTAAATGATTACTGATCCAGCATGTTGAGGTAAAACAGACAGTAATAAGCAAGTATACTGGGCCAAAAAAAAGACCGGACTCTTGTCAATAAAATAATGTGGACGTGTCAGCTTCAGAATGGCAGTATACACACCAGAAATGTCACTTTTCACAAAGCTGTTTCAACCATAACTTGGAAATAGAAAGTGAGCAACTTATATGTCAGCATAATTTCTGAGTTTATTATAGACTTAACTGCTAAAAAAGTCTCCAAATGTTCATTGATGAAGACCCAAGCGCAAAACAGACCACTGCAGCAGTTCAAAGATCCACAGAGGTCCCATGGGCCTCCAGGCTGTCTATGTTGAGCCATCCCAAGCAGCAGTAAACACCACTAAGCATCAAGACTCCAACCAGAAGTAAGGCATAAGGATGGATCAGGCAGGTCTGAAGAGAAGAAACATTCACATAGAACTCAGGTGTACACTCAGGTGTAACAAGTGTAGCTTAATAGAGATGAGAGAGAGAGAGAGAGAGATAAGATAGGTGTGATGTGTACTGGAACATCCAGATAGTAAGGCATTACAATAAGCCAGTGCTGTCTCTGTGCTATGATAAGGCTGAAAACCTGACTGATACATTTCATGAATGTTATTCCTATGTAGGTATGAACATAACTGTTGCACAAGGTTGAAGGGGTTCGGTTGTTACTGCCATTATCCGTCTAAGAAACAGTAAATTACAAAGAGGTTTAATTTTTTCCTCACTACTGAGTGATTCCAAAATATTTTTCTTTAACTTCAAATCTTGAAAATATATGCTATTAACAAAAATAATTTTTTTAAAATTTGTTTATTTGCTATGAGGTTAAAAAAAAAAAAAGTGTGATGGTTTCATAATTTTTGTGGAGGGTTGTAGAACATGGCACTTTTTGTTTGTGCATTGCCTGTTTTTTTTTTTTAAGTGATCAAAAATTCTGGGACACATGACTTCTTGTTTTAAACCCTCTGTTTTCACTGTAAAGACTGCATTTGTTGTTAAAATGGATAAACCAACATGAAGACCAGAAAGCTATCTATAAGAGGATAGGAAGTCATTCTGAAGCTGAGAAAAGAGGGAAAGTCGATCAGAGCCATTGCACAAATATTGGCCAAATATTAGCCAATATAATTTGGAATGTCCAGAAAAAAGAAAGAAACTACCAGTGACCAACAACAACAAGATACTGAAGAGGGTTTAGGGTCTAATGAACTCGGGCAATTCTATTTTTTCCTTTGCCTGTTCAAGTGAACATTTGTGCTGTTTGGCTAAACAAGCTTCTTGCCAGCCTTTCCCCTTCTTCTATCACATTTCCTCTTAGATTTCTGCCGTTTTACCAACAGTAGCATGGCTATGTATCTTAATCAGTGAAGTAGAAACTCCCACTAACCTCAATGAAATGTCCTGCTTTGATGCCACTACCACTTTCTGGTACAGCCGCTTGCAGATATGGCAGAACCTACTGAAAGAGATAAAAGCACAAACAATTATGTCCTTGTGGATAATCACTGTGAAATAATTCTCATTGTGTAATGTAGCAAAAGGCCATTTGTTTGTCCGGTCATCATAGTGATAACATTAATGTTAACTGCATAGTTCAAAATAGAAAAATGTATTCAAGTAACCTTATAAACCAGACTGTATTTTCTCCTGCATGTCCGAGTAGTGTGCTGCACCATAAATGGCTCCCTACTCTTCACTGAGATCTGGAAAAATATAGGGCCACAATGTGACCACAGGCTATCAGACAAATGTATACAACATTTTTTTGTATATGGTCACTATAAATGAATAGATATAAATGAATGGATGGATGTGAATATATAAGTGGAATTTGTTAATATATGAATAGATTACTAGAAGATTAGTAATATCATTATTAAACAGTCATAAAGAAAGTTTCATCATGTTTGATACAAGTATTATGATTATAACCTACACTGTATTAGCAATTTTCAATGTATACATAATTTGGTACCAAAATGGCACACTTTAATTAAAAAAACCTTTTTAATTGATTGTGACATAATATACTGTGGTATGACATATTTAATGTCAGTTCAGTTTTATTTGTAATTTTAAAAACTGGGATAGTCACAAAGCAGCTTTACAAAAGCAGCAAGTGAACAGTCAGTTCAGCAAGTGAACAAAGTTAGATGTTTTAGAAGTGAGAATAATGAGCAAGTGTGGGGATCTAAGCAACTTTGACAAGGGCCAAATTGTGATGGCTAGAATGCTGGATTAGGGCATCTCTAAAATGGCAGGACTTTTGTTGGGTGTTCTTTGTATGCAGTGGTTAGGCAAATTTGTATATTTGAACAAATCATTGCAAGATAGTTCATAGTCTTATAACCATCATGACAATCCAGAGCTAGGGCCAGGGAGCAGACAAGCACCTTAATCCAACCGTCTGCTAGCTGCAATGAGTCATCACCCAGGGTTCACAACATAGAGGCTGTGTCTGTTCCCCGAGCTAAACAAAAATGTATAAACAATCAGAAAATCTGTTTAGTTACCTGATTAGCATAAAATTAGATCATAGTGAATGCACAGCCAGCAACTTTGATCTGAAGCTAGGACTGTTAAATAGATCTCTTGCATCTAAAGCACGTTTTATTAATAAAATGATTACTGATAAGAATTTTAGTGTCCTATGCTTAACAGAAACATGGATTAACCCAAACGAGTATGTAGCATTGTCTGCCCAGTTATTGTTATAGTTACAGGGGAGGAGGTGTCACAGTTATTCATGATGATAAGCTAGGCGCCATGCAAAAATCTAGACATAAATTTAACGTTTGAAGTTCTTTATACTAACTTAACACATGTAGCCACAAAAAAATAAGTCTACTGAGTCGATTCCATTATTTGTTATTTATAGACATCTAGGGCCATTTTCTGAATTCTTGTGTGAATTTGCAGATTTCATTTCAAACCTAGCTGTTTCTTTAGACAAAACATTAATTGTGGGAGACTTCAATATTCAATTTAATAAGTCAGAAGATCCTGTGAGAACAGCAGTTGTTCCATCTTAGAATCAGTAAGTGTTCAGAACGTAATAGGGCCCACTCATAATGGAGGTCACATTCTGGATCTTATACTAACATTCAGTCACACTTTCACAGTCGGAAGCTATCTCAGACCATTATCTCATTTCATTTAAAATGTGTCTTAGACACGATATATGCAATTTGCCATGTCACCTGCAGGGAGATTTACCGATAGTCTCCCAGAATTATCATCCACGATTGGATTATCAACTGGCCCCACAGAACTTGATCAGGCGAGTAATTACATGGAGTTATTCGCTACATCCTTGACATTGTAGCTTTACTTAAATGGAAAATAATTAAAAAGAAGAAACTAGCACCCTGGGACAATGACCACACATGAACCTTAAAACAAGCAACTAGGAAATCACAACATAAATGACATCAAACTAAATTATCAGCATTTCAGTTATCATGGAAAGAAAGCCTTCCGAGCCACCAAAAATCTCTTAGTGCTGTTAGATCAGCGTTTCTCTCCCGCCTAATCAAAGCTGATAAAAATAATCCTAAATTTTTATTTAGTACAGTAGCAAAATCAACTAGGAATAAAAACCACTGTAGAAAAGTGCACACCATCTGTATGCAGCAGCAATGGCTTAATGCATTATTTCAATGGAAAAATTTATAATATCAGGCAGAAAATTCAGACTATTAATTTAAAACCAAAACATTTGATAGATGATAATGTAGATAATGTTTCCATTTCTGATCAGCACTTTTGAATGATTTACTCCCTTCCCAAGCTCCCAGCGTTATGTGTTTCTAAGTGTGACCGCTTCTTCTTTACTGACCTGTCTGATCCATCCCGACACTCTACCCCTGGTTGGAGTCTTGTCACTTGGTGGTGCTCACTGCTGCTGGGGATAGATCTGCATGGTCAGCCCATGACCCAGGGGACTGTTGTCAGCTTTCGGCAGGAAGGAATTAGTGCTAAGTCTATAATGAACTCAGAAATTACGCTGAAAATTAGTTTGAATGGTTGCACTATTCCTCATGACTATAAACTGTTGAAGAAATAACATTATTTACATTTACATCACTTACTGTCTAGTGTCACCCAAATGAGGATGGGTTCCTTCCTGAGCATGCTTCCTCTCAAGGTTTCTTCCTCATATAATCTCAGGAAGTTTTCCTTGGCACCTCGCCTCAGGCTTGCTGATTAGGGATAAATGTTAGGGATAAATAGTAACATAACTTTAAACTTCATTTTTATTTTTATTCTATGTTTCTATACTTCTGTAAATCTGCTTTAAGACAATTTCCACTGTTTAAAGTGCTATACAAATAAATTTAATTGAAATTTAAGTGAACAAATAATTTTTGTTTCTTCCGTTTTTTTTTTCCGTTTACAAGTTATGGCCATGTAAAACATGTAACTGCTTTAGCAACTATTTTCTGCTTTGTAAAGACTGCATTGGAGTGTGGGCTGTGTTGGAGCATGTCAGTGTTTGCACATATTGAACAAATACGCCACTTATTTTGAACGTGCAGGACTGTGGTAGACCTATTGATTCTGATCAAACTAGTACTTGCTGTTCACGAATGAAATAAACAAGCAGGTAATTGTCATTTATGAAAGAAATAAACAAATTAAGTTAACAAGCATGGATCTGAATTACTGTGGCACTGAAACTATGTATGTATATATATTTCAAATTATATTTGTATCCTCATTCATGATCACTATCTCTAAATTAAACTGCACTGACTGAAATAACTTTAGTCGAAACAAATTTACCAGAGCTTTTCTTTGTCAATTAGATATGCCAATTTTAATCAATTATAATAATTAAAGTTTTGTATGGAAACTTGGCTTTTTGTAAATAAACATACTGAGTGAATGAAACAATGTCTTACTCGTAATATCTAAAAACATTTACTGGCGCCATCTACCGGTGTACTGATGTAATTTAACATGATGTTATAGGTCACTGAACAAATCCAAATGAAAATTTTTGGTGAACAGAATCAAAGGTTTTTGTTGCTGGGATTAATCTAAATTGCCACCGTTAATGGGTGGCCAGGGCTCTTTGATTTGTGGGGAGCAGTGGCTAACCCGTCTGTCCAATCCCACAGAAGATCTACTGTAGCACAAATAGCTGAAAAAGTTAATGCTGGCTATGATTGTGCACTGTGGCTTGCTGTGTATGGGGCTACGTAACCAAAGATCAGTCAGAGAGTCTACCCCATCCACCAAAAGTACCTATTCTCTGAATATCCTTGTACTGCATAGCATTATTTTCCAAATTATGTTAATAATTTATAGTACTGAATATCTGCAGTATCTCCCACTATACCACTTTATGAATGCACAGTTTACATCTTTGTTGCATACATGCTTAAGCACTCTTTATGATTTTGACAATAAACCTGAAACTGCAGCAATGTAATGGATTCTGGTGAATCACACTCTCTTTTATCATGTGGATGATTGGGTGAATGTGCACCGCTTACATGGGGAAACGCTCACCAGGATGTACTATGGAAAGAAGGTAAGCCTGTAGTGAGGCAGTGTGATGCTCTTGGGCAAGGATCTGCTGAGAAAGCTTTGGTCTTGCAATTCATATGGAGGTTACTTTAACACATACCACATACCTAAACAAGGTTGCAGACCAAGAACACTCCATCATGAAAAAAATGTTTCCCTAATGGCAGTGGCTTCTATAAGCAGGATAATATGCCCTGCCAGACTAAAAACATTGTGTGAATGGAAGAACAACACAAAAAGTTTAAATTTTTGCCAAGCTGGACAAACAAATCCGATCCATGGAGGCCCCATCTAGCAATTAAAGAACCTTAAAGAATCTGCTGTTAATGTCTTGGTGCCAAATACCACAGCACACATTCAGAGGTCTTGCCTAGCCATGTCAGAACTGTTTTGGAGCACAGCACAAGGGGGACCTACACAATACTGGTAGATGGTTTCAATGTTATGGCTGATCAGTGTATGTAGTAAAAAGTAAATGCAAAAACATTTTATTGTCATTTGTTAATATTATTGTCCAAAGTGTATCTCATTTCATAGAGATGCAGCTATTAATACATTAAGAATGTCAGGACAATTTTTTTTCACTTTAAAGAAAATACTGTTTTCTTGTTATGCTGGGATAGGATTTATATTGAATCATTATTGTGAATTTACAATTGTTCCAAACAGAGTCATGGTCACAGCAGCATGAATGTCAGAAATAGTTTTTCTTCAGTAGCTTTCTTCCATGATTGAAATTTATTATATGGTATATCAGGCAGGGAAATGGAGATATTCCCACCAGTGATGCCAGTCTCAAGTTCCTGCCATACCTATCATATTCAAAGTAAGTACACCAGTATCTTGCCAATTCTTTAGAAATAAAATAAGTACGTGTAGTGGGTATTAAATGGATAATTAACACCATATATCTCAAATCTCAAATAAGAGCATGGAATGTTTGAATCTGAGCAGTAAAATTAGGAAGAAATATTTGAGTTCAGCAGTGCATTTATATACAACTTATTCAAATCCTGCATTCTGTAAGCAATGTTATATGGGTGAATTTTCAGCTTAACTTTTGTCATGTGAAATTGATAAATACTTAATTTCATGAGGACAATCCTCATGAAACAACAAAATCAATCGGTGCTCCTAAAATATTTGGAGTCAGTCCGTTTAATGATATTAACCCAGTTCCTGTGTAATTTTATTTGCAATAAAGGTACTCCAAAGTCACAAAACTTTTTCTTCTTTTGTAGATATGGGTTTAACAGGAAAGTTTCATCAAACATTCTCTGTGGCTGAATCTTTACGTTTTACGAGCTGCTCCATTCGAGCTTTCTGGAAAGGCATCATGCACTCTCTGAATTCCTGAACCTGTGTCTTGCATTTCCTCCAGTCTTCATGCTCTGCCATGCACTCCTGGATTGCATAATGTAGTGCAGAACAGCCCGTCCTAGATATCAACTGATCTACCAGATCATTTTCCTCCTCAGGTCTGCTCCGGTCATGAGGCAAGGGTGAAGAACGGGATGTCATTCTGTTTAAATCTGGATTAGAAACAGGAGAGCAATATGTTGACTTTAAAACTGATATGGCTAGATTTGGCAATACCCAGCTACCAGCACAATCTATTACAGTGAAACCTTGACTTACGAGTGACTCAACTTACGAGTTTTCCGAGATACGAGCCGTCGCTCGGTCGATTTTTTGCTTTAAGATACGAGCCGAGATCTGAGTTATGAGCGCGCGAGCTTACACCACCCGCCACTTGGTAGCCCAGCGAGGGGTCAGTTCACGTGGTTATCTCTCCAGGTCGTGCGTTGGCGCTGTGTAACGACACTTCATCACTCATTTTTCAAACATTTTGAAAGTGAGGAAGAAACAAACCTCCTTGGACAGGTTTTTATTGAAACGCCCTGCAAGTGAAAGCGAGGAAAGTGTGGCGAAAAAGGCAAAAGTCAGTGAAGAAGATGATTAAGTGAAGTGAAAAAAAAAAGAAGTAATTAAGTTTAGTGATAAAGTGTAGCATAGTGTGTAAGTTAAATTTAGCAATTAATTGTAGCATTAAGTCTGTAGTGAGTAAGTTAAGCGATAGAGCACGAAATGAAAAACTCAGCTGCCTCCGCTAGCATCTTCGTCTGATCTTCAACGTAAATCTTCTTCTTCTTCTTTCGGCTTTTCCCTTCAGGGGTCGCCACAGCGAATCATCTCTCAGGTTTTCCTCCACCTGCTCCCTGCTCTCACTACAGATCACAATGTCATCTGCAAACATCATTGTCCAAGGAGACTCCTGTCTGACCTCCTCTGACAACTGGTCCATCACCACAGCAAACAGGAAGGGGCTCAGAGCCGATCCCTGATGCAGTCCCACCTCCACTTTGAACTCCTCTGTCTGCCCTACAGCACACCTCACCACTGTCCTGCTCCTCTCATACATGTCCTACACCACTCTGACATACTTCTCTGCTACTCCTGACTTCCTCATAGAGTACCACAGCTCTTCTCTTGGCACCCTGTCATACGCTTTCTCCAAGTCTACAAACACACAGTGCAACTCTCTCTGACCATCCCTATACTTCTCTATCAACATTCTCAGAGCAAAAATTGCATCTGTTGTGCTCTTTCTGGGCATGAAGCCATACTGCTGCTCACAAATTTCCACTACCTTCCTTAACCCAGCTTCCACTACTCTTTACCATAGCTTCATTGTATGGCTCATCAACTTTATCCCCCTATAGTTGTTGCAACTCTGCACGTTACCCTTATTCTTAAAGATCAGCACTAATACACTTCTTCTCCATTCCTCAGGCATCTTCTCACTCTCTAAAACCCTGTTAAACAGACTAGTTAAAAATTCCACTGCCCCCTCTCCTAGACACTTCCAGACCTCCACCGGGATGTCGTCAGGACCAACTGCCTTTCCACTTTTCATCCTCTTCAAAGCCTTCCTGACTTCATCCTTTCTAATCTTATCTACTTTCTGTTCCACAGAGTTCACCCTTTCTACTCTTTTTTCCCTCTCATTTTCCTCATTCATCAGCTCCTCAAAGTACTCCTTCCATCTCCACTGACGATTCGCATGGTTAAATTTGGCAATGTTTTACGCCGGATGCCCTTCCTGACGCAACCCTCTCTATTTATCCGGGCTTGGGACCGGCACAGAAGTCACTGGACTGTGACCCCATGGCTAGATTGATCTTCAACGTAAATACACTTAATAAAATCAGTTTATTTCTTTACATTCTTTTTTATTATGTATTATTATTTTTTATACATTATTTGTTATTTATAAAGCACATTTATCTTATTTAAAAACACATGACAAAAAAATGTTGTGGGTTTTGGGGGGCTGGAACGGATTAATAGCATTTCAATTCATTTTAATGGAGAAATTTGATTTGATATACGAGCAAATTGAGTTACGAGCTCGGTCACAGAACGAATTAAACTCGTAAGTCAAGGTATTACTGTATTTCAATCAATCAGTTATACAGAACATAGTCAAATAGCTGACATACCAGGAAGTAAAATTTTTCTTTGTTAAGCATGTTATGATTTATACAGAGGAACTTATACTACATTAAAATGCAATCTTTACAGTGGAAATGTAAAATTCAATACCCACAATACTTTTCAAGATTTTCCACAGAAAGAGCGAAAAGAGCCACAAGAAAAAGGTTTGTAAAAAGATTGTAATGCATTACAAGATCATAATTTTTATGCACTAGGGCTGCACAATATATCAAATATATGAAAGACAAAATTCTCATTAGCAAGACACAGACCTCAATTATAGTACTGGCCTATATGGAGGCAAAATATGAGGAACCCACAACACTAATAAACATTACCTCTAGACATGATCCAAGGTTCAAAGCATTTGTCAAGAATGGCAAGAATAATTTGAGCTCCTGGGTATATCCATATATTATTATTAATTCTCTTCCTCTCTTTTGACACCTCATCAGCAGCAAGCCAAAGTACCGAAAACAAAAGTGAAAAAAGGATGAAGAAGCCTCTTACAGACCTCTGTTCCAGATACATATTCTTTTGAATTCTGTGACAGAACAATAATTGAAGCATAACCTACATTCTGATTCCAAACTCCACAGTTTCCATTGGCACAGTCAAAAATTTACAGGGCCAATTTTCCTAACTTAAGCAATGTGGCCCAAAATGAATTCTGTGTGCCTGCACACCATTTGAAAGACAGAAGGATGGATGGAAAGTGTGTTATTGAAAGTGCGACTAAAAAATGGAAGAGAAAAAAGCTGTTACAGACAGAATGACAGATGAACAATGTGAATGACATGCTGATCAAAAGAAAGTAGGACAAAATGAAAGATGGAGAGATATATAGAGAAACTGAAATAGGCAGATAGAGTGAGAATGGATGATATTGGTAGACAGACATAAAGTGAGAAAGTATTTCTTATAAAAATATAACTGGAGACAGAATAATACAGTGAGACAGGTGAGATTGAATGTCATTAATAGCAATAAAAAAAACACGTAAGACGTCATGACGTCACTAGAATACCTATAACGGTAAGCCTTAGTAGATTTGTTACGCAAACACCACCAATACTACTACTACAAATAATAATAATAATAATAATAATAATAATAATAATAATAATAATAATAAGATGAAGAAGAAGAAGAAGAAGTTGTAGAAGAAGAATGCCACTAACGCAATTCACATTAACCTGATCATTATTATGTCACAAGCAAAGAAAATGACTACATTTATGTACTATCTCAGTGTTCCACACGTCCTATACGTTCCTCCTATTTGTGGCTTTTAAAGAACTGTGCTCTTTGTTCTGTGTTCTTTATCGGCCATGTGTTGCTATCACATAGACTTTGTTGCTAGATGTGATTATTTTTAGACCGCTCCATAGTTAGACAGCTATTTTTTAAAGCTAGCGACAAATCTACTTTCCAAACAGATATTATCGAGGCTTTTCTGCACGGCATTAAAATAAAAATGGAGAGCACGAATGAATAGTGCACACGCAATACGACTTCGTAACCTCAGTTTTCTCGTTGCCATGTTAAATTACATCTTCTGTTTATTTTCTTGCACAGCAAATCATTCACTCAATCATTCAAAAGAATCTCGGAAAACAGCTAACTGGCTATATAAATGGATTTGCAATTGTTTCATTGTGCCATAAGCTAAAAAAACTGCCGACTGTATGCAAGGGGACAAACTCATTCGCCACTAAGCGTCTCAGATCGTATCTCAGACTGTATCTCGGGACGAAACTTCGAATACTTTTTCCACTCAGAATAATTTTATTATTATATAGCACTACATATACAATATAGAATAATATATAATTTTGACGTTAATTTACCTCTGTTTCCAGTTTCAGTTTGAGGGGTACAATTTTGAGGTTGCACAGGAATTTCGTAACACTGTGACGTCACGAACCATTCTTGCGCATGCCCACACCCTGCCCGACCAAACTAATTCTGCTTCTAATAAGCTATTTTTGTGATACCATGAATCTTTTGTCCAAATGTATCGAAAAAAATCACTTATATAGTTAGCGTTCGCTAGTGGCATCTGCAACAGTTACGTAGATGGTTTGTGTTAGAAAGAAACATCCATATGACACCGCGGTGAAGTTATTTTTATATCCGGACATTAAACAGACATTCGGAAGCGGTATTTTAGGGACCGTCGACAAATTACTGTATGAACGAAATGTGGTATTGTTACTTACCTGGCTACATGCTCCAGTTCTTCTAATTCCTTCTTAATTATATATATATGCCATGCGTCTTTCCATACTGCTTTTGTTAACGTATTAATAAGGTTGGAAACCCTCACAAGGTACACCTCTTTGTATCCAAAGTAATGTCTTCGGTGGGGTTTTTTTATTTATTTTATTTTATATTAATTTTATTAAGTCACTATTTCTTCAATAGCTTCTAGGTCATGTGACCATGTGAACCAAAACTAGTACCAAAATAATCTAATTGGACACCCTCAAAAGGTACACCTCTTGTCTTCACTGATTTTTATTAAAATGTTTATTTTAAAAAAATCTCTATTTCTTCAATAGTTTCTAGGCCATGTGTCCCTGTGACCCCAACCTAATACCAACATAATCTACTTGGTCATCCCTACAAGGTATACCACTTGCTATCCCAAATTATGTGATCGTTGATATTTATTTATTTTCTTCATTTGTTTAATTCCTTTCTTATTTAAATAAACAAGTCATCTTTTCTCACAGTTAAACAAAGTTTTGTACTGTTATTACCCAATGATCTTCTTAAACACACAAGCAGCATTTCCATATTTTTTCTGGCTGTTTGAAGCTGCAAAGTGTCCATTCCCACTATCTATCTATCTATCTATCTATATATATATATATATATATATATATATATATATATATATATATATATATATATAATTTTAGTTAAATTTACAGTAAAAATCAATAAAGACATTTCTTGGGATACAAAGAGGTGTACCTTGTAGGGGTTTCCAATTAGATTATTTTGGTACTAGTTTTGGGTCACATGACCTAGAAGGAATAGTGATTTTTTTTTATTAAAAGTTAAATAAATAATTACAAATTACTTCACATGATACATAATTAATACTATCTATTAATTTAATTATTATTAATAAGTTTATTAATAATTCATTATTAATAAACAAACGCTTTATTAATAAATTATTATTAATCAACAAACGCTGTATGCAATGACGCATGTCATATATATATTTAAGAAGAAATTAGAATAACTAGGGCATGTAGCCAGGTAAGTAACGAGTACCACATTTCATTCATACAGAAATTTGACGACGGTCCCTAAAATACCACAGAAACAGATAAAGGTGGGTCATTAACGTAATTTGCATCACGCAGGGTCGGTAGTTTATCATTGCCTAGTTCACACTGTATTTGTCTATTCAGTCGCCGACTAGTTTTGCCAAATCAAAAATAAATTTGTATAGTATGTACAGTACAGTGCAATGGTTTTAGGTAAGTGTGAAGAAATGCTGTAAAGTAGGAATGCTTTCAAAAATATATTTTAATTGTTTATTTTTATTAACTGCAAAGTGAGTGAACAGAAGAAAAATCTAAAGCAAATCAATATTTGGTGTGACTCCATTTTGGCTTCAATCCAGCATCAATTCTTACAAATGCATACTTTGTTTAATTCAGGCATATTTCAGGATCAGGTGTATGATTAACCAATTGTACCAAGCAGGTGATAATGATCATCTGTTGATCAACAGATGCTCAAATGTGGGTGAGAAACAGCCAAACTCTGCTCCTAAGGTGAGTTGTGGAAGACAGTTTCATAGAAGGGGTCAGCCCCAAACTGTTTCCACAAAATTGGGAGCATGAAACTGTCCAAAATGTCTTGGTATGCTGAAGCATTAAAAATTCCTTTCACCAGAATTAAGGGGTCAAGCCTGCCCCTGAAAAACAACCAAACAGCATAATATCCCCAGGTCTGTAGCTATTGGATTTCTCTTCTGTTCATTTACTTTCAATTTTCTTAATTGCTCAACATAACCTATTAACACTTCTGTTTTTTTAAGCATTCCTACTTTATAGCATTTTTTTCAATCACTTCAGACCTTCCCTCATGTGTCTGATTCTCATTAATTGACAATTCTCTTTAAATTATTGATGCTTATTAAATGAGAAGTGTTATGATTTTTCTCTTTTGTTGTTTGGTCTCTGATTATGACTCATTGCACCACCTTGACATTGGGATCCTCTTCATTGATCACAAAAGTGCTGTGCTCTCATCTCCACCCTATTTCAGTCCAGCTTCTATTAAGATCATCACTGACAGAGACAATGTGATAGAGAATATTTGGAGTTGCCAAAAGCTGTGTGCACCTTATTTGGACATACATATGCATTACATCTCTACTACCCCAAGTCTACAGGGAGCAAGTTTCAGTTCATCCAACAGATATTTCTTGTTGGACCACAGTGAACTAAAACCAAGTTTACAAACACTGAAAAAACAGCTTATAATTTAAAGAAGAGCCAAACACTGTCAAACATATTGTGAGAAGCCATGACTGGCTTTTTTAAAATCATGTGTCAAGCAGGCAGGGTGAACATTTGTCAAAGAAGGCCATGCAAATCCCACAAAATCCATAAAGTGGCAAATACAATATATTTGAGCTGTACCTCTTTTATCTACCTTTATCTAAGATCAAATACTTATAATCCAGTATGTCTTGTTATTAAGGCTATAACCTAACCTTAGCATACAATAATGAATATATTGAAACTATGTGTACATCAATCATCCACAACATTAAAACCACCTGCATGATGTTATCAAGGGGTGTATGTGGTCTGCAATAATGTTTAGGTAGGTGGTATATGTCCCACTATAGCATCACTCTGCCCCTGCTTACTCACCTTCTTCCAATAGTGCATCCTGCTGCCATTTCAGGATTCCATTGCTCCATGGTTCAGCATTGACACTCGTGCCCATTGTAGGCCCTGGTGGATGGGTCAGCATAGGCACTCTGAGTAGTCTGCAGCTGCGTAGCTGGTGTCCTTCCTTCAGAAAACTTCAGGAAATTAATGTTCCTGGCAATGTTATAATTTATAATATATGATGGCAATTAAAACAAAGCAGAGTGCAAACTGTGCTCTGTGAAAATATCAAGAAGGAAACTCTTCATTTACCTACAAATAATCTGATAAAACATATTTAACATAAAACTCAGGAAGAGTTTTTTGCAAAGAGTTAATTGCTAGCAGCACATAGCAGCCTGCATAACAATGCAGGCAGGGTGAAAAAAATACCATAACACCTTGTTCCCAGTATGTTGCTTTTGATGGTCAACCATTACCAGTCACTTTAGAAGGGATTCTGATTGAAAGAAAACAAATTTTTTTTTATGTAGTTGTACTACTGCATCTAGTGTATTCAGTTCATTTCATCAGTTCATAAATTAGCTCAGAACAAGCCTAGTGGCTGAGTGTATGAACGTGAATGCAGGTTTAAATGTAAAATTCTGTTTAAATTGTGATTAAAACAAAATTCATTTATGCTTCTAAAATAAAGGCAAAATCACAAAATCATACTTTTTATATATGGTGTTTATTTAAAATCATAATCTACAAAGATGTCAACAGTGTGCAATGTACAGCTGCAAAGTTATGCCATGAAACTCATTTTAAACCAAAATTTAAATGCAAAATTATCTCAAATATTCCAGTTATTCACTATCTCACTCTGGAAAACACACTTTTAGGAGAATGGCATTGTATTGACATTTAGATTGTTGTAAAAAAAAAAAAGAGTGGACATGGATTTCATTGGAGGATTTAGTTGAATTGGCACAATTTTTTTCTGTACTGATAATTGGATGCTAAGCCTAGATGGGAGAAATTGTCTAGATGGGAGAAATTGTCCTTTGAGATTTGTAATGAGTACTTGAAGGTCTAATTAAAAAACTTTAAGGACTAAAAAGTTTTTTTCTTGAAAATAATGAAATAAAGGTATAATTACTCAACTTCTAAATTGTTAGTGTTAACACACTGTCAAAATAATATAAAAAAGTTTGAAAAAGTAGTTACACAAATATTTCCCAGCCTAAGCAGCAGTACATGTTAAAAAGAAAAAAAAAGAAAGGGAAAGGTGGTTGTATGAAAATGGTATGTATTAAAAATACTGAGCCATATGCCATTTTGTACAAGGTCTTGGTTTGCTTTTTTATTAAGGTACAATTAAGATTTGTACCACTTAAAGATAATTAATTAAACATAATCACTCCAGATCTTTCCATTTTAGAAAGAGCCCACTGCAGCACCTATTCATGTATGTCCTAAATGGAGTCAGTGAGATCATTACAATACGTGTATAAAACAGTTTCTGTTGATTAGACCTGATTGAAAATCAAAAAATCCCATTAAAATATCAATAATGTCACCATCTTAAATATTACGTTGCTAAAACAGAGGCATGATTAGACATCACATTGTGTCACATAGGCAGGCCTCCATAGCCTGAAGCTCCTGAAGCTCCCAACAAAGAGGGTCACAGTGGAGAGAGAGGATGTGTCGGGCTAAAGGTATCACAGAAAGTGCAGATGGTCCATCTCCTCTGTAATATTAAAAGCAATTATAAACCTAATTAAAATAACACATTCAATGAGTGATATATTGGGATTTTTCTTATTATATACACAAACCCCACTAAATTCAATATTTACAAATGTAAGATTTTTAAATATCAGAACCCTGAGAAGAGACGAGAAGAGACAAGAAGAGACGAGACGAGAAAAGAAGAGAGTTAATTAATAATTTGTTTTAAAATAACCAGGAATATGTTCTAGCATTTAAAGTTTTTATGTTTTTCTCATATAGCAAAATTTTAAAAATTATATTAAGCACTCAAAGTTTTGTATGTGTGTAAATGTATTAAAAACACCATAGGAAAAATATTATTTAATCTTCTTCTACTTTCGGCTTTTCCCTTCAGGGCTCGCCACAGCGAATCATCTCTCTCCACCTATCCCTATCCTCAACACTTGCACCCACTAGCTTCATATTCTCATTTATTACATCCATATACCTCCTCTTTGGCCTTCCTCTTTGCCTCCTGCCTGGCAGCTCCATGTCCAACATTCTCCTACCAATATACTCACTCTCCCTCCTCTGAACATGTCCAAACCATCTTAATCTGGCCTCCCTAACTTTGTCCCCCAAACGTCCAACATGTCCATCTGATGTACTCGTTCCTAATCCTGTCCAAACTTGTCACTCCCAAAGAGAACCTCAACATCTTAAAAATGTTATTTAATATAATGTATATATAATTCAAATTTATGAAATTCATATTCCAATACTTTTTCACCTTACAATTTCCATATTATTGTAAAGATGGACAAGACAAGCAGGAGGACCAACATGTCAAGCTCCTTTTTTCTTTTTTGCACTGCTCTCATCAATTCAATAGGGTTTGAACCCTGAGACAGATTATTGTTAACTGACCACAAAATGTGACTGGGGCCATGAACCAACGTGATGCAATAGTATGATTTCACCATCACCTCATCATCATCATCATCATCATTATTATTGTTGTTGATGTTGTTTTTGTTGTTGTTTCACCCCTAGCGCTGGATAATGTAGAAAATTTATCAAAATATGGATAATTTCATATACAATATACAGCATATTGTGATACATTACATATTCTTTAAAATTAATAATGAATAATTAATTAATCAGTCAGTAACTGATTTGTTATCACCTAAACCACATCCAAATTATAGAATTACCTCAATTTTTAATTGGGCAGATGCTTTTTCTGTGTTGGAGTGTTGTGGGCTGTGTCTCTCTGTATCATGCTCTTCCGTGTTTGCTTTTCTAAATGCAGACTGCTCCAGCCTTAGTGATGTTAAGTGGCATTTTTTTAAAAATCTATCAATAGACATTTTCTTTTTTCCTACGATATGCATCACCCTAAAAAAGCCCATACAATGCTCTGTAAGATTTTTATGTACACTGCAATTCAGGTGTGCCCCTCAAGCGTTCTAGCAACACCAACAGGGAAAATGTATACATACGTTTGCAATAATAACATTGCAACAAATGTGATTTTGCTGACCATCACTGCCCTTCTTTGATTCAGTGGATCATGCCAAATTCACAGGATACCTTGATGTTAATTCTGCCATATTGGAGTTTTTACCATTTGCATTTTTTGCTTCTTGTATTGTGAATTTTTTTTAGATTTTTTTTTACTATGCAGGACATTTTGTCCACAGTGTGCAAAATCTTCTAAACCAATATCAAATTTCATGATATCTGCGAAATATCTCCTTAGAAAAAAAAAGACTGATGGTTCCAGTGGCTTCTACTATTCCTTTGTCAACTGCTGTCACCCTAGCAAATTTTGAGCACAAAATATAAATCATTGTATTTAGTTTGTTTTACTCCATAAAATAAATGCCTTTGTATAATAGTTTTATAGCCACAGGCCACCATTAGAAATGGGTGTAGACAGTGTAGACATAGAAATTTACATGTGTCTTACCCATTGAAATGTAGCTGGGCAAGTTTAAACTGCTGTCTCCCAAGCTCCAAACTGTCCTTCCCATACTTGGAACAAATGGCAGCAATACTGCTTTTTAAATGTGATGCAGCCTGCTGCCAAAGCCCTGCAGAGTATAATATAACTGTTGATATTTATGTGTGTTTATTGCAGTTATTACACTGTATCATTATGCCTTTATTACTTACTTTATTACTTTATTAGTATTTTATTACTCATGACCTATAAGCCACTTGTACCTATTAAATGAGCAACCTTTCAGATGCTAATGGTTAAATAGAAATATGTCTTATGATGTTCTTACCCATGGTAGCATATGCTCGGGCCATTGCATCAGCTAGTTCACCCTGCAGAGGGTGCGTCTTCATTAAGATACTGTCAGCCTGATTGGATGCTTTCTGCAAGATACATAGGGCACCATCTAAGTCAGAGAAAAATAAACATTACATTAATACAGGTATTTCTATAAACTGAGGCATACAATGTTTTATGCACACAATTACTCCAAAATACACTAGGTAGGTAGTTCACAACAAACTGATGTTGGCTTGACAAAGTCTGAAAGTATGATTTGAGAAACTGTTTCTTAAAGTTAAAAGAAAGAAAGAAAGAAAGAAAAAGAAAGAAAGAGAAAGAAAGAAAGAAAGAAAGAAAGAGACAGATAGAAGGAAACAAAGAGAGTGAAATAAGTAGATGACAGATAGACGGACAGTAGACAGACAGACAAAAACAGACAGACAGACAGGCATGATTATTCCGAGCCAGGATATGTAATAAGTATGATAAGTATGTCAGCCAAATGATGTCTGAGCAGTGACACCTGTGAATAAATTCCACATTCCACAAACATGAGGTTTTTGTTTAAACATTGTACATCTGATTGCTTCATAGAACACCTCTCCTCAAGCCTTCATTCGTGTCCGTAGCACAACTGGTACTATGCAAGCACCATTAATAAGCTTAAACAGCCGAACAAAATGTCTAGCCAACATAACAGAAATGCAGTTTTTACCCCATGTGCTGCTAATAATAAAAAAAAAACTTGTGCACATGAAAAGGTTTCTTCTCAGTGTACTACCTGACTCACTTATTTGATGGTTCTCCATGAGTTCTAAAGCTTGGTCCAAGTGGTTTTGTAGTATTTGCATTCTTCTCTGCAAGTCTGTATTTAAGATGTGGTGATCACAGGACAACTGTGAACACTCATGCACATCCACGCTCATCTGGAAATACAAGTATAATCCTCTGAAATACACCCAAGGGATAGATAAGTACTAAATGTCCACATTATTTGGAACACTTTTACATGTGCAGATTTCTGCAATTATTTAATCAGCCAATCATGTGGCAGTAGCACAATGCAAAAAAAAAGGTACATACAGGTAGATACAGGTTAAGAGATACAGGTCAAGAGCTTCAGGTAATGGTCACATCAAAGATAAGTATGAAGACAACATGTGATCTCTGTGATTTGGCTGTTGATACCAGACGGGCTGGTTTGAGTATTAAAGAAACTGCCGATCCCCTGAAAACAGTGACAGTCCTGTGGGTAGAAAGGCCTTGTTGATAAGAGATAGGATTGGTTTAAGCTGACAGGAAGGATATAGCAACTAAAATAATCTAGATAAGTAGCATCTCAGCACACATAAAATTCATCCTGAGCTGGATGGGCTACAAAAGAAGACCACATTAGGTTTCAGTCCTGTCAGCCAATAACAGGAATCATGGATTTTTGTCTTCGACTGCCCTGTTTTGCTGTCTGTGGCCTTAGATATCTGTTTTTGTCTGACAGGCGTGGAACCTGATGTGATCTGCTGTAGCCCATCTACCTCAGTGTTTGATGTCTTGTGAAGAGTGTGTATTTGAGTTATAAACTTAGCTCAAACAAGTCTGATCATTCTCATCAACAAGGTTTTTTAGCCCGATTGGATAACTGCATAAATGAGCAGGTGTACTGGTGTTCCAATTAAAGTGAACAGAGATTATATGTGCCAATTCTTAACATAACCATTAATTTTCAATTAACCATTTCCAAACAAATCTGAAGACTGGGGGTGTAAAGCATAAGGCGCATAGTACATTTCAGTAAGCATATGATGATGATGATGATGATGATGATGATGATGATGATAATAATAATAATAATAATAAACATCAGTTGTTGTAAAAGTGAAGAGAATTTGAGTGATATTATTTAGCTAGAACATCAATCACAGGAAATATCATGTTACCTTAAGGAGGCTTCCACATTTTTCACATTTAAGACCATTAAAGGTTAATGGTAATCTCCTGCTTCTATCAGCTAGCTCCAGCCTGCAAGCCTCACATTTACAGTGGAAGAAGTACTGCTTCAGCAACAGATGCTGACGCTTCTCAACCTCCATTCTGCTACAGTGAGGACCTGGCAAAGGGTGGTAAGTTAATCAGCCTCAGACTCTCTGGCCATGAGTTACATTTACATAGATGTACAATAGAGATCAAAATTAGAGAACAATTTATAAACACTTGATTTTTTTCTAAAGTATTGTTAGTCTTTATTACTATTAAACAAATTTGAAGGCTTATTAGCTGTGGGTATACCACAGCTAGCATGTTTTTAGAACAGTGGTATACCTACAACATGATATTCCTTCAAATTTATTTCAAAATTACGTGTTTATATATTGTTCTTTAATTTTGATTTTCACTATATGTATTTAAAATATCAAGCTGCTGACAACATGCTAGTTGTCTATCTGCACATACACTATATTGCCAAAAGTATTCGCTCACCTGCCTTGACTCGCATATGAACTTAAGTGACATCCCATTCCTAATCCATAGGGTTCAATATGACGTCGGTGCACCCTTTGCAGCTATAACAGCTTCAACTCTTCTGGGAAGGCTGTCTACAAGGTTTAGGAGTGTGTTTATGGGAATTTTTGACCATTCTTCCAGAAGCGCATTTGTGAGGTCACACACTGATGTTGGGAGAAGGCCTGGCTCTCAGTCACCGCTCTAATTCATCCCAAAGGTGTTCTATCGGGTTGAGGTCAGGACTCTGTGCAGGCCAGTCAAGTTCCTCCACACCAGACTCTGTCATCCATGTCTTTATGGACCTTGCTTTGGTCACTGGTGCACAGTCATGTTGGAAGAGGAAGGGGCCAGCTCCAAACTGTTCCCACAAAGTTGGGAGCATGGAATTGTCCAAAATGTCTTGGTATGCTGAAGCATTCAGAGTTCCTTTCACTGGAACTAAGGGGCCAAGCCCAGCTCCTGAAAAACAACCCCACACCATAATCCCCCCTCCACCAAACTTTACACTTGGCACAATGCAGTCAGACAAGTACCGTTCTCCTGGCAACCGCCAAACCCAGACTCGTCCATCAGATTGCCAGATGGAGAAGCGCGATTCGTCACTCCAGAGAACGTGTCTCCACTGCTCTAGAGTCCAGTGGCGGCGTGCTTTACACCACTGCATCCGACGCTTTGCATTGCACTTGGTGATGTATGGCTTGGATGCAGCTGCTCGGCCATGGAAACCCATTCCATGAAGCTCTCTGCGCACTGTTCTTGAGCTAATCTGAAGGCCACATGAAGTTTGGAGGTCTGTAGCGATTGACTGCAGAAAGTTGGCGACCTCTTCACACTATGTGCCTCAGCATCCACTGACCCCGCTCGGTCAGTTTACGTGGCCTACCACTTCGTGGCTGAGTTGCTGTCGTTCCCAAACACTTCCATGTTCTTATAATACAGCTGACAGTTGACTGTGGAATATTTAGGAGAGAGGAAATTTCACGACTGGATTTGTTGCACAGGTGGCATCCTTTCACAGTTCCACGCTGGAATTCACTGAGCTCCTGAGAGCGACCCATTCTTTCATAAATGTTTGTAAAAACAGTCTGCATGCCTAGGTGCTTGATTTTATACACCTGTGGCCATGGAAGTGATTGGAACACCTGATTCTGATTATTTGGATGGGTGAGCGAATACTTTTGGCAATATAGTGTATATGCACCTGATGTGGGCTCATGCCTTTTGTTTGTACTATCACTGCATGTAATACAGTTAGTGAGGTACATCCCTTAGCTTCCCCTTAACACCTTTCTTGCTGTTTTTTTTCTGTTTATATCCAAACTTGCAAGACATGCAAAGACAAAAGTAATTAATACAAATAATACAGCAAGTGATCATGAAAATGTATTATATAGAGGTTATTAATTAACCTTGCACATTATTATAAATACATTACCTTACTTACTATTACCCTTACACACTGCCTAATTTGCTATGGGTTTCCTACTCTATAATCATACACTTATTTATAATCATAAACGTATAAATTTAATGAATTGTCACCCACTCTATAATTACCCAGTGTATTTCTAGCCTTCTTTGTAATCAACCAGTCATCGTATGTAAACTAATGTGGGTATTTGGGCATAATCTAAAATTCCATTGACTGCCACATGAATAAGACATGATTAGAGTAGTCTGATGTGCTGTGGAGTTGGACCTGGAGAAAGCCTGGAGAACCAGACTATTAAAACCCACTGGTGTAAATCAGTGATAGAGTTATTAAAGGTAATAAGAGTTTCAGTTTCTAATAGTTTTCTTATGGGCTTGGCTGAGACAAGCCTCTGAACTGACTGCTATGGAAAGAAAATAGTCAGAACTCATCAGGGAACTGCAATCTTTAGCAGTTGAAGAGCAGTGATACATTTCTGGAATTTTTTGGAGTATGATTTAAGTATTATCTGCCTATGATATGGACTCTTCACACTAAGCAGCTACTCTACTAACAGCATGCATTCTACATATCCTAAATGAAGAAGTCTACCAACTTTCTGTGGGTTTTGGGGTGACAGCTTAGATTCTTGCATTGACAAACATTTGGTGTACAGTAGGGTACAATCATTTCTAAACAAAAAGTATAATAGGACAAGACTTAAAACTTAACAAAAACTTAAAACTTAACAAAAAACATAACAAGGAGACTGTCAAGAGACCTACAGCAACTTTAAACACGTTGCGGGAATATCTGATGAGTATTGATTACACATATTCTTCACGTCTGCGCTATGGGGTAAGGTGACTAGACAAAAAAAACAAAACAAAACCAAAAACCAAACATCTAAGCTCAATTAAATCCCACCAAACCATATGGCAAAATGTGTAATGGCCTGATTAGACCACTTCCAAAAGGTAAAATAGTTCAATTATTCCAAAAGATGTGTTTAGTGTTAAAAAAAGAATAATAATAAAAAAGAATATCACTGGAAGCTCATGACTTCCATGGGAAAGCATGGTGGTGGTAGCTTCATGCTTTACAGCTGTTTTTTGTCAGCCAGAACTGGGGCTTTTATAAAATGATGCTGAAAAGATGAAAAGGTATTTCAACTGTTAGCACAACAATGACTTAAAGCATACCTTCAAATTGACAAAGGAACGGCTTAAGCAAATGATGAGGAAGGTTTTTGATTGACCTAGCCAATGCCTAGACTTGAATCTAACACTAAAATTTAACTAAAAATCTGTGAAATGACCAGAAGTGGGCTGTGCACAGGAGATGCTCTTACAATTTATTGGACATAGAGTTTTTTTGCAAGAAAAAAAAGACTGAGTCGTGTAATAAAATAAAAAATATCTAAAAAAAATAAACATTCCTTTTAAAAAATAAATTCTCCTGTCTTGTGTTTAAAGAAACTATTAAATATTGGTTAGAAAAGGGTAGAAAAATTTCTGATATGATTTATCTTGGTTTCTTTTAAACATCACAAAAAGATAGGGTGTGTAGACTTTACATATCCATTGCGCACAATAACAATTAATTGGCCATTTTGCACTAGGCAATATTCTCATACAATATTGATACCAACTCTGTTTTGAAGCATATTAACAGATGTGTGGACCAGGTGACCACATAGAAAACAATCATTTTGTTCCCGAACCAGAAGCCCTGGTTGAACCGGGAGGTTCGCCTTTTGCTTAAAGCATGCAACACAGCCTTCAGGTCCGGTGACAGGGAGACCTATAGCATTGCCAGAGCCAATCTGAGGAGGGGAATATGCAAAGCCAAATATAAACACAAACAACGGATTGAGGAACACTTCAACTCTGCTGACCCAAGGCGCATTTGGCAAGGGATCCAGGCCATCACTGACCACAAACCACCCAGCACGTCACCTACTACCAGCTCTACCTTACTTCCAGACGAGCTAAATCACTTCTATGCTCGTTTTGAAAAAGGGAGGATGGAGCCCATGCTCAAGGCTGAACTACTTCCAGGCACGCAGCCACTCACTCTCTCTCCACCTCGGAAGTGTGTGCTACTCTGAGTAGGGTCAATGCACGAAAAGCAGCTAGCTCTGATAGCATCCCTGGCCGGGTGTTTAGAGCCTGTGCAGAACAACTGACTGAAGTCTTCACGGAGATCTTTTTTTTTTTTAATTGACACTGCTTTTGAGTTCCCAGCTTTAAATCGGTTTATTTCCTCTAATTTTTCATGCTTTTTTAATTGTTCAAAATCAGGAAAATGTTTTCTGACATAGTCTCTGATTTGCAGATATCTAAAAAAGTGAGAGTTTGGTAACCTGAACTTTGATTGGAGCTCTTTGAAAGACAAGAAATGCCCATTCATATGACACAGCTTATTCCCTTCTGTTTCCAAAACCATATCATTAAGAGCGGGAATGAAGGAATGATTCTTACATATGGGGCTATCAAGATATACATTAGGGGCTTTAGTATATATTTTAACTTGTTTCCAAATTTTTAAAGACTGGCCTATAACAAAATGATCATTATAGACAAGCTTACTAACCTTTCCTGGACTGTTGCATAGTGCCTACAATGAAGAGCTAGAGTAAAGGGCTTGTTCAATTCTAAGGCATTCAGGTTGTTCACATATTCCTTCTGATGGATCATCCTTCCACCAAGGGAATATATTCAAATGTGCTGCCCAATAATATGCTCTAAAGAAAGGTAACCCAAATCCTCACCTCTCCTTAGGTTTAAAGAAGTGTTGTTTTTTAATTCGTGCTGTTGAATAATTCTATAAAAACTGAAAAATTATTTTGTCTAATTGTTTAAAATAGGATTGTGGTAAACATGAAGGGATAGACTGAAATAAGTGGAGAAATCTTGGTAAGCTCACCATCTTCACTGCATTAATTTTACCTACCATTGAAATTGGCAATGTTCTCCAATAGTCTATATTGTTTTTTAATTGATCAATCTTCTTTTGACAATTGACTCTTAAAAGGTCTTTTGGTTTTTTAGTTATTATGACACCAAGATAAGTAAAAGAGTCTTCTGCTATCTTGAACAGGGTGGGTCTTATATATTGCTTACAAGTGTTGGGCCCAATAGTCATCAAGTCACTTTTTCCCAGTTAACAGTAAAGCCTGATATATTCCCGAATCTTGTAACTGAAGTGAGGAGATGTGGAATAGATTTACTAGGATTTTTTATGAACAGAAGTATATCGTCTGCGTAAAGTGAAATGTTTCGTGGGAGGCCACCTATCGTGATAGGTTGGATATCTGTCTGTTGCCGAATATGTGCAGACAAGGGCTCTACCGCGACTGCGAAAAGGAAAGGGGACAGCGGGCAGCCTTGTCTTGTCCCTCTGCAAATTGAGAAAGGAGCTGAAAGATTATGGTTAGTCACTATTGAGGCTTTTGGACAGAAATATATTATTTTTATCCACTCTCTAAACTCGTGGCCAAAACCAAATTTCTTCAGGACAGACATCATGTATCCCCACTCTACTTGGTCAAATGCCTTCTGCGCATCCAATGAAATAATTGCAGATTCTTCTTTATGGTTCAAATATAAAACATTGCACAGGCGACGTAGATTAAAGTACATGTGTCTGCCTGGCATAAAGCCTGTCTGCTCTGGATGTATAATATCACAGATATGCTTCTTCAATCAATTCGCAAGGATTTTCCCAATTATTTTGGTTTCAGTGGGTAATAAAGGGATTGGTCTGTATGATGACAACAGCAGCTGATCTCGACTTGGTTTAGGTATAAGAACAATATTGGCATCATACATAGATGCTGGAAAGTGGCCTGTTTCCTGTGAATGTCTAAACATACGTATCAAAAGCGGAAAAATAACCTTCCAAAATCTTTTGTAAAATTCGATGCTAAACCCATCAGGTCCAGGGGCCTTGTGTCTACTTTAATAGCATTTTCCACCTCTTCAATGCTTATTTCTGCATCTAGTGCCTTTAAAGCCTCTTCACTTAATTTTGGCAAGTGTAGTCCTTCCATAAAACTATCAATATTTTCCTGGTCGGAGTTCCCTGTGGAAGTATAAACCTCTGCATAAAACTTTGCAAAATTTAGATTTATTTCCTTTGGATCGGTTATTATTTTCCCCTCTTTGTTCTTAATTTGATATATGGCATTAGCAGCTTCATGTTGTCTTAATTGCCATGCCAGAAGGTTCTGGGTTTTATCTCCTAATTCATAGCATCTTTGTTTAACCTTATATAATAATTTTAGTATGCTGCTAGATAATAGAGAATTATATTTATAGTTTAATGCAAAATTTTTTTTCAGTAACACAGAATTTGGGTTATTTGTGTAAACTTTCTAATCTGGTAAGAGTACTTTCTATTTCAGTCATAGTCATCTTAACTTTCTTCCTTTGAGCTATCTCAAATGCTATAATTTCCCCTCTAACTACAGCCTTCAACACCTCCCATAAATTTGAATCATGCACATCACCGTTATCATTAATTTCTATAAATTCCTCAATCTTTTTTTTATTAAATTCCTTTTTATTAAATTCTTCATCCTTTAAGAGTGCGTTATTTAACTTCCATCTAAATTCTCCTCTTAAATGATCTAATCTAAGGTCAACTGACTGGAGAGCATGATCTGATATTATAACGTGATATTGTGACTTGCATGCATTTGGTACTAGATTTGAATCTAACAGAAAGAAGTCGATGCATGAATATGACTTATGCACATGAGAGTAGAAAGAAAAATCTCTATCTGAGGGATTAAGAATTCTCCATATATCTACAATGTTTAGGGACTGCATATACTGCTTTAACATTGCATTAGATTTAGATGTCATGCTGGCAATCTGACTCGGTTGTCCATCAAGCACGTTGTCCAGCACACAGTTGAAATCACCTCTAACAATTATATTCGACTAAGAAATACTAGGGATTAGTTTAAATACTTTTTGAAAAAAGAGGGGATCATCATAATTTGGTGCATAGATATTAACTAAAGTTATTTGCTTCAAGTTTATAGAGCCCAACTAGAGCTGGGCGATTAATCGTTATTATCGATTAATTTGAATTTTTGGTTATGTCGATGTTGAAACGAAAATCGACGCAAAGAGCTTGTTTCTAAGAGAGACTGAAGAAACCGCGGCGTCGCAGAACGAGGATCAGAGGTCAAGTGTGTGTGTGTGTGCGTGCGCGCATACGCGCGTGTGTGATCAGGAAGACTCGTATTTGGCTTGTTCAGTACTCAAATGTTATATACACATCTATGCAATACAGTGGAATGTTGCAATAAGTTTACCATGCTACCCTGTTAGTCAAACCTTTATTTTATTTATTTATTTATATTTTTTTACTATTATACCCTCATTGGGGGCTGAGTCCCCCTTAAATGAAAATCCTAGACTCGCCCCTGATTGTGCCCATATACACAGATGTAAAATGCTGTCTGGCTCCTGTTTGATTTTATTTAGCGTGTTAGTTGCATGTTGAACTGATTTACAAAATTGTTTTTCTTCAGGGATTTTTTTCCAGGTGACAATTATTTATTTTATAAAAAGTGATTTAAGTTAAGTCTGCAGTTTGCACTTTACAAATCCCTCATATTTTGTTATATTACTTTATTTTACTAGAATAATTAGAACTTGTAAAGACTGGTGAATTTTTGCATTTTATAAATCCCCATAAAAGGTTTTTATGTTGTTGTATTGATTATTGTTTTTCTAAAATAACAAAAAAAACTTGTTAGCAAAAGTAATTTTGCACTTTGCACTTTTAGTCCAAATTAGCAGTTCATATGTCTGGTTATATTGTTTTTGCTCAAATAAAAAAAATCTATCCTATAGTCTCTAGTGTTTTATTAAACTTTTTTAATGAAAAATAATCGTTTTAAAAATCGAAAATCGAATTTTGTTTTAAAAAATATGAGATTCAATTTTTTGGCCATATCGCCCAGCTCTAAGCCCAACACAATAATATATCTGCCGTTTGTATCAGAGGTAGTCTTATGATGAACGAATGGTACATTCTTACAGATCAGGATAGCCACACCCCTGGCTTTAGTAGAGAATGTAGACTGATGCACTTGTGCAATCCAATTAGACTTTAATCTATTCTCGCTTCCCTTCTTCAGATGTGTTTCTTGAATAAAACCTATATCTGCTTTTAAAGTTTTGAGGTGTGAAAGAACCTTATCACGCTTCACAGGGCTATTAATTCCCCTAACAGTAGAAAAAAGTTCCTCCGCAACAATTCCATATACTGTCCGCTTTAAGGATACGTAGTCTTTAATGATCATGTCCATATTCTGAACCTTAGTTTCCTATCTGTGCAAAGTCTCAGTTGAGCAAATCACCTCTCATACAGATGCATTATTACTTCCACTATGATCACCTTGCTCTTCGCTCGTAGATTTCCAGTTTGGGACTTTGGTCATCAGAAACTTTTCAGCATTGGAGGGTATTTCAAAAGTTTTAGTTTCCTCTTCTACCATCACAATGAATTTCGCCAGGAATTTGAAGCCGCATCTTATGTTTCTTTCCTTGCATCTATTCCTTACGTCATTAAAGTCCTGTCACTTCTTCATCGTTCCCGACGTCAAGTCTGGATAGACCTGCACACTGTCAACTTTAAAATGGAGAGGAGCCTTCTGCCTTGCTAGGCACAGCACAAATTCTTTCAAATAGAGGTGGTGCAGTCTAGCAATAATAGCTCGCGGTCTATTGCCGGTGGCTAGCCTCACGCTTCTGTGAGTCATATCGATTTGGATTAGTTTATTAAAGTTATCGTGCCCAAGCAGCTCTGGAAGCAATGAGCTTACAAACTCAGAGGGCTTGCCGTTTTCCAACTTCTCTTTAATTCCCATTATGCAGATATTATGCCTGTGAGAGCATGATTCCAGATCCTCCAGCTTTACCTGTATGAGAGCCGTCTCGGCAGCCATGTTTGCATTTAGCCTCTCGAGAGATTCAATACGGCCTTCATGAGCCTGCACAGCTGCTTCTGTTTTTTTAACTCAAGCAGACATGTCAATCAGCGCTGATGACAAATTAGAAAGTGCAGAAGATAATTCGCCCAGTCTTTGATCCACAGTCTTATTCAAAGCACTGATCGCAGACATAAGATCCTCGTTTGTAGTCGGCATAGATTTGGCCTCAGCTACATCTGCGGCGGCCTCTGCAACTTTTTCTCACTCTTCTACTTCTTTCTCCTTTTTCTTAACTTTACTTGGCTTCATCATGTTGCGCTGTAGCTCTTAATATAGACTGCTGCAAAGCACAGTTAATTAATCTGACTTAATTAGGACATTTATTAAGTATTGAAGCGGAGCCAAAAAAACTCACGTCTACTCCATGCGCATACAAACCGGAAGACTTCACAGACATCTTTAACCTGTCCCTAGCTCAGGCACTAGTCCCCAACTGCTTTAAGTCAGTTACCATCATGCCTGTGCCTAAGCACTCTGCTGCAGTGACACCCAGTTACTTTCGTCCAGTCGCACTTACCCCTATCATAGCAAAGTGCTTCGAAAGACTGGTCCTCACCCACCTATCTACTCTGTCTACCTCCCACTCTGGATCCACACCAGGACCCGGTCACCAGAGGATGCCATCTCCACAGTGCTTCATTCTGCTCTGGCTCACCTGGACATCCCCAACACTTACATCAGGATGCTGTTCATTGACTTTAGTTCAACATTTAACACAGTCAGCCCACCGAAGCTAATCTTTAAGCTTAAACAGCTTGGAATTAGTACTCCTCTCTGGAAATTGGACTCTGGACTTTCTCACACACTGACCACAGTCTGTCAGACTGGACAACCTAACATCCTCCAGTCTCATCCTCAACACTGGAGTTCCCCAAGGATGTGTATTGTCCCCTCTCCTTTACTCCGTCTTCACCCATGATTGCATATCTGTACATGCCTCTAACAGCTTTATCAAGTTTGCAGATGACACCACAGTGATAGGCCTGATCAGAGGTAACAATGAGATGGCTTACAGGGAGGAGATCCAGCACCTTCTGGCTTGGTGTGGGGACAACAACCTGGAACTCAACACCAGGAAAACAAAGGAGGTCATCATAGACTTCAGACATGCTGGAAATCACACTCATGCTCCCATTCACATCAGCAGAGCTGCTGTTGAGCATGTACCCAGCTTTAAGTTCCTCGGGGTCCAAATTTCAGAGGACCTCACCTAGTCCATGAACCCCTCCTTCCTGGTTAAAAAGGCACAACAGTGCCTTTATTTTCTGAGGAGACTGAAAAAGGCCCACCTCTGCTCCAAGATTCTTGTGAACTTTTACCACTGTACCATTGAGAGCATCATCACTAACTGCATCTCAGTGTGGTACGGCAACTGCACAGCTACAGACCGTAAAGCCCTTCAGTGGGTGATGAAAACCACCCAACGTATCACTGGCACTCAGCCACCCACCATCAATAGCATTTACAATAAACGTTGCCTGCAGAGGGTGAAAGGCATTATCAAAGACGCCTCTCACCCAAATCATGGACTATGTACCCTTCTCCCATCCAGAAGGCGGTTCCGGTATCTTAGCGCCCGCACAAACAGACTGAGAAATAGCTTCTTCCCTGTGGCTGTTTCCTTACTGAACAGCTGATCACACTATATACATATATATATATATATATATATATATATATATATATATATATATATATATATAAAATATACACATACCCATCTGTATATCTTGTTTAGCATGTTAATTCTTAATATATCTTCATTACTATACATTGATTGTACATACATATATGGACTTTTTTTTTTTATACCTATTTATATTTCCTACTACACCTGTACATAAGATATCCATTCTCCTGTACATATCATCCACATAGCTATATATCCTTATTGTAATGTATGGTAAATATGCCACTTATGCACTTCTGGTTGGATGCTAACTGCATTTCATTGGCTCTGTACATGTACTCTGCACAATGAGAATAAAGTTGAATCTAATCAAACCTATTATACAGGGTCTCACAAAGGATTCTATACATAGGGAATATATTTTCCAAAATTATTAATACTTTGTTAATATTATATATTTTATTCAGATAGCCTTTAAGCATACTTTTGACAAAGGAGACGTTTGACAGAAAGTTGGATTAAGAAGCTTTTGCAAGACAAAAAATGTCAACTTCCCCTATGTATGGAGAATTTGGGACACATCTAGATTCTGTAAAGTTTTCTTTACTTTAACTCTGACATTGTCCAGTGTTTTGAACAGATGTGAACTTACTATGTGAATTTATAGTTCAGTGTCTCAAGACACTGTCACAATATATTTTCACATACTCTAACTAAAGATTTTTTCTATGATAATGATCTAAATACAATGATATCTACATTATCTAGTATTATCTAATAACAACCAATAAAAATGTTTCTGAAAGCCTCCACTACTTACCATAACAGTGCAACAGCTCCTGGCCTGCAGAAATGTCTCTGCAGGCCCGGACTGTGACTGTAACTCCCGAAGAAAAATACAATGGATTACTAGAGCCAGATGAACTGAGGCCCACATCAAAAGAGATGCTCGTGTTAGGCTGACAAGAGTGGTTGAGCAGACTGAGGACAGGGAATATTGCAGTGGCAATGCGGAATTCTTCACTGGATTGCACTGGTAAGCTGGTATCCTCTGGAAGAAAAGAAAATGGCCCATATATTTAATATAAAGTTAAAATACCCACAGACGCTCAAAGAAGTCCATAAACCTTTGCTTGATTCTGCAGTAATGTACAGTGAACATATTTCCATACAGTCCATTTACAAAATGGTTGTCTAATGTTAACATAGCTGACATTGTACTGATGATGCTGCATAGTGTTGAGCAGGAGAGTACAAAAGAGCAGCAGACAAAAAGGGAACAATTTCATGCACAAAAGTAATATGCAGATGCCAAAACCTGGGATGTATTTATACACCTCTAGCTACTCTTAATGTGTCTGAGTTTTCAAATGGGTGGATTAAAAAGTGAAATAAGAATGGTAAGAATGCAGTCAGCGAAAGTGCTTACAATGGGCATGAGAGCATGAACTAGACAATGAATCAATGAAGGAGTTGCCTGGTCTGATGAATCATGTTTTCTTTTACATCATGTAGACAGCTGGGCATGTGTGCATCGCTTGTTTGGAGATGTTATCAGAATCCACTAAGGGAAAATGGCACTATGGGAAGGAATGGACTGAGTAACATGACACAGTGTTGTGTCATGTTACCCAAAGTGCTGACTTGGCCTCCAAATTCCCCAGATATCAATTAGATCAAGCATCTGTTGGATGTATTAGACAGACATGTTTGATCCATTAAGATCCTGGTTTGCAACCCACAATTTAAAGGACCTGCTGCTAGCATCAATCTTGTGTGTGACTGTTAAATATTAATGAACAATTTTTGCCAACAAAACACAAACTTTTTAGCTGGGTGTTTATTAGTTAGTGCACTAAACTCATACTAACTCGATAACTCATTCTAGCAATACCTTTTCTGCACAGGGGAGCCTACTTCTTGTTGAACTGCAGAGCAAGATAATGATAAACCTTACTCTAGGGTAATTTCCATAATTTCAGACTCTTCACAAAGAGTAAAAAAAAACTCAAAAGAGAGTGCTGATGAATGGGTGGCATTTATTCCAGTTTATGGGCCTAATGGACTAAACAAAAAGACACATTGCCACAAAATACAATAATAAATAAAATAACCATAATTCTATGTAAATGAACATTAACCCTTTACACTCTAACATTAGCATACCCCTAATAGAATTCTGTAGAGCTTCTATAAAAACTGTGCAATGACTGGCAAAGTAGTTAATATATAATCACTGATAAACATTACTGAATTCCATTGTAATTTAATATCATGTAGAGACTAAGAACAATAACAAGGATATTGGAAAGATGTTTATAGTCTCACCTTTGACTTTGATTGTAGTCACAGCCTGTGCATTACATCGAAGTTGCATCATGTGCCTCAGAGCTGTAGATCCTAGCAGGCTCTTCTTAGAGCCCCAGCACATACTCCATTCCTCCTGATCATGGCAAGGTGGCACTTCAAGTGGAAGTCTCTGAAAGAGTGCTGCTATGGTGAAAGCTAACAGGAAGCGCAAGTTAGGGTCATGTTTCCCTACATGCGGTAATAGACTATAGATGCCCAGGTATGACTTTCCATGGTAACAGCTTGAATGCTCTGAACTTTGAGAGCATTTAAGAGCATTTACATTCAGGTCTGATACCAAGCCCAGACTCTCAGATGTTTCACCACTGGAGCAAAGCTTGCCATTGCCAGACCTGTTACTGCTGACAAAAGTTGCTTTTGGCACTTCATAAACCAAGTTAAAACAACTCTCTCTTGCCCTCTGGACCTCGTTTATTCCAGCTTTAAGGGCCACTCGCAGGGCCAAATGTGCAAACACCCCGAGAGTCAGTAGCTCTGAACCAACTGAACACTCCCAGCAGTGGTACTGATGCCATGCCTCTTTTTCACACCTCTGCCCACAGTACTGGGCATAGCTACAGCCCCGACATGGTACAGTGTTAATATTCTCACACAAACAGTGATGGCAGTGTTGCGGTCCTGTTGTAAATATATTGGCTTTGCCACTCTTGTTGTACTGTCCATTGACAGGTATAAGAACAAAGCTGAAGGCCTCATCTTCAACCACAACTTCCCCTGCTGACTTGTTCTCAGTGACCACCAGGTGCCGTTCCTTTTCAGTAGTAAAGTGAACAGATACAGCAGATGACACACTGGTATTACCACCCTTATTCTCCTTGGTTTGTGGTGTCTGATGTTTAAAAGGAGATGCTTTCATATATTCCTGCTTTTTAACCAGACTTGTACACTGTATCCGTCTGTCCACCAGTTTAGTCTGTAGCTGACATGGGTAACCTTCATCAAAGGCCCGCTGGATGTCCTCTAGGCATTTCTATATAAACATACACATAATCAATTATGCATGCAGTGCTTTAATATACAATGAACAATTATAAATAATAAAAGCTCATCTATACAAGGAAAAGATGCTCACTGTGTAGTGGCCAAGATGAAACAAAGCAGCTGAACGATTTGCATAGCATAAAGACAGCTGTTCTGTATTCTTTTCAGCATGACACACACCCTGGAATATATAATAAACACACAGACATGCCATTAATTGTACCCAGACCTGACCATTTTTGAGGAGCCTATATAATCACTGATACTGAAATAATGATTAAAAACATTTGAGAGCAGTGACATCAAAGCAATATCTTAATCCAGAACAGATTTCCTTATATGTGGTTTATACTTGTGCAATAACATTTATTTGTGTTGGGATGCAGAGTAGGGGATTATGGTAAACATAGACATATTTAAATGTCTCAGACTCAGTCTGCCTCAAGCTAATTTTACCTTGTATATTTCTACAGTGCATATCTGCTGGCCTTTAGGCAAATTCTGACTGGCTGGCAGAGAGGCATGTCTCCTTGCTGAATTAAAAAATCTAACTTAGTTGGATTTTATTAAGGGTTTCAGAGTAATAGTTACTGTATAAAAAACAACTTGTGTAAAACAGATACTGTCACTGGTGACAAAAATAGCTTAAATAAATGTCTACACTGTAATAGGCAATTTTCAATCAATGCACATAATACTAGAAGGAAAGGTGTTGGTAACAAAAAGAAATAAAATTACATAAGAAATCTGAAGTTTCTTGTCTGAATTATTATGTCCTTACTACGTTCTTTGTATGATAGAATTGCTGTGACAAAGTGGTCTGGTATTATTTCTTATAGCTAATTGAAAAAAAGGATTGGCAAAAGTAGTGGGCTTCCCTAAAATTTTAGTTAAATAGATTTAAGTAGTTTTTCCTCCTTGGCACATGGCACAATCTTAATTTGGGCTTTGGTCAACCTCTTTAACCTGCCTAATAGCAAGGTAGTGTGGTGATTTAAATATGAATGTTGCTTTTATGCATGAACACATTTAAGTAGTAAACAATGGCTTAAATATGTGAGTTATGAATGCATTGTGACAATTTATTAATTTCAAAGACACTGTAGGTGTTATAAAGATGATTCATCTGATTCCATCTCCAGCCATCTTCATACTCTGTCACTGTACTCAGACGAAAGAGTGAGACTGACGCTGCACAACTCTTCTTCACTTTAATCAAAATCCTGATGTCATGTAGTCATCCATTCATCACATCAGCCCATACATCCACACTGGAAGTCATAGCAGCCAACCTGCACACAGGTGACTCAGGACATAGGGTCATGCTTTGCTGTACTTGGAGCAGCGGAAGTTTGGCAGCCCACTGCGTGACTGAACAATGCTCTTTCGCATAGCCTCCATAGCCTCAGGAGGGGGTTAGAAAATGTGCCCCAACAATGCCTGCTCAAACCCACATTACAAATAAAAATAAAAGGATCATCTCTCTCACACTCACCACACAGAACTGCTCTGAATGGGTAAGAGCTTGCCAGATACCAAATTGACATAGCAGCCTTGAGTGAAACTCAGCTTCCTGGTCAAGGTGAACTGTGCAAAAGAGGACCAGGCTACATATTATTCTGGAGTGGAGATTGACTTGAGGCAGGAGCTGGCTTGGCATTCAAAAGACCACTTGAAAAGCTGGCAGGCATTCCAAAAGGGGCAGGCTTATGACCGTTAGACAACCCCTTGATTACGGAGGCCCCTCACCATCATCAGTGACAATGTGCCCCCCAGGTCAAACTCTGATGAGCACAAGTTCTATGAAGAACTAAATTTGAGCTACTGATCTGATTTGAGCTACCCATTAAACAATGTATGCACACTTGGCGCCCAAGGAAAAGAGTCGGTCTGTTTTTGTGTAGATGTCAACATGGTATCTAAATTCGATGTGCATCAAATGCCATGCACTGGTTAACTGCACAACTGGTTTCACACTACTTGCTTTTATTCAACACTGGGCTTCACTAAGGGGGATTAAACTCTAAAAAGTGACTAATGAATTGACAGATAACACATGCTGATTCTCACCTGTGTCTGGCTACCAACAAATCTATTTCTGTGCCTTTATGCTATCAGTCTGTGTGTATGAGAGAAAGAGACATAGCTGGTGGAGCATACTACACACACAGTGATAAGCTGCAGCTGCTGCAAATCTCAGTAAAATATCTGGGCCACTTAACTCCACATTTCAAATTAATTCACAGCCATTCATGATCACATGAACAACATGTTTAGGCATTGCACAATGTCCGTAAAATTATAACTTTGGCACACACTATGAACCTTGCAAATGTCAAGCTGCTATGAGCTGCTCATATTCCAGAAGATTCTCATTTCACTTAAAAATATACCAGTGAAAAACAATAAATCCTGCTAGCTTACTTCCTATTTTTGAGGATTTAGCTCCTCATGACTGTTTAACAGTCTGGACATAAACCAAACACTGTAGCGGTCAACCAGACTTGTATGCATATTTGCAATGCATTTTTATGTTATGTGCAAGCTGTCAGTACATCAAAACTCTGAGCAACAACATTTTAACAGTCTGTTATTTCAATTCCAACATTTTCGAAAATGCAGACTGTTTCAAAAATCAGCACATTCAAGGAAATCATTAAAAATAAATAATTTAGATTTACTGTTGAGTGGTTCATAAGTTTAGAGCAATTTTTGACAAAACATTGCAGATAAAGGACCTCCAAGAAGCTCTGTCTATTTTGTTAAACTGATGTTTCATTCACAGTCAGCAGATACACTATATTGCCAAAAGTATTCGTTCACCCATCCAAATAATCAGAATCAGGCGTTCCAATCACTTTCATGGCCACAGGTGTATAAAATCAAGCACCTAGGCATGCAGACTGTTTTTACAAACATTTGTGAAAGAATGGGTCGCTCTCAGGAGCTCAGTGAATTCCAGCATGGAACTGTGATAGGATGCCGCCTGTGCAACAAATCCAGTCGTGAAATTTCCTCGCTCCTAAATATTCCACAGTCAACTGTCAGCTGTATTATAAGAACGTGGAAGTGTTTGGGAACGACAGCAACTCAGCCCAGAAGTGGTAGGCCACGTAAACTGACGGAGCGGGGTCAGCGGATGCTGAGGCACATAGTGCGAAGAGGTCGCCAACTTTCTGCAGAGTCAATCGCTACAGACCTCCAAACTTCATGTGGCCTTCAGATTAGCTCAAGAACAGTGCGCAGAGAGCTTCATGGAATGGGTTTCCATGGCCGAGCAGCTGCATCCAAGCCATACATCACCAAGTGCAATGCAAAGCGTCGGATGCAGTGGTGTAAAGCACGCCGCCACTGGACAGTGGAGCAGTGGAGACGCGTTCTCTGGAGTGATGAATCGCGCTTCTCCATCTGGCAATCTGATGGACGAGTCTGGGTTTGGCGGTTGCCAGGAGAACGGTTCTTGTCTGACTGCATTGTGCCAAGTGTAAAGTTTGGTGGAGGGGGGATTATGGTGTGGGGTTGTTTTTCAGGAGCTGGGCTTGGCCCCTTAGTTCCAGTGAAAGGAACTCTGAATGCTTCAGCATACCAAGGCATTTTGGACAATTCCATGCTCCCAACTTTGTGGGAACAGTTTGGAGCTGGCCCCTTCCTCTTCCAACATGACTGAGCACCAGTGCACAAAGCAAGGTCCATAAAGACATGGATGTCAGAGTCTGGTGTGGAGGAACTTGACTGGCCTGCACAGAGTCCTGACCTCAACCCGATAGAACACCTTTGGGATGAATTAGAGCGGAGACTGAGAGCCAGACCTTCTCGTCCAACATCAGTGAGTGACCTCAAAAATGCGCTTCTGGAAGAATGGTCAAAAATTCCCATAAACACACTCCTAAACCTTGTGGACAGCCTTCCCAGAAGAGTTGAAGCTGTTATAGCTGCAAAGGGTGGACCGACGTCATATTGAACCCTATGGATTAGGAATGGGATGTCACTTAAGTTCATATGTGAGTCAAGGCAGGTGAGCGAATACTTTTGGCAATATAGTGTATATCTGATGGCTAAGACACCAAAGTGAGAGTACATCTCAGCAATGCTTTTACATCGTGACATTAAACAAAGGAAGAGAGGAGATATCAGCAGCTTACCCTGCTGCCTTCAGATCTCTATCAGAGCATGCAATGATGGACCCAATGGCTTCTGGTCTTCTTCCACTATTAAGTGGTCTGGATAAATAGTGCTTCCAGACTTAAATGTTGCTTACAGCTATAAATTGTACAATATTAAAAATGAACAAAATAGCTGAATAGTTGGGTTTTATGAAACCATGCTCATGCATAATTATTATTATACCATGCGGGTTCGATTCCCAGGCAGTGCCCAAACCCCAGCCATGGAAAAAAAAAGGGAGGGTTGTGTAAGGAAGGGCATCCGGCATAAAATCTGTGCCAAGTTGTTGTGTGGACCAGTTGGTCCGCTGTGGCGACCTCTCACACACATAGGGAGCAGCCGAAAGATCAACAACAACAACATGTACATGGATCTGTGTAAGGGGTGGGGGTGGGGTATTCCTGGCCAGTTGGAAGTATTTATGCATTAAGTTGAATTCCAGCAGTCCTGGTGTAGACACATCTATTCGTTTCATTAGCTGGAATATACGTAGTATGAGTAGCCCATCTTAATGTGTTTTTTGAGCCATTTGAAACGGCTTAACTCGGACATAGTGTTTGTGCTCATCTCAGATTTAAAAATCATTACAGGCTACAGGCTCCTTAGAAAGGGCATGTCTTTCATTCTAACTTTAACTCTAAATCCAGAGGAGTTGCTATTTTAATCTATAAGAATGTTCAGGTTTTGTCCACTGACGTTATTGCTGATAAAAATTTGCAGATGCCTTATAGTTGTAGGCACGTTATTGCAAACAAAGGTGCTGCTGGCAAACTTCTATGTGCCTAACTTTGATGACACTGAATTCTCCAACAGATTACTTAGTAACATACCTTATTTAAATTCTCATTTGTTGATTTTTGGAGGTATACAATTTGAATTGTGTGGATGACCCAGTGCTAGACAGATCTAGCTCATGATCAATACCTTAGTCAGCTGTGTCAAAATCTTTTTCCGGATTAATGAACCAGAATGGATTGGTTGACCCTTGGAGAGTTTGTAATCCTTCAATTAATAAAATTCCCCTTCTTTCCTCAGCTCCACCAAATTTAGTCAAGAATAGAGTATTTTTTAATAGATAACAGCTTGAACTCGCCTGTGGCTGCCATTGATTACTGAAGTAATTTAATATTGGACTATGCACCTCTGTTTTTGGATATTCAGTTGTCCACACATAGAGCTACTCCCCCGCCTTTGGAAGTTTAATTCTCTGTTGCTGGCAGATAACTATAAATAGATAGATATCTATGGGTTTCTCCTTTTTAACCAGAACAAATTTAAATCTTCTTCTTTACTTTGGAGCCACTGAATGCTTGCATCAGAGGGCAGATTATTTCATACTCCTCCCATTGCAATAAAAGGCCAAGCTTATAGAACTCACTTCTGCTATTGGTATCCTTGAACAAGAGTGTGTATCCAATCCCTCCCTGGAACTGTTTAAGAACCTTAAGACAGAATTTGATCTCATCTCCACTAAAGACGTACAGCAACTGGTATTGCAGACACTTACTATGAAGATGGGGATAAAGCGGATCAACTACAGGCACAACAGTTGAAACACCAATCTGCGTCACATTCTTAATCGTTTTAATGTTTAACTGTTACAGACCTGATTTAAATTAATACTACATTCAAATCATTCTATACTTACTTGAATAAATCTGAATTTCCAGATAATACTACCATTATGAATCAGTTTCTGGCCAACTTTGAAAACCTTACCATTTATTCTGACTGTGTACAAGAACTAGATGTCCCACTCTCCTTTGAAAAAAAAATTACTCAATTAAAGCGATGCAGTCCAATAAATCCCTGGGACCTGCTGGATTTCCTATAGTTTAAAAAATATATATATATACACTATATTGCCAAAAGTATTCGCTCACCTGCCTTGACTCACATATGAACTTAAGTAACATCCTATTCCTAATCCATAGGGTTCAATATGACGTCGGTCCACCCTTTGCAGCTATAACAGCTTCAACTCTTCTGGGAAGGCTGTCCACAAGGTTTAGGAGTGTGTTTATGGGAATTTTTGACCATTCTTCCAGAAGCACATTTGTGAGGTCACACACTGATGTTGGACGAGAAGGCCTGGCTCTCAGTCTCCGCTCTAATTCATCCCAAAGGTGTTCTATCGGGTTGAGGTCAGGACTCTGTGCAGGCCAGTCAAGTTCATCCACACCAGACTCTGTCATCCATGTCTTTATGGACCTTGCTTTGTGCACTGGTGCACAGTCATGTTGGAAGAGGAAGGGGCCAGCTCCAAACTGTTCCCACAAAGTTGGGAGCATGGAATTGTCCAAAATGTCTTGGTATGCTGAAGCATTCAGAGTTCCTTTCACTGGAACTAAGGGGCCAAGCCCAGCTCCTGAAAAACAACCCCACACCATAATCCCCCCTCCACCAAACTTTACACTTGGCACAATGCGGTCAGACAAGTACCGTTCTCCTGGCAACCGCCAAACCCAGACTCGTCCATCAGATTGCCAGATGGAGAAGCGCGATTCGTCACTCCAGAGAACGCGTCTCCACTGCTCTAGAGTCCAGTGGCGGCGTGCTTTACACCATTGCATCTGACGCTTTGCATTGCACTTGGTGATGTATGGCTTGGATGCAGCTGCTCGGCCATGGAAACCCATTCCATGAAGCTCTCTGCGCACTGTTCTTGAGCTAATCTGAAGGCCACATGAAGTTTGGAGGTCTGTAGCGATTGACTCTGCAGAAGGTTGGCGACCTCTTCGCACTATGCGCCTCAGCATCCGCTGACCCCGCTCCGTCAGTTTACGTGGCCTACCACTTCGTGGCTGAGTTGCTGTCGTTCCCAAACACTTCCACGTTCTTATAATACAGCTGACAGTTGACTGTGGAATATTTAGGGGCGAGGAAATTTCACGACTGGATTTGTTGCACAGGTGGCATCCTATCACAGTTCCACGCTGGAATTCACTGAGCTCCTGAGAGCGACCCATTCTTTCACAAATGTTTGTAAAAACAGTCTGCATGCCTAGGTGCTTGATTTTATACACCTGTGGCCATGGAAGTGATTGGAACACCTGATTCTGATTATTTGGATGGGTGAGCGAATACTTTTGGCAATATAGTGTATATTGATAAATTGGCACCCCTATTTCTGTTGATGTTTAACAAATTCTTGAAAAATGGCTAGCAACTGCACTGACTCAAGCTTCGACAGCTCTTCTCTTGAAGAGTAATAAAGATCTGACTTTGTGTGGTTCTATAGGCTTCTTTATTAAATGCTGATGTAAAAGTCCTGGCAAAAACTATAAAGCCCTCACACTAAAGTGCTCAGAGAAACACAATGAGTGAAGCAGAAATCAGCCCGTACCTGCGTGTAACATAGGGCAGCAGATTTGTAGTCCCTCTCTTTAAAGTTGACATTCCCCTGTTCCCTTAATCTGGCTGCACATTCAGAAGATTTCTTCACAGGATACTTCTCAGATATTCTGGACAAAGTTTCAAGATCCTCTGGCCTATAAAGTAGACAAATGATCTAATGAAAATTTGTTATTGTTTGTATATTAACAACTCATACAGTGGTACTTGTGCTACACATAACCTAAGGCCAATTAATGCAAACATTTGTGTTAAAGATTAATAAATAATATTATTATTATTATTATTATTACTATTATTATTATTATTAATAATAATAATAATAATAATAATAATAATAATAATAATAATAATAATAATAATAAAAACGTATAATACTCCTCATTGCGCTAGGCATTTTGAAATGTCACATGTCTATGTTGTGGTAGTTCTGACTTAACATATTTTGGGGGTTATAAATGAGTCTTAAAACCTAGAAATAAGATAACATTTTTACCCAAAAGTCAACAGGTATGGTTAAATGCCATACCTAAGGTGTGTAGTTAACACAAGCTCAAGATATTTCCATGTTTTATTCAACAATCTAAAATACATCAGACATTAATACATAGCAGACACCACTAATAAACTCACGCAATTAGTATTGGGATGTATGCTATGCAATATGAATGCAACACTAAAAATAAAGTCGCAATTATAATTGTGATATTTGCATTATACACACCACTAATAATTTGAAAATTGCATTTACTTAAGAAAATGCAGAGTGGTTGTGCAGCATGAACAAGTCCCCTAGCGATTCTTAGAAGTTGCTAGGGATTTTGTCAGTCATGACTAGGGTGGTGTTAGTGTCTAGGACAATCAGTGTTGCAGTGGTATTCTAGTTGGTTGCTAGGTTGTTGTTCGATGGTTGCCATTTTATTTCAGATGTTCATAAGGATGCTGGTAGCTGTCTACTATGGTATTTCGTCTGGTTGCTATAGTATCCCAGGTGGTTTTTAAGAAGTTGGTAAACTGTTATTTATGGCATCATAGATACCATCATTTTCCATCTCGGAACGTTTGACATGCAAAACTGGAAACATTTAAACTCCTCTGTTCCTCTGTCAGGGCACATAAAGCTATATGAACCACATGTTTACAGTTACAGGCCTGAGTGGCTACTCGTTCTGTTGTTTACATGCATGAAACATTCTGGACTAAAATTGCACTACACCAACAACAGTGGACAAAAGCCAGTAGCTTGGCAACAACATAACCAGCGGGCAACAGCGAGTAACGTTAACTACAAGCTAGCGATATCAAGTTGGTAATAAATACGACTACCTCCTCAACAGCAACAGCAAATAATATGATCACTGTGAAAGTACAAGTGATGTGCATGAACAAGTACTGTGTCTGTACATTAACTGTTCCAGTGCCAGTACTGCTATGGGATGTTTTCTTTAGGACGTCTTGGTTGGAGGTTGCTAATCAGATCTAATAAGTTGCGACCTCGATTCCAATGCAGCATAACTTGTCTCGGGGATATTCCCTAAATGTATTTAATCCCTTAAATTTAAAGTCTTAAATCCAAATAAAACGGTTAAAATTACAATACGTCGTTTACGCATTTCGGGGTAGGAACTATGCCACTCTGGTGAGGATTATTTTAAAACAACATCGCAATCTGCCATGTTATTCCATAGTTAACAACAAATAAATGTTCTAAATTACATTGTTAAAGGCGGCGTTTTACCTACTGGAGTCAGTGTGTACACTAAATTTATTAATTACTGTAAGTTTACAAATCTATCATGAACATTGTTGATGAAATGCACTAACTGTAGTTGTGACTGTCCAAAGTGGAAAATGTCGTCTATGTCAGTGAGAAGAGAAAAGCGCTCTCTTGTCGCGGATTCTAGACTTGTCCATTTCTGCTCAACATGTTTTGTCCACTCCGGACACGGGAGATCCATTTCCACTGCAAATGAAAGCAAACTACTTCGATATAGCAGTGTGCATATTTTGCAGCGACGATATCCCGTGGCATGATCCAGCCAAAAGCTCAGCGGAAAAACACTTCTTCTTGTTGGTGTAATTGCGGGTTGTAAAACAGTTTTAGGTGCATACCGCCACCTCCTGTGCTGGAGTTTGAAGAGTAGTAGGTTCAGTGTAGGATTGAATGCATTTCTTACATCCTGTTTTAGTCCACTGTTATGAATTTAATAACCACATTTATCCTTAACAATCATTTTTATAAATGTCTTCATATTTAAAATAATTGTAATCGTCACATCATTAAATCCAGCCGCCAACATTTCTCTATGCAGTTCTTTCCTTTTATTTACGTACTTGACACATTTTCAATCATTTCCTTTTCTTGACATATTTCACATAGTCCTGTATTCTGCTTAACTTTGAGGGAAAAGTGTGCACAAATACGTTGTAAAGATAAAGTTAACATCATTAGAATACCCATTATCCTTACTCAGCCAAGTGGTTTAATATGTCACATGTCTATGTTGTGGTAGTTTTGTGATTTGTGTGTTTTGTGACTTATTTGGGGTTTTAATGTGTACATGGCATCAATAAAATACCACTAAAAAAGGCATTGATTTTGTTCTTGAGCTGTTAAATTTACAAGGAATACCAGAAAAATATTTTTAAATGACTAACAAGTATCTTCTAAAATATACTCTCTTATATCAATCTATAAATGTCTAATTTCCAGTCTCAATTCTAAACAAATACATCTTGAAAACATACACATTGGGTAAAGTACTCATGGTACCTAAACTTTACCTAATACTCTAACTCAAACCCTAACAAATCAACAGTCTTATTTCTGACCTGTAATACCCTCTGTAGATGATATCTATGAACCCCATGAGACCAAATTTTGTGAAATTTGGTGAGTAGCCAATATATTTAGTGATTGTATCTATTCAATTTAGCAGAAAAAAAACACAACACTAGGATAAACTTAGTCAAAGTTATAAGCAAAACAAATACTTAAGTATTTGCCCCTATCTATCTATGTAACTATTTAACCTACTCTACAAGTTGTGGAGCTTTATTACTTCAAATAATATACTTCAAGAGATACTTGTATCTCTACAAGTACAGTTATATGTGCATACCTGAGACTGGAAATTTAAAACATTTTAATATAAATGTAAATGTTTCTGTGAGAATCTACTTGACAATCCTATGGATTTTTTTTCTAACATTATATGCTATTTTTGACACTGTGTTTACCTTTATGTAACCAGTATGTAACATTATAGATCAGTTCATAGAAACAGAAGAACTTTTGCACTGTTAATTTTGTTCCTAATTGAGTTTCCATTTAGTTATGTAACACGTTATTAGACTTTATTTAAATATAACCTTGGTGTTGTCTATATCCAGTGAGTTCTATAACCAGTGTGCTCTACAGCATAACTTGGCCCAACAACGACTTTAAAGATAAGCTAAGAAAGATGTGCTAGAAAATAGCCATGCTTCATTTTAAGTGCCTAGAAGGCTGTAAATCTACGGAAGCCCAGAGAGGCCTTGTGATATTATTATTTTTGCTTTTGTTTTCTCGTGATCATGACTTAATTTTCTCGTGATCTCGAGATAACAAAAGTTGTTTTCTCGTGATCATGACTTAATTTTTTAATTAATTAATTAATTAATTAATTAACTTAATTTAAAATTCTGACATAATCAGAATCTAATGACGTATTTTTTCTCTGGAAAATTAGGCGCAGTTTCAACTGACTCTTGCACATACACGTTGGCGTCTTCGCCACCACCATGAAAGTTGTCAATCACTGACAGACAGAGCAATTTCAGACCGCGGTGAAGTTAGTTTGATGTTCAGACATCAGACAGATATTCGGAAGCGCTAGTTTAGGCACTGTCGACAAATTTCTGTACGACTGAAATGTGGTACTTGTTACCAGGGGCGATTCTAAGATTTTCATTTAAGGGGGGCTCAGTCCCCAATGATATGATTAGATTAGATTAGATTAGATTAGATTAGATTAGATTAGATTAGATTAGATTAGATTAGATTAGATTAGATTAGATTAGATTAGATTAGATTAGATTAGATTAGATTAGATTCAACTTTATTGTCACTGCACATGTGGGTACAAGGCAACGAAATACAGTTAGCATCTAACCAGAAGTGCATTTTCGCAGTGCAGATAATTAGCATATATAATAAGTATATAACAATAAATAATTTGCATATATAACAATATATAAACAGTATACAGTGGGAGGTAAATGCAATGAGTGCAAATGAGCAAATGATTATAGTGGTGCAATAAAGAAGATATTGTATACCATGACAATAATTAAATATGTAAACAGTATACGTAGGAGTTATGTACAACGAGTGCAATGATTTAGATGTGTGCAATGAGGAAGATATTGTATACTATGATAAATAATTTGTATATGTAAACTGTACACATATGTAAACTGTACACCGAAAGGGTTATATATAATGATAATAATGTGCTCAGTCAATGTGTGTGTGATCGGGTGGAGGCAGAGTTCAGCAAAGAAACAGCTGTGGGGAAAAAGCTGTTCCTAAACCTGCTAGTCTTGGTCCGGAGGCTCCAGGGGTATAATAGTGAAAAATAAATAAATAAAATAAAATAAATGTTTGACTAACAGGGTAGGATGGTAAACTTATTGCAGCATTCCACTGTATTGCATAGATGTGTATAATACGGAACAAGCCAAATACGAGTCTTCCTGATCACACACACACAGACACACGTCCCGTCCTCTGATACTCGCTCTGTGACGCCGTGGTCTGCGGATTGAAGAACGCTCTGAAAGACGGGGAGGAGCCGAAATCTGCCGCCGTTTTCATCTGAAATTTAAAGGGGACTGAGGAGATCACCAATTTGTGTAGAGTTTATGGAGAATCGCAGAATTTTTAGGGGGGCTGAGTAGAAATGTTAGGGGGGCTAAAGCCCCCCCTAAAAATGGGCTCGTGACGCCCATGCTTGTTACTCAACTGACTACGTTCGCCAGTTATTCTAATTTCTTCTTAAATATACATGGCATGCGGCATTGCAAACAGCATTTGTTTATTTATAAATAAAAATTAAATTAATTGATAGTATTAATTATGTATCATGTGAATTAATTTGCTATTATTAATTTATTTTTTAATTTAAAAAACTATTTCTTCAATAGCTTCTAGGTCATGTGACCCTGTGACCATAACCAAGTACCAAAATGATCTAATTGGACACCTACACAGGGTACACCTCTTTGTATCCCAAAGAATCTCTTCTTTTATTTTTATTTTAATTTTTATTTTTAAAAAACACTATTTCTTCAATAGCTTCTAGGTAATGTGACCCTGTGACCCCAAACTAGTAAAATGATCTACTTGGACACCTCCACAAGGTACACCTCTTCTTATCTCAAAAAATGTCTTCATTGATTTTTATTCATTTGTTTATTTTCTTCATTTGTTTAACTCCTTTCTTATATAAATAAACAAGTCATTTTATCACAATTTCACGCCATTTTTTATTGTTATTACACAATAGTCTTCTTAAACACACAAGCAGCAATTCCATATATTTTTTTCTGGCTCTTTGAAGCTGCAAAGTGCCATGCTGGACCTGTTGAGATAATTTGATATATTTCATATATATATATATATATATATATATATATATATATATATATATATATATATATATATATATATATATATACAGTGTCTCACAAAAGTGAGTACACCCCTCACATTTTTGTAAATATTTTATTAAATCTTTTCATGTGACAACACTGAAGAATAGACACTCTGCTACAATGTAAAGTAGTGAGTGTACAGCCTGTATAACAGTGTAAATTTGGTGTCCCTTCAAAATAACTCAACACACAGCCATTAATGTCTAAACCACTGGCAACAAAACTGAGTACACCCCTAAGTGGAAATGTCCACATTGGGCCCAATTAGCCATTTACCCTCCCTGGTGTCATGTGACTTGTTGGTTTTACAACGTCTCAGGTGTGAATGGGGAGCAGGTGTGTTAAATTTGGTGTTATCGCTCTCACACTCTCTCACACTGGTTACGCTGGAAGTTCAACATGGCACCTCATGGCAAAGAACTCTCTGAGGATCTGAAAAAAAGAATTGTTGCTCTACATAAAGATGCCCTAGGCTACAAGAAGATTACCAAGACCCTGAAACTGAGCTGCAGCATGGTGGGCAAGACCATACAGTGGTTTTACAGGACAGGTTCCACTCAGAACAGGCCTCGCCATGCTCCACCAAAGAAGTTGAGTGCACGTGCTCAGAGTCATATCCGGAGGTTGTCTTTGGGAAATAGATGTATGAGTGCTGCCAGCATTGCTGCAGAGGTTGAAGGGGTGGGGGGTCAGCCTGTCAGTGCTGCACCACATACTGCATCAAATTGGTCTGCATGGCTGTCGTCCCAGAAGGAAGCCTCTACTAAAGATGATGCAAGAAAGCCTGCATACAGTTTGCTGAGGACAAACAGACTAAGGACATAATTACACCAAACTCACCTCAAAGATGACCACTGCCTTGCTATAGAACCTGAGGGTAAAGGTGATGGACTGTCCAAGCATGTCTCCAGACCTAAACCCTATTGAGCATCTGTGGGGCATCCTCAAACGGAAGGTGAGGGAGCGCAAGGTCTCTAACATCCACCAGCTCTGTGATGTCATCATGGAGGAGTGGAAGTGGACTCCAGTGGCAACCTGTGAAGCGCTGGTAAAGGCAGTGCTGTAAAATAATAATCGTGGCCACACAAAATATTGACACTTTGGGCCCAATTTGGACATTTCCACTTAGGGGTGTGTTATACTGTTACACACTGTTATACAGGCTGTACACTCACTACTTTACATTGTAGCATTTCATCAGTGTTGTCATATGAAAAGATTTAATAAAATATTTACAAAAATGTGAGGGGTGTACTTACTTTTGTGAGACACTATATATATGTGTGTGTGTGTGTGTGTGTGTGTGTGTGTGTGTGTGTGTGTAATATAAGTATATATGTATATGTATATGTATGTATATAACAGGTCCAGTGTGGCACTTTGCAGCTTCCAACAGCCAGAAAAAAATATGGAAATTCTGCTTGTGTGTTTAAGAAGACTATTGTGTAATAACAATAAAAAACAGTGCGTAATCATGATAAAAATGACTTGTTTATTTATATAAGAAAGGAGTTAAACAAATGAAGAAAATAAGCAAATGAATAAAAATCAGTGAAGACATTTTTTGGGATAAGAGAGGTGTACCTTGTTGGGGGTGTCCAAGTAGATTATTTTAGTACTAGTTTTTGGTCACAGGGTCACATGACCTAGAAGCTATTGAAGAGATTGTGTTTTTGTAAATAAAAATTAAAATAAAAATAAAAAAGTGATTTTTTGGGATACAAAGAGGTGTACCTTGTGGAGGTTTTCAAGTAGATCATTTTGGTACTAGATTTGGGTCAGAGGGTCACATGACCTAGAAGCTATTGAAGAAATAGTTTTTTTTATTAAAAAATAAATTAATAATAGCAATTTAATTCACATGATACATAATTAATACTATCAATTAATTCAATTTTTATTTATAAATAAACAAATGCTGTTTGCAATGCCGCATGCCATATGTATGTTTAAGAAGAAATTAGAATAACTGGCGAACGTAGTCAGTTAAGTAACAAGTACCACATTTCAGTCGTACAGAAATTTGTCGACGGTCCCTAAACTACCGCTTCCGAGTGTCTGTCTAATGTCCGAATATCAAACTAACTTTACCGCGGTTCTGATTATGTCGTGATCACGAGAAAACAACTTTTGTTCTCTCGAGATCACGAGAAAATTAAGTCGTGATCACGAGAGAACAAAAGCAAAAATATCACATAGTAGTAAATCAGCTGGCAGACCTGAGTTTAACAAGTTAAACAAGTCAAGTGAAGTAAAGTCAAGAAGCTTTTATTGTCATTTCAACCACATATAGCTGACGTGTTTCTCCAGGACCTTGGTGCTACATAAAACAACATAACAACATATAACTACAGAACGAAACAATAACACACAGCTATCAACAGAAAGTTGTCCTAGCTACATAAAGTGCAAGGTGGGGAGAATAATTGTGGCGAGAGGTCAAAACATGACTTAAAAAGAGGTTGTTGGGTTGAAGAAGCCGGTACACTTCAGCGTTCAAGGAAAAGGTGGAATAAGCCCCAGGCAGGGTTTAATGTAAAATCGGAACTTCATTTTTGCATCGTTTCTACACGGCTACATTGAGCGAACGTACACATAAACCTTGTTGAGACAGTTTTCTTTATTACGCTTCAGTTGTTGGTCATTGTTCAAACTGTAGGCTGTTGGTAATTTTTTTTCTTTTGTTGCACTGCATTAAAAAAGTTCGGGGATCATGTCCAAAGTTGGTGTTCCGCTACGGATTCTATGTATCCACGGCTATCGGCAAAGCAGCGCTTCTTTCCGAGAGAAGACTGGAGCTTTGCGAAAACTTTTGAAAAAACAGGTTGAATTGGTGTACATTGATGCACCACATACCGTCCCAACTAGTAAGGGTAAGTGTAGTAACACCTGCCTATTTATGCAGTTATCTAATCAGGCAGACATGCAGATCATGGCAGACATGTGTCTGTTGGTGCCCTAGACAAGATTTTAGATTTCCGCCTCTATGTTGCTCTTTTTTCTGCTCCTCTTCTTTGCGTCGCATCCTGTCTTGTGATCATTTTGGGTTTTTTTAATTTAATTTTTTAGAAAGGGTAGTTTAGGTGCCCATAGATGGCAAAACTAACATGTACGGTATCATTCGTGCGCCATGCATAATTAATACGTTATGGTGATGTATTATTTTGCGCAATTACATACTATCATTTTGCGCAACTGCCTGTCGCCTATGCCACGGACCGGCTCTGTCAGCAGCACAGTGCAGAAAATCATGCAGATACAGGTCAAGTGAATAACACTATCTTGTTGCAATGGCACTGTCAAGTAGTGGGATGTATTAGGGCGAAAGTGAATAGTCACTTATCGAAGTATTTGTGAAGGAAGTTGGAAAATGGTCAAGCATAAAGATCTGAACGAGTTCAAAAGGCAGTGTGGTTTGATAGCATCCAACCGCACCTTTGATTGGCCCATGATTGGCAAATGTGATTTTTAGTAGCCACCCCACCCATCCTGAGAGCACTGCCAGTTTTTCTCTCTTGTCAACAAATGCCAGTGGCATCTCACAATCTCCAGACAGTGCTGGTTTTGGAGAGGGGTGACTTCCTCCTCGCTGTTCTGTCATTCTTATTCAATGTGTACCTGAGGGGAGACTCCTATAATTCACATTACTCAATGCAAGAGTGCCCTGTAGGCCTTTAGATGTTACCCTGGGGTTATTTGTGACTTCCTTTAACTCCCATTTGTACATCTGCCTCACAGTGGTTTGATGGAGGCCAAATTCATTAGAAATGTTTTTGTAATGAGCATCGATAACTCTTTTTCTGAGGTGCCAAGGAATCTTCATTGATCAACGCAGGGCACCCTTCCATAAACCTCTGTGGTAAAGACAGACTTTGATAATGGTGATCCAAGTTTAAGGTCTTTGAATGTGGGAGGGTCTGCCTGATTGCTATCCCCTTGTTTGAAACACCTGACTTCAGTTGCCCCTTTAAATTAAGTTCGACTTCTGGAGGTTCACATACTTTTTCCAAACAAATATATTTAAAGTTGTATAATTTTACTCTCTAAGTAATTGTAAAATCTGTAATGTTTTTGCCACATTGGATTAATTGTGTTTATTGTGTCCAGTTTTCAGATAAATATATAATCATAATTATGGATAAATGTAGAATATTGTGCAAGGTTCACAAACTTTCTAGTGGCACTGTATATGAGTTGTTACAACTGTGATTGAAGGTATTTTCTCAGTCTTTATTAACAGCATTTATGTGGTTTGTATCTAACACTCACCCTCAGTGTTATATTGGTTCCTCTTTGCTTCCTTCTAGATAAGCCATGTATACAGCATTTAGATCAACATTTCAATATGTATCATGCTCAATAATTATTACATTTGTATTGCTTAGATTTATTTGAACTGTCTGCTTTTTCTGTTGATTTTCTGTGTTCCCAACACTGTATGGGTGATTCTCATGAAACTATTGAAAATTTTAAATATAAAATGTGTAATTTAGTAATATAAAAAAGCATCAGAATAAAGACAATACTGTTCTCTACCGTGCACAATGTGTAATTTCAACATGAGAATGAATTATTTTTCTATTTTACTGCATTTTCTGCTGAAATTCTCATTACCGCAATGCGTCCAGAAATGGATGTTCTACTAGATTATTCTAGATGACAGAAAAAATTATTTACTGAATATTCATGTATAATAATAATGAAAAAAAGTAGGAAAATGATGTGTCCATGCCTGATGTTCTCATCCTCCACAACATTTTTAAGGACTGTTTAAACACACATACAGAATGCAAATAAAGTTTGATTATGAGTGATGGAGCACATGGGAGAGTTACTTTAAGATGGTGACCAGGTAAGATCATCTTTTTATATCTTTCCAGTTAAATGTTAAATATTCTATTGTCAGAATGGTAACACGACTTTTTGATTATCATTACCGAAACAGGAAGTTTAGAGTTACAATTTTTAATGAAAATGTACTTTATTGAGGTCTAATTATATGCATTGAGAAAAAATTTGTAAAGCCATCATGGCTTCTCTATTGTTAGCAAAACATCCTGAGGCACCTCATCTTCCCCAACACCATTCTCATATACCGCAACCATTTAAGGCCAGTTGTGGTAAAGAGAACTTATATAAAGGGAATGAGAATTTAAGCATATTGTGTATAACTTTTAAATATCTCTTATGAATTTAATATTAATTTCAAATTTCCTAAATGTTGATATTTTGCTTTATGATTTGTTTCATTGTAGACAGTTAGCAAGTGAGAAAAAAAGCTTTAGCAAAGGCCAGGGTGACAAAGTTCAGGGAAAAATTCTACAGAAACCCGGAACTGCAGGAGGAGTACAGAAGGAAGGAGAGAGAGAGGTTAGGTTTGGAGATGTTACAGCAGGTGTAATTAGCAAAAAACACCCTACAGTGTTAGGAAATGTACATGAGACTATACACACAGACACACACACACAACCCTTTAGCCACTACTATAACAGGACTTTGGTGCTGGATTGAGTGTACTGTTCAAATTCCCGCCACACTAAGGCATGTAGGTCATGTGATTCTTAAAGTGACAGCAGCCTAATAAATTTGCTGCACTCTGTCATTAATTTTAATTAAAAACAAACTTTAGTAGTTTAAATTGTTAATAGTTTTGTTATAATTTAGTAATTTAATTACATAATAAATAAACAGTTATTTGTTCTTCTGTTTGTAATTTGTTTGTTTTTTTATTTTCTTGTTTACTTTACTTTTCAATTCATTTCAAAGACTAAAATTAAGCTCTACCCCACCCCACAACTTCAGGCCCAGTATAGAACACACACACACACACAGAGTAAGCATCAAGTCTATATTATTTGATGATGTATACATAAAATGTTTTTTCCCCCATGTTAGGAGACTAATTTAATGTGATGCTTTCTTTCCGCTTCCAGGAATCAAAAACGAAAACAAACTGGCAAAATAAAGAAAACTGAAGAGCTGACTAAGAAGCAACAGGAAAAGAAAAAAAGACAGTGGTCAGTTATTTTTTAGTGCCATGGTAAAATGGTTCATGTTTTTTAGGTACACATTGAAATGTTGTCCTGTTTATTCCTGTTTTAATGTTTTTCTTAATTTTTTTTTATTTTTGGCTTTTGTATTTTTGAAGCACCACACAATAAAACTGTTTTGAACTTGAATGCATGATTGTGCAAATATTATCTGTTTCTTTCTGCATTATCTCAGACTATTATACTTATTATCATTACCAAAATAATTATTAATTTTATAATTAATAATTAAAATTATGTTCTTTCAGGTTTGTCACATCATTTTGAAAAAATGTCAGGTTTCTTCAAAATATTAAAAAAAAGTGTAAATTTTGGACGGTGTTGCGGTAATGAGAGAAATCAGTCAAAATTTAAAAAACTGTTAAATTAAAAATAACTTCAGAACTTCAAGTAACTGTGCATGACTATTAATAATCCATTTTTAAAACTGTAAAAATTTATTTGCTTTTCTGGCAGTGTTGATGTTTTAACACTGTTGTGGTAGTGAGATTTTTTAGGACTTATTTTGGAAATTATGTTCAAAAAGGTTGTAAATGTTAAGTAAAAGTTTTTAAATTAATGTTCACAAATACTCCAGACTTTGTTGCTAATGTCTGAAAAAAAAGTTAATTTAAGCATTTTTAAAATTTTCATGTTTGAAATTTTTAAAACCAAGATTTCGTGAGAATCACCCGTATATTATGTTCCTAAGTTTTCAGTATTCAATAATATGCACATTGTTTTTATAGCCACATCCAGTTGTATTTATGGAATTTGTAAATATGAACACAAACAACCCATAAGTTCCCCAGTTATACTCATCAGTGCAAAATAAAACAAACGCACAAAAATGAATGTACTGTTACATGAGCTGTATGGTAATTTGGGAACTTTAAAGTCACGTATTGTACACTTGTTTTCTCCTCAGAATCCGAGTTGCAAGACAAAACTGCAAGTGTGGGTGATAATCAGAGTGGCTGGTGGTTCTCTGATGCCCAGGCCTGTAGCTTTGATGCTAGGCAGGAGTGTGAGAGCAGCTTTGGATTGGAGCAGAGTTTGGAGGCTGTTCGGATGGCAGTGAAGGACCTAGGCCCCTTTGATGGCATCCTGGGCTTTAGTCAAGGTGCTGCCTTGGTAGCCATGCTGTGTTCCTTGCAGGAGCAGAAACTAGACCCTACCTTTAACTTCCGGTTTGCCATCCTGGTCGCTGGTTTTCGCAGTGGTTGTGCTCAGCATCAGTACTTTTACAAGGGTGTGAATGTCAGGGTGCCCTCGCTACACGTTTTTGGGCAGGATGATAAAGTCATTCCAGAGCAGATGAGTCGAGACTTGCTGCACATTTTCATAGGAGCTGACATCCTCACTCACCATGGTGGACATTTTGTCCCTGCTGCCTCTGCACACAAGCACATCTACCAGGAGTTCCTAAAGAGATTTCAATAGAAGCAAGACTACAGCCACAGTCTTATGAATGTAATTTAATTTGGGAAAACCAAAAGTTTGACATTATATATATATATATATATATATAGTGTGTGTGTGTGTGTGTATATATATATATATAAAATATATGAAATAAAAAGGTATTTAAAATTGTATTTGTGTGATGTTAAAGTAAAATGTTAGTGCAATTCATATAGCAGACTTCAAAGTGGTTAAGAGAAGCTTTGCCATTTTTAAAAATTATTTATATAGAAGAATTTTTTTGTCCACACTAAAAAATTGCTGTTTTGTCTGTGTCTAGTTTTTGGGGAGGAGGGTTTTCGTCACATTGACCATGACATGGTTTTTGGTGCCAAACTGACTGGTTTGAATATTTCAGAAATTGATGAACCCATTTTCCACACTCAACAGTCTCTAGAGTTTATACAGAATGCTGAAAAAAAACATCCAGGGTAAGGTATTTCTGCAGCCAATGATAAGTGAATTTTTGAGTCAGACAGGAAGGCTACAGTAGTTCAAATAACAACTCCTAATAATGGTAACCAGAAAAGCATCTCAGATCAACATATATCGTAGATCATGTCATGTCGTGTCATGTCTTATCTAGCTAGCTAGATAGAGAGATAGATAGATGCTCATTGATGCATGTGGGGAGTGATAACAATGGTCATGTGAGCATTATAACTGGAACATGGAGCAATGGAAGAAGGTGGTCTGGTCTGATGAATCACTTTATCTTTTACATCAATTGGATGTTGAACACCAGGTATGTGTCATGCTTTGGGCAATGTTCTGTTGGGAAATTTTGGGTCCTGCCATCCATGTGGATGTTACTTTGAAACAGACCACCTACCTAAGCATTGTTACAGACACTGTACACCCTCCAGGGAAATGGTATTCCCTGATGACTGCTGCCTCTTTCAGCTGGACAATGTGCCATGCCACAAAGCAAAATTGTTCAGGACTGATTTGATGAGCACAACAACGATTTGAGGTGTTGACTTGGCCTCCAAATTCCCCACATCTTAATCCAATCGAGCATCTGTGGGATGTGCTGGACAAACAAGTCTGATCCATGTAGGCCCCACCTCACAGCTTACAGGACTTAAAGGATCTGCTGCTAACATGCTGGTGCCAGATATCACAAACACACCCTCAGAAAGAAAGGTACCAAACTCTACCTTTTAAGATACAAGTGGCCGTCGCTGGGGTGGTACCTTGAAGGGTACAATTTTGTACCTCTAGTCATACCTTCATAACTTGTTTTGGGAACATAATCGTACCCTAAGGACCTATTGTGTACCTTTAAAGGTACCATTATATTTTTTGCTCCCCTAGGAACAAAATTGTACCTTTGTGGTACCCTTTTTCCTGACAGTGCACCTTCACGGATCAGTGGAGTCCATAAGTGGGACCAACACAATATTAGGCAGGTGGTCATAATGTTATGGCTGATCAGTGTATATACAGTGCATCCGGAAAATATTCACAGCGTGTCACTTTTTCTACATTTTGTTATGTTACAGCCTTATTTCAAAATGGATTAAATTCATTGTTTTCCTCAAAGCTCTACAAACAATACCCCATAATGACAAAATGAAATAAGTTTGTCTGAAATCTTTGCAAATTTATTAAAATTAAAAAAAGAAAAAAAATTACATGTACAAAAGTATTCACAGCCTTTGCTCAATACTTTGTTGAAACACCAATTACAGCCTCAAGTCTTTTTGAGTATGATGCTACAAGCTTGACACACCTATTTTGGGGCAGTTTCTTCCATTCTTCCACAGCCATTTTCAGATCTCTCTAGAGATGTTCAATCTGGTTACGGTCTGGACTCTGGCTGGACCACTCAAAGACATTCACAGAGTTGTCCCGTAGCCACTCCTTTGTTATCTTGGCTGTGTGCTTGGAGTCGTTGTTCTGTTGGAAGATGAACCTTCACGCCAGAGCACTCTGGAGCAGGTTTCATCAAGGATGTCTCTGTACATTGCTGCATTCATCTTTCCCTTGATCCTGACTAGTCTCCCAGTTCCTGCTGCTGAAAAGCTCTAGGAAGAGGATCTAGGATCTGTGTCTGGAGGTCAACAGACAATTCCTTGGATTTCATGGCTTGGTTTGTGCTCTGACATGCACTGTTGACTGTGGGACCTTATATGGACACGTGTGTGTGTGTTTTCAAATCATGCCCAAACAAGTGAATTTATCACAGGTGGACTCCAATCAAGTTGTAGAAACATGTCAAAGTGTAAACAGGATGCACCTGAGCTCAATTTTGAGTGTAATGGCGAAGGTCATGAATACTCATGTACATGTGAATTTTTGTTTTTTATTTTTAATAAATTTGCAAAGATTAAAAAAAACTTCTTTCACATTGTAATTATGGGGTATTGTTTGTAGAATTTTAAAGGAAAATAATGAATTTAATTCATTTTGGAATAAGGCTGTAACATAAAATGTGGAAAAAGTGAAGTGCTGTGAATACTTTCTGTATGCAGTGCATATATATATGGGGTGAGCTATTTTATCTCTGTATAACTAACCTTTCTTCCAGTCTTAAGTTATATTCTTTGGACTCTAGAGGGCGCAAAACTACAACAACTAAGCTGCTTCTGATCATTATTAACCTAGTAGGTTACAGGTTATCCAAAAATTTGTTATAGTCTTCTTTCAAAATGCATTAAACGTCTTGTGGTGTTTCCACAGTCTGCCCCCTCACCTGCCCAGGATTAGGATTTTACAGGAAGATTCACATTTTACAGTGTCTATCTATCTATCTATCTATCTATCTATCTATCTATCTATCTATCTATCTATCTATCTATCTATCTATCTATCTATCTATCTATCTATATACGTTTGTGCATATATATGTGCATATATCTGTGTATACGTACATATAGAATGTTGGGACCCCCTGTAGATCGTCCCATTCTGTGTTACTTGATGAACAAGGATCAACAGTCACTTGAAGTACAAAGGAAGAAATTATATATGTTGGTAAAGTTGTTTAGATTCTCTAGCACGGCATTTATCCCTTTGTGGAGGAAATGAGTTTGTAGAAATAACTGAGAATTTGAACTATTTTTTCGCTTCTATAAATGTAATAAATGAAACGCTTATATGATCACAAATTATTGAAATGAAGCATACTCTTTGTTTCCTGTATAATTATACACATACACAAATACAATTCTCAGCCATTGTTCATCAGTTGTAGATGTTCCGCCTGGCCCTTGGCGACCATGGCTGTAGACTGTTACCACGCGCTGTTGCCTCAGTAACAATCTAAAGCCACGGTCACCATGGAGACAGCAGAGCTAGTGAGGAGCGACAGTTGGCATAGTAACTGGGAACGTCGTAATCCCATTGGCCTACTAGATGCAACGACAATGTTGCGTAGGCCAGGACTCCCCCAATACAATCCACTTCACACTTCCGGTTGGCATTACATCAGATCATATGCGTGCATGCTGCCCTATCTATGATCTGCGTGTAATTATTTTAAGATATTATTGACATGTTGAATGTATGATCAATTTAAAATGATCTGTCACTTTAATTGTCATTTAATTTGATGATTATGCCTGGATAAATTCGACGTAGCAGTAAGATCTGGGTCATTGCCTTTAAAAATGTATTATTACTGTACATTTACACGGTGGTGTACACGGGCCAACGTCAGAGATATGGTACGTTCAAATCCAAAATATGTACCGTGACAAGAGATAGAAATAGGAGCTATAGCCAGACTTCAGTAGCCATGACTGTAGACTGTTACTGTGCTGTTAGACTCCATAAGCAGTAAGCAGTCTAGAGCCAAGGTCATGATGCGCTGGCTTGCACTGCACAGACTCTCAGCTGCAAAATACAAACACCAGCCAGAGAGGAGGAAGGCTGTGTTATGTTGTGACCTGATGTTCAAAAACTAAGAAACTATTGTTTCTTTCAAATCAATTCAGAGATACTACTACTTGAATGTAGTATAAATTTAGGATGTATTATCATGCTTTTATTTTCAAATCAATTCAATTTATTTGTATAGCGCCTTTTACAATGGACATTGTATGAAAGCAGCTTTACAAAAGAGGAGAATCAGAGAAAGGAGAGGAAAAAAAATTAAATTAAATTATTAAACTATTTTATCCCTATTTTATCCCTGTGATATGTGACACAGGACTGTAAATAATGTAAATGTAACTAAATAATGTCCTTTCTACAACAGCAATCAAGGGCTCATGAGGAACTATTAGGTCAGTGTCAGTATTATCAGGTAGTTTTTTAGTTCATTATAGGCACTAATGCCTTTTGACATTATTGTTATTATTATTATTATTATTATTATTATTATTATTATTATTATTATTATTATTAATTGCCTAACCACTGCCATAACATCAGGTCAGTGTCTGGTACAACCTGTTCTCAGTGCTTTCCAAATGACGTGGAGCTTAAAGTGTTTTAAAGCAGAATGATTATAAAAAAAAATCTATTCTTTATATTAAGTTGACATGCTCTGTGTCCATGTACACTGTGCTTTACGATCATTAGTTCTATCGCAGCGATTCACAGAAAACACTACACAAGGGCTAGTTTTCATTATTCTAAAAACAGTTTTTCAAAAGTATCGTAAAGTTATTTTCAACTTAACTGCCAGACAAAGTTCTACTACTAATACTGTTATTACCCCCGCGCTGTGATGGTACAGAATATCGTGCAGTTTCACTGTCCATGGTGCTGAATTATTTGCAAACACACCATAGACGTTCAATGTTATCCAAGTGGTTGATGTGTCGCAGTTCCACAGGTTTTCACCTGAGATGTAGACAAGCAGGTTGTTTAAAACTAAAACGAATGAAAATAATTTACGGTTGATAGATTCACCACTTATTGTTTTCTGTAATGGTTTTTCTGACATTATCTATGCCTGCTTATTATTTTGGACAGTTACTATATATTTTTTAGCATTCTATGATTCGCTGATGATTAGTAATGAACGCTCTCCTTTGATAACGTATAAAGGGCTATACCGCGGTTAGTCTGTTTTATGTGTTTGAGTGTGTGTGGTGGGGAGGCGGATAAGGGCATGGTACAAAGCCCGCGCTGTCTCTTTAAAAGCTTACAGTAGGAGACTGCGAATCATCTGCAATGTGCGCAAGAGTGACGCAGAATTGACTTCATCGCGAAGAAAACGTCACCGAGTTTTAATAAGGAAAAGAAAACGGAAGTGTTAGGCAGGAAACTCTTAACAGAATGTAGGGGAAGAAGGTTTTCATAATTTCATGCGTGTATCTACAGTAATCAAAAATACTTCTGATCACCGAAAATATGTGTCACAGGTGACAGAAAAAGCTTGTTAAAACCTGACACACACTGGCATAAGTGGTTATTCATATAAAATTAATGAACATCCCTGTGCACAGTTTAATCAGTTGAAAGAGATTTGGTAGGCAGCCTAGAAAAAAAATATATCACATCATTTGCTATGTTTATGTCTGGACACAGAAAACGGAATCATGGCAATTTAACAAGCTGATATTTCGGCTTTGTCAACCCTTTTATTTCTAAACATTCATAGAAAAAATAGCCGAACTAGCTAATGAAAAGTGCAATGGATTCCATCTACCTCCGTCCTCTTTACAGACTACATGCTGCCCACGTGCGAGAAAAGTGACTCACACTGCAGTATCTTTCAAGTCATCCTCAATAGGCCGTAAAGCTCCTAAGACATGCTCATCAAAATATCAGTTTTATATTAAATTACATTGAACAAGTTTATTTATTTATGAAAAGGTACTTAAATATCGTGCTAACATCTTATTTTATTTTCTACAATTTTCACGTTTAAGCATCCACTCCACATGAACTCAGAAGGTAAAATTATATCTACTTCGAATACTAAGAAGCTTGTCACAGTGTATTCATAATTAGAAGAGACGCCGGCTCCTTGTTTTCCTCTATTCTTTATTTGCAAGCCAGGAATATTTTGCGCTCTTACTTGTTCGGTAATGAGACTCTGAATAATAAAGTGCAGCACGACGGTTGTCTCTTACCTAAATGTCTCCATATGGGCCGCTGTCCACAGTCGTCCCCTTTTCCTCGTGGAAATTAGAGTCTCTTTTCCGATCTTGCCATCTCCTTTGCGCTTTTTATAGAGACCTCATAGTACTAGTAACCGGAGAGGGGAGGAGGACTCATTCACTAAAAAGCAGCACCTACACAAGTGCGTGTTCGCACTACGTCATTGACGGAGCTTTGCTGTCTATAAAACAGGACGGACGCGGACCGGTAAGCGCATACCGGTTTGGGTGCTTTATGCTTTGTTGTAATGGCAATAAATGATGCACGGATGTTAAGTAATTATTCTGTACATCATGTGAAACTAACATCAATGACTTCACCCAGGCACACATAAAAATGAAAATGAAATGCAGATTTTTATGTGTGATGTGTACAATAATATGCACATATAATCTAACTTTAATCTTAAAATTATCTCTTCAAACTAGTAAGACTTTACTAACGGAAGTAATTGTTCTCGTAGCATATCTCCTAACAGCATTGCGATTACAACCAATATTTCATCTTACCCCGAGTTGTTTACGTTGTCACATCAGTCAGAAAGAGCCAAATCTCAAAAAGAGTCTGCAGCGAACATGTATTCTTCTTCAGTTATTTAGCGGCAGCCATGAAGGAATGGGGTGGGGGCGGCACGCACCATTTATGGGTAATACCAGTAAACCGGTAGTGTTCATCTCAATGCCCATTTCTGGCTGATGACTGAGGGGAACCCAATAACGTAAGCGTACTGTGATGGCAAATAGGCGGTCCCTTGGCCTACGAAACGTGGGATGATTAAAAGAACAGAAAACATTGCATTGCCCAGATTTCAGATTACTTTTCACAGATAACAGATTACTTCTCAGCACTATATTTAAGGTAAAGTAAGGTAAAGTATCTTTAATGTCATTGTATACAATACAACGAAATTTAGTTGGCAACTCTGACAGCCACAAGGGCATCTAAACATAAAACAATGAAGGGATTTAAGTTAGTTAAATAAAAAAAAAAAGAAAGAAAGAAAAGAAAGAAACAGGATTAAGAATAAAGTATACCGTGAAATATACATGAATGCACATACGTGTAATGTGAATTTGAATTTAACATTCCAATTCAAGATCTGATGTATGTTCTACTAACTAGCAATGCAAAATATTTCATTAAATAGCCCATCAACTGTATACAGTTCACACCAGTCAGCCATAAAATTAAAACCACCTGCCTAATATTGTGCTGGTCCCCTTAGTGACCCTTTGAGGCATGAGTGACTCCACAAGAGCTCTGAAGGTGTACTGTGAGATTTGGTACCTGGATGTCTGCAGCAGTTCCTATAGTCTTGTAAGTTCATTGGTGGGGCCTCCACAAGTCAAAGATGTTTGTCCAACACCTTGAACAAGTTGTCATGTTGCACAACCCATACGCATGGTTTTGTTTGGTTTTACACCATAAGTTTCTTTCAATTCCATTGGTTCTTAAATTCTTCAAAATGTAATTAAGGGTTCTTGGCTCTTTAAATGCGCTCTATTTTAAAAGACTTTCTAATAGGGAAAAAGATATTATGTAGGGTTCTAGAACCTTTAACTTAGAACATTCAAGGAAGGAGTTTAAGTGGCTAAACTGTTGTTCCCCTTAATCCTTAAGGTTTCTAGATTTTACCTTATATAAAAAAATATTTTGAAACTAACATACACTACTCAAAAAGTTAAGGATATTTGGCTTTTGGGTGAAATTTATGGAAAATGTAAAAAGTACACACTACAGTGATATTATATCATGAAAGTAGGGCATTTAAGTAGAAGCATGCAATGGTGATTTCCTCATCTCAAACAATTTATTGAAACAAAAGCCAACAACAGTGGTGGATATAACACAACAACAAATGTCAATGTCTCAATAATTTGACATATGCCCTTGACCATCAATTACAGCTTGACAACGACATCTCATGCTGTTCACGAGTTGACTTATTGTCTACTGAGGCATGGCATTCCAGTTTTCTCGAGGGGCAGCCCTCAGGTCATTGAGGTTCTGGGGTGCAGGGTTACGAGCCTCTACATGGCGACTCAGCTGATCCCATAGGTTTTCTATGGGATTCAGGTCTGGAGAAAGTGCAGGCCACTCCATTTGAGGTACCCCAGCCTCCAGCAGCCGTTCCCTAATGATGCGACCTCGATGAGCTGGAGCATTGTCGTCCATGAAGATGAAATTAGGCCTGTGTTGTTCATGCAGGGGCACAATGACTGGATTAATGATGTTATTCAGGTAGTATTGGCTTGTCACTGTCCATTCACAAGATGTAGGGCAGTTCTGTATTGAGTAGACACACCTGCCCAGACTGTAACACCACCACCACCAAAGGCTCGTCTGGTGACAACAGTGGCTGATGCATAGTGCTTTCCTTGACATCTCCAACATTGTTGGCAGCCATCATTTCTGCTCAACGTGAATCGACTTTCATCAGAGAACAGCACTGAGGCCCACTGGTCCCTCGTCCAGCGTAAATGCTCCCTGGCCCATGCAAGACGATGATGCCTGTTGCAGGTCATCTAGCACGCAGACCACACTGATGTAAACGGTTTGATCAATTGTTAGGTGTCATCTTGGTCTCATGATGTCAAAATGTGAACAGCATCCTGAAGAGGACTGTTTAAATACCAATTCTAATTGAACCAGAAAATTTATTGGTTGATTCATGGATCAAACACCAGTTGTGAATTTTGCCGTTAAGCACCTTGTTAGAGAACAGCAAGTTATGCAAAAAGTACTGAAACACTGAACAGTTGGAAATGTGCATTCAAAAGTGTAGAGAAGGTCAAATTAAGTTCACCTGTAAAGGTTATAGTGCATTTTAGGTGCATCCTGAAATTTCACCCAAAAACCGAATATCCTTAACTTTTTGTGAGTAGTGTATATTATATTCTATATACAGTGAGGGAAAAAATTATTTGATCCCCTGCTGATTTTGTATGTTTGCCCACTGACAAAGAACTGATCAGTCTGTAATTTCAATGGTAGGTGTATTTGAACAGTGAGAGACAGAATAACAAAAAAAATCCAGAAAAACGCATTTCAGAAAAGTTCTACATTGATTTGCATTTTAATGAGTGAAATAAGTATTTGATCCCCTATCAATCAGAAAGATTTCTGGCTCCCAGGTGTCTTTTATACAGGTAACGAGCTGAGATTACAGTAGGAGCACTCTCGGGGAGTGCTCTTAATCTCAGCTCGTTAACTGTATGAAAGACACCTGTCCACAGAAGGAAGCAATCAATCAGATTCCAAACTCTCCATCATGGCCAAGACCAAAGATCTCAAGGCAGCTGGGACCATAGTCACCAAGAAAACAATTGGTAACACACTACTCTATGAACCGCAAGGTCCCCCTGCACATGTACAGGCTCATCTGAAGTTTGCCAGTGAACATCTGAATGATTCAAAGGAGAACTGGGTGAAAGTGTTGTGGTCAAATGAGACCAAAATCCAGCTCTTTGGCATCAACTTAACTCACCATGTTTGGAGGAGGAGGAATGCTGCCTATGACTCCGAGAAGTCCATCCCCACCGTCAAACATGGAGGTGGAAACATTATGCTTTGGGGGTGTTTTTCTGCTAAAGGGACAGGACAACCGCACCGCATCAAAGGGACGATGGACGGAGCCATGTACCGTCAAATCTTGAGTGAGAACCTCCTTCCCTCAGCCAGGGCATTGAAAATGGGTCGTGGATGCAAAGAGGAGTGGGCCCAAATTCCTTGAGATGTGAGATGTGTGCAAACCTGGTGGCCAACTACAAGAAATGTTTGACGTCTGTGATTGCCAACAAGGGTTTGCCACCAAGTACTAAGTCATGTTTTGCAAAGGGGTCAAATACTTATTTCACTCAATAAAATGCAAATCAATGTATAACTTTTTTGAAATGTGTTTTTCTGGATTTTTTTGTTGTTATTCTGTCTCTCACTGTTCAGATAAACCTACCATTAAAATTACAGACTGATCATTTCTTTGTCAGTGGGCAAACATACAAAATCAGCAGATCAAGTAATTTTTTCCCTCACTGTACGTATTATACCATACCTTATTCTATATATATATATATTTATATATATAATTTATATTTTATTTTACCTACTGTAAAAATTGTATTTTTTATATTTTATATTTTATATTTTGTCCTTTTCTTTTTTCTGTTCTTATTCCTTTTTCCTTTCCAAGGGTCAAAACAGTCGTGTAAGCATTTCAATGCATATCATATTGTGTACGATTATGTATGTGACAACTAAAATTTGAATTTGAATTTGAATTTATGTATAAGTTGTGTTAGAATGCCTTAGGTGGTAGTGGCAAGTTGAAGGTTATGAGATTAAATCCTAAGATCACCAAGCTGCCACTACTGAGTTCTTGAGCAAGGCCCTTAACAATCAGCTGCTCAATTATATGAAAATGAGATAAATTTAAGTCTACCTGGGCAAGGGCATCTGCCAAATGCCATAAAATATAAATGATGTTAAACTGAATTTTCACTGCCTGCTGTCAGTCAGCTGTAAGCAAGATAATTTCCTTTTTATTTTCCCCTATTGAAAAAAGAAACCCTCACTCACGGTCTTCAGAGTTTATTTCCTACATTTAACAGAGAGAAAGTACGACACAGGCAAGATCACTTTTGAGAGCTTTTACTAAGATATGTGGAATTATTTTTTTAAACTATGTAGAATATGCAGTATGTTTTGTTGCATTTGTTATTATTGTTTTTTTATACAAATTTGATAAATAAATGTATTTACAATGTCAAACTTAAACCAAACCAAGATTTTAAGATTTTTACTTTACTTAATATAAATATATTATAAATATGTATAATTATTATTATTATTATTTTATCTGTTACCTGTGTTTGTGGATACTGCTAGAAGCTGTGAATTTCCCTGTGGGATGAATAAAGTATCTATCTATCTATCTATCTATCTATCTATCTATCTATCTATCTATCTATCTATCTATCTATCTATCTATCTATCTATCTATCTATCTATCTATCTATCTATCTATCTATCTATCTATCTATCTATCTATCTGACAAAGGGCCAAACTGTGATGACTGGATCAGAGAATCTCCAAAACTGCAGCTTTTGTGGGGTGTTCCCGGTCTGTAATGGTCAGTATCTATCCAAAGTGGTCCAAGGAAGGAACTGTGGTGACCCGGTGACAGGGTCATTGGCGGCCAAGACTCATTGATGCACGTGGGGAGCGAAGGCTGGCCCGTGTGGTACGATCCAACAGACGAGCTACTGTTGCTCAAATTGCTGAAGAAGTTAATGCTGGTTCTGATAGATACACAGTGCAATGGGCACATGAGCAACAGACAACAGAGCCATTGAATAAGGTGGCCTGGTCTGATAAATCTTTTACATCATGTGGAAGGCCAGATGCCGGACGCTTACCTGGGGAACACATGGTACCAGGATGCACTGTGGGAAGTAGGCAAGCAGGCAGAGGCAGTGTTGTGCTTTGGGCAATGTTCTGCTAGGAAACCTTAGGTCCTGCCATCCATGTGGATGTACCACCTACCTACACGTACCACCTACCTAAGTAGGTTGCAGACCATGTACACCCTTTCATGGAACCGGTATTCCCTGATGGCTGTTACCTCTTTCAGCAGGATAATGCGCCATACCACAAAGCAAAAATGGTTCAGGAATGGTTTGATGAGCACAACAATGAATTTGAGGTGTTGACTTGGCCTCCAGATTCCCCAGAGCTCAATCCAATCAAGCAACTCTGAGAATGAATGGCATACATAGATATGCAATGGCATTTCGGGTTTTCTGCTACTGCTACCAAAGACATTTGATGGCCATAATTCCTAATCTAATATGATTTACACTACCAGTCAAAAGTTTGGACACACCTTCTAATTCCATGGTCTTTCCTGATGTTTATTTCTTTCTACATTGTAAAACAATGCTGAAGGTGGCCAAAATACACAATAATGTCCTTTGAACAGTTGATATTGAGATATGTATGCTCTGTAAAGCCTTCATAACATCTAATCTGAGGTGCTGTTAATTGGTGATTTCTGAGGCTGGCAACTCTAAATGAACTTCTCCTCTGCAGTAGAGGTAAGTTTTGGTCTTGCTTTACTGGGATGGTCTTCATGTGGGCCAGTTTCATCATGGTGCTTGATGGGTTTTGCAAATGCACTTGACAATACTGTTCTTGCAAGAACTATTCCAGAACACCTGACCTTCGTGTCTTAAAATAACAACTGACTGTTTTTTTGTTGTCGTTACATATGGATTACTTAAGTCTATGTGTGTTATTTCATAGTTTTGAAATCTCCAGTATTGTTCTAGAATGTAGAAAATAAATCCCTAAACAAAAAACACTGAATTAAAAGGTGTGTCCAAACTTTTGACTGGTAGTGTATATATACACTATATAGCCAAAAGTATTCGCTCACCCATCCAAATAATCAGAATCAGGTGTTCCAATCACTTCCATGGCCACAGGTGTATAAAATCAAGCACCTAGGCAGACTGTTTTTACAAACATTTGTGAAAGAATGGGTCGCTCTCAGGAGCTCAGTGAATTCCAGCGTGGAACTGTGATAGGATGCCACCTGTGTAACAAATCCAGTTGTGAAATTTCCTCGCTCCTAAATATTCCACAGTCAACTGTCAGCTGTATTATAAGAATGTGGAAGTGTTTGGGAATGACAGCAACTCAGCCATGAAGTGGTAGGCCACGTAAACTGACGGAGCGGGGTCACACTCTCTCTTGACTGTGTGGACGCATATACACACACATAATTTATATTGTTCATTACTTACTGCACTACCTCTACCTGTCATCCGCTGCTATAGTTATATTTATGTTTATTCTATTTTCACTACCTCAACCGCTGCTGTGTATTTTTGGACAATATTTTTGCACAATACTTTTTTTTATTTTTTACATCATTTCACTTTATCTATTTTATTTCACTTACATTCCAGTACACATGTTCTTTATTTCTTTTCGGCGCTAAGTGTCCTGTGTTCTTTTGTGTTGTCTTTATTGTATTTATTGTCTTTTTGCACTGTCTTGTCTATGCTCTGTTTGCACCTAGCTGCACACTGTGCACTTTACGTGGCTAAGACAAACTTCTGTCCTAGCTCTGTGGTGTTGTTTGTTGTTTTGTGTTGAACTTGTTGTTGTATGTTTATGTAGCACTAGGTCCTGGAGAAACGTTGTTTCATTTCACTATGTACTGCGCCAGCTATATGTGGTTGAAATGACAATAAAGCTTCTTGAATCTTGAATCTTGAAGAACAGTGTGCAGAGAGCTTCATGGAATGGGTTTCCATGGCCGAGCAGCTGCATCCAAGCCATACATCACCAAGTGCAATGCAAAGCGTCGGATGCAGTGGTGTAAAGCACGCCGCCACTGGACTCTAGAGCAGTGGAGACGTGTTCTCTGGAGTGACGAATCGCGCTTCTCCATCTGGCAATCTGATGGACGAGTCTGGGTTTGGCGGTTGCCAGGAGAACGGTTCTTGTCTGACTGCATTGTGCCAAGTGTAAAGTTTGGTGGAGGGGGGATTATGGTGTGGGGTTGTTTTTCAGGAGCTGGGCTTGGCCCCTTAGTTCCAGTGAAAGGAACTCTGAATGCTTCAGCATACCAAGACATTTTGGACAATTCCATGCTCCCAACTTTGTGGGAACAGTTTGGAGCTGGCCCCTTCCTCTTCCAACATGACTGTGCACCAGTGCACAAAGCAAGGTCCATAAAGACATGGATGACAGAGTCTGGTGTGGATGAACTTGACTGGCCTGCACAGAGTCCTGACCTCAACCCGATAGAACACCTTTGGGATGAATTAGAGGGGAGTCTGAGAGCCAGGCCTTCTCGTCCAACATCAGTGTGTGACCTCACAAATGCGCTTCTGGAAGAATGGCCAAAAATTCCCATAAACACACTCCTAAACCTTGTGGACAGCCTTCCCGGAAGAGTTGAAGCTGTTACAGCTGCAAAGGGTGGACCGACCTCATATTGAACCCTATGGATTAGGAATGGGATGTCACTTAAGTTCATATGCGAGTCAAGGCAGGTGAGCGAATACTTTTGGCAATATAGTGTATAAGGCATTTTAAAATGACTTAAATGACTATACACATTAAGTGGTTGAACATTTCACTTTGGTACTATCCATGAACATTATTTTCTTAATTAGTGGACAAAATGTTACATTAATAGTATACATTGATAATAGCAGTAAATGACTGACTATCATGTGTGTGAAAAGCTAAGGGCTGATTTAGAGGTCAATGAATGAATCATATGCTAGTACTTCACTCTGGATCAGGTAAACTAATGCCAGTAGACAGCAGAGAAGAAGGATAATGGAGCAAGGGAGGGAGAGAGAAAGGGCTTGGAATACAAATGACCTGTGTGGGGGTGGGAAAGGCTGGGAACATTAACTAGGGAAATTCTGAACAGGGGAGGGGAGGGGTTTCTCCAGCTTCTCATTAATCCATCCCTACTTGTCTCTCTAACTCTGTTTCCTACTCTCCCTTGAGAAAGCCTATGGTGGCTTTTGAATGTAATAATAAGCAGTTTGGATAATGTTGAAAATGCAGTTTGGATAATGTTGATAATGTTGAAAATATTAATTTACAAACAGAAATTAAACCTCACAGTGGCAACCAATACTCACATTATACCACAAAACACCTGAGAAAAAGTCAATTATATTCAGTTTGGTGCAAAGACAAAGACTATGCAGAAACAAAAAGAAGACAAAAAAAGCATTTGGACACAGCATAATCCGCTGTATAATTTTTTTAGTTAATGATTTTATAATCAATGATTATATAGTTTTTTTCCATTAAAATTAAAGAATGATAAAATAACATTGTAATTTTTTGTCAAAAAACAAACAAACAAACAAACAATAGTTTTATGTACTATAAATACATAAAATAAAATAAAAATGCTTTGCTGGATTTACTTGATTTTAATATTGAAAGGGGTTGCATGAAACAATTTTATTTAAATCCAGATATATTTTATAATATAATATCATAATATCAAATGAATTATTTTAAGTTCAAAATATTTGAACAAATATCAAATAACAAATATTTTTGAGTAAACGTTACTCTAATTTCCCTAGTATTTCTAACTAAGCTGTTGTTTAACATACTAAAATACTTGTAATCCATACAAAATTTGTTATTGTTGATTCAGAGCAATTAAAATGTTAAATTCCTATATAATAAAATTAAATTAAAACTAACAATATATTTAATTGTTCTCAACAAATGCCTGTTTGAGAAAGCCATAATCTTTCAAATTACAAAAAAAATGTTTCATAGTTTTTTATTTTTTAATCATAACCAAATTAAAATGTACTGAAAACAAGAAACAATGCACATAAACCCTTAAAGAAAAGCTTTCCACCACCAATTTGCAACAGCACTTACAGTTGGGCTGCAGAGCCCTGCGAAACCGTATGATGAATGCCACTCAACTCCAGGCACATTTAAGGGAGGTGAGAGGCACCCAAGTGTCACGTCAGACCATTCGAAAACGTTTACATCAGCCTGGTCTGCATGCTAGATGACCTGCAACAGGCATCATCGTCTTGCATGGGCCAGGGAGCATTTACGCTGGACGAGGGACAAGTGGGCCTCAGTGCTGTTCTCTGATGAAAGTTGATTCACGTTGAGCAGAAATGATGGCCGCCAATGATGTTGGAGACGTCAAGGAGAGCAGTATGCATCAGTCGCTGTTGTCACCAGACGAGCCTTTGGTGGTGGTGTTACAGTCTGGGCAGGTGTGTCTACTCAATACAGAACTGCCCTACATCTTGTGAATGGTACAGTGACAAGCCAATACTACCTGAATAACATCAGTAATCCAGTCATTGTGCCCCTGCATGAACAACACAGGCCTAATTTCATCTTTTCGCCATCAATTCATCAATTCGCCGTGTAGAGGCTCGTAACCCTGCACTCCAGAACCTCAATGACCTGAGGGCTGCTCTTCAAGAAGAGTGGAATGCCATGACTCAGCAGACAATAAATCGACTCGTGAACAGCATGAGACGTCGTTGTCAAGCTGTAATTGATGGTCAAGGGCACATGACAAATTATTGAGACATTGACATTTTTTGTTGTGGTATACCCACCACTGTTGTTGGCTTTTGTTTCAATAAATTGTTTGAGATGAGGAAATCACCATTGCATGCTTCTACTTAAATTCCCTACTTTCCCGATATATCACTGTAGCGTGAACGTTTTACATTTTCCATAAATTTCACCCAAAAGCCAAATATTCTTAACTTTTTGTGAGTAGTGTATGTATATAGAATATGTATATATAATATAGAATATGTATACAATGTAAAATGTAAACAACTGTATAAATAACTGTAATAAATAATAAAGAACAAAACTATGTAAAATGTGTGCAATGTGCAGACAGCAGCAGTACGGGTGGTCATGAAGTGAAATGACATGATGAGCAGCAGTGTTATTGTTAGGTTATTTACTGTTTAGTGTCACCCAAAGGAGATTCAGTCCTGAAATGTGCAAATGTGCGGTGTGGTTGGTTGTGGTGTGTTCCAACGTGTGTGAAGGAAACATCGCAAGTCCAATCAGTTGAGTTCTATGTGGAGTTCTGGTTGAGAGACCGTATAGCCTGCGGGAAGAAGCTCCTCCTCAGTCTCTCTGTGATGCCGGTTTGAATGCACTGTAAGTTAACTTAAAAAACAAAAACAAATAAAAAGGGGTCGGAGCAATCGTGACGGCAGCCGACCTCACCGGCGCCATCTATATGGGCACGACTGTAATATTATACCTCCACAATCCCGAGAGTGGAAATAATTATTAACAGTTTAGCATGATAACTTGAAAGAGGAGAAAAGTACTATTATACTAAATTGTACTATTATAATAAAACCTCATTATAATCATTTCTGAAAAAGGAAAGGAAAAAACGAAGGTTTGAGACGAAGTTATCAGCACTACTGGAATTACAAAGATAAATGATTTTAACCGCGTGGTTGAGTTGCCTGATGCCAAGTCTATATTAAAGAGACAAAACTATAGGTTGTATTTTCCCCCCATTATTTTATATTTCAATTATAGTCCTTTTCACTCAGCAAGATGTAACAACACCTTTCTAATGTCTTAAAAGTTTCACTGAAAGTATTTGTCATGTTTTAATACCTGATGTAAATCATTATCAGAGCCATTGCAATATAATATGTACATACAGCCAACTCCACAATTATTGGCACTCTTCATAAAAACGTCAATTCAAGGGTTTTCAATAATAGATTGAGATGTCACTACAAAACATAATTTTGATTATTTTTATCCATTGTTTTAGCCATTATCCATTAATTTTCCCTTCTGTGTTGGAAGTGACACACTTTCTGTGAAAGTTTTTACATTTTTATGAAAATTATTTTGTTAGTAAAAGAGCTCAAAATGAGTACATTTAATGAGAATATAAATATCCGTATGTAGCGTTTATTTTATATAATTATTTTTGAACGTTCATTATTTTTAAACGTTTTTCAGCACATCTAAATATTTTCCGGTTTGGATTTGGTTGCCACCGTACTGTTCGTTCGTTTGCCTGTTGAGTTTTTTTTTTCTAATTCGTCAATCATGCGCGTGAAGGTTTGACCCTGATAGGACGCCGTAATGTTTGTGTTTGGTGCTGACGAAAATGGCGGACGAACTGGACAGAGTACGAATTTCTGAGGCTGAATTACGCGCAGAGGCGTCGAGTATTGGAACATCTAGATACAACTCGAAAGGTTAGTGCGATTAGGTGTATTGACGGAATACGGTAAAAGAGAGTTAGTTGCAAACTTAGTTAAACGCAACACCTTGGGTCAGTTACGAGTAGCTAAAGCTAATGGTAACGCCAGCAAGCTAGGTGTTTGCTAGTTGAGTAACTTGTGGTTTTGTTATAAGGTTATTTGGTAGCGTGTTGCCTAATAGCGTAACGGCAGTGGATGTTTTGGGGGTAAAGGTTATGCTTCTATCACAATAAAAATAAAAATCCGTTGGCAGACAAACTTATTTCAACTGGATAAACAGTAGCTAGCACTCAGGAACCGTACACATCATGAGCTTGTATTTGCTTGAATTACAAATTAAGGCTTAGGTTAGCTAATTATAGTCCCCTATGGGAAAAGTAAACCAAACTTAAGTGCATTTGAATTATTGTAAAGTTTAATGTAATAAAGCTGGGAAGTTATATAGATAGCTTTCAGGTAATATGAGCAACAGGTTTTTTTCTTTTTAGTTTTTTTTCATGAATGTAACCTTATATGTGATAATATATCAAATATAATGATTAATAATTAGAAATTAATGCTTGAATAATCAACTGAATGAGTTGTTTTATCAACAACTTTTTCATTGTCTTTTGTTTCTTTCATAGAAGTGCAAAAGACAAGCAAAAAACAAAGTCAGAGAGATGGGAAAAGGCCAGACCTTCAGAGATACGATCCCGGTGCAGCACAGATACGCAGATGCAAGGATAGATGTGAAGGAGATGTACTAGCAAATTCAGAGTCACCTACATACACTTCAAATGACTCTGTGTCAGATCCTGCTATTAAAATGCCTGCCACCTCTCTACAAAATTCAAGCTTGAAATTCACCAACAGTGACTGCCAGTCTGAACTGAGCACTGTTCATTTTGACCGCAATGATACAAATACATCTTTCAGCCAGCGGGATGACAGGAGGAACACTTTTAAAAATAGTGAATTATCCAGCACTGGAACACCAAGTTCTCCAAAACTACGGAAAATGCGCAAACCTGATCGTAAGATATACCAGCCTGGTGGGAGAAGGGGTCAAGGTTATAGAGACTATGACACAACCAGTGAGTTAAAACAGATATCACAAGAAGTGGCAAAGACACAGGATAATACATATAATGGATTGATGGGCTTAGCTGATCAGCGGAAGGATATAAATCTGGAAGAGGAAAAAAGAAATGGGAGGGAAATAAAAGAATGTAGGAAAAAACAGAAGCCGGGGAAACAAAAGAAATTAGACTTGTTTTCTGCAGGCTGTGATCAGCCCACAGTTAAGAGTATGACTGATAAAGTGGAGAAACTCAACATTAACAGCTTCACAGCCATAGATACAGAAAATAAGAGTGAAAATGGTGGAAGAAGATTAAGTGGTGAGGGCTCTAAGAACAGAGCAGGAGGAGGAGTTGGAGAAACAGGTGAGGTGAAGGAGAGAAAAAAGGAGCAGGAAAAACGAAGATCCAGAGGGGACAAGGAGAGAGGGTCACGTAGGAGGGAGGAAGGAGAAGGAGGCGAAAAAAGTTTGCTGACACACCAGCTAGAGAAAAACAGTGAGCCAAAGGTAGAAATAATATTTCCATGGGATGTAAAAGGAAAAGAGGCTCTACAAGATCAGACCTTGAAAAAACAGAATCGCAGTCAGCCAAAAGAAAGTGAGGGTGAGAGGCGCAGAATAGCTCAGGAAACACAACCTTGCAAAGTTAACTGTTCTTCAAAGCGATATTCCAAATCAGACATCAGACGGACTCGAAACCGGACCTATAGCACAAGTTCAGCCAGCAGTGGCACCAGCATTGACGGTCCAGTAGAGTCTGAAACATACAGGTCTAATGAATGTGGGGCAGGAGAAAGAGGTCCAATGCCTAAGTCTCATGAAAGGATAATAGAGGTGATGGACCAGACAATGGCAGACATGCCCAGGCAAAGGAGAAGGACAGCTAAAGATATTTCATCCACAGATTCCTTTGAGGAAAATGAGGGAATGGAGAGAGATGGAAGAGGAGGCCATAAAGCCAAAGCAGACAAGAATGACAATAGAATATCGAAAGGGAATACCAGAGGATTGAGAGGAGCCTTGATTGGTGGTCAAGGAGGAGTTTTGAGAGTTTCCTTGGACAGACAGTCTGGCACACCCTCAGGAACCAGGGAGGACAACAAAAAAAAAAGTCCTAGAGGCAGAGGCATTTTGGTACTCCCAACACACACTGAACTAACTACATCCTCAGAACATGGACCTCAGCTTATGTGTGGGACAAGAAGCAGCACAGGCCTAGATAGAGGAAGAGGATGTCGTGGTGGAAGTACTAGGCGGTTGTGGGACCCTAACAACCCTGATAAGAAACCAGCTCTGTCAGGCAGCCAGCAATCTCAGCAGTCATCTCTCCGACAACCACTGTACTTGCAGCACCAGGGAGGATATGGGCCACTTCATTTTTTGGACACTGATGATGAAACCGCTGGTAGCCCTCCTGTCCACCATGGGGAAGAATTTCAAATCAAGCATGCAGCCACCATGGCTTACTACAAATATCAGAATTCTGACAACCCTTACGGCTACCCATTATCAACCAAGTCTTCAAACACACCTCCATGCTACACCTATTCCTATCATCTCCCATATCAGTTACATGGTTCTAATGGTATATTCTCAAATCCAGGCATGGCACCCTTGTATGGAGTGTATGGACACAGTGGCCAGGTTTACGCATCCACAGGCATTACCTTTAGCCCAGAGGAGACAGAGTTACAGACAAGAGGGGAACTCAGTAAACTTCTGCGAATGGCTGACAGCCATGAACTCCAGCTCAGCAACCTGCTGTCCAGGGAGCGACTTAGTCGAGAAGGACTAGACAGGATGACTCAGCTGAGGTAAACAAGGACTGATCACACATGGGAAATATTAAAGTACTGGTTGTGAAGAGTAGACTATGGTAGAGTGTTGCTAATATATTGACCTAATTTTTGCTCTTTTTCTCTCAGAGCTGAGCTCCTGACATTGTATGAGAGTATAATTCTAACAGACATCGAGTTCTCTGACACACAGAATGTGGACCAGTTACTGTGGAAGAATGTGTTTTATCAGGTCATTGAAAGATTCAGACAACTTCTGAAGAATCAGGATTCAGATACAGCTTCCCAGATTAGGGTTATGCTTCTTACTATACTGGAAGAGGTACATGGCTTATTTTTCCTCTAAGTTTGTTCCTTGCTATTAAATACTTTTTTTTTTTATTGCTGAAAGCTTTCATTTTCTCATATTCCATATGGGTTCCAATGTTTTTGCTCTTATTTGTAGCTCATTTGTCCATCCTGTTTGTGTTCTAGGGGGCAATGTTTTTTGATTCACTGCTGTTGAAGTTACAAACTGTATTCCAGTTTAAACTAGAAGACTACATGGATGGAATGGCAATACGTGCAAAACCTCTACGAAAGACTGTAAATATTTCCAACTCAAATTTAGATTAAAGCTTATACTTCCTTCCTGTTTCATTAAATTTAAAATGCATATATAAATGCATATATAATAAATCCAGCAATATTCTGTTTTTGAGTGGCAATATTATTGATCGATGATGATATTTTAAAATACAATACAACAGGGAGTACTGCAGTTTCTTAATCAACAGGCATTACTGCAGTTTGTAATTGAGAATTTTCATATATAAATCAATTTCAGGATCAAATAATGTGTAATAATCAATTCTATATTGTAATATTTACCACTTATACACGGTTGTTGTGTTATACCACAAATTGTAGAAATTCTGCTGTTCATTTTAGGTGAAATATGCTTTGATTAGTGCCCAGCGGTGTATGATCTGTCTTGGAGATGTCGCAAGATATAGAGAGCAAGCAAATGATTCTTCTAATTATGGCAAAGCACGCAGGTCAGTCATTTTGCATTATAAATCTTGTGTTTCTTAAAAGTACTTTCATAATGTACTTTCTACAATCGTATGCATCCCATTTTAGTTGTTTTAAATAGTTGGTTCTTTTTAAACAGTTGGTACCTGAAAGCGCAGCAGATTGCACCAAAAAATGGCCGACCATACAACCAGCTTGCTGTGTTAGCAGTGTACACAGTGAGTGACTTCTTTTAACCTTTTTTAAACATGTGCTAACGCTTGAATTTTGTAAATATTATGTTATATACACAATTTTTAATACCAATGTTTGTTCAGTTGAATGCTTGAATATAATTGGTTAGACAGTGTGCATTATTTTATTTTTAATATTAATAAAAGGGTGATATTAAAGCACTCTTAATGTTATTGTTTCTATAGTAATACATGGACTTGCCCCAAAACCAATAATTAATAATTTAAAAAGTCTGTTGTTTTACAAATTAGTTTTAATAGTTGTTGATAGGGTGATTCTCTTTATGTTAGGAGACATTTAATTAGCATTTATTGAAGGAGACTTAGTTGTAAGCAGTCTCAGTAATGCTTTACTTTTTCACTGTTTTCTCTCTCTCTCTCTCTCTCTCTCTCTCTCTCTCACACACACACACACACACTGCCTTTCCCACTGGTAGAAGCGGAAGCTGGATGCTGTGTATTACTACATGCGTAGCCTGTCTGCCAGTAACCCCATCCTCACAGCCAAGGAAAGCCTGATGAGTCTGTTTGAAGAATCCAAGCGCAAGGTTCAGTTTATTTAGACAATTTATTAAATATTATATTAAAATTACCAAAAAAAAGCTATTAAATAATTGCTAAATAAAAGCTATTAAATAGTTCATTAAGCCCTCTTTAGTACCCAAACCAGTCCACATATTCTGTTATGTGCTTAAGGCTACATAATTAATCATTTTCATTATCACAATGTTGGTTTCTACACTGTTGCAATAACAATGCTTTAAGTAATAGCACCATTTACGTTGCTTTACCCAGGATCAGCAGTAGTGTCTCTTGTGTTTTTGGTGATGACATTAGAGTAATGCAGAATGAAAACAGCCAAAAACACTAATTAAGCCAAAAAGCTACGAGTGCTATTAGGCTAAACGTCTGAAAAACAGCAAGGAGAGAGAATGCAAGTCTATAAGCATTTGAAAGTGAAATATGAAATTGCAGATCTGTGAAATTATTTGTGCAATATATGTTGTGTAGAATGACTCAATGATTTTCCTCTCACTAGGTTGAGCTCAGACTGAAGGAGGATATTGAAAGTAGCACACATGGCCCACAGGGGCATGGAACAGTACGAGGTCAGGATGCCACCCGTGTGGAAATTTGGATACGCCCTGCTGTGCATCCTGGAGTGGCATCTCGCATTGAAGGCAATGTCTCTGAGTCTGCCAATGACTCAGAGCAAGTTGGTGGGCTGAGGGCACTGAATGCAAGTGATGTGAGTGCTGCATCCCATCCACACCCCTTCACTTAAATTGTAGCCTGTGTGTGCAGATACAGTGTCTGCATTTGAACCATTAACTTAAACTGACCTTTCAAGGATAATTTTTTACATCTTTATGCTAATTACATGGCTGAATCCCAGAAAAAAATAAGACATTACACAAGGTTCTGATAAGTGTTTAGACAAGTTATTAATTTGCTGTTTCAAATTATGTATGCTTTTGCAAATATTACCTAGTTGGTTCTCCACTCATGCCTGCACTGACACAAACAAACACATGCTTTCCTCACATTAACATTGACACTTCCAGTACATACACTATATTGCCAAAAGTATTCGCTCACCTGCCTTGACTCGCATATGAACTTAAATGACATCCCATTCCTAATCCATAGAGTTCAATATGACGTTGGTCCACCCTTTGCAGCTATAACAGCTTCAACTCTTCTGGGAAGGCTGTCCACAAGGTTTAGGAGTGTGTTTATGGGAATTTTTGACCATTCTTCCAGAAGCGCATTTGTGAGGTCACACACTGATGTTGGACGAGAAGGCCTGGCTCTCAGTCTCCGCTCTAATTCATCCCAAAGGTGTTCTATCGGGTTGAGGTCAGGACTCTGTGCAGGCCAGTCAAGTTCCTCCACACCAGACTCTGTCATCCATGTCTTTATGGACCTTGCTTTGTGCACTGGTGCACAGTCATGTTGGAAGAGGAAGGGGCCAGTTCCAAACTGTTCCCACAAAATTGGGAGCATGGAATTGTCCAAAATGTCTTGTTATGCTGAAGCATTCAGAGTTCCTTTCACTGGAACTAAGGGGCCAAGCCCAGCTCCTGAAAAACAACCCCACACCATAATCCCCCCTCCACCAAACTTTATACTTGGCACAATGCAGTCAGACAAGTACCGTTCTCCTGGCAACCGCCAAACCCAGACTCGTCCATCAGATTGCCAGATGGAGAAGCACGATTCTTCACTTCAGAGAAAGCGTCTCCACTGCTCTAGTGTCCAGTGGCGGCATGCTTTTCACCACTGCATCCGACGCTTTGCATTGCACTTGGTGATGTATGGCTTGGATGCAGCTGCTCGGCCATGGAAACCCATTCCATGAAGCTCTCTGCGCACTGTTCTTGAGCTAATCTGAAGGCCACATGAAGTTTGGAGGTCTGTAGCGATTGACTCTGCAGAAAGTTGGCGACCTCTTCGCACTATGCGCCTCAGCATCCGCTGACCCCGCTCCGTCAGTTTACGTGGCCTACCACTTCGTGGCTGAGTTGCTGTCGTTCCCAAACACTTCCACGTTCTTATAATACAGCTGACAGTTGACTGTGGAATATTTAGGAGCGAGGAAATTTCACGACTGGATTTGTTGCACAGGTGGCATCCTATCACAGTTCCACGGTGGAATTCACTGAGCTCCTGAGAGCGACCCATTCTTTCACAAATGTTTGTAAAAACAGTCTGCATGCCTAGGTGCTTGATTTTATACACCTGTGGCCATGGAAGTGATTGGAACACCTGATTCTGATTATTTGGATGGGTGAGCGAATACTTTTGGCAATATAGTGTATGTACTTGGCTCTCTCACACACATGCAGAATCCTGTGCTCTATACCTTCACCATGGCTCCTCAGTGTGAAAAAAGAAACACACTTGAACTCATTGTATGTATCTTTGCTTTTTTCCCCATGTAAAGAAAAATCCATCCTTACTGATTTTTGACATTCTTGGTCTATTTTCATTTAAAAATGAGCAGTTTCTCAAATTACCCACAGTGTCATTCAGCTACATTTTTGCTTTTAGACCTTTCTGAATATTTTGCCTGAACAGATAAGGTTCCAAAGCTTTCATTTACCTGACAATATCTGATATCCACACTAACAAGTGTCTCATAGGTCACTTAATAGCCAATTTACATCCCTGTCATAACTCTACGTCGTAGCTGCATTAGAACTTTGACTCCAATGCATACAGTCTCCACTTAGTCTGACAGTGTGTAACTACAATATTTCAGCCTGGAATATTTTTGGAAACAAAATACACTTTAAAATGTGGAAAGGTGTTTGAGAGCAATAATAGATATACAACACAATATTGTAAATTACTTAATTATATTAATATTTTCTGCATATGCCACTTTTTTTTTTACTTAGAGAGACATTCTGTGACTACAATCAGGAAATCGCTTACTTGTGGAGTGAGCTGGAATGAAAGAAGACAACTCCTTGTAAAATCCATTAAAATGAGGGCATTTGCACAATTCATTAATTCTAAAATTCAAAATAGCATAATGAAAGCATGAAAAAATTTTAGTAAAAACAGTTTTAGTGACCAAATTGATCACTTATGCATTTTTATCCCTGCCTTAACTTGGCTACTTTCCAATGTAAATATTGATAGAACTGTTGAACCTTTTTCGACATCCCTGAATAAGTGTGGTTGACTGAGGGTCTTCAGGGCCTGGCCCAGACAACACTGGATTATTGTTAGGTTTTGCTGTATTTGGCTAAGCAGTGGTTTAGGTGGCTCGCCAGTGTATTAGATTTCTCTAATACATAAAATAAGTAAGCTTGACCAGAGTTCTTATGGGGAGAAGAATTTATTTAATGTAGCAGGTCTTCAACAGCGATGTTAGCTGGTTGGTCTTCAAAGTATCTTAACCCAAAGATCTGTCTGTGAGACAGATCTTTATACAAGAATACAGAACTGTAAGGACGTCCTGTGGAGGGTCCTCAGTACACAAAACTGAATGTCCTTTGTGTGTGTCATCTGGCCCACACCCATCTCCTGTATGGGCCATCACCTGGCCCACACCTATTTCTGTGGGCCATCTTGATGAAACCCCCACAGACACATCTGATTGTATCTGAGAAGCAATGTCACAATGTCTGAGAGGCAATCACAATTTAAATGTATTTGATTAATGATAAACATAATCTTTTAATCCCCCCTTTGATCATTTTTGATCACAAATTAAACTTTTCATTAATCATGAATACAGCATTCTGTATACAGGCTCCATTACTTAAGACACCCGAATAAAAGTTCATGGTGAAGTATGAATCCTCTTGAATGCTCGAGTCCATTTTTTTTTTAATTTCGACGTTGTGATCTTGTGGAAGTGGCGGATGTTGCTGTGTTATGTGGATGTTCAGGCATGTCCATCTTGGTGGCCAGTGCAGTAGGGTCCAAGTGTTGAATGTCCTTGTCCTTGTTATTTATGTCTGGATTTGTAAGGGGTCACCAATAGTACCAAATTCCTTGTGTGTGCAAAGCATCCTTGGCCTATAATCTTGTTTCTGTTTCTAATCTAAGCAATTGCCTGGCAACTGTGCAATGTTGGTGCTAGTACCCCCATTTTAACCAACATTCTCTTTTCTTTTAGCTCAATAAGAGATTTGTCTTGAGTTTTCTTCACACTCATGGAAAGCTCTTCACTAAAGTAGGGTAAGTTGCTATATTTGTCTATATTGTGCAGTGTTAACACAGTATTCATCTACTAATCTGTAGACAAATTGACATTATAGTCCAATCTTAGTGGACTTTAACGAAAAAGAAAAATGGTCTCAGATCAGTGTATTGGACATATAAGAATGCTGCTTAACATGACTTGGAAAACTGAACCACATCCATTTGGGAACCATTTTAGAAATGCCTTATTTGTATAACCAAAACCTCAAGTTCCTTTTAAACTCTGATTGACATAACATTCACTCTTTTGAAGTTCATTTTTTTCTTTTCTTTCTCCACCTTTTGCTTTTTTGCTTGTTTCGGCATGTATTAAAGACTGAAAATCTAACAGTTATGACTTCTTGGTCTGGTAGGATGGAGAGCTTTTCAGCTGTGGCCACTCGTATGTTGGAGGAGTTCCAGGCCCTTCTCCAGCATAGCCCCTCTCCTTTGGGAAGTACTCGCATGCTTCAGATTATCACAATCAACATGTTCACCATTCACTATGCCCAGACCAGAGGTATGCCCAGTCCATAACCACTCTACTCACATCAACTTATATTTAACTGCTTGCTCAAGTGGTACATATGTATTTAGATTTTTATAAGTATGCCTCTGTCAGTGTCTGCCTCTGTATGTTTTTCACAGAAAAAGGGCAGGAGTCTCGTTCATTATTGGAAGAACAGTCTACTTCTCTGGGTTTGACAATGTTTGGCCTACTAGTGCAGCGTTGCACTGAACTTCTTAAAGAAACACCTGCAGGTGACCAGTTATACATTCTAAAACTTCCAGTTAATATCCAAATCAATATTTAAACAGTATCCACTCAAAATCTTGTCAAATGATTCATTATAAGCAGTTTAAATTAAGAAGAGTTATGAGGAAAAAAATCTGAGCAGTTCAGATTAAGTATATAAGCATAAAAAACTGTAATGTTCTTTCCAAAAAGCTCCTGCCAGCAAGAATCCCTTAAAGGTTGCTTAAAGTACAATATAAATAAAACTGCATAAATACATTTTGTCTGTGTGTGTGTCAGAGCCTGTACCATTGGGGGAGGAGGAGGATGAACTGGTGCCAATGGTGAGAGTGTCCACTTTTCCGACTGACTTGCACGAGCTCCTGCCCAGTGTTAAAGTCTGGTCTGACTGGATGCTGGGCCACCCAGAGCAGTGGAACCCTCCACCATGCAATTTTGAGTGAGTGTGTTGAACACCCATATAGACTTTAGGCATGGTCCAGTAATTATTTATTCAATATATCGAAAAACTCAGCACACAAAATGTTTTCATAGAGACCAACTCAGCTGCCATAAAAAAGAGGAAGACAAACTTTTTTTTTAAGTGAAAGCAGACTCTGTCTCTTTGTTTGGGCTAATAATAATCATCATCTTTGCAAAATCTGAAATTCTAAGAACCTGAAATTAACATGATTGGGTTTATCCTTTTCCTGAAGGAATGCTGAACATACTGAAGCATTCTTAATCATACCAGTTACAAAGTTGACCCCTTTTTCATTTCAGCAGTTTCTGCATGCTTTGTGTTCATTACAGGACTGCATCAGGACAATGTGAGGTTTGCAGATTAATGAATTATATTGACACATCTTGTCACAAAGGTTCTGTTTATATGAAAGGGCTATGTTAGGCTTAATGCTTGTTGACCCACAAATAAAATATAGATATGTATGGTGGGTTGTTAGTATCATGGAGACGTGTATGTCAGGGTCACTGTGACTCTGTATGCCATACTTGCACATAACCCCCATCTCTGGGTCTTGCCACAAATATTTATAAACAATTGAGTATAACCCATTCTTTAAGTGATTAGCATCTTACTTCTTGTAATTACAAAACCTACAGGTTTCATATTTGCATATAATTTTCCAAAAATATTGCATATTTTTTTGTGTGTTCAGTGGCAGTCCTGACGTTTGGCAGTGCCTGGCAGAGCTATGTAATTCTTTGGCATCAGTCTATCATGGTGAGATTCCACTCTTCAAGGCAGATGCTGATGGAGAGAGTGATGAATTGCGACTGCTTGTGCTGGAGGAGGACAGAATGCTGGCTGGATTTGTCCCCTTGCTGGCTGCTCCACAAGAGCCATGCTATATTGAGCCCCAGTCAGATACTGTGAGTCTGAACTGCTTGCAGCACCATGTTTAAGTGAATTTGGTTACTTTTCTTTACTGTGAATCACAAAAACTGATCCTGGACATACATGCCTGGAGCAAAAAACAGTGCAGACTAGGGATGGGGAAATCTTTTGTATGATGCATTGTGATGTTTTCTTGAAAGGTTTTCCCAAGAACATGATTCTTAAGAAAGATTTTTTTTTTTTTTTTTTTGATTTGACTGATTCTGGTGTGAAAGCAAGTAGGAATTAACATTTGTGAACCCTCTGGGACAAAGGTGATACACATGGAAGTATGCCTTTCTAAATCATGCTTTCTAAATTCATGTTTTAGAGGCTTTGCAAGATAATTAAAGTAAACAGGATGCACCTGTGCTGAAAATCTAAATAAAATGTTTCAGTTTTTGCTTTAAAGGTAGTTTCAAAAGGTAATTTAACAGTTAAGTCAAAATCTCACACACAACTGTGAATCATAAAAAATAATTGTTTGCCTCCTAGGTAAAAGCACACTATCACAGAACATGTTAAAACTGTTGTTACAACTGCTAAAATGTGTCATAAGTAGGGTTGCAAAGGGGTGGAAAATTTCCATGGGAACTTCATCTGAGGAATTATGGAAATATTCCAAGTTGGAAACTTAATGGGAATTTATGGGAATTTACGGGAATTTATGGGAATTAGTAGGAATTTATTTAAATTATTTAGAAATTTGGGGAAATCATGCAACACTGAAGACTGGAGTATTGGCTAATGAAAATTCTGCTTTGCATCACAGAAATACATTATATTTTAAAGTATATAAAAACAAAATCATTATTTTAAATTGTAATAATATTTCACAATATTACTGTATGTATTTTTGGTCAAATAAATGCAAGCTTAATAAGAGACCTCGTTCAAAAATTATAAATCATGTGTCCAAACTTGTTAGCAGTACTGTACTTTTGTATGATAACAGAAAACTGGCTAGCAAAAGGTTCATTAAGACATGATATCTAGCCTCACAAATTCAATGAAATGCTAACTAGCTTACATTTAGCATATCTGATTTACTGGATAGCTAGCTATTGTATAAACATATTTTGTATTTGTTAGTTAACCTTTAAAACTATAGATCAAATATATTGACACAAGTAATATCAAAACATACTTGAATTGATGTAATTTTCAGATTCAAATGCAGAACTGTGGCTTCAATATTTTAGACAGTGTTTTTTTTTTTTTATTATTATCTCACCTAAATGTTTGCTCCGTCAGTGTATTTGTTTTTACAATGGTAATATTTTGTTGTGCAGTAGCTTATACACAGCGCAAGAAAGTTTTAAATATAAATTTACGTGATATTTATGTAATTTACATGACTACCCACCAAGATGGACATTTTTTTAAATTATTTTGTGTGCAGGGTTAGGGCATGTTATGCAGGAATGCACAGTGCATGTGGAGGTGTGGCCTCAATAGCCCTGCAGTGCTGTGTGCATGTGACTGAGGAATATACAGGGTAGAAATTCAACTGAAATTGCATTAAATCTAAACTACATTTAAGTTCCCATGGAAAGTTTCCAGCCTTGAAAATTCCCGGAATTTTGTAACCCTAGTCATAAGTAATGTGATGCACATCAGCACTTACACATGATTTCTTGGTTTTGCAGGCCATAGCAGCTGACTGTAAGAGAGTGACTGTACTGAAATACTTCCTTGAGGCTCTTTGTGGTCAAGAAGAACCTCTGCTTGCCTTTAAAGGAGGGAAGTATGTTTCCATAGCTTCGCTGGCCACTCCCAGCCAAACAACTGAGCACAAGACCCAGTCGCTGACCAGTGAGCTGTGTCAGGTCAGAAAACACTCATCAGCACACATCAGCCAATAGGGTAGACCTATATCTTTTGACTTGTATATTCACGGAGCACTTTATTGGAAACACCAGTTTGTTCATGCAGTTATCTATTAAGCCAGTCATGTGGCAGCAGTACACTGAATATAAACCTGCAGATATAGGCTAGCAGCTTAGGATAATGTTCATATCTGCCATCAGAAGGGGGAAAAATAATGTGGTCAGGTATTTTTGACTGTCATTGTTTGTGCCAGATAGTCTGGCTTAAACATTTCTATAACTGCTGATCTCCTGGAATTTTCATGCACACAAGAGAAAGAAAAAACATCCAGTGAATTGTAGTTATGAGGGCAGAAACATCTTGTGGATGAGAGAGGTCAGTGGAGAATGGCAGATTGGTATGAGGCTACAGTAATTCAGAAAACCACATTGTACACTTGTGGTGAGCAGAAAAGCATCTCAGAATGCACAGCATGTTAAACGTGTCTGGGTGGGCTGTAGACTGAGTTGGGTTCAGTTCTTGTTAAGCTAAGAACAGAAAGCTGAGGCTGTAGTGGATACAGGCAAAGATAAAACATAAACTTGTATGATGAATCGAGGCACATAAATGGTAGGATTGGAATTTGGCACTAACAGCATATACCTATAGACCCTAACTGCCTTGTGTGAACAATCCGATCTGATGTAGATCATGTGGGGAATGTATTTATGGTAAATACTGGGCCCGCTAATGCCAGTTATATCTTGATGCAGTTAAATTCACAGCTTACTCAAGTATTGTTGCTGACCATCTGCATCCCTTCATGGCCACAACTTACCCATATTTTAATGGCAATGTCCAGATGATAATGCACCATGTCACAAAGTAAAACTCATTTCAGTCAATATGGTCAGACAGAAACATATACACTGAGCAGCCATAACATTATGACAAACTAGCCTATTATTGTGTTGGGCCCCCTTTTGCTGTAAAAACAGCCCTGACCCATTGAGGCATGGACTCCACAAGATCCCTGAAGGTGTGTGTGGTATCTGGAACCAAGATGTTAGCAGCAAATCCTGTAAGTTGCAAGGTGAGGCCTCCGTGGATCGGACTAGTTTGTTCAGCACATCCCACAAATGCTCAATTGGATCGAGATGTGAGGAATTTGGAGGCTAAGTCAACACCTCAAACTCGTTGTTGTGCTCATCAAATCATTCCTGAGCCATTTTTGCTTTGCGGCACGGCGCATTATCCTGCTGAAAGAGGCCACAGCCATCAGGGAATATCGTTTCCATGAAAGGGTGTACATGGTCTGCAGCATTGCTTAGACAGGTCCCTGCAAATGGAGTTGGAGATTTGGTCAGAATTAATGGTGTCCTCAATGTGGAGAGAGATAAATATAAATTAATATATATTTCCATCAGAATCCATATTTGATACAGAATGGTTCTGTAGTTCTTGTCAGTGATGCACCCATAAGTAGTGGGCCTAGAGAATGCCATGATATTGCAGCCCAAACCCTCCCTGATCCTGATGCCAACTCTAAACTACTTCGGGGCTTCTCCACACCGTAACTCTTCTAGATTTGTGAAAGACAGTAAAGGTGGACTCATAAGAGATACTGTAAAAATATTTTTCGCAATGTCCACGGCCCAAGATTTCCACTGCTGGAGTTGGATTGATTTGGGCAGTTGTGGTTTTTGTTTCTTTTGATACAATCCTGGTTAGTACCAGGATTGCATCCCTTTCAGCCAGCTTCCTTTTACATCAACAGATATTCCTGTTGGATGTGTGTTGTTTTTTGTGGTGGTATTCTGACATTACCCTGGATACCATAGCTCTAAAACAAATTCAATTTTCACAGATAAAAATCAGGGCTCAGACTAAGACTGGATATTCAGATCTATTAATTGCTTAAACAGTCAACCTATTATAGCACACCTGGGCAAAAAGAAATACCATACATTTTTCAAGTAATCAAAAATACTGGAACATATGGCTGTTTAAACAAAAGGTGCCATGTTCTAATTATTTAAAACATCTAGATGTAAATATCAGGACATGAAAGCTGAGTTTCTGACAATATCTCATTCATCTTTGGATCTCAAACCAAAATGCCTTCTGTGAATAGCAAATACAAAATAATGGTCCTTGCTGTTTAAATACTTGCAGAGGGTATGGTATTTATATTTATATTTGCTTTCCAGGACAACAGTGTGATCTTGGAGGAGGCATCACTGTCCACATCAGAAGGAGAGATGGATGAAGGGATGGATGAATATGAAAATGAGAATGACATCCGAGAGCTGAGAGCACGACGCTGTGTTTTAGTTCACAAACTAGCAGAACAACAGAAAAGGAGAGACAAAATAAAGGTGTGACAGTTTTATTTTTTACATTTAATTTTCTCCCCACTGCACTTCTGGTAACTATCTGTATGTCCATTCACATCAGGCTGTGCTACAAACTGGAAGCCAGCTGGAGCTAGAGATCAGACCTTTCTACCTTGTCCCTGATACCAACTGCTTTATTGACCACCTGGAGGGATTGAAAAAGCTGCTGGCATGTGGCACATACATACTGGTGGTACCATTAATAGGTCAGCACTTAGTTTTTTTCTTAATTCTTTCTTATATATTTCCATATTGATTTTATAGTAATTAATCAACCCATTTATTCAAAGTGTATCTTTTCCCTGTGGCTCAGTAATTACAGAGCTGGATGGCTTGGCTAAAGGGCAAGAATGCCGTGATAAGGACTCTATAGGTGAAGCAGCTCATGCCAGGCTGGTGCAGGAATGCGCTAAAGCAGCCATGGCTTTCTTGGAAAAGGGCTTTGAAGCCAGAGAGCCTGGCCTAAGAGCACTAACCAGCAGGGGAAACCAGTTAGAGTCAATTGCCTTCCGCAGCGAGGACACCTCCGGACATAAGGTATGTGAATATTCTCTGCATGCTTTGAATTGTTGCATATGTATTTTAATATCTTTTACCTTAGATGTTTAAAAAAAAATAGTATTTTTTTTTTATTTGAGAGTTTATTTGCAAAAACAGATAACTCCGTTTTTATTAATTTTCAGAAATCATGTTTTTTATTGTGCATTACAAGTAAGATCAGTCAACCTGGAGTTGGGTTGTTTTGATTAAGTAATAATAGCTCATAAAAATGCAGGTAACTTACAAAATTAAAGTTCATTGAAAGTATGTTTTTTATTTATTAAAAATAAGTTTTTGAGCAAAAGCAGATAACTCCACATTTCATCTTTCAGAGTTAAACAAAACCAAGTGATTGCTTTGTAATTGCATTTAAGTGCAATATTTAACATTGTTTAACTTAAAACAAGTAGTCTAGGTAAAGAGCAGTAAAAATAATAATAATAATCTTTGTAATCTCCTCTGCTGATGATGTAGACACCTGACAAACTTTGTTGTTGTGCTTACATGAAATAAAGGGAGCTTTTCCCTCACCACTGTAACATGCTGATTTATCAGTGTCCTGTGAAAAAGTTTTAGCTTTCAGTTTATCAGTCTTTCAGATATCACAGGTTCATCGAGTTCGTCAAAATTATCCATACTTGATCACTTAGTCCAGTTTGATGAAACTTCTCTCATCATGCGCGTCTTGCCGAAGTGACTAGCAGCCTGGTCAGCTGACCTGAATACTGCATGCTGATTCGCTAAAATGGACTTACCGGTTTTTGTTCACAAACAACAAGGGAGCTTGTCGGCTTTTGCAGTAAAATATAAACTTGTGATGCCTTGAAAGTGGACAATACCGGCTTTTTTGACAAAACGTGTTTAGGGTTAAGATCGTGCTATATGTGGAGAGTAACTAACGAAAATAAGTTCATTTTTATTAAATATGGTGTTTATCGGTTTTTGCAAATGAACTCATTTGTTTTTCCAAGATTGCAATACATTCAGTTTATCAAAATTATTGTTTGCTAAATCTACATTTTTAACAGGAAATGAAGAAAAATTTAGAACTGAAAAGGAACTAAGAATCCTTATTGCCTAGCCATAACGTTTCCCTTTCCCAACTTTTCCCAATACCCTTTGTGATTGTAAAAGACATGTTTCTACATGTTTATGTACAGTAAACTAACACTCCACCCGGAAACACATCACAGAGCATCATTCAGTGTCACTAATGAGAAGTAAAATGCAGATGTAGTGGTGACAGCAAATGCTGGGCTCCAATTTTCAGAAAGCATTGCAGCTATACATTCAAGTATACTGATCTGGTTGACAACCACAGTAGTATCAACACTGGTTATCAACACTAGTCTGTGAAGACCTAGAAAAAACAGTGCCTTTATACATTGAATGGAGCGGGCCAAGCACCGAAGGTGCTATACGGTAGGATCTTTCTTTCATCCTTTTAAACAAATTTTATAGCCTTAATAGCTATCACAAAACTTGAGAAGGTTGTCTGGTTATGAATGGAGACCATGTATGGTCATGAACTGAGCACTGTTCATTGTACTCATGCTAAGTGGCTTGGCAAGATCTAGCCATTGGTGACACTATTGCAAGTGTTTGGACCCCACAGGTTGCTGCTTGTAGTTGTATTTGGAACCCTGTTGTTTATTTTAGGATTGTTCTTATTATTTTTTATGCTAAAACTGATTGTGCAGATGTTTTAGTCCTTATACTCTTTAGGTTCTCTGAAAAATACCTAAGGCCTTTTAACTCTGGCCACTTTTTGCCAATTTGCAATGTGCAAAAGCTTCTTTTGAGACCTGTCAAACACTCAGCATCAAGAACATGTTATTGATATTTGTAAACACTATGGCCAGCACATGTAAATGAATTCTAATGAGGTGGAATCTAATTTACTTAAACAGCAGGGTTATCACTGCAAGCTTGGAACTAAATTTGGTAGTTGGGTCTCTTAACTATATACTCTACTGAGGCAAATGAAATGACCCATGCCCACCAGAAGGGAGTGCTGTAATAAATGAATTTTAAAAAAATGTTTTATCTCTACAAATGTAGAAATAGAGTGAAACTTGTCACATTTTTCAAAATTGTCTTCTAGCATCTTTTGGCAATATATTTTCTATACTTTCTGCCGCCTTTTATTTTTCTTGAAAAGCTTCTTTTTCAAACTTGTCCTAGGTGAACTGGTTGTTCATCTGATCAACATAAAATGTGTGACCTAGAAAGCTTGAAACAAATTCATACTTAAGGCTCCAGATGGCACCTGAACTGTTGCAGATATGCCAAATTATTATTATTTTTTTTTTACTACTAGTTTTTGTCCAGACAGTCTGCCAAGCTGCCACTGCTGGACAATTAATCATGGCCCTTAACCCTCTCTTCTCCAAGGGTACTGTATCATAGCTTCCTATTTCTTCAACTTGACATCCAGATTTAACAATCTTTTTTTTGAACCATTCAGTGAGGACCTTCAGCTCCTTGTTGCTGTACAATAGTTAAAGATGTTTTCTGTCATCGGTCCACTTTTCATGGTTGAATATAGCAAATGCTGACATCACAGCTTGTGCATTTTCATCTTTTTAAGTTCTCCAAATGAATGGTAACAGCTGCATACTGCCCAGCTTGGCTCACAAGATGGTCTTTTCCTCTAAGGAAGACCTTCAGTGCCCTGTCTAAATGAGGCACCCAATGTGTTTCTTTCACTGGCTTTGGTTTGTAGAATCTCGATTCAAGTTCTTCACAATCTGTCTTAAGTTCTCTATGGCTCTTTGGGCTGAATAGGTAGGTTTTCCAAATCAAGTGCAAGGTGTCATTTACACAATTCACTAAGCTCACCTCTTTCAAAACCCCAAGAAGTGCCAGCTCCAGCCTGTGAACCATACAGTGAATGTCTATCAGTTTTAGATTGTCCTCTCTCAGTTTTGCAACAACACCAGCTGTTTGGCCCATCACATTTGCACCATCTGCACAAAATCCAACAAGCTTTTGCTTCCAGTCATGTAATCCAACTTTTGAAATTGAGGATTGAATGCAGTCAGTCACACCATGTCTGTGACAGAGACAAGATGATTTTCTGGCAACCCATCATGTAAATACCTGACATAGATAGCTTCATTTTCTGTCACAGAAGAATCTGTTGCACCATCAACCATGATTGAAATGTAGGATTATTTCACTTTATTTGCCTCTGTATCCTGTAAGTCTGTGGCAATATTTGAAATGAGTTCAGCACAGTGGACATCATTATCATATGTTGGGGAAATGTCCAGGACATTTTTTTATGCAGCATAAATAGTGGCTTCATCTGTATTGTCAAATTAAGTAGAAGGAAGTTAATAAGCATCCACTGTCTAATGTCCTTTACACATTCTTCAAGCTTAATGTACTGGTGCCTTTCATCTGACTTTGCTGAAACATAATTGTGTGTCATCAGCAAAACAGTGGAAGCTGATCTAAATGCTGATCTGAAATAGTAATATTGTTACCTACAAGATTAGGAATCAAATTGTCTGGTTTTAAATTAATTGTTTGAATTGAATATTTTCAATTTAGCCATAAAAATAAGCCATGAAGTCATTGCTGCTGCATATTGATGGTGTACTTTTTTCTACATTGGTTTTATTTCTAGTTAATTTTGCAACAGTACTAAATAGAAATTTAGGATTATTTCATTAAGGGTGTAGAGATATGCTGATCAAGCTAAGAGATTTTTTTGTAGCTCAGGAGCTTTTCATGCTACCAAATTAAGTTGATTAGTTGATTATCTACATTCTGATTTCTTTTATGGTCTGTTTTAAGGTGCATGTGTGATCATTAGACATTCTTGATACAGAGACTGAACATGAACTGAACATGAACAGGAACTGTGTTATTGCAAAGTCTATAACAAAAGTTGTGAAATGTGCCAATGATAAATTTGCAGAAAAAGAGATGAAAAAATTGAAAATAAAATTCAAAGCAACTTACATGTTTGCAGTAGAAGAAATACCATTCACAAAGTTTGTCTCCTAGTTTCTACTGATGAACAAGAATGGCATGGATGTTGAAGATAGCCTGTTCAGTGTTTCTAGGCTGCATTGCCAATTCATTAATACACTGTGTGTTAGAAGAGGCTGTAAAGGCAGATTACGATGTCATCACATACTGTATGGTTGGCCATGTTTGATTGCTGTCATGCTAAATGAACCCTAAATGCTGTTTCTAAATCATGTAAATCATGTTTCTGCTTGAAAATGCTGACCCAAATAAACTGAAATGTTGCAGAATGAGTGCTTTTGGAGCAGACTGTGCAAGTATTAACATGGGCAGAGCTGTGGATATAGGGGCACTTTTTAAGCATGAGATCGGTGAACTGTCTGTCCACTGTCTACCGCATTGACTGGAATTATTGATGCTAAGCACTCAATGGTCAGTGGCAATGATTGTCTGTAGACTTCTGCAGCTGGTGTGTAAAATATAATACTTTAGCCACAAAAGCAAGCTGAAGGCAACAGGTTCATTAGGCTGTACAGTATGAAACTTATCAGCTTTTAAAGCGCAATGCTTTCTTTCACATAGTTTTAGTTTACAGATACACTATATTGCCAAAAGTATTCGCTCACCCATCCAAATAATCAGAATCAGGTGTTCCAATCACTTCCATGGCCACAGGTGTATAAAATCAAGCACCTAGGCATGCAGACTGTTTTTACAAACATTTGTGAAAGAATGGGTCGCTCTCAGGAGCTCAGTGAATTCCAGCGTGGAACTGTGATAGGATGCCACCTGTGCAACAAATCCAGTCGTGAAATTTCCTCTCTCCTAAATATTCCACAGTCAACTGTCAGCTGTATTATAAGAACGTGGAAGTGTTTGGGAACGACAGCAACTCAGCCACGAAGTGGTAGGCCACGTAAACTGACGGAGCGGGGTCAGCGGATGCTGAGGCGCATAGTGCGAAGAGGTCACCAACTTCCTGCAGAGTCAATCGCTACAGACCTCCAAACTTCATGTGGCCTTCAGATTAGCTCAAGAACAGTGCGCAGAGAGCTTCATGGAATGGGTTTCCATGGCCGAGCAGCTGCACCCAAGCCATACATCACCAAGTGCAATGCAAAGCGTCGGATGCAGTGGTGTAAAGCACGCCGCCACTGGACTCTAGAGCAGTGGAGACGCGTTCTCTGGAGTGACGAATCGCGCTTCTCCATCTGGCAATCTGATGGACGAGTCTGGGTTTGGCGGTTGCCAGGAGAACGGGACTTGTCTGACTGCATTGTGCCAAGTGTAAAGTTTGGTGGAGGGGGGATTATGGTGTGGGGTTGTTTTTCAGGAGCTGGGCTTGGCCCCTTAGTTCCAGTGAAAGGAATTCTGAATGCTTCAGCATACCAAGACATTTTGGACATTTCCATGCTCCCAACATTGTGGGAACAGTTTGGAGCTGGCCCCTTCCACTTCCAACATGACTGTGCACCAGTGCACAAAGCAAGGTCCATAAAGACATGGATGACAGAGTCTGGTGTGGATGAACTTGACTGGCCTGCACAGAGTCCTGACCTCAACCCGATAGAACACCTTTGGGATGAATTAGAGCGGAGACTGAGAGCCAGGCCTTCTCGTCCAACATCAGTGTGTGACCTCACAAATGCGCTTCTGGAAAAATGGTCAAAAAATCCCATAAACACACTCATAAACCTTGTGGACAGCCTTCCCAGAAGAGTTGAAGCTGTTATAGCTGCAAAGGGTGGACCGACGTCATATTGAACCCCATGGATTAGGAATGGGATGTCACTTAAGTTCATATGCGAGTCAAGGCAGGTGAGCGAATACTTTTGGCAATATAGTGTAGTTTTCACATGATCTTCCTAACTTACCTTTAGTCAGAATATGCAGGGGCAATATATTGTATATCATATCTCAAAACAATGACATATAAAGGGAACATAAAATTTTTATATTTCTACACAAATAGAAAGACTGTCTTTTTTCTTGTCACTTTTTTTGTCTGGTCCTTTCTCAAGCTGTGTGGGGACAGTTAAAGGAGTGAAGGAGAAGGCATTATGATAAAGGAAGATGCAGGACATACTCCAAGCAAGCAGAAGAGGGAAGGCTACAAGTAACCATGTGCATAACCTTCCTACCAAATTGTCAGACTGAAGAGCTTGCAAAGTCATGATCAGAATGCAATGATTGAGAAAACATTTTTCATTAATGTTAAAGAACAAGAAGAAATTTGGAAAGATGACAACAGAAAGTGCACAACAGTTCAAATGTGTCATAGATAATCATTTTATGTTGCATGGCCAGAAGATGTTGCCTGTTGTGAGGAAGGGGTTGACACTCAAATGAATTAGTACAAAGAGCTCTTGACCAAGAACAGAAATGGTGATGCTTGAATAAGTGGTAGCTTGTTGACAAAATGGCTTTTACATTTCAGACACATGGTTAAAAATGTATGACCATAATCATACTTCCAAATTAGGCCTAAATTTTACCCAATGGTGGTTATAGAGCATTGTCAACACTTAAATTTGGTCCTGAGACCCTCCCCAGTCAGTCTGCCAAATTTCAAAACCTTTTAACAGACAGTTATATGGGCTGCTATATACACCCTAGCTAGAAGAACTGTGCATGGCCCTCTAATAATATCATTAGCATCATCAAATAACAGCAATATCTCACAGTAATTTTGTTCCATTACTACCATTACTACTATTTTGAAAAATTGATCACAAAAATTGCCACAAAAAGAGGACATGCATGCTGCTATTATTTCTGCATAGCTCTAAATCTGAAAATATCAGTGTCATCTTATTAAAGAGTTTTGACTAGAGATCTGGCTGGTTCTTTCGTAGCCCTACCTCACTTACTTCTGGCAGCTTTAAAAATGTACAGCCATGGCCAAAAGTTTTGAAAATGAAACAATATTGGAAGTCTGCTGCTTCACTTTTTATGATTGCAATTTGCATACACTACTGAATGTTATGAAGAGTGATCAGATGAATTTTGATTAATTGCAAAGTCCCACTTTGCCATAAATTGAACTTAATCCCCTCCAAAAATATTTCCACTACATTTCAGCCCTGCCACCAAAAGACCAGCTGACATCATGTCAGTGATTCTTGCGTTAACACTTGAGAGTGTTGATGAGAAAAAAGGCTGGAGATCACTCTGTCATGCTGATTGAGTTGGAATAACAGACTGTAAGCTTTAAAAGGAGGGTGGTGCTTGAAATCATTATTTTTACTCTGTTAACCATGGTTACCTGCAAGGAAACATGTGCAGTCATTATTGGTTTACACAAAAAGGGATTCACAGGCAAGGATATTGCTGCTAGTAAGATTACACCTAAATCAACCATTTATCTGATCAACAAGAACTTATCCAGGATAGAGGTTCAATTGTTGTGAAGAAGGCTTCAGGGTGCCCATGAAAGTCTCCTAAAGTTGATTCGGTCGTGGGATCAGGAAACCACCACTGCATAGCTTGCTCAGGAAAGACAGCAGGCAGATGTGAGTGCATCTACATGCACAGTGAGGTGAAGAATTTTGGAGGATGCCCTGATGTCAAGAAGGGAATCAAAGAAGCCACTCCTCTCCAGGAAAAACATCAGGGACAGACTAGAGGTACAAAATTGGACTGTTAAGGACTGTGGTGAAGTCATTTTCTCTAATGAATCCCCTCTCCGATTGTTTGGGGCATCTGGAAAAAAACTTGTCTCGTGAATAAAAGGTGAGCGCTACCATCAGTCCTGTGTCATTCCAACAGTAAAGCATCCTGAAACCATTCATTTGCTGGATTGCTTCTCAGCCAAGGGAGTGGGCTCACTCACAATTTTACCTAAGAACACAGCCATGAATAAAGAATGGTACGAAAACATCCCGAGAGCAACTTCTCCCAACCATCCAAGAACGAACAATGCCTTTTCCAGCATGATGGAGCACCTTGCTATAAGGCAAAAGTGGCTCAGGGAACAAAAGATCGAAATTTTGGGTCCATGTCCAGGAAAATCACCAGACCTTAATCCCATTGAGAACTTGTAGTCAATCTTCAAGAGGCAGGTGGAAAAACAAAAACCCACAAATTCTGACAAACGTCAGACATTGATTATGCAAGAATGGGCTGCCATCCATCAGGATGTGGCCCAGAAGTTGATTGACAGCATGCCATGGTGAATTGCAAAGGTCGTGAAAAAGAAGGGTCAACACTGCAAATATTAGTTTTGCAGTTTTACATTATTGCTTATAATTTGCACTGCAAATTATAAGTTTAAACTCTACTTAAACTTAATGGAATTGTCCATAAAAGCATTTGACACTTATGAAATGCTTGTAATTATACTTGTATTACAAATTTAATATTACAAAATTAATATTTGTGTCATTCTCAAAACGTTTGGCCACAGCTGTATTTATCAGTGTGAATTACTCATGAATCTGTTGTTAGAAGTTAAATATTTTAAATGTTCAGAAAATAGACTGTGATAGAAAAATATCAGTGAATATCAAGGGGAAGGTGTACAAGACAGTGGTGAGACCGGCCATGCTGTATGGTTTAGAGACAGTGTCACTGAGGAAGAGACAGGAGTCAGAGCTGGAGGTAGCAGAGCTGAAGATGTTGAGGTTCTCTTTGGGAGTGACCAGGTTGGACAGGATTAGGAATGAGTACATCAGAGGGACAGCTCATGTTGGACGTTTGGGGGACAAAGTTAGGGAGGCCAGATTAAGATGGTTTGGACATGTTCAGAGGAGGGAGAGTGAGTATATTGGTAGGAGAATGTTGGACATGGAGCTGCCAGGCAGGAGGCAAAGAGGAAGGCCAAAGAGGAGGTATATGGATGTAATTAATGAGGATATGAAGCTAGTGGGTGCAAGTGTTGAGGATGTTGAAGATAGGGATAGGTGGAGAGAGACGATTCGCTGTGGCGACCCCTGGAAGGGAAAAGCCGAAAGAAGAAAAAGAAGTTCAGAAAATAGATATGCACAATATGCTGCCATAGAATACAGTGGGTGTAGATTCAATATAATGTTTCTCAGACAATGAATAATATAGATGAACAATTTGCTGTAATGCATTGTTGTACTAATCTGGAAGTGGATTTGTACAGTTGACCTAGGTTATTAAAATGTCATTGCCATCAGCCAGTGCATTGCAGCTCTGACTTAGCAGTTTTAGCATTAAGCTACAGTCATGAAATTTTAATAGTATGTTCATTTATACTTGCTTTATTAAAGCTTGAAAGTCTGTAAGGAGGAAATGTCTTAGGAACCGTAAATTCTATTCAATTTATTTGTATAGCCCCTTTTACAATGGACATTGTCTCAAAGCAGCTTTACAAAAGAAATTAAACAGAGAAAGGAGAGGGGAAATAAATAACTAAATAACTAGAAATAAAAATAAATTATTAAATTATTAAACTATTTTATCCTTATTTTGTTTTATCCCTAATGATCAAGCCTGTGGTGACAGTGACAAGGAAAAACTCCCTGAGATTATATGAGGAAGTAACCTTGAGCGGAACCAGGCTCAGAAGGGTACCCATCCTCATTTAGGTGACACTAAACAGTAAATAATGTAGCTGTAACTGGTTAATGTCCTTTCTATCAGCAATCAATGGCCCATGAGGAACTATTAGGTCAATGTAGTTTCTGAGGTCATTATAGACACTTAATTCCTGTGTCTGTGATGGTGTGAAAGTCCCCAAATGGCTCTGTCCATGTCTGTCTCCTGGGTCACAGGCTGTCCACACAGATCTATCCACAGCATCAGTGAACACCACCAAGCGATGAGACTCCAACCAGGGGTAGAGGCAGTGGTCATACTGCAAACTGGCAAACACTGGGAGCTCAGGAGTGGGGTGTATCGCTCGACAGAGAAACACAGAGAGAGAAAGAGAAAGATATTAAGTATGCTTCTGATCATGTGATGTTTAAAGACAATGTAGATTATGTGTAAAGTGCAGGCACGGACTCAAGCAAGCCTAGCTATGACAGCATAACTAAAAGGGAGAGCCAGAAGGTGACAGACATGAAGGCTTCTCGGGACATAGTGTCCAACCACTTTACAGTGAGCAAACCTTGAGCGACTTGTGAGGGTGGTAAGATGACAGCATCCAACACATCCCAGTACACCAAACACTCTATGCCCATGAACCTTCTAGATCTGCTCCTTTACCTAAGAAAACTATACATTAAAAGCTTGACTAAATAAATGTGTCTTCAGCTTAGACTTAAACATTGAGACTGTGTCTGAATTCTGAACACTAATTGGAAGGCTGTTCCTTAACTGTGGGGCTTTGAAAGAAAAAGCTCTGCCCCTGCTGTAGCCTTTGCTACTTGAGGTACTACCAAATAACCTGCACCCTTTGATCGGAGTAGGTGTGGCGGATCATAAAAAACGAAAAGATAGCTCAGGTACTGCGGCGTGAGACCATTTAGTGCTTTATAGGTCAGTAACAGAATTTTATAATCATTGCGAGATTTGACTGGGAGCCAGTGTAGTGTGGCTAAAATAGGAGTGATGTGTTCATATCTTCTGGTTCTAGTTAGGACTCTGCTGCATTCTGGACTAACTGGAGCTTATTTATGCTTTTACTGGAACATCCAGACAGTAAGACATTACAATAATCCAACCTAGAGGTAACAAAAGCATGAACTAGTTTTTCTGCATCATGAAGTGACATCATATTTCTCAGCTTAGCAATATTTCTGAGATGAAAGAAGACTACCCTAGTGATATTATCTACATGAGCTTCAAACGAAAGACCAGAGTCAATAATCACACCAAGATCTACTACTGATGGACAAGATGAAACAGAAAGACCATCCACCATTACTCTGTAATCAGAAAGCTTACTTCTAGCTGCATGTGGTCCTAGTACAAGCACCTCTGTCTTGTCAGAGTTAAGCAGAAGGAAGTTAGTGACCATCCAATGTCTAATGTCCTTTACCCAATCCTCTATCTAAATAAGCTGGTGTCTCTCATCTGACTTAGCTGAAACATATAGCTGTGTGTCATCGGCATAACAGTGGAAGCTAATACCATGTTTACGAATAATTGCACCAAGGGGTAGCAAATATAGGGAGAAAAGCAGTGGGCCTAAAACAGAACCTTGTGGAACACTGAACATAACCTTGGTATGCATAGAGAAGTCATCATCTAGATCTACAAACTGATAACAGTCAGTCAAATAAGACCTAAGCCAGGAGAGTTCTCTTCCTTTAACACCAACAACATGTTCTAACCTATCAAGTAGAATAGTGTGGTCAATGGTGTCAAAAGCTGCACTAAGATTGAGTAACACCAGTATGCAGACACAACCCTGATCAGAAGCCAGTAATGGGTCATTAACCAAATTTACGCAGTGCTCTGTCTGTGCTATGATGAGGTCTAAATCCTTACTGATACATTTCATAAATGTTATTTCTATGCAGATATAAACATAACTGCTGTGCTACTGCCTTTTCTAGGATCTTGGAGATAAAGGGCAGGTTTGATATTGGTCTATAGACAGCTGACAGGGGTCGAGGTCAGGTTTTTTTAATCTGGAGTTTGATAACTGCTAGCTTAAAAGATTTAGGCACATAGCCAGTGCTAAGGGAAGAATTTTTCATTTTTAGAAGGGGTTCGGTAGCTACTGGAAATATCTGGTAACCCAAGGAAAGACATGGGTAAATGTTCAAGAATGCTTTTCTACTGTTTTTGTTATCTTCGATTAGGGCAGTGAGATACGCTGATCTAGCAGTACTAAGAGAATTTCATGTAGCTCAGAAGGCTTTCCTTCCACGCTAACCGAAATACTGCCAATTTAGTTTGACGCCATTTACGTTCATTACGTTCTGTGTGGTCATTGTACCAGGGTGCTAGTTTCTTCTCTTTAATTGTTTTTCTTTTAAGTTGAGCTACAGTGTCTAGGGTGTTGCAAAACATTGACTCCAGGTAATCAGTTGCCTGATCAAGTTCTGTGGGGTCAGACGGTGAACCAATCATGCGTGATAATTCTGGGAGACTGCTGGTAAATCTCTCTGCAGTAGCAGACGTAAATGTACACTTAATATGGTAATGTGGCAAATTGCGCACCTCGCGTCTAAGACGCATTTTAAATGAAACAAGATAACAAGGTGATCTGAGATAGTTTCCGACTGTGGAAGAGTGACTATGCTTTCTATATTAAAGCTGAATGTTAGAATAAGATCCAGAGTGTGACCTCCATTATGAGTGGGTCCTATTACATTTTGATTAACACCTGCTGAATCTAAGATGGATACAACTGCTGTTCTCTTCTGGCTTATCAAAATGAATGTTGAAGTCCTCTTACTATTAATGCTTTGTCTAAAGAAACAACAAGGTTTGAAATGAAATCTGCAAATTCACTGAGGAATTCAGAATATGGCCCTGGGGGTCTTTAAATAACAATTAGTGGAATCGACTCTGTGAACTTATTTGTAGCTGCATAAGTTAGGTTAGTATAAAGAACTTCAAATGTGTTGAATTGATGTTTGGGTTTTTGTGTAGCACCTAGCTTATCATGAATTATGATTATCATCATGAGTAAATCTGATGTATCTGAAATTTGGTATATGTCAGGGGATTGTATTCATTATTATTTTTAGCATTAGGCAGACACCCTCATCCAGTGCAACTTACATTTATCTCATTTATACAACATGAGCAGTTTAATGAGTGAAACCTGAGGTGGTCTTCTGATATTGTAGCCCATTCACCTCAAGGTTTGGTTTGTTGTGCGTTCTGAGATACTTTATTGCTCCCCAGATTTATTGAGTGCTTATTTGAGTTTCTATGTCCTTCCTGGAAGCACAAACTAAACTGGCCATTTTCCTCTGACCTTGGTTATTAGCAAAGTGTTTCCACCCACAGAACTGTTACTTACTCAGTGTTTTTGTACTATTCTGTATAAAATCTAGAGACTATTATGTGAAATTCCCAGGCGATCAACAGTATTTGCCATGCTCCAACCAGCCCATCAACCAGTAATACCATGATCAGAGTTGCAGAGATCACACTTTTTCTTCATACTGATGTTTGATGTAACATTACTTGAAGCTCTTGACCTGTATCTGCATGATTTTTATATTCATGCGCTGCTGACACATGATTGGCTGATTAGATAGCTGCATGAATGTAGTGGTGTTACTAACAAACAGTGGACAGTGATAGAATTTATAGATTTGTGATGTACATTTCTGAAGCAAAAGCAGTCAAAGCATACTAAGAAAGTTTTATTTCATAAAGTACTGCCATGTGTTCTGTACATATTTTGCAAATATTGCCCTGTATTTTGCATGTTCTCTTTTCCAGTGATCAGCATTATAATTATACAGTGTAGAATGAATTTTAAATCAAGCCTATTCACATTTTTTGATCCAGTTCCCTTATCTTGGCTGGGTGTTTCCATGTATCAAACTAAAAAAAACTAGACACCTACTTTTGTCCATTTTTATCTCCAGGGAAACAATGATGATGTGATTCTGTCATGCTGCCTGCATTACTGTAAAGACAAGGCTAAGGACTTTATGCCTGCTCAGAGAGGTGAGAAATCTGTTCCCACTTTATCTAAGCCAGCAAACATCTCTGCAAATTTGTGTTGATTTTCAGAAAAGATTATGATTTTTTTTCTTCTTGTGTTTTGTTTTAGAGAAGTGTATTTGAACAGATTTTCCTTAGTTTACATGTCTAAATTATTGTATTTTTCATCAGAAGGACCAGTTCGCCTACAGAGGGAAGTGGTTTTGCTCACAGATGACCGTAATTTGCGTGTGAAAGCTCTAACACGTAATGTCCCAGTTCGAGACATCCCTACCTTCCTGAGATGGGCTAAAGTAGGCTGAATTAAGGATACAGTCTCATGATGTACAAGCAATGCCCATTCTCTAGTGCAGAACAAAAATGTGGCACAGAGTAAGCTGAAGAGGGAGTATGTTTGTGACAGAGGGAATAAGCAAAGCTTTTTTTTTAACTAACAAAAAAAAGAGCAAAGATGAGGAAGTAATTCATTTTCATGAAAATGAGTGTCTTTATCCTCCTAATAACAATGCATAGAGTGAAGCAGGAGAGTATTTGAGAATGTGAGACAAGCTGAGCTGACCAGGGTCCTGTGCCTGTAGGGAATTTGGGGGGGTGTGTGTGTGTGAGAGAGAGAGAGAACGCGAGAGAGCATCTACAAAGAAGTGCAGGAAATTTTAAAAAAATTGCCACAGTATATGTGTAAGCTATCAGTATTGAACATTAAGTAGCTCTAAGTGTGAGAGCTGGGAATTTCACACTGATGGAAATATTCTTGGATATGAGCATATTGGTTTGATGTGATTGGTTCAGGGTAGAGAGAGACAGGAGAAATTTTGTTTCTAAGCCTTAAAGACATTCATGACATTTTAAAATTTCTACCCTGACCCATACCTCCCACTTCCACCACCACGCAAACATTCATATATACACACATACGCACACACACAAACTAAACCTAAACATTGCACCTACAACAGCTTTCATATTTCACCAGCTTAGTTTTATATATTTCTGCTTTCAGCAACTTATAGTGATGAGATTTGACAAAATGTAAAAAAAAAAATAAATAAATAAAATAAAATTATTTTCCTTAACTAGTATGGATTCAGAAATTTCATAAACATTATTTTATGTTTGGCTGAACTAAACATTCAGCTAATTATGCTACATATGAATATGTTCTAACTAGATAGCCACAGGCTTATGATAATTTTGAAATGTACATAGTTGTGGGTGAGTTTATAAAAATGATCCATAAGATGACTTGCCTCTGTTTGGTTAGCAGCATACCATAGCCATACAAATGTGTTGTGTGATATTTCAGTGTTGTGGACTCAGTATTCAGTGTTTCATCAATGGGCAACCAATCCACACATTTAATCACATCACATTTTTTCTCATTTTGCCACCTAATAAATTTTTCTAATAAATCTTTTATGATCTTTGTGTCTGTTTGTGTCCCTGATTTGGTAGAATACTTGAATTTAAACTTAGACTGCCCAGTAGGAGCACCACTTCTGAAAGATATATTCACTTCTAGTAATGAAAATCATTAACATACAATAAAAATTAAGATTAAAGAAAGGTCACAAGAGTCATCTGAAACACTAGTAGGATGATACAAAAACGGAAACCTCAGTCACCACAGTAACAGTAAAACAGACCACAGGTTTATTATTAAAATATACAATATATATTTTATAAAATGTTAACCTGGCACATTAGCAATTTAAGCATTGTCACATAGCTAACAAAAAGGAAAAATAAATCACTCACAACATTGCCACCAAACACTGGAAATGATAGTAATTGTTGCAATTTTTCTAAAATTAATGTTTTTTGCAAGGAACATCAACCTCACATTTTTAGGCTACATCAGGACAAACAAGACTGTTGAGTACCTTTAGGCTCACATATCACTGTACTTTAAAGTAATTTGCTATCATGCTATGTACAGGAACATATTGCTCACAATAATTAATGCAGTTTTTTATTTTTGTATAAATTAAAACAGCAGTGGTTTAACTTTAATTGTTATTAACATTTGTTACTAATGATTAAAGTGCTTTTAGAAATTAACCCAAGAGCAGCTTGCATAGTTGAAAATCCGGAAATTGAAAAGCATATAATTGGATACAATTAGATCTTACAATAAGATCTAAGATCAAAATAATCTTAACTTATTTTGTCTCTAATATTCTGCTACACTGTTAAAAAAAAAAAAAAAAAAAAACAACTGTTGTTTTTACGGTAAAAAACTGGCAGCTGTGGTTAATAAATACGGCAGAACCTTTTTCACTATCACGGTAACAGTGTATTAAGACTGTTAATTTTACGGTTAAGTTTGGAGTTTGAGGCCATATTTTACCGTATAAATAAGTGATTTTTTTACCATAGAAAGAAAGCTATTTTTCCATATAATTAACAAGCAAATACTATAGCCATGCCAAATTAATACAAGTTTTTACCATAGAATGAAAGCTATTTTCTGTACAACTAATAAAAAATAATATGAACATATTGTATACATATGAGTTTTGGCCACATGAAATGTTTCAATGTGAGTAAAATCAAACACTTCTTATTTAGTATAATTTTTTCTTCTTTATATTTTGTATAAATAAAGGTTTTGCCATTGAATATGACAGTGCCTTACTGTACAATTAATAAAACATTTAATCTAAAAATTCAACAAAAATAGCTCAACAAAACAAGCAATTTATCAGTGAATACTGTCAGTTGTGATTGTCATCAACAGTTTATTACTCAAAACATATCTCTTAGAACTAGTTTATTTAAAACCTCAAACACTTTTGGTTAAATATTACTAAACAATGGGAAAAAAACACAAATTGAAAGTTGGATTTAATATTTTATTAATCAGAAGCAATCCTTAAATTAAGGTATGCTTCTTTAACAAATAAATTCAAAATAAACCAGAGCTCATTAGGATACTTCAGCTTGATTGTTACAAGTAATGAAACTTATTTGCCTCAGTTACATACAAAGGTGGTAGTTTGGAGTAAAGAACATGCTTGAATAGAATTACCAGAGATGCCCTCCTCTCTCTCAAGTTCATAGGCAGACAAAAGTTCAAAGTTTTGAATAGTCCAAAGGCATAAAAGTTGCCTTAAATGGATCAGCAAGCTGTCAAGATATTTTCACGGTGTTGCCTTCCTGTAGCTGTTGAGACAAAGAAAAAGTATTTTGACATTAATGGTCCGTTCAGGTTAAGTACAATGAGGCACTGTAATGGATCTATATCCTAGGACCTAACTCCAGCATCAGTGAGACAGCAGAGAAAACAATAACAGGATCATACGCAATTTTATTTACACCAAAGCAGTTATGGAAGATCTAGCATAAAGGTAAGGATTTCTGGACTGTAATGATAAACAGACAAAATACTGATTTTTCTGGTAGTTTGGTTTTGGTAATTCAAAAAAAGTGTTTAGAAATAAAGGACAATTACAAGCACCTAGTTACATTTTTTACTATAATAAATCTTGTCTTGGTTTACTAAATGACAGCTCAGCCAGGGTTCAGTGCACAAAAGAACAATCATACATCCTGCTAAGTAAATGGAGTTAGTGACCTGAACCTGCCGGTAATGGCACCTCAACATTTGTATTGTATGTGAAGAAATGTGTAAAGTAAGAATTCTTTAATACAAATATTTTAATTGTTTATTTTTATCAAATTAAAAAATGTGAAGGGAGCAAACAGAAGAAAAATCTAAATCAAATGAATATTTGTGTTACGAAGCGATGGCTTCAAACCAGCATTTGTACACAAGTCAGGGATTTTGTAGGATCAGCGTCAGATGTATAATTAACCAATTGCTGGAGAGCGGTACAATAATGAGAGTCTGCAGGCAACAGTGAAGCATGGTGGAGGTTCCTTACTATTTTGGATTTAAAGTTTTGGTCAGGATTATTGGTGTCCTCAATGCTGATAAATACAAGCAGATAATTGTCCATCATGCAATACCATTAGGGAGGCCTCTGATTGGCCCCAAATTTATTTTGCACCAGGACAACAACCCCAAACATACAGCCAACATCTTTAAGAAAGTGATGGTTTGACCCCCACAGACCCCTGATCTCAACATCACTAAATCTGTCTGGGATTACATGAAGAAACAGAAGGAGGTAGGGTAGCCTACATCAACAGAAAATCTGTGGATAGATCCCCAAGATGTTTTTTTTTTCACTTCTGTCTCATGCAAAGAAGCTCCTTTGGGATTAAAAAAATTCCAAAAGAGTTTCAAAAACTGTGTGCAAATGAGCCTAGAAGAATCAATGCTGTTTTCCAGGCAAAGGGTGATCACACCAAAATATTGATTTGTCTTGGTTTTATCTTCTGTTCATTTACTTTCCATTTTGTTAACAGATAAAAATAAACTATTAACACTACTATTATTGAAAGCATGCCTCCTTTACAGCATTTTTACACACCTGCTTAAATTTTTTGCACAGTATAGTATTGAAGTTATGAATATATTCATAGAGTTCAACTTTTTTTTAAACACCCTGCTGTGGTACAAAGGGTATTTCTAAATGTCTAATGGGAAACAAATTTCTAAAAGCACATTATATATCACTACAATAAACTGAAATGTGTTTAAGTGAAAAACTGTTTGTATGGTATCACTTACAATTAATATCCTTAATGACAGGTCCTTGTTGAAGTGTCAGGGAGAGAATATTCAGCAGCAGGACAGGGCTGAGTGTAACTTAGCAGCTCTTGACTGTGCTGTGAGAAAAGAAGTCAGAGTAGTCAAGAGTTTTTCCTCCAAATATAATAATTTACTTTTAACAGAAATATACTTTTTATAAAAAAAATACCTGGAAAGTTATTAATGTCCAGAAGCATTCAGTTGAGCGTCACTTCATTTTGGGACCACTGGACATGTTAGGCTTAGCCTATTGGAAGGGAGACAAAATTTTAATCTTACAATGGAAGTTATAGATTGTAAAATATATTTTAAATAAACAACCCACTTACCAGCTTAGTTCTGATGGTACCACCAGAGGAAACAGAACTTCTCCAAGACTACAACATTTGCATTATCATTTGTTCCATATTTACATCATTTTGGCAGAAGCCCTTATTCGTAGTGACTTACATTTTTCTACATTAAACTGCATCTGTGCAGTTGAGTGTTAAGGGTTCTGCTCCAGGACCCAACAGTGGCAGCTTGGCAGTAGTAGGGCTTGATTCTCACCAGTAATCAAACATTTTAATCACTAAGCTTCCACTACCACAGGAAGTCGTATGCATTAGAGACACACACGCACACACCTGAGAGCTATTAACAGTTTTCTATTTACAATTCCTTGCATTATGAGCAACCCAAATTTTAATGGAATAAATCCAAGGTGATTGGACATGATGTAATAAAGCCCAGTGATGTAACCCCACCAAAATATCATTATTATACATAAAACCAACCATAAATATACATTTATATTCTGCATACATACCAAATGCTTATATGCTGTTACAAATTTGCATTCTGTCATACATTGTAACTCTCCACTCTATGGATTTATTTTACAGTCACAAAAACATTAAGAGAACAGTAACAGAAAATTCTCTTGTATGAGATTCCAGAAACTCACTTGAGTTCACTTGAACTTTTGAGCAGCACAAAACCATTGCCTTCACTCAGTAAAACTGAACATTTAGAAATTGTACCAAAGTATACCAGGTAGTTTTCCAAAGAAAAGCTTACATTACTTTCAGTACTTACAGAACTTTCAGTTAACTTAAGATACAGTTTAAAAAAACCTGCAGAAAATGAAACATACACATATATATATATATATAACAATGCACTGTACCAAAATGCTCATCCCTAAAGGGGCATGTCTATATCCACTCAGTTTTCCAAAGAAAAGCTTACATTAACTTTCAGAACTTTCAGTTAACTTAAGATACAGTTAAGAAAAACCTGCAGAAAATGAAACATACATATATATATATATATATATATATATATATATATATATATATATATATATATATATATATATATATATATATATATATATATATATATAACAATGCACTGTACCAAAACGCTCATCAATAAAGGGGCATGTCTATATCCACTCATGGTCTGAAAGATCTGCAATCAGAGTAAGAACTCTGGGATTGACTGATAGTACTTTCTTGTTTTTCTTCCACTCGACTTTGGTGCCTCTCTCTGGATTTATTGAGAACAAACACCTTAATGCAAAAAAACCAACCAAACAAACAAATAAATAAACAGATCCTGAGCAATAAAATAACTTGTTACATATTCTAACAAAAAAAAAAGAAATTGTACCTTTGGATGAACTCTAATGTTGAACGTAGCTCCACAGGGTAGTGTATGTTAAAGCAGTAGTAACTCCCAACAGACAGAAGGCAGACATAAATGATGTGATGTGGTCACTGACAACCTCTTGGTCGATGCTCAACATGAAGATCCTATCAGCTAAGTAGGAGGTCCCTAAACAAATGAACAATACAAAAAAACAAAACACACAAATAAATAAACTTCAATAAAAAAGTGTTTCAGTATCATAAAATCATTTCCAATGGTGTAATAACAGCTGAGATTAGTTTTATACACTTTTTGCATTTCTGTTTACTTACCACACACAATAATGCAGGGTGTTTCTGGCAACTTCTCCACCTGAACCTCTTGGGGCAGACATGTCTCCTCTACAAAAAAGAACAGGTTCTCCTCCTTCTCACCAAAATATGCCAGTAATAGAAGTACCATCTGTATGATCTCTTCTGAGGAACCATCCAGCTGGCCTCTCTCAGTCTGAAACTTGATAAGAGCATCCAGGACTCGCTTGTTTTTGGGTGCATCAACAGTTTTGAGTTTGCCTTTTTTTTCTGCCTTTTTTTTCCACATTTTCAAGGAAGCGCTCCATTAGACTCACACCAGTAAGTTCTTGGAAGTGTGCAGCCATGCCAACTTCCTTGAACAAAAATGGCCACTCTATGCATAGTGTCTGGATGCTTGATCCGTTGTTGATGTCTTGACGCTGCGTGTAATAGGTGGACTGTACTTGTTTCACATCGTCTGATTTGTAATTCATCTCTTTAAACATGTTCTTCATCATTTCTTTTTTTTCCTGCTGACTCTCCACAGTCTCGGAAAGTGGCAAATATTTTGGCTGCCAGTTCACACAACCATATGTGTCTTGAACTCTTGCTTTTATTTCAGCTGGAATGGGCTCTGTGTCATTATCATCTGATGTTGCCTTGAGTTTTATTACCTTTTGTGTGCTGGGACGTTTAACATTTTCAACTCATGCTTGGAGTTGCTTGACGAGTGAATGGTAACCAGGTCCAACAACATCACTCTCAATGACATCTTGTAGAGATACTGGATACTTAGCCACCATCCTTTTGCCAATCTCAGTAGTGTGGCGCTTGGTTGGACTTTTGCATGTCTTCATAATTTCAGAAACCACAATCCTTATCATCTCTCGTCATAGTCGAGGACTAGGTCTTCTCTGCCTTTCCAAACATTGCAGTAACTCCTCTGGAAGCTTCTGCCATGGTATCTGGAAATTGTCTACCCAGTTTGACACAGAAGCAGAACAGCCTGGCAGGGGCAATGGAGTGCTTATGGATGATGCTGGTGAGGTAGAAACAGAGGATGGAGAGGAACTGACAGACACTGGACATGAACATGCTGAGGTTGAAGTGGGTGATTCTGTAACAAAGTATTAAATATTAAACCCTGAATGATGTTCTGCTGAATATGCTGCTCTTCTAGGGTCCAGGCAACAAGAAGTCTTCTGGCTTGGATTGGCTTTAACACAGGCAACAAGTCTCCTTCTGTAATGTACTGCAGATCATCTGTGGTCTCTGCACCCAGTACCTTTAAAGTATCTACTACAGAATTAAGAACTGCTACAGGAAGATCAGGAAAAACTGCAGTAATGGCACCGCTTATCTTCTGTACTTGTGATTCAGCCATATCTTTTAGATAGAATACATACACACACAAAGGGAAAAAAAAAGAAAAGAAAATAAAAGATAAAAAAAAATTGCTCTGTGGCTTACTAGTTCAAAAATTATCTACTCTGACAATACACTGTGCTTCAATGGGACTATCTGGTATCCATTTTTCATATAAGATGATAACGGCCACATGTCAATCAGTTTATTAATGTGTACACACTGCAATCTTCCACTGTCATTTTTCACAGAGTACATGTGGAATTGTGGAAGCATTTCTGCTAAATACATTCTCATTAGAAAATGAAGTGCAGACTCATCTTTCACTACAATGAGAATAAGTTCACCAAACTCCATGGAGTCATCATTCATAGTGACAACAAACTGGCCTTTTTTGTATGTAATTCCATTATACTGCACATCTGCAGTGATCTGTGTATTTACTTCATTGAAGTTAAACTGTGAGACAACATCTTTAACTTGTTTACTGTAAAGATCTGTGTGAAATGGTGAGCTGTCTTTTATTTGCAAGGCTGGAGGACTCACTGACCCAGCTGAAAGATAGGCCTGGAACATCTGATGTCTTTCTGAAAGTGTAAGACACAGATTTTTAAAATTCTTTAAATGCCTTGCACATCTTTTAAAGTAACTATGTTTGCTTTCAAAGCGCATAGTCCATAATTTGATCAGTGGGCCAAATTTTATAATCAATCCTGGATAGTGGCGTAAGTAGTGATGCTTTGGCCTCAACTTGTTATCTGGAAACAGTGCCTTCCTGGAATCTAAATATTCCTGAATGAGCACATCCAGATAAGTAACCTGAGCCTTGGAAATTTTCTGAGCACAAATCATATATCTTATAAGAGGCCAGAAAGTCGAAGTGTTTTAGGACTGACCTCACATGGCTTGGAGGTAGCATCTGTGGTTGCATATTTGAATTGCTTAATGCGCCTGTTCAAAATAGAGTATGTGAACCATCTCTTTTCCTGAACAAAATACCTCAGGTAAAAAGCAACATCATAAGAGAGGACATCTTCAAAAATGTCATGCCCAAGACATGGGGGCAAACCAGGCAGACAAACATCAAAATGTTTCAATGAATTAAATACTGATCTAAATTTCACTCCTTTAACATCTGAAATACCTTCAGCCTCTAACTGATTAACTGCAGAACTGTAAGATTCTGAGGTACGCTCTGGTCCACATGAAGTTGGGTCATGGCTCTCAAACTGACTTCGAGAAATTAGACAGTATCTGCAAAAATATTCTGAGGAACTGAAATTTTCAGTAAATCCACCAATGCAATGTGAGCCTAGGTTGTCTCCAGCAATGCAGTAAAGTGTTCCCTTAACAGCTGTTTCATCTGCCATTGTTATCCCATTCTCCTCCAATATTTGCAGGTCTGAGAAAACCTTGTCATGGCCAAATTCTTTAAAATCCTTCTCTCTGCACAGCAAAACCAGCTGCATATGATCAACATTTGATCGAACATGTGGAGGCAAATTTAATAGCGAGAAGTATACAGCCAAAACTTTGTGCTTTTTTTTTGCCGAACCCAAAGGGTTCACTACCTCAAATGCATCCTGGTATAACACCATCTTAAGACAAGTTGGGTCTTCCTGAAACAAGGTATTTGATGTAAACACCTTACCATCATGTGTGTCACAGAGAACATCAGGGAGGGAAACATCATTAGCATCTACTGACATGAGCCCCTGCCAAAAATGTGATCCTAGCATATTTTTCAAAGTGTTTAACGCAGGAACATAATATGCAAATCTTTCTGCTCTGTTTTCATCTCTCCCTAAAAATACCCTTTTGGGCTCCACATATTTGAATATTTCTTTAAAACACTGGGCTCTAGAGTATGCTGTTCTCATAGGCCCTGTGTGACAAGCTGAGAACAAATCAGATTTCTTCACTGTATCACAGATTTTAACAATGTCTTCATCTGATACTGACAAACCTTTCAGAAGAAAGTGTAATTGATTTAGAGTATAGGTCTGTCCTAACTCATGCATATTCTGCATCTCTTCAACAATGTCCTGAATTGTAGATGCTGGAATAAGATGTTGTCCCTGTAACTTTATGTAAAACATACACAGATTTCTGTGATACAAATCACTGAAATTAGACATGTCCTCAATATTGTCTCCAACATGTGACACACTAGCAGTGTCATGCCCTGTTGTGCTCATCTGTGGAAAAGCATTCAGAAGCTTTATCTTTGATTGAGCCACAAGTCGCATTTATTGAGCAATGTCTGTGTTTTCTAGACATATGGGAAGTAAATGAAGATTTTACACTGAACACAGGTTTGCATCCTCTAACTGGGCAGTTCACAGAACGTCCCTCTACTATGTGCTCCTTTAAGTGAGCAACCAACTCTTTGACTCCATCACACTGGTGTTTACAAAGGGAAACTGTGCATTTTAATTTTGTTAACGCCAAATCCTGTGCAACCGATGACATGTTATCATGGTGATGATACACGTGAGACTTTAATGCTGCATACTTAGAAAACACTCGCTTACAACCAGTTCCAACACACTTGAAAATGCAACGGGGTTCACTACGATGCAGTCTGCAATTTACAACATACGCCTTTAGAGAAGGAATGAATTTTCCACAAATGCAACAGGAATACATGATCTTACAGGCATTCATCCACCACACGTTACCAACGGATTTACACTAAAGCATGCCCTGGCATGCCTACAACCACGTTTTCCCAACTGACTTCAATGTCATCAATTTATCCCTTCTCCGAAAGATGTTCGAACATAATTATACTAGTATTATTAACCTAGCTTAAAGTAAATTTTTGTGACATTCATAGCTTTAATTACAATACTATTAGAATAATATTGTTGGCCTGGCTAAAATTTACCTCACCTAAGAGTGGTAACGGAAATCCTGTTGTTAATTGTGTGAGAGATTCAAAATATAACCGTTGGTCCCAGGGCTTGTGAGCCAAATGCAGTGCACTGATTGGACGGCTCATCAAAGGTGCAAACGTTAATATTTGAATTCAAATGCCCATTTCTGTTGACAACCTGTACTCAATTTTAAAGCGCATTTAATATTATTAGAATTAATTTGCCTTAAAATATGACTTAACCATTAGGCTGGTATTCTAAAGCTCCAACACAGAGATGCAACACTATGAATTGTGTATTTGGAGTTTAATGGAGTATAAATATAAATGTATATTTATATACACTGATCAGCCATAACATTATGACCACCTGCCTAATATTGTGCCTTCTTTTCCCACCAAAACAGTAATGCACTGTGTGTTCTGACAGTTATATACCCATACTTTGGCCCTAGTCTAGTCACTCAAATGTGTGCCCATTTTTCTGCTTCCAACACACCAAGTTCAGGAAAATACACTATATTGCCAAAAGTATTCGCTCACCTGCCTTCACTCGCATATGAACTTAAGTGACATCCCATTCCTAATCCATAGGGTTCAATATGACGTCGGTCCACCCTTTGCAGCTATAACAGCTTCAACTCTTCTGGGAAGGCTGTCCACAAGGTTTAGGAGTGTGTTTATGGGAATTTCTGACCATTCTTCCAGAAGCGCATTTGTGAGGTCACACACTGATGTTGGACGAGAAGGCCTGGCTCTCAGTCTCCGCTCTAATTCATCCCAAAGGTGTTCTATCGGGTTGAGGTCAGGACTCTGTGCAGGCCAGTCAAGTTCATCCACACCAGACTCTGTCATCCATGTCTTTATGGACCTTGCTTTGTGCACTGGTGCACAGTCATGTTGGAAGAGGAAGGGGCCAGCTCCAAACTGTTCCCACAAAGTTGGGAGCATGGAATTGTCCAAAATGTCTTGGTATGCTGAAGCATTCAGAGTTCCTTTCAATGGAACTAAGGGGCCAAGCCCAGCTCCTGAAAAACAACCCCACACCATAATCCCCCCTCCACCAAACTTTACACTTAGCACAATGCAGTCAGACAAGTCCCGTTCTCCTGGCAACCGCCAAACCCAGACTCGTCCATCAGATTGCCAGATGGAGAAGCGCGATTCATCACTCCAGAGAACGTGTCTCCACTGCTCTAGAGTCCAGTGGCGGCGTGCTTTACACCACTGCATCCGACGCTTTGCATTGCACTTGGTGATGTATGGCTTGGATGCAGCTGCTCGGCCATGGAAACCCATTCCATGAAGCTCTCTGCGCACTGTTCTTGAACTAATCTGAAGGCCACATCAAGTTTGGAGGTCTGTAGCGATTGACTCTGCAGAAAGTTGGAGACCTCTTCGCACTATGCGCCTCAGCATCCGCTGACCCCGCTCCGTCAGTTTACGTGGCCTACCACTTCGTGGCTGAGTTGCTGTCGTTCCCAAACACTTCCACGTTCTTATAATACAGCTGACAGTTGACTGTGGAATATTTAGGAGCCAGGAAATTTCACGACTGGATTTGTTGCACAGGTGGCATCCTATCACAGTTCCATGCTGGAATTCACTGAGCTCCTGAGAGCGACCCATTCTTTCACAAATGTTTGTAAAAACAGTCTGCATGCCTAGGTGCTTGATTTTATACACCTGTGGCCATGGAAGTGATTGGAACACCTGATTCTGATTATTTGGATGGGTGAGCGAATACTTTTGGCAATATAGTGTATGTTCAATTGTAACTGTATATTGAAACTGTAGCTACTGTGATAAGGGCCAGATTGTGATGGCTAGACTAGATGGTTGAGTCAAAGCAACTCCAAAAATGCTGCTCTTAAGGGACGTTCCCAATCTGCAGTAGTCAGCACTTACCAAAAGGGTTACAAGGTAGGAAAACCAATGAACTGATGACAGGGTCGTGGGGGAGAAAAGGCTGGCCTGTGTAGTCCGATCCTGTATTTAATTGCTGAAAAGATTAATGCTGGTTCTGATACAAAGGTGAAAATACTCAGTGCATGGCATCACTGTTTTGGTGTGAAAAGTTATACAGTATCTCACAAAAGTGAGTACACCCCTCACATTTTTGTAAATATTTTATTATATCTTTTCATGTGACAACACTGAAGAAATGACACTCTGCTACAATGTAAAGTAGTGAGTGTACAGCCTGTGTAACAGTGTAAATTTGCTGTCCCCTCAAAATAACTCAACACACAGCCATTAATGTCTAAGCCATTTTGTGAGATACTGTACATATCTCAATTTCATTTGATTTCTATATATTTTATGTAGAAAACAGTGAATCACAAAAAAGCTTTCAGAACTACTTTAATTTTTTGTTGCATTGATTCAAAAAAGATGCTGTAAACATTTCTTAGAGATTTTGCTCCATATTAACAGTATAGTATCATCATAGCTGCTGCAAGTTTATTAGATTGGGTTAAGATCTGGTGACTCATTGTGAAACCAGTGTGAGATTATTTTAACTTTGTGACAGCAATGCTCTGTGGCATTTAAACAATGCTCAGTTGGTACTAAGGGGCCCAAAGTGTGCTAAGAAAATATCCCCCCACACCAGTACACCACCACCACCAGCCTGAACTGTTGACTGCTCTTAGCTGACAGGAGTGGAACCCGCTGTGGTCTTTTCCTGCTGTAGCCCATTTACTTCAAAGTTCAACATGTGCTGAGATGCTCTTCAGCATACCTCAGGTGTAACAAGATTATTTGAGTTTCTGTTGCCTTTCTATCAGCTCAAACCAGTCTGGCCATTCTTCTCTGACCTCTGACATTAAAAAGGCATTTTAAACCCTAGAGATGTTTGTTCGTAAAAATCCCAGTACATTGACAGTTCTTCTGGCACCAGCAACCAAACTATGTTCAAAGTCACTTAAATCACTTTTCTTCCCCGTTCTGACTATCAGCTTGAATTTCAGCAGATCGTCTTGACCATGTCTACATGCCTAAATGCATTGAGTTGCTGGGTTAAGGTTGTGATTAACTGATTAGATATTTGCATTTTTTGGTTAATGAACAGGTGAACAGGTGTAACCAGTGATGTGTATGTGTGTGTGTGTGTGTGTGTGTGTGTTTCCCTGTAAAAAATACATTATTATGTTAAATACTCTTATATAGCACAACCACTGTTTGGCCCCTGGTCAAAACCCTCATGCCTCAACTGATGGGTAATGGGATATTAACAAACATATTCTGTTCTACATTTTTAACATTTGTTTTGGTAAAAATAAAGTAATGTACTTGCTAAATAGTGAAAAGTTTTTTTATTGTAAATTTAAATACACATCTGTAATTTGGAAAGAATAATAATGTAAATTCTATGGTAATTAATTGCTTATGACATTATTGTACATTACCGTTACTTTTACCAACATTTTAGATCTTACAGTTCAATCCTGTGTTTTCTACATATAATAACAGTAAATTTTAAAGATATATACTGTTATTTTATTTACTGTAATTCATTGTATCTGCTACAGTAATGTACCTTTTAGCCTTATACGGTACTTTACTGTTGCTATTTGACAGCTTTTCACCGTAATTTTTACAGACATTTTTTACAGTGTATGTATAAGCATCACAGTTTGTTGCGCATGGGGCTGCATAGCCGCAGGCCAGTCAGGGTCCCCATGCTGATCCCTGGAGGCAGTGTCATGCTTTGAGCAATGTTCTGCTGGGAAATCTTGGGTCCTGACATTCATATGGATGTTACTTTGACATGTACCACCTACCTAAGCATTGTTGCAGACCGTGTACACCCTTTCATGGAAACGATATTCTCTGATGGCTGTGGCCCCTTTCAGCAGGATAATGCACCATGCCACAAAGCAACAAAAATGAATATTTCTGATATTTACATCTAGAGGCATTAAGCACCTTAGAAGATAGTACCTAGAGTGTCATCCTACCTAATATTTAGATGAGCAAAAGTACTGTAACAAACAAACAAACAATAAGGACAAAAGTCACTCATACCACTCGTTAGGCCAGTTAGAACTGAATACTAAACAAGAAACACATAACACCACATATAATTTGGAATATATACTTGATGTAGGTAAATTTCAATTCAATTTATTTGTATAGTACTTTTAACAATGGACATTGTCTCAAAGCAGCTTTATAGAAGTATAGAAACATAGAAAAAAAAATTATGAAGTTTAAAGTTAAGTTACAATTTTATCTCTAATGAGCAAGCCTAAGGCAACAGTGACAAGGAAAAACTCCCTGAGGTGATATGAGGAAGAAACCTTGAGAGGAACCAGGCTCAGAAGGGAACCAATCCTCAAAACTGACTTATCTAGAATCTATTTTTTAATACTGCAAAAGAATACAAGAGGTAAAATACCATAGCTGTACCCTAACTAAAAAAAGTCCCAACAAAAAATGCAAAGCATCAGCCCTTGACAATGATAACACTAGAGAATTTAGTCAAAGCTCCTGTTAGGATAGTGAAAACATTACTGGGTGATAATCAAATGTGTGATGAGACATTCAGCACATGTGGGTATTTCCTGTTGGTTCACTGGTTACCAATTGCACAAATGAATAAGCTGCAGTTTAAGGCAGGTCTTTTGGCTCAGTATTCTGTGATCAGAATAATCATCAGTCAGTACCTGAGGTACTGTAGAAAAAGACAAGGATTAGTAGATACCATCACCATTATAAACAACAAAAGAAAAATGCCTACAAGGTATACCCAATATATGAGCCTAGTCAAGGACTCTTTCCTTGGCTACATAGTCAGTACACATGCCATCATAATTTTTTCTGTGTCTGAATTAGCCTTTGAGCACATGCTAAAAAATAGACACAGTGATTTAAACTCAGATTACACACTAACACTTGTAATTGTTGGTACAAAAATTTCCAGATTTTCAAGACTATCGGTACATCAAGGACACAGTAACTTTCCTGTACTATAAAAAAAAGACTGTACTGCTGGCAAGTGCCTAAAACTGTATGTATGTGATATTTAATAATATATTTACCTGGTTTAGCTGGTTAGGACTCCCTTTCTGTTGAAACCATGACTGTTAGACCATAATCTGCAGCACAGGGATCAGTGTGTAAGAGTTTCATCATGTTTTATTTTCAAGAAAAAAATGAAAGCTTGTAAAAAAAAAAAATGTAAAATTGAGTGTAAAAAAAAAAAGAAAAGAAAGATAAATCATGTCAGTACATGATACATGTGAAATTGCAGCCAGTATATTAAAGTCCAAAACAGTAAGAATCATTTTAGGGGAAAAATGAAAAATAAATGTATAATAACCTGGTTGCATAAGTGTACGCTCCCTTTTATAATTAGGAATGTGGCAGTGTTCAGAATCAACGAATCACATTCAAACTCATTTTAAATACTAATTAGCATATACCTTCTATCAATTAAAGTGACTGATTAAACACAAATAAAGTACAATTTCAATTCAATTTATTTTGTATAGCACCTTTTACAATGAACATTGACTCAAAGGAGCTTTACAAAAGAAGAGAAACAGAGAAAGTTTATTTAACTAAATAACTAGAAATAAGAATAAATTATTAAATTAAATTATTAAACCATTTTATTTTATCCCTAATGAGCAAGCCTGTGGCGACGGTGGGAAGGAAAAACTCCCTGTGATGATATGAGGAAGAAACCTTGAGAGGAAGCAGGCTCAGAAGGGAACCCAATCTCATTTGGGTGACACTAAACAGTAAATAATGTAACTGTAACTGATTAATGTCCTTTCAAATTCAAATTTTAAATTCAAATTTAAATGTCCTTTCTACAACAGCAATCAATGGCCCATGAGGAACTATTAGGCCATTGTAGTTTCTAAGGTCATTATAGACACTAATTCTTTGCTGTCAGGAGCTGACAGATGAAATGGCAGATCTGTGACGGTGTGAAAGTCCCCAAGTGGCTCTGTCCATGGTTGTCTCCTGGTCCACACAGATCCAGCGACAAGACCCCAACAGTACAACTGTTCCTATTGGACTTGTGATTACTTCTGATATCTTCTTGGTAACATCTGGCTAGTGATGCTGCAAAGAACTTAGAAAGCAGGTACAGGATCTCATTGTTAAAAAAAAATATAAATTAGGAGAGGTTTAGAAAAAAAATAGAAAGACAATCAACAAGCAGAGAAAATATGACACAACAGTGACATTATTAAGAACATGACATCCCCCTAAAATTGATGAGAAGACCAGGAGACCTGGCCAAGGAGGCTGCTTAGAGGCCTACAACATCATTAAAAGAATTTTAGCAATTTCTGGAAAGTACTAGTTGTTCTCTACATGTGACAACAGTCTTCCGAATTCTTAATATGTCTGGGCTACAGGTGGCAATACAAAACAATCAAAAAAACAAACAAAAGAAAGAAATACATACAATCTACCCAAACCATGTGGAATAATGTGTTATGGTCTGATAAAACCGAAGTTGAACATTTTGGTCATTAAACACAGCATATCATTTAAACAACCACAGTGAAGTATGGAATTGTTAGCATCATGCTCTCAGGTGCTCTTCTGCAGCTAGAACTGCCTTTAATCAGGGTAGAGGGAATAATGAATGATAAATGAATAATAAAAACTTTAAAGCACCTTTCACCATGACAAAGACCTGAAGCATACCCACAAATCAACAAAGGAATAGCTTCACCAAAACAAGTTCAAGGTTTTGGAATGGCCCAGACAGATTCCAGATGAAAATCCAATCAAAAATCTGTGGGGTGACCTGAGGAGGGCTGTGAACAGGAGATGCCCAACCAATTTGACAGAACTAGCATGCTTTTGGAGGGAAGAATAGCAAAATATTCCTAAGTAAAGATGTGCCAAATTGATTAACTTTTACCCAAAAATGATTGAATGTTGTGCTAAAATCAGTGGTACAGTGGTACCTCGGTCCTCAAACCACTCATGTTCGAATTTTCGGTATTTGATTTGAATTTTCAAGTCAATTTGACCTCGGTGTACAAAAATATTAGAAACAAGGTGCTTGTTTCATACAGGATTGCAACGAATATCAACATTTCGAACAAAATTCGAATGAATATTAATGTGAACTGTATTTTCATCACAAATTTTCAGTTTTCGAAAATATTTTTCTGTGTTCGACCCGACCTGAAAAGAAATATTGTGACGGCACGCCAGGGGCGATTCTAGGATTTTCATTTAAGGGGGGGCTCAGCCCCCAATGAGGGTATAATAGTAAAAAAAAAAAAAAAATAAATAAAATAAAATAAATAAATAAATGTTTGATTAACAAGGTAGGATGGTAAACTTATTGCAGCATTCCAATGTATTGCATAGATGTGTATAACATTTGAGTACTGAACAAGCAGAATACGAGTCTTCCTGATCTCATACACACACACAAACTTGTCTTCTGATCCTCGCTCTGCGATGCTACGGGCTGCAGATTGAAGAATGCGCTGAAAGACAGGGAGGAGCTGAAGTCTGCCGCTTACAGGGTACTGAGGCGATCAAGAATTTGTGTACAGTTTATGGATTCGCAGAATTTTTAGGGGGGCTGAGTAGAAATGCTAAGGGACCCCCTAAAAATGGCCTAGCGATGCCCATGCCGCACACGCTTTCCATGCCAGGGTGGCATAGACAATAGAGATGAGCAGTTTATGCGGGTCATCTGTTCTGAAAGCATCATCTGTGAGTGCTTGTGTTATAATAATTTCAGTAGCCATGTCTCCGAAAAAGGGTAAATCAGGCATCAGTGTTGCCAAGAGGAAAGCTGTGAGATCAACCATCGAGTTGAAACAGATTAATTGGTTTTACATTATTTCCTATGGGGAAAAATAATTCGGTTTTCGACCAAATCGGTATTCGACCAGACTTTTGGAACGAATTAAGGTCGAACACCGAGGTACCACTGTATTAGTTTAGGGGTGTGCACACATATGCAACCAGATAATTGTATATTTTTTCTTTTTACCCCTAAAATGATTATTGATTTTCACTTTAATATATATCTTGCAATTTCACATTAAAGGTGGAAAAGGTTCTGATATTATTTATCTTGGTTTAATTTTTTTTTACATAACAAAAACATTCCATTTTAACAGGGGTGTGTAGAATTTTTATATCCACTGTATTTGCTTAATTAGGCAAAGGTATATGTGTGATACATAAAATATCCAATATTTCACATCCACAAGTACTGAAACAGCAAGATGACCATGCAACTATATGTCTGAATGTCAGCTTTAATTCCCTGATAATTACATCTAGATGTGTTAAACAATTTAAAACATGGCATCCTAACTAGGAGTCCACCACTGTGTTTGCAAAATTTTACAAGCAGATTGTCTTAACGTAAATTAAAATTTCATATTTGCAGAACCTGCACATACCATCATAACATCAAGTTGTATGTTTCTTTTGTGATGCCTTTTCAGGCTTTTACCTCAGCATATTTCAGTCATTTGTTGTGTTGGCAGTGAATTTTGAGTCATTGCCATGCTGCATGCTTAAATTTCTCTAAATATGGATGCATTCTCTATAAATTGTCAGACAGAATCTTTCTCTAGGTTTCTGAATTCATTCTGTTGTGTACATCATGAGTTAAATAAATAAAAACCAGTGAGCTCATTCCAGAAGCAGCCATGCAAGGTTATACCATGAAACTCTCTTCACTGTGCTTGAACAATGAGCTTGTACTAATTAGATCATGAGCAGATCCTTACTTTCTCTACATGTTGGCCTTTCAATCAGATGGGTATGAGTTAACTTAGGTTCCAGATTTTTTTGGCTCATCTCCATGTTCCTTTGTGAATTCCATTTTGGCCTTTTAATATTTATTGCTGATGAGTAGTTTGTATGGCCTATATTTTCTGTTCTCCAAGTCTTCTTTGAATGGTGGATTGTGATATCTTCACCCCTTAAGTTAAATACTTAGCTGTTGTCTCAAATTTATCTTTACATCTCAACCCAAAATGTCTTCAATGTATAACAAACCGAGAATTTACTTGCCATACCTTGATACTCCTTGATAATTGATACTTTCAGGTCACTGTATATGCATAAAGACAGTTACAATAATACAATAAGCACTGAATAAAATAAGCATCAGAGATTACCATTTCACATTGGTCTGGTGGTGTACAATGCCCTGTTCAACATCAGTGCTGACTAATCGTGCAGAAAACGTATAACCATCTCCCAAGCTCAACAAAAATACAAACAGCAATTTTATTTATTAGAAAACACTGTCTTCTAAATGCAGTCTGCTGATGGCAAAATTTTTGCTAATTTACATTCACCTAAATGCTTTTTTATTTACCTTGAGTAAATAGGCAAGCACCAATATTTCTTCTGTTCTCCAAAAACCTGGGCAAAATTACTGCAGCAGCCCAGAGTAAAACCATTTTTATCAGCACCGTTTTATCAGCCTTTGTCAGGACAACAGACAAGTAGGTACCAGTCACTCTACAACTCTTATTTTACCACAAAAACTGTAACTGTGTTAAAAGAGACAGACTGAATTACATGGCATTGTAGAGACTTTTGTTCATCTTTAGTATATATCAAATTGTATGGGTTACCTATAGTGGTCCTGTTTTTGGCCATGAGTCAGATATGGTAGCTCAACAGTGAGAGGATGCTAATGGAGAACATGGCCGCCACAAAGAAGAGGAACAGCATGTGGAACTTGACAGAACATGAGTGTCTGGCAGCTGATTCTGTTTTTAAAGACATGAGGGGATGCTTTTCAAAATATTTCATAATGAGTATTGTTCTAAAGTACATGCAAACTGAATTGTGTTACACGTTAATTCAAAGCCTAGAAGGTTCATAAAAATGCTGATAAATGTAAACACACCATCCACTTATGAACATCTGAAAGACTGCACATTCATCAGCCATGAATGTGTACAGTAGCACAGTGCAAAAATCATGCAGATACAGGTGAAGAATGAAGAAAATGTGTGATCTCTATGACTGTGGCATGGCTGTTGGTACTAGATTAGCTCGTGAGTAGTTCAGATCTCCTGGAAATTACACAAAATGTTAGTTCTATGGGTAGAAATGTCTTATTCATGTGAGAGGTAGTCAGGGAATGACCAGAATGGTTCAAGCTGCTAAGAAGCAACTCTGAACAACTGTGGTGGGAAGAAAAGCTCCTTGCCCATGGAGCATGAAGTGGATGGGCTACAACAGCAGGAGAACATCTTGGGCTCCATTCCTGTCAGCCAGGAACAGGAATCTGAGGCTATCATGGGCACAAGCACACCCAAACTGGACAGCTGAAGATTAAATAAAAACAATTATCTTTTTCCAGTTTGCAACTGTCCAGTTTCGGTGAGTTTGTGGCCATAATATCCACAGATTTCTGTTCTTCACAGACAGGAGTGGAACCTGATTTGGGCTTCTGCTGTTGTAACCTATCCACCTCAATTATTGAGGTGGTGTGCATCCTGAGATGGTTTTCTGCTCACCACAATTGTTATAAAAATGCTTACTTGAGTTGCTGACTTCCTACCAATCTGGTCATTTCCTCAAATCTCATCAAAAAGGTGTTACAGTCTGTATTTACATTTATTGCATTTGGCAGATGCCCTTATCCAGAGAAATTTATAAAACTGCTTTTGAAGTCTCCATCAGTGAATGGATCAATACCAGTTCACAATGGTTCAGTAGGTCAGGCTAATAGACTAAGAATACAATTAATCTAAAACTCTGTTGGAAAGTAATACAAAATAGATACAACACAACCACAGACAGGTTATGAAATCAATACTTAAATACAACTGCAAGCAACTCTATTGAGAGGTCAAGAACTACATAGCACCTCTTTGGGGTCAAATCACACCAAAGTTGTGTCCTACATTTGGCAAAAGAATGAAGCACTGATTTGAATGAAGCAGAGATATGATTTGTTTTCTTGGTTATTTTACTGTCAGTGATCATTTGTCAGTGGCCTGAATTACATTGCAGACTTCTAAATCAGTGCATGCCTTCAAGATGAAAGAAATAACATGACAAAAACAAGAAATAACATGACAAAAGAAATAACATGACAAAAACATTATGATTTTATGTCAAGCATACATTTACATACATTGTTGCATACATTTTTAATTTATTTCAACTGTAAATACTGAAATTATTCATTCATATAGGACTGTTTCATTATCTTAACTATAAATGGTATGGTTCTGTTTATTCTTTTTTTTTGTGTAATTAAAGCAATATGTAACGAGTGTTAATATGAAGCTTTATCAACTGAAATGAAATAGAACTGCAAGGAATCAGGTAAAACAAGAATGATAAATAATAAACCCAGCACTTCAAAAGGTTAAAAGGGTATCTCGATCATCATTCTTGATGTCAAGGCACTGCTGAGCTATAGCCAAACATTTTATTTTGCACAATGACAAAAATTTAGTAATTGTAGATGGAAAGTTTTTGAATTGGCATAATTTGACTGATTCACCCCCAAAATTTAATTTTGTCCTTATTTATTGGGGATTTCAAATCTTGATATATGTTTGTGTTTGTCCTTTGACTGTTTTTTATTTGTCATATTATATTCCTTATAAGGAACTGTCCTGATGCAGCAGTCTGAGGAGTAAAATCATGATTTAGTAATATTTGTTCAATAATGTTTGTTGTTAGTTTTTCTAAGTAGGCTAATTCTGTTGTGAAAGAGCTAGTGGTACTATCCAGTTGTTTTTCTTGCTTATTTAGAACATTTCTATACAGAAATTTAATTTTGTATATTGTTTGTTTTGGATTCACCACGTGTAGTGAGTAATAAAGGGGTTGATCACAATCATCAGCATATTCAGCAAATTGTTGTAAAAAATTGTTGTCAACCAGACTGATACACCCCTCAGTGCTTAATTAACAAATATTTCTGGGGCACCTGGAAGTTACATATACTGGCACTTCACCAACAAATATTTTGTATGAAAGCATTTCGCGTGTTGTACCATCAAATTTTTTGTATGTTACAGATCAGTATTTTATAACATTAAACAAAAATTTTTTTTTGCTAAAAACTGATCATTTATGTAAAGTCTCATCATCAAGTCTCATCATTGGAGCCAAATTCTGTGAAGACTGCACAAAACTCATTGGCTGTGAACACTTTAAAAGCCTTTTCAAAAAAACTCCAAATGGCATCAAATACAATCTAGAATTGATATCAACAAGAAGCATGGAATAAAATTTAAAAAAGAATTTCGGTCCTTTGGTTCTAGGACCAAGAACAGTGTCAAACAATGTCAAAGTTAGAATCCCTACTGATTTGTAACCAGAGGGGACCAAAATACCAAAAACATTTAGGTTTAATATAAACCTAAAGATACAAAAGATAAACAAGACAAGTGTTTCGTATTTCAGTTTCCTCATATTTTTATCTAGAGGTGTTAAACAATGTAAATCATTTATCACACGACCCTAATTTGTTTCCTGACCTGCTTGGTATCTGTTGCTTTATACACACTGGCTTTATTCTTTTTCAGGACATTCCAAACTGCAGTGCCTCTGAATGCTTACAAATGTGTTTTACCATAAACAGTTCTCTGTCTTTATCCTTTTAACAAGACTCCACGGGTGAAACTAAAACCAAGAGTAGAGGTTCCAAGCTACTTAATGTTTAAACCATGTGTGGTTCTTGTTTGATTGGAATGAAAACCTGCACCCACACCAGCCCTTTGTGGATGAGATTGGACACCCCTGTTTTAAACAATCAATCTAACAAGATACCTCTGTTTAGGAAGAATGGCTTTCAATCACATGGTCCAATATACACTACTCACAAAAAGTTAAGGATATTTGGCTTTTGGGTGAAATTTATGGAAAATGTAAAAAGTTCACACTACAGTGATATTATATCATGAAAGTAGGGCATTTAAGTAGAAGCATGCAATGGTGATTTCCTCATCTCAAACAATTTATTGAAACAAAAGCCAACAACAGTGGTGGGTATACCACAACAAAAAATGTCAATGTCTCAATAATTTGTCATGTGCCCTTGACCATCAATTACAGCTTGACAACGACTCATGCTGTTCACGAGTCAACTTATTGTCTGCTGAGGCATGGCATTCCACTTTTCTTGAAGGGCGGCCCTCAGGTCATTGAGGTTCAACTTTTGTGAATCGACTTTCATCAGAGAAAAGCACTGAAGCCTACTGGTCCCTCGTCCAGCGTAAATGCTCACCTGTGCCTGGTGATGTGGCATTCATCATCCGGTTCCGCAGGGCACTGTTCACAATGAAGCAGTTATCAACGTGGTATGTGGCCAAAAGACATCCACTTCTATGCCTTTCTGCGATTCTTCCAGTCTCTCTGTATCTCTGTCGCAATCTGCTGATGACACTCTGTGACACTCTAAGCTCAGTGGCCACTTCGCAATGGCGAGGTACTGTTGATCAATTGTTAGGTGTTGTCATGGTCTCATGATGTCAAAATGTGAACAGCATGATGAAGAGGACTGTTTAAATATCAATTCTCTTGATATTCTTAAATATCAATTCAACTGTTTAAATATCAATTCTTATCAAAATTTATTGGTCGACTCATGGATCAAACACCAGTTGTGAATTTTGCTGTTAAGCACCTTGTTAGAAACACTGAACAGTTGGACATGTGCATTCAAAAGTGTTGAGAAGGTCAAATTAATTTCACCTGTAAAGGTTATTGTGCATTTTAGGTGCATCCTGAAATTTCACCTTATCCTTAACTCTTTGTGAGTGGTATTTTGTGAAAAAACAAACAGAAAAAATGCTATCTAATCTATCTATCTATCTATCTATCTATATATCTATCTATCTATCTATCTATCTATCTATCTATCTATCTATATATATATATATATATATATATATATACTGTATATAGATAGATAGATAGATAGATAGATAGATAGATAGATAGATAGATAGATAGATAGATAGATAGATAGATAGATATAAATACCAGTAAACAGCTGAAATTTTAAGCTCCCTTCTCATATTCACCTTTTGATCTCAAACCCAACAGTTTTCAGTCTATAGCAAAAACAAATGAGCAGGCCTTGCCTTTCTGATAGTTTTAGAGTGGAAAACTATACAAGCAAAAATGTACCTTGAAATTTGTCTCAGTAACTGCACTAGAGGAGCACAAAATGAGTGAAATGACTTTTGTAAAACATCACTGTAAATCAAAGGTGCAAATCTCTGTTTAGTATAATAGATAAAGCAACAGGACTGCTTTTTCATTTACAGTACTATGCAAAAGTTTAGGCAGGTATGAAAAAAAGCTGTAAAGTTAGAATGCTTTCAAAAATAGAAAATGTTAATAGTTTTTTTTTTTTTATCAATTAACAAAATGAAAAGTATGTCTTGCCATAGTGTATGACCTGTGACATACAAGTGTCTTCCCGACCCTCACCTTAGTTGCAGATTTTGGCTGATCCTCACCCAGGTTTAAGCCTCCTACACAGCTGTTTCTGTTTCAGTTAATGCCTGTGTTTCAACCTACATAATAAATTGCTTATTAGCACCTACTTGGTATAGTCAAGACCAATGCTAATACATAAATGAATCATGCTTTTCTCATGTTAATTTATGAAAACCAGCATCTTAGTGTCTGTGTGAGTACATTTACTGAACTTGATGAAATATTGTAGAACCGTTGATGCATTGAAAATGCAGAACAGCATGGAGTAAGCCAGGAAAAGCACAAAGAATTTGTGGTTTGAGAAGCCCACACAGTTATTGACCCTGATCAAAAATGGACAAAAAGAGCAAAGTGAGAGAGAGATGAAAAGCATAAAAGCAGATTTAAGGTATTACCCTGAGGTAATCTGTTACCTCAAAAACCTATGTCTTCAAGCAGGCACACAAACAGGCATGCACACACAAAGCATGTGCATCATAACATAGATAAATCAAAGCCACCTACCAGGGGCAATGATGATCCATCTTCAATACACACCTAAATGTAACAATTATGAAATACATGATCATTTTTGATAGTCATAATGCCAGAAATGACAAAAATTGAGAAGGTATGATTTTGGAACATGTTATTGATGCTCACTTGTCACAAGTAGTGCAGTGATGCAGTGATGGCACCTGTCTGGTTTGATTACCTGACAGCGATCACAGTAACGGATAGCTGTGAAGCATAAGGGGGACCAGAAATCTGATTAGCCACTAAGCACTGTTACAGTAGATTCACTATGCACAATTGTATATATAAGCTTTTTAATGCTGACTTCCAGATCCTGTACCAGTGTATATGGTCAAACGTCTGGCCAGTTTTTTTAGGATCTCCTGCTGGGTCTCTGGTCATTCTTCTCTTTCATACTCCTCTTTTTCTGATTTTGGTTAAGAGAACTGAGACAGAATAAAGAAGAAACCACTTTGATGTGAATCTATTTATCGGCAATGGAAACTGTTTCATGTCTGAAAAATATGAATGAAGAAGAAATAAGAGGGGTGTCAAAATGCCTTACCTCTTTTGACGGGTTGGTGGGTTTAGAAATTATGGTCTTCCAGTTTGACCACATGAACAATACAAAGAAGATATGATAGACTACCAGATAGAGAACTGCAAAACAAAACATAGGTTATATATAGGTTATTCTTTTATCCAACTTTTAACTTTAAATATACAGCTTCTCCAAATGTTATAAAATATCTTTACAGCCAATCTAAAATTATTCAGTCAAATGCTGGCGACAGACAACCACACATTGATTTTGAGTCAAGGATATTATCATCAACCCATAATGCAATTCTCTTCATTGAGCCAAAAGATAGATGACAGAGTACTACAAGCAGAAGGTCAGACGGAGTAAGAGAGTGAGTAAGTATAGAAAGAGTCCACAATTCCATTAACTGTGAGGAATACACGGCATCTGTGACCAGCTACATCAGCAAGTACATTGATGACATGACGGTCTCTGAAACATCCAATACACTCTCCTATCAGAAGCTGTGGATGGCTGCAAAGGTGCGTGTACTTCGTAGTAGGTGACAAGGTGGCTTTAAGAACAGAAAAGGCCAAAAACAATAAGGCATAAAGGCAATTTGTAAGTCCACCAGCTGCTCCAAAAGTGTCATTGCACCCTCTCCTATTACTCAATGTCCCCTTTGCAAGGAATGGGAAAGATCTCATCAGGTCATTGCTTTGTGTTAGTGATAGTGGACTGTGCAATACATGGAAGCATTGTCTCTGTGAAACATCTCACCTCAATATGGAAATAATTGAGTCCCACAGTGACTGGTCTATACGGGTAATTTTGGTTCCAAAAGTAGACAGGTTGGTCAGAGTTTGTGTAGACTTTAGAAAAGATAAAGTAGTGTCTCAATTTAATGTGTATGTCTCGCATTAACAAGCTGCTCAGTCGGTTAGGTGGGGCTCATTTTTATTCAAAACTGGATTTAACCAAGGGATACTGGCCTGTGATGAAGATAAAACTCTTTGGGTTCCAAGCCAACATCAAAAATTTATCATTGTAACAGAAAGAATAGTAAGGGGGTGTCTTTTGCAGTTGTAGTGCATATACCTTGGGTTGTGATGTATTGTGCATTATGAGATGCTCACCATGGTTGCAAGGGTGCTATTAGTAAAAAAATTCTGTCAGCTCAAACCAATGTGGCATTTCTCCTCTGACCTCTCTTATCAACAAAGTGTTTTAGTCTGCAGACATTCCTTTCACAGGATGCCTTTTTATTTTCCTCATCAATTTGTGTAAACATTAGAGACTGTTTTGTGAAATACCTAGGAGACGAACAGTTTATGAGTACTTAATCCAGCACTTCTGGTACCAATATGTGAGATATCACAGATTTTTCCCCTAAGTCTGATGTTTGATGTGACCTGAAGCACTGCACTACTGCCACATGATTAGATGTTGCTGTACACATGTACCAATTCTGACAGATCTGTGAGAAAGGAAGCAGATGATCATATCCATTTCTGCAAAAGCACACAAATCGTAGGGTGGGACTTTACACCTATAGCCTTGTATCAACAGTCCTGCGTGGTGGAGGAGGTGAATGGAATGTTTTCTTGCATACTTTGGGCTGTGAAAATGAATTAATCATTGCTTGAATGACATAACATAGTTATGTTACTGACCAAGTGGGTCCCTTTATGGCCATCTTACAATGGCTGCTTCCAGCATGCAGCATGATGCGAGAATGCTCTATGTCACAAAGAAAAAAAATCATACTCAATACATGAAGCTGACCATGAGAATGATGTTCTTCAGTGGCTTTTTCAGTCAACGGGTCTAAAAACCAATAGAATACCTCTGGGGTGTGGTATAATGAAAGATTGGTAGCATGATAGAACACTTGAAAAATCTGCAGGAATTATATGACGCAATCATGTTAACATGGTCCAGAAACTTAAAAAAATGTTTTCAACATATTATGTAATCCACGCACAAAGAAATGATGCCGTTTTCAGAGCAAAGGGAAGCCCAACCCAGTATTGGTATAATGTTCATAATAAAGTGCATGATAAGGGTATATATCCATATATGCATTTGTCATTGTAATATCTAAATATGATGTTTATATTCCACTTCAATTTCACATAATTTATCTTTTTTTTTGTGATCAACTTTTTATTAGGTTTAAGCACCAATTGTACATTTCCCTTATACATTATGTCTTGAAGCAAACATATGCGTTCATATAAAAGGTATACAACTAATACAATTTTCCAAAAATAAGATGACAGGAAAAATATTACAACTATATACAATTGCCAAAGCCTTGATGGAATAGTAGAAGGAGAGAAAGAAGAAAGACAAATAAATACTCAATAACAGGATAAACATAGTTGTATTCAAATATTCAATCTAAAAAGAATAAAGTGGTTTTGAAAGTGAAAGTATCTATGGTGGAACTTTGTGCTTTATGAATTACAGCTAGTGATCTTTCTATAAGAACAATATCCCTGAAATAGTTAAACTACTTTTTTATTAATGGAGGTTCAGGGAAAAACCAAGAATGTTTAATAGTTTTTTTAGCAGCAGTGGAACTTACAAATATAGCTTTCCTAATGGTTAAATTAGTGTTAGTGCATAGTGATGAATCATCATTAAATAAAAACATAGTGAGTAATTTAGGAAATCTAGCCATGGGGGACACAGTCCAGTGAGTTCTGTGCCAGTCCCAAGCCTGGATAAATTGAGAGGGTTCCATCAGGAAGGGCATCCGGCATAAAACATTGCCAAACTTAATCATGCAAATCGTCAGTTCTCTGAATTTCATACTGGATTGGTCGAGGCCTGGGTTAACAACAACCACCATCGGCACCGTTGACCTACAGGGCGCAAGTGGAAATTGGGCTACTGTTGGTCGAATAAGTAGAGGACAGAGGAGAGGTAAGAGTGTAAGACTGAGAATAGGAACTTTGAATGTTGGTACTATGACAGGGAAAGGTAGAGAGCTGGCTGATATTATGGAGAGAAGGAAGGTGGATATACTGTGTGTACAGGAGACCAGGTGGAAGGGTAGCAAGGCTCATAGTATAGGAGCAGGATTCAAGCTGTTTTATTATGGTGTGGATAGTAAGAGAAATGGGGTAGGTGTGGTCATAATTAAGAGTTTGTGAGGAATGTTCTGGAGGTGAAGAGAGTGTCGGACAGGGTGATGAGTCTGAAGTTAGAGGTTGAAGGGGTGATGTTGAATGTTGTTAGTGGTTATGCCCCACAGGTAGGTTGTGAGTTAGACGAGAAAGAGAGATTCTGGAGTGAATTAGATGAGGTGATAGAGACTATTCCCATGGGTGAGAGAGTGGTGATAGGAGCAGATTTTAATGGACATGTTGGTGAGGGGAACACAGGTGATGAGGAGGTGATGGGCAAGTTTGGAGTTAAGAAAAAGGAACCTTGAAGGACAGATGGTAGTGGACTTAGAGGATGGACATGGCTATGGTTAACACTTATTTTCAGAAGAGGGAGGAGCATAAAGTGACTTACAAGAGTGGAGGTAGGAGCACACAGGTAGACTACATCCTGTGTAGAAGAGGCAATCTGAAAGAGATTAGTGACTGTAAAGTGGTAGTGGGAGAGAGTGTAACCAGACAGCATAGGATGGTGGTGTGTAGGATGACTTTGATGGTCTGTAAGAAGAGGTCAAAGATAGAGATAGAGAAGAAAACCAAGTGGTGGAAGCTGAAAAAGGAGGAATGTTGTGAGGAATTTAGACAGAAGTTGAGAGAGGCTCTGGGTGGTCAGGTAGTGCTGCCAGATGACTGGGAAACTACAGCAGAAGTGATCAGGGAGACAGGAAGAAAGGTGCTGGGTGTGTCATCTGGAAGGAGGAAAGAAGATAAGGAGACTTGGTGGTGGAATGAAGAAGTTCAGGATAGTAGAGGTTAGCCAAGAAGAAGTGGGACATGGACAGGACTGAAGAGAATACACAAGAATACAAAGAGTTACAGCGCAGAGTGAAGAGGGTGGTGTCTAAGGCCAAGCAGAAGGCGTATGATGAGTTGTACACTAAGTTAGACACTAGAGAAGGAGAGAAGGACTTGTACAGGTTAGCTAGGCAGAGGGATCGAGATGGGAAGGATGTGCAGCAAGTTAGAGTTATTAAGGATTGAGATGGAAAGGTGCTCACAAGTGAGGAGTGTGTACAGAAGAGATGGAAAGAGTACTTTGAAGAGCTGATGAATGAGGAAAATGAGAGGGAAAAAAGAGTTGAAGGGGTGAACTCTGTGGAACAGAAAGTAGATAAGCTTAGAAAGGATGAAGTCAGGAAGGCTTTGAAGAGAATGAAAAGTGGAAAGGCAGCTGGTCCTGACGACATCCCGGTGGAGGTCTGGAAGTGTCTAGGAGAGGCGGCAGTGGAATTTTTAACTAGTTTGTTTAACAGGATTTTAGAGAGTGAGAAGATGCCTGAGGAATGGAGAAGTAGTGTATTAGTGTGGATCTTTAAGAATATGGCTGATGTGCAGAGTTGCAGCATCTATAGGGGGATAAAGTTGATGAGCCATTCAATGAAGCTATGGGAAAGAGTAGTGGAAGCTAGGTTAAGGAAGGTAGTGGAAATTTGTGAGCAGCAGTATGGCTTCATGCCCAGAAAGAGCACAACAGATGCACTTTTTGATGGAGAAGTATAGGGATGGTCAGAGAGACTTGCACTGTGTGTTTGTAGACTTGGAGAAAGCGTATGCCAAGAGAAGATCTGTATGAGGAAGTCAGGAGTAGCAGAGAAGTATGTCAGAATGCTGCAGGACATGTATGAGAGGAGCAAGACAGTGGTGAGATGTGCTGTAGGTCAGACAGGTCAGTTTTTCCCATCCCAAATGAATTTGGAAATCTGTGGTTGTAATTCTTCAAAATAATTCACAGTTATAATAGGATAAAGGAATCATAGAAAATAGAAAGTTTAATCGACCGAGGATTTTCATTTTTATTATTGATATTCTACCCTGTAGTGACATTTTAATATTAGACCACCTCTGCATATCAGCTAGGATTTCAAGTTTGAGTTTGTCATAATTTATTCTTGAGATATTTGAAAAATTGTTATGGTTAAACCTAAGTATGTAAATGTTGAATCATGCCACTTAATATGGGGAATATCTGATAGTTTAAATCATTTGGCAGATGCACATAAGGGAATAAGGAGGGATTTGTCCCAGTTTATCTTGTAGCCAGAAAGCTGGCTAAACTGAGCAAAGACTTGTAATATTTGTAAAAGGGATGTATGTATATTAGTAAAATAAAGCAAAACATCATCTGCATACAGAGAGATTTTATGTTGTATGTTTTTATGACAATGGGTGATATAAAGGAATCCAGTCTAATTGTTCCAGTCTAGCGGTTCTATTGACAGTGCAAAAAGTAAAGGGGAAAGTGGACAACCTTTATGTGTACCACGCTGCAAAATGGCTCAGACAACATATTACCTGTTAGAACAACTGCATATGGGTTGGTGTAAAGTGTTTTAACCATTGATATAAAGGTTTTTCCAAAACCAAATTCCTCCAGAACCATCCAAAGATATTCCCAGTCTACACTTTCAAAGGCTTTTTGCGCATCTAAGGTAAAGATAGCTGCAGGGCCAGTGTCCATTTTAGCTGCATAGATAATATGACAAAGCCTTCTAACATTATCTGCCTCTCAGGAATCCAGACTGATCTGGATTAACTAATTTGCCCACATATAGCTCTAACCTTTGACTAACCTCGTGATTAGTGAGATGTGTCTATAACTACCACAATTTAAAGGAGATTTACTTTCTTTAAGTAACACCGAGATAAGTGATGTATTTTGATCCTGATGAAAAGAACCATAATCCAGAGCATGATTAATAGAATTTAAAATGAGTTGTCCAACAATATCCCATAGTTCTAGGAACAGCTCTGGAGGGAAGCCCTCCAGACCTGGTGACCTCCCTTTATTCATCTGGGATAATGCATCCCTTAACTCTGTAAGAAAGAGGTTTAACAAGAAGTCCTGCCTCATCTGTTGTCAGGGAGGGCAAATTCAGTGATGAAAGATATGAGTCACAGACTAGGTTGTAATATTGAAGCAAAAACTTAAAATAGAATATTTAATAGAATTTCTCTTAAACATGGAGTTGACAAGGCACAGAGGGTTGTGTTATTTATTAGTTTTACAACTAATTTATAACAAGTTATAAAACTTGTTCAGAGGATTACTCGGTACTGAAATAGACGTAGTAAAGGCAACCAACAACTAGAACATACAGTATTAATATAATTCAGAATTGTCACAAGTAATTTTAGAATTTCTAACAACATTCAGAGCAAGATTTTTATTTCAGCTAAACAGCTTCTACATGGTCACAAAACTACAATTAATATACACAGTTAACTTCACACGGGTTTTCATGAATGGGTACCAGACACTTAGTCACACATCCCACTCCTGTGCTACCACAAACTAATCACCAACTTTCACATGAAGAACAGAGAATAACCAGTTTAATGCAACACTCACAGATACAGAAAATTAAAAAAATTTGAGTCTAAAACTTTTTGACTCATTAAAGTAACCACCTTTTTCAGATATAACAGCCAAAAATAAATTAAATATTGATCAGAAAGTTCTTCCCAGCACTGCAACCTGCAGAAGTTCCCACAAATGTGTTGAGTTTTTAGGTTGCTTTGCTTTTACCCTTTTGTCCAGTTTATCTCAAAACAGTTTAATTGGGTTTAAGTCTGGAGACTGTGCTGGCCGTTCCATGATTTGAAGCCGTTCTTCTTGTTCTTTTTACCTAAGGTAGTTAGACACAGGCACATCCTGGAGGTATGTTTTGGGTAACTATCTTGCTGTAGAATGAACCCCTGACCAAATAGGCATATACCAGTGTGAATGATATAGTGCTGCAAAATGCTGTAGTAGTTTTGGTTCAGGGTGCCACTCACTCTGTGCAAGTGTCTCTTCATGTAATTGCAGGCAGACTCAATGATGTTGAGATCAGAACTCTGTGGGGGCCAAACCATCACCTCCAGGTTCCACTTCCTTGTTCTTCTCTACGCTGAAGATAGTTCTTAACGACATTGGCTGTATGTTTAGGGTCATTGTCCTGCTGCAGAATAAAACTGGGGCCAATCAGATGCCTCTCTGATGCATAAATATCTGCCTCTTTTTCTCAGCATTGAGGACACCATTAATTCTAACCAAATCTCCAACTCCATTTGCACAAATACAGCCCCAAACTTGCAAGGAACCTGCACCATGCTTCACTGTTGCCTGCAGATGCTCATTATTGTACCTCTTTCCAGACCTTCAGCAAACATCCATTCTTTTGCCCCCCAGTTCATATGTTTTCGTGCATAGCTGAATCTCTTAGCCTGGTTTCCATTTTGGAGACCATGAAGACCATTTCTGCCCAGACTTCTCCAAACAATAGATGGGTGTATTTGGGTCCCACTGGTTGCCTTTGCTGGTCACTGCTGGTGTGGGTGAGTGAAGAATACCCGAATCCCCTTTAATCAATGATACATGACTACAACATGACTACTGTTTATGACTTAATAGCAACAACATCCTTACTTTACACATTAATAGCCAAGATGTTGAGAGAGCAGTGGAGCACTATTCAAGCTTTAAAACTAATTGGTAGTACTTCCATAGCAAGAACTCACTATTGTTATCTTGCATTTACTATTTAACTCAGAAATGACTGGCACTGACACTAAAATTTGTAGGCACGTTCAGGACAAATTTCTTGCCAGTCAATAGTCAAACATGCTTACATCTAACCACCAATATTGTTACTCCTCCTCCAAATTTTGTTCAGTCTTCTATTAATTCTACTAATTTTTGTCTCATTTCATTTAAGACCAGTATAAACTGCCAGTCTAGCCATCCAATGGCTAACAATACTTGCACAAAGGCAAAAAGGCCCAGACTGATAAGAAACAACAAATACTTTAGATGTTTTAAAATACAAAAAAAAATCATGGCAGAGCAGCAGGAATACGACTACAGGTGAAAGTAGCAACAGACGACACCATAGGTCACAGAAGTTGCAGGAGTTGCAGCAGCAATGCCACCCTGCTACATTTGTTCATCTAGACCTTTCCTCATCCAGTCAGAGAATTCTACCACTGTCCGTGATCAAAACCTACACTAGAGGTAGTAATTTCAATTCATCCCATGACTCAAATCATTTGATTCTCTTCACCAAAAAGATTTGTTAAGATTAATTGACTGATTTGTTCAATAATTTAAAAAAAAATTATATCATTACACCACACCACTGTGTCTTTTCAGATGTTATGATAGTAAGTATTAGTGATTAATAAATTTACTCAGTGCATTTTATTTAACAATATACAACACAAAAACAATGTCATGGATGGCTTGGTTAATTCCCTGTTGGAACACCAGGGGGCATTACAGCAGGGGTTTGCTTATACTCTGTGCCATGTGTCTTTGTTTATGTTTTGTGTTCTCACATGTTTGTCCAACGTGATCCTTAACCCCTTCCTGCTCACCTGTCCCTTCTGTTTCACTAATTACCTCCCCAATTTAAATATTGGTTGTCTTGCATATATTGTTTGCTGAGTCCTTGTCACTGAATGCTGTTTTGTTAAGCTGTGTTCTCTGTTTTATATTGTTGGTTTTGTATCTTCTTCTGTATTTTAGTTGCTAGTTATGACCTAATGTTTTCTGGTGTCTGTTTACTTTGTTATTTTATAATAAACCTGGCTGATGTCTATCTCTGCACTTGGGTTTGATTCTCTCTCTCTCTCTCTCTCTCTCTCTCTCAATATGAGACAATATAAGAAAAAAACCTTTAGAGAAACCAGACTCAAAAGGGGTGACACCAGTCACAACAGTCACAGCGATAGAGCTATGCTGCTGTAGTGAACACAGCATAAAGAACATAGACATGTTTGTCAAATAACTTGTTCATGACAAACACATGCAGAAAAGAACATAGAAAAACACAGGTTCACATTACGTCTCCACTGAAAAGAATCTAGTGTTGTCTGCCTTTGGCGAGGGGCAGGAGAGCCCTCTGCATCAGTTGTATGCTTCGCCATCAAGTGGTATTTTAAACTTGACGTGCTGCGGTGATAACTTAATTCACATTGACAATAAATGCAGACTTTTGTCTTGTCGACAGAACCATCAGACATCATTTTATATATAAAGAAGACGTTTTTCTTTCTCAGTTTCGGTTTGCTGCTGCATCTCCCATTTCCCAAACCAGGGGCAAGACTAAGGGTCAAACAGAAAATGTGCGCTGTGTTAATCACATGTTAATAAAATTAGTTCAGTTCACTGAATTAGTTCACTGTCTTGTACACCTTCCCCTTGATTCTTGCTGAAATTTTTCTATCACACAGAACTCCTGACACCTTTCTCCACCCATTCCAACCTGCCTGCACTCACTTCTTTACCTCTTTCCCACACTCTCCATTACTCTGGACTGTTGACCTCAAGTACTTAAACTCCTGTACCTTTTTCACCTCTTCACCCTGTAATCTTACTGTTCCACTTCCTTCCCTTTCATTCATACACATGTACTCAGTCTTACTACGACTGACTTTCATTCCTCTTCTCTCCAGCGCAAACCTCCACCTCTCCAGGTTTTCCTCCACCTGCTCCCTGCTCTCACTACAGATCACAATGTCATCTGTAAACATCATTGTCCAAGGAGACTCCTATCTGACCTCCTCTGACAACTGGTCCATCACCATAGCAAACAGGAAGGGGCTCAGAGCTGATCCCAGATGCAGTCCCACCTCCACTTTGAACTCCTCTGTCTGCCCTACAGCACACCTCACCACTGTCCTGCTCCTCTCATACATGTCCTGCACCACTCTGACATACTTCTCTGCTACTCCTGACTTCCTCATACAGTACCACAGCTCTTCTCTTGGCACCCTGTCATATGCTTTCTCCAGGTCTACAAACACACAGCACAACTCTCCCTGACCATCCCTATACTTCTCTATCAATATTCTTAGAGCAAAAATGGCATCTGTTGTGCTCTTTCTGGGCATGAAGCCATACTGCTGCTCACAAATTTCCACTACCTTCCTTAACCTAGCTTCCACTACTCTTTCCCATAGCTTCATTGTATGGCTCATCAACTTTGTCCCCCTATAGATGCTGCAACTCTGCACATCAGCCGTATTCTTAAAGATCCACACTAATAGACTACTTCTCAATTCCTCAGGCATCTTCTCACTCTCTAAAATCCTGTTAAACAAACTAGTTAAAAATTCCACTGCCGCCTCTCCTAGACACTTCCAGACCTCCACCGGGATGTCGTCAGGACCAGCTGCCTTTCCACTTTTCATTCTCTTCAAAGCCTTCCTGACTTCATCCTTTCTAAGCTTATCTACTTTCTGTTCCACAGAGTTCACCCCTTCAACTCTTTTTTCCCTCTCATTTTCCTCATTCATCAGCTCTTCAAAGTACTCTTTCCATCTCTTCTGTACACACTCCTCACTTGTGAGCACCTTTCCATCTCTATCCTTAATAACTCTAACTTGCTGCACAGCCTTCCCATCTCGATCCCTCTGCCTAGCTAACCTGTACAAGTCCTTCTCTCCTTCTCTAGTGTCTAACTTAGTGTACAACTCGTCATACGCCTTCTGCTTGGCCTTAGACACCACCCTCTTCACTCTGCGCTGTAACTCCTTGTATTCTTGTGTATTCTCTTCAGTCCTGTCCATGTCCCACTTCTTCTTGGCTAACCTCTTCCTCTGAATACTATCCTGAACTTCTTCATTCCACCACCAAGTCTCCTTATCTTCTTTCCTCCTTCCAGATGACACACCCAGCACCTTTCTTCCTGTCTCCCTGATCACTTCTGCTGTAGTTTCCCAGTCATCTGGCAGCACTACCTGACCACCCAGAGCCTCTCTCAACTTCTGTCTAAATTCCTCACAACATTCCTCCTTTTTCAGCTTCCACCACTTGGTTTTCTTCTCTATCTCTATCTTTGACCTCTTCTTACAGACCATCAAAGTCATCCTACACACCACCATCCTATGCTGTCTGGTTACACTCTCTCCCACTACCACTTTACAGTCACTAATCTCTTTCAGATTGCCTCTTCTACACAGGATGTAATCTACCTGTGTGCTCCTACCTCCACTCTTGTAAGTCACTTTATGCTCCTCCCTCTTCTGAAAATAAGTGTTAACCACAGCCATGTCCATCCTCTTAGCAAAGTCCACTACCATCTGTCCTTCAAGGTTCCTTTTTCTTAACTCCAAACTTGCCCATCACCTCCTCATCACCTGTGTTCCCCTCACCAACATGTCCATTAAAATCTGCTCCTATCACCACTCTCTCACCCATGGGAATAGTCTCTATCACCTCATCTAATTCACTCCAGAATCTCTCTTTCTCGTCTAACTCACAACCTACCTGTGGGGCATAACCACTAACAACATTCAACATCACCCCTTCAACCTCTAACTTCAGACTCATCACCCTGTCCGACACTCTCTTCACCTCCAGAACATTCCTCACAAACTCCTCTTTCAGGGCCACACCTACCGCATTTCTCTTACTATCCACACCATAATAAAACAGCTTGAATCCTGCTCCTATACTATGAGCCTTGCTACCCTTCCACCTGGTCTCCTGTACACACAGTATATCCACCTTCCTTCTCTCCATAATATCAGCCAGCTCTCTACCTTTCCCTGTCATAGTACCAACATTCAAAGTTCCTATTCTCAGTCCTACACTCTTACCTTTCCTCTTCTCTCTCTGTCTGCACACTCTCCTCCCTCCTCTACTTCTTCGACCAACAGTAGCCCAATTTCCACCACCACCCTGTAGGTCACCGGCGCCGATGGCGGTCGTTGTTAACCTGGGCCTCGACTGATCCGGTATGAAATTCAGAGTACTGACGATTTGCATGGTTAAATTTGGCAATGTTTTACACCGGATGCCCTTCCTGATATACACTATATTGCCAAAAGTATTCGCTCACCTGCCTTGACTCGCATAGGAACTTAAGTGACATCCCATTCCTAATCCATAGGGTTCAATATGACATCGGTCCACCCTTTGCAGCTATAACAGCTTCAACTCTTCTGGGAAGGCTGTCCACAAGGTTTAGGAGTGTGTTTATGGGAATTTTTGACCATTCTTCCAGAAGCGCATTTGTGAGGTCACACACTGATGTTGGACAAGTAGGCCTGGCTCTCAGTCTCCGCTCTAATTCATCCCAAAGGTGTTCTATCGGGTTGAGGTCAGGACTCTGTGCAGGCCAGTCAAGTTCATCCACACCAGACTCTGTCATCCATGTCTTTATGGACCTTGCTTTGTGCACTGGTGCACAGTCATGTTGGAAGAGGAAGGGGCCAGCTCCAAACTGTTCCCACAAAGTGGGGAGCATGGAATTGTCCAAAATGTCTTGGTATGCTGAAGCATTCAGAGTTCCTTTCACTGGAACTAAGGGGCCAAGCCCAGCTCCTGAAAAACAACCCCACACCAAACTTTACACTTGGCACAATGCAGTCAGACAAGTACCGTTCTCCTGGCAACCGCCAAACCCAGACTCGTCCATCAGATTGCCAGATGGAGAAGCGCGATTCGTCACTCCAGAGAACGTGTCTCCACTGCTCTAGAGTCCAGTGGCGGCGTGCTTTACACCACTGCATCCAAGGCTTTGCATTGCACTTGGTGATGTATGGCTTGGATGCAGCTGCTCGGCCATGGAAACCCATTCCATGAAGCTCTCTGCGCACTGTTCTTGAGCTAATCTGAAGGTCACATGAAGTTTGGAGGTCTGTAGCGATTGACTCTGCAGAAAGTTGGCGACCTCTTCGCACTATGCGCCTCAGCATCCGCTGACCCCGCTCCGTCAGTTTACGTGGCCTACCACTTCGTGGCTGAGTTGCTGTCGTTCCCAAACACTTCCACGTTCTTATAATACAGCTGACAGTTGACTGTGGAATATTTAGGAGCGAGGAAATTTCACGACTGGATTTGTTGCACAGGTGGCATCCTTTCACAGTTCCACGCTGGAATTCACTGAGCTCCTGAGAGCGACCCATTCTTTCACAAATGTTTGTAAAAACAGTCTGCATGCCTAGGTGCTTGATTTTATACACCTGTGGCCATGGAAGTGATTGGAACACCTGATTCTGATTATTTGGATGGGTGAGCGAATACTTTTGGCAATATAGTGTATATATGTTTGTGTGTGTGTGTGTGTGTGTGTGTGTATACCATACATATGTATCTATTTCTATAGATTACACACTTTATGAGAACATGCATTAATCCATACAGGTTTACAGACAGTGTTTTTTTTTTAATTGTCTCACCTAAATGTTTTCTTAGTCAGTGTGTTTGTTTTGTACAATGGTAAACTTTTGTTCCACAATAGCAAAAGAAAATTTTAAATACAAATTTATGTAATATTTATGTAATTTACATGACTACTCACTAAGATGGACATTTTTTAAAATTATTTTGTGTGCAGGATTCAAGAAACTATTAGTGCATGTTATGGAGGAATGCACAGTGCATGAGGAGATGTGGCCTCAATAGCCCTGCAGTGCTGTGTGCATGTGATTGAGGAATATACAGTGTAGAAATTCATCTTTCATTTATTCATTCATTCATTCATTCATTTGCATTAAAACTGATTGTTTTAACCAAGATTATGCTGCAAGATATTTTTAACTACATTTAAGTTCCCTGTTATAGTCTAACCTGCAAATTTCCAGTTTCTTCCCATATATTCCTGTTAATTCCCATGTTTCCAGCCTTCCAGAATTTTGAAACCCTAGATGGTCTTACATGTTCCTCAAGCACCTTCTGATACAATGTAGAATTCATAATGGATTCTATGATGGTGAGCTGGCCAGGTCCTGCTGTAGTAAAGTAACCCCAAACCATAACACTTCCACCTCCATCTTTCATAGTTGGTGTGAGGTTCATTTGCTGAAATGCTGTATTTGGTTTATGCCAAACATGCTCTGTTATGGTGTTCTTTGGGAAACTTCAGTCTTGCCCTCATGTTTTTTAAGGCAGCAAAGGTTTCCTTCTTGCACACCTTCTATAATAATTAAAGTTGTGTAGTCTATTTCCGAATGTTGATCTATGCACTTTGGCATAAACTGTAGCAAAAGCTTGCAGTAGGTCCCCTGATGATATATTAGGGTTTTTAGAGACGTCTTTAAGCATCTTGCGGTCTGCTCTTGGGATTTGCTTGAATGGCCTGACCTGGCCATGTTGGCAGTTGTTTTAAATGTTCTCCACTTGTAAATGATTTTCTGGACAGTGGAATGGCTCATTACAAATTCTTTTAAGATCTTTTTATATGCCTTACCAGACTCATAAGAGTCAACAAGTTTCTTTCTGAAGGCCTCAGACAGCTCTTTGGAACTCACTATGGTGATACCTCTCAATTCAACAATTAAGAGCAAACCAAGCTAAATGTCTGAGGTTAATTAAGGCAAGTCTCCTTCAATATGCTCTGTAACAATAGTCTAATAATTTGCATGTGATGTGATACACCTGTAGGTAATATATATATATATATATATATGAGTACACCCCTCACATTTTTTGTAAATATTTTATTATCTTTTCATGTGACAACACTGAAGAAATGACACTCTGCTACAATGTAAAGTAGTGAGTGTACAGCCTGTATAACAGTGTAAATTTGCTGTCCCCTCAAAATAACTCAACACACAGCCATTAATGTCTAAACCGTTGGCAACAAAAGTGAGTACACCCCTAGGTGGAAATGTCCAAATTGGGCCCAAAGTGTCAATATTTGTGTGGCCACCATTATTTTCCAGCACTGCCTTAACCCTCTTGGTTGAGTTCAAAAGAGCTTCACAGGTTGCCACTGGAGTCCTCTTCCACTCCTCCATGATGACATCACAGAGCTGGTGGATGTTAGAGACCTTGCACTCCCCTACCTTCCGTTTAAGGAAGCCCCACAGATGTTCAATAAGGTTTATGTCTGGAGACATGCTTGGCCAGTCCATCACCTTTACCCTAAGCTTCTTTAGCAAGGCAGTGGTCGTGTTGGAGGTATTTGGGGTCGTTATCATGTTGGAATACTGCCCTGCGGCCCAGTCTCCGAAGGGAGGGTGTTATGCTCTGCTTCAGTATGTCACAGTACATCATGGTTCCCTCAATGAACTGTAGCTCCCCAGTGCCATCAGCATTCATGCAGGCCCAGACCATGACACTCCCACCACCATGCTTGACTGTAGGCAAGACACACTTGTCTTTGTACTCCTCACCTGTTTGCCGCCACACACGCTTGACACCATCTGAACCAAATAAGTTTATCTTGGTCTCATCGGACCACAGGACATGGTTCCAGTAATCCAAGTCAGTCTGCTTGTCTTCAGCAAACTGTATGCGGGCTTACTTGTATGCGTGCATCATCTTTAGTAGAGGCTTCCTTCTGGGATGACAGCCATGCAGACCAATTTGATGCAGTGTGTGGTGTATGGTCTGAGCACTGACAGGCTGACCCCCAACCCCTTCAACCTCTGCAGCAATGCTGGCAGCACTCATATGTCTATTTCCCAAAGACAACCTCCAGATATGATGCTGAGCATGTGCACTCAACTTCTTTGGTCGACCATGGGGAGGCCTGTTCTGAGTGGAGCCTGTCCTGTAAAACCACTGTATGGTCTTGCCCACCGTGTTGCAGCTCAGTTTCAGGGTCTTGGCAATCTTCTTATAGCCTAGGCCATCTTTATGTAGAGCATCAATTCTTTGCCATGAGGTACCATGTTGAACTTCCAGTGACCAGTAGGAGAGAGTGTGAGAGCGATAGCACCAAATTTAACACACCTGCTCCCCATTCACACCTGATATATACACTATATTGCCAAAAGTATTCGCTCACCCATCCAAATAATCAGAATCAGGTGTTCCAATCACTTCCATGGCCACAGGTGTATAAAATCAAGCACCTAGGCATGCAGACTGTTTTTACAAACATTTGTGCAAGAATGGGTTGCTCTCAGGAGCTCAGTGAATTCCAGCGTGGAACTGTGATAGGATGCCACCTGTGCAACAAATCCAGTCGTGAAATTTCCTCGCTCCTAAATATTCCACAGTCAACTGTCAGCTGTATTATAAGAACGTGGAAGTGTTTGGGAACGACAGCAACTCAGCCACGAAGTGGTAGGCCACGTAAACTGACGGAGCGGGGTCAGCGGATGCTGAGGCGCATAGTGCGAAGAGGTCGCCAACTTTCTGCAGAGTCAATCGCTACAGACCTCCAAACTTCATGGGGCCTTCAGATTAGCTCAAGAACAGTGCGCAGAGAGCTTCATGGAATGGGTTTCCATGGCCGAGCAGCTGCATCCAAGCCATACATCACCAAGTGCAATGCAAAGCGTCGGATGCAGTGGTGTAAAGCACGCCGCCACTGGACTCTAGAGCAGTGGAGACACGTTCTCTGGAGTGACGAATCGCGCTTCTCCATCTGGCAATCTGATGGACGAGTCTGGGTTTGGCGGTTGCCAGGAGAACGGTACTTGTCTGACTGCATTGTGCCAAGTGTAAAGTTTGGTGTAGGGGGGATTATGGTGTGGGGTTCTTGTTCAGGAGCTGGGCTTGGCCCCTTAGTTCCAGTGAAAGGAACTCTGAATGCTTCAGCATACCAAGACATTTTGGACAATTCCATGCTCCCAACTTTGTGGGAACAGTTTGGAGCTGGCCCCTTCCTCTTCCAACATGACTGTGCACCAGTGCACAAAGCAAGGTCCATAAAGACATGGATGACAGAGTCTGGTGTGGATGAACTTGACTGGCCTGCACAGAGTCCTGACCTCAACCCAATACAACACCTTTGGGATGAATTAGAGCGGAGACTGAGAGCCAGGCCTTCTCGTCCAACATCAGTGTGTGACCTCACAAATGCGCTTCTGGAAGAATGGTCAAAAATTCCCATAAACACACTCCTAAACCTTGTGGACAGCTTTCCCAGAAGAGTTGAAGCTGTTATAGCTGCAAAGGGTGGACTGACGTCATATTGAACCCTATGGATTAGGAATGGGATGTCACTTAAGTTGATATGCGAGTCAAGGCAGGTGAGCGAATACTTTTGGCAATATAGTGTATATATATATATATATAAGAATATGTTTGGCATAAACTGTATATATATATAAGAATATGTTTGTGATCATGTAATGGTTAAAGACAATGTACATTATGTGCAAAGTGCAGTCAGTGACTCACTATGACAGCATAACTAAAAGGGAGAGCCAGAAGGTGACACAAACATAAAAACAGGGATGAGGTGGAGTGGCTGACAGTGTGGTGCATATAACCTGCTCTTCAACACCTCAAAGACCGAGGAACTGGTTATAGACTAGAGAAAGAAGAAAACTGATATCACACCACTAATCATCAGTGGGGTCTGTGTGAAGAGGGTGGCCGACTTCCACTTCCTGGTAGTCTACATTGAGGAGGACTTGACCTGGAGCACGAACACCACTAAGCTGCTGAAAAAGGCCTAGTAGAGACTGCACTTTCTGAGGGTGCTCAGGAAGAACAACATTACCTAGAGACTGCTGGTGTCCTTTGATCGGTGCTCCATAGGGAGCTTACTAACTGTATATGTGTGTGGTACACCAGCTGCACAGAAGCTCAGAGGAAAGCACTGCAAAGGGTCATTAACATGGCCCAGAAGATCGTTGGCTGCCCTCTACTCACTCTGGAAGATCTGCACAGTTCCTACTGACTCAAAAAAACAAAGATCACAAAGGATACCTCACACCCTGAAAACCATCTATTTGAATTTCTGCCATCAGATCAAAATCAAGGACAAATATATTCATAAACAGCTTCTATTCCATAACAATAGCCACACTAAATAGAACCAAAACATGCTGCTAATGCAACAAGGGATTGTGCAATTTGATGGATGACAGTGAATGGTTGTGTGTTTTTTCTAATCTTATTTTATGTGAACACCATCTATTCTAGATACCTATTTATTTTAGCTATTTTATGCTTCTTTTTTAATTTTATAGTACTCTGAATGATGACAATAAAGATATTCTATTCTATTCTATTTTCACCTTAGCAATATTTCTGAGATGAAAGAAGGCTACCCTAGTGATATTACATGAGCTTTAAATAAAACACACCAGGGTCTTTTACCGCTGCACATGGTGAAACTGAAAGACCATCCAGAGTCTTCAGTAATTAGAAAGCTTTCTTCTGCCTACATGTAGTCCTAGTATGAGAACTTCTATCTTGTACGAATTAAGCAGGAGGAAGTTAGTAAGCATTTACTGTCTAATGTCCTTTGCACATTCTAGTGCCTGTCCTCTGGCTTTTCTGAAACATACATAAGTGTGTTATCAGCATAACAGTGGAAGATAATACCATGTTTACGAATAATTGCACCAAAGAGTTATCATATATAAGGAGAAATGCAGTGGGCTTAAAACAGAACCCTGTTGGAACCTAACATAACCTAAGCATGCATAGAGAAGTCACCATTTATATCTACAAACTGATAATGATCAGTCAAATGAGACTTGAACCAGGAGAGGGCTGTTCCCTTAACTCTAAAGTAACTCTACAAGAGTTACTTACTTTTTCATTGTCTGTTTGTGTGATTTCCACCTTTTGCTAATCCTCTTTCAAAGTCGCTTTCATGATGTGTGAGCCACATGCTCTTCATCTCCCTTTTCCCTCTCATGCATCTCCCCAGGAATGCTCTATCTTAAGGGTCAGTAATCAAAGATGTAAGATAAATATTTACAGACCTCAGAGACTGCAGAGGAGACACAGAAACACACTTTATGACTTTATTTTCACAGATCACAGCCTCCTGTTCTCCAACTCATAAAAACTAAGAAGTGCTTGAGATTACACAAGCTTCCCTTCCGTCTCATATAAAATGTATTTAACCTTTTAACTCCCATAATCTTTCTCATAGAACAATAAGTATGAACTCTGTCTTTCCCTAGAAAAGTGAATATTAATGTGAGTGACTGTGCAGTGCGTTTACGACAGATGTGAGATGTGATGTGTGTGTGTGTGTGTGTGTGTGTGTGTGTGTTTGCGTGTGTGTGTGTGTGTGTGTGTGTGTGTGAGTGTGTGTAGCCAAGTATATAGCTGAGGTCTGGAAGTAATCAGAGTGGCCGGGCAGGGCTCCAGTACTCCCTCACCATTATGCAACTTGAGTTCCTACAATGTAGGAGAACAGGATGCCTGCAGGATGGGGGAGGGGTTTCTTTCTTATTCTTTTTTATTGAACAGTTACAGAATAGCTTCCAATGGGAGAATTGCAAACGCATAATCATTTGCATAAACAATTCTGAGTTATTAGGCTGATACACAAAGTTATATTCAGTGTAAGTGCTAGGTGTTTTTGAAGCTTGGAAGTTTAATGTAAGTTTGAAATCGCAGACATGATTTTCTTTCTTTTGGCAGCCATACCTGTATGAGTGCCAAATGGTGTACAAATTGTAATAAATTTGTAATAATTTGTAATAAAGTGACATGTAATATGTCATGCCTATAGTTAGGAGGTGATTTGGGAAATAGTTGTTTTGAATCCTTTTTTATGCACTTAACAGTGCATGTAAACATATACATATACAAAGAGTCTTAGCACCACACAGTACAGAATAGTACAGTAACTCAGCAACAAAACTGACAGTAAGTTAATATTTAAGGCAACACAACAATGACATAGTATGTAGGGTATGTATACACCCACATGTGTGGGTGTATACATACGCTGTATACATATGCAAACCTACTGCTGAATATTCTGAGTCGGACGTTTAGGTGAGCTGTGATTATCGACCAAACCGTATCGACTGATTAAAGTTTTGTACTTTGGCGACCACCCAGACAAAGCGATGGGCGGGAGGATAGTCGGGGACACTGCCCAGGTCCCCTTCTTTGTTATGAACAAATGAGCGTTCGTCATCCTTGCTAGATACACTAAATGGACCAGAAAACAAAGGTGAGCGATTGTTTTTCTTTTTGAAATTCGCGAAAAGTTATTGTGCCTGATATCCGACGTGTGTTGGAGTGGAGTTTTTCAATGGCATTTGGAATCGATTAAGATAGATATTGTGCTAGCATTAGTTAGGGCGGTTACATCATTTTTGCCGAATTTCGTTCCTAAACTACAACTAATTTAACGAATGTGTGCATGCCATTTTGTTATAAATACTGATTTAAAGGTCGATTTAAATGCGGAAACTGAAATGAGACGCTAAAGAACTAAATCTATGACTGGAGTGTGTATTGAGAAGATTCAGAAACATGGCCAGTGTTTCTTTCTAAATAATAATATTGTACAGAATACGTAAGATGTCGATGTGCCTCACAAATCACCAATCGGTATGCAGATAGTGCTCATAGTGGCACCCATGTTAAAATCGCAGGTTTTGTGATGTAAACATTTTTTCACTTTTTCAACCTTTTAAAATCGCAACATTGTGAAAATTAACTGAAAATATTCAGAAACATTTTGGGAAAAAATAAAAACGTTTCTGGTTGCATAAGTATGTAGACACTTTTATAATTGAGCATGTAACTGCTCAAAATGAACTAATCACATTCAGACTTATGTTCAAAAGTAATGATCACACAGCTGTCATAGATTAAATTATTCTGCTTAGCCCCAAATAATGATCAGTTGTATCTGTAGGATTTTCCTTAGATCTTCTTGTTTTTTTCTACATTGTGAAGCCAAGGTCCACAAAGAGCTTACAAAAGCATGCATGGTATCTCTGTTGTTGAAAGGTGTCAATCAGGAGTATAAAAGTTGAAATATAAAAGCTCCCTTGTGCGTGATGGGTCACCACACTTGGCACAGGTTTTACGCCAGATGCCCTTCCTGACGCGACTCTCCCATTTTGTCCAGTCTTGGGACAGGCACTGCATCCAGTGGCTGGGGTCTGGGCTTCGGCTGGGAATCGAACCCGGGCCTTCCGCATGCCCTTATTTAGGAGTATAAAAAAATGTCCAAAAATTAGATGTACACTATAAAGGGCATCATCAACAAATTGAAAAATGAAGCACCGCAGTGACATCACCAATAACAGGATTTCTCTCATAAATTTAAACGGACAACATAAAAAGGCTGTCAAGAGGCCAAGAGCAGCTTTAAGGAGCTGCAGGAATATCTGACAAGTTCTGATTACACTACAAATGTGACAACAGTTTCTCACAGTTTCCTTATATTTCTCACATATCTGGGCTATGGGGTACGGTGGCTTGAAAGAAACCCTTTCTAAAAGGGTTGATGATGTGGCATTGTTTGAATTCCAAAACATAATAATTCCAAAAACTCTGTTTGGTAAAATAAATTTTCCAAGTACAGCATACCCATGGTCCAGCATGGTGTTGGTAGCATCATGCTATAGGGCTGCTTTTCTTCAACCAGAACCAATGCTTTTATCAAGGTGGAGGGAATCATGAATAGCTGCAGATGCTAGTTGATCTATGTGTTAAGGTTGCTGGTGGTCCTGCAGCAGAAGCCTGTGCTCTCACTGTTGCGGCACTATTCCTTGCCAGGGAACCAGCCCAGCCACTGATGGGTTAACTTTCAGTGCTGGTACAAAGCCTAGATAAAATGGGAGAGTTGCCTCAGGAAGGGAATCTGGCTTAACACCTGTGCCAAATCAAAATATGTGGATTGGATGAACTGCTGTGTTGACCTGAATAGGGAGCAGCTGAAAGATGATGAGAACACCAGCCATGATTTTATGCAAAAAGTTCAGGTGTCTGCTAGTAAGTTGAACATGACAAAGAATTTCATGACAATCGCTCAAAGCCTACATCCAACTTACACAGGAATGGCAAACAAAAAGTCTCACAAGGTTTTTGAATTACCTAGCCAAAGCCCAGACCCGAATCCAACCAAAAATCTGTGGGGTGACCACAGATGACCACAGACTGTGCACAGCAAATGCCCTTACCGTTTTTGCAAGATTAGGAAGTTTCTGCCAAGTTAACTCCATGGTTCTGTCCATTGTTAAAATTGCTATAGAAATAAAATTGAATTAAATTACATTAAATAAAGTTTTTTTTTTTTTGCTTTTCTCCTTAAAATAAATTTCTAATTTTTTTTCAATGATTATGCTTTGTAATTATATTGAGGGTGGATAAAAGGTAAGAAGTTTGGATTAAATCAATTATTTTCTGGTGACCAGTCCATTGTTACTATAAAAAAGTTAAATAACAGAAAAGTATATATTAAAAACATTGATATTGGCATTATTAATAAATAAATTGTGTAGACATTCCTGTACTTCTTTTGCTACTGCAACAATTTATTATGGTTATATGTGTGGTCAATATATTAATTTAAACTAATATACATTCTATTATCCAATATAGTCTAGTGCAATAGTATTGATGGTGGCAGCACTTAATAAGGTAGACCCTATGGACAATATCTTATCCTTCTTTTTAAATATAATAAAAGATTTGCCATGATACTTTTGTTGTTGGTTTTTAGTTGAGTATTAACTTTGGTTAGTGTTAATGCAGTTCAGTCTAGTAGTAACTATGGTTGATATTTTGGCTACTGATATGTCTATAATTCAAGATTCAAGAAGCTTTATTGTCATTTCAACCACATATAGCTGACGCAATACATAGTGAAATGAAACAACGTTTCTCCAGGACCTGGTGCTACATAAACATACAACAACAAAGAGTTCAACACAAAAAAACAACACCACCAAGCTAGGACAGAAGTTTGTCTTAGCCACATAAAGTGCACAGTGTGCAGCTAGGTGCAAACAGAGCATAGACAAGACAGTGCAAAGACAATAAATACAAGAAAGACAACACAAAAAGAACACAGGACACTTAGCGCTGAAAAAGAAAGAAAAGAACATGTGTAATGGAATGTAAGTGAAATAAAATAAGATAAAATGAAATGATGTAAAAAAATATTGTGCAAAAATACAACAGCAGCGGTTGAGGTAGTGCAAATAGAAATAAACATAAATATAACTATAGCAGCAGATGACAGGTAGAGGTAGTGCAATAAGTAATGAACAATATAAATTATGTGTGCGTGTGTGCGTCCACACAGTCAAGAGAGAGAGTGTGTGTGTATATGTGTGTGAGAGAGACAGAGAGTTGTATACAGTTCAGTCCTGAGTGAGAGTGTGTGTGTGTGTGTGTGTGTGTGAGAGAGAGAGTGTAGAACAGTTCAGTCCTGGGTGTTGAGGAGCCTGATGGCTTGAGGATAGAAACTGTTACACAGTCTGGTTGTGAGGGTCCGAATGCTCCGGTACCTCTTTCCAGATGGCAGGAGGGTGAAGAGTGTGTGTGAGGAGTGTGTGGGGTCAGCCACAATGCTGTTAGCTTTGCAGATGCAGTGTGCGGTGTAAATGTCCGTGATAGAGGGGAGAGAGACTCCAATGGATACACTAATAGATACACTAAACAATAATAAGGAGTTTGAGTGATGCATAACAGACAGCACTGCTATGTAGTCATCCATTTACTTGAATTAAGTCACTTGGTGTTGACTTTGAATGGCAGGAATCTTTCAGCTTGGTTTAGCATGTGTTATTTGCTTAGACGACTGTGTTTGACAAGAGCTGCAAATCATTAGCCCCAGAGTGAGTTCTATTTACCCAAACTCAAGATAGTACAAAGGTTATAGGCATACTTGCCTAGACATAGACATACATTTTAGTGAATAGAATGAAAACATTTAATTATAACACCGTTATGTATCTCATATCTTCTTTAAGAACAGTCTGTCATCTTGTTAGGTCCCTCACACCCAAAGATGCAGTCTGTGTTTGTATTAATGAGTAGCTTGCAAATAACTCAAAATATAGATTTGACTGTATGTCCATATCATTAAAAAAAAAAAAAACTATATATACATATACTAATATATACATATTCCTGTCTGTTGCCTACATTTCTACTTTCCTTTCCTTCTCTTTCAGGATTTTTTTGATGGTGACTTGGGAGTTGGTTGCTTATTCTACTGTAGAGGGAAATCCCAGAGCCCTTTTAGGTGTCCAGAAATGGTGAACTCATGGTGAAGGATTGTGTTGCTGATGGTGTAAAATGATCCCTTACTTCCATTTGCCCATATACTGCAGGAGAGGTAGACTGAGGCTGAAGTGCTGATATATTTGTGGTACTATAGAAACCAGTAAGTACATCTGTACTAATAAGTACTAATAAGTACAGATGTGGTTCAAGATTTGGCTGCTCTGTGTTTGTGGTGTATCTAAATGCTGATATGATATATTTCATAATTATTTGTTGATTATTTGAATAGTGGATTTCTGAAAACGGTTATTCATGGACAGGCTGTACTAGGAATTTAAATGGACTCTTACTCCACCAGGGAATCAAGACACAGCTTGAAATATTAGCTTTCCCCTTTCATTTGCTATTTCACTGAATATATACAGGGGTTGGACAATGAAACTGAAACGCCTGGTTTTAGACCACAATAATTCATTAGTATGGTGTAGGGCCACCTTTTGCGGCCAATACAGCATCAATTCATCTTGGGAATGACAGATACAAGTCCTGCACAGTGGCCAGAGGGATTTTGAGCCATTCTTCTTGCAGAATAGTGGCCAGGTCACTACGCGATGCTGGTGGAGGAAAACGTTTCCTGACTCGCTCCTCCAAAACACCCCAAAGTGGTTCAATAATATTTAGATCTGGTGACTGTGCAGGCCATGGGAGATGTTCAACTTCACTTTTATGTTCATCAAACCACTCTGTCACCAGTCTTGCTGTGTGTATCGGTGCATTATCATCCTGATACACGGCACTGCCTTCAGGATACAATGTTTGAACCATTGGGTGCACATGGTCCTCCAGAATGGTTCGGTAGTCCTTGGCAGTGACGCGCCCATCTAGCATAAGTATTGGGCCTAGGGAATGCCATGATATTGCAGCCGAAACCATCACTGATCCACCCCCATGCTTCACTCTGGGCATGCAACAGTCTGGGTGGTACGCTTCTTTGGGGCTTCTCCACAACATAACTCTCCCAGATGTGGGAAAGACAGTGAAGGTGGACTCATCAGAGAACAATACATGTTTCACATTGTCCACAGCCCAAGATTTTCACTGCTGGCACCATTGAAACCGACGTTTGGCATTGGCACGAGTGACCAAAGGTTTGGCTTTAGCAGCCCAGCCATGTACATTGACCCTGTGGAGCTCCCGACGGACAGTTTTGGTGGAAACAGGAGAGTTGAGGTGCACATTTAATTCTGCAGAGAGTTGGGCAGCTGTGGTTTTATGTTTTTTGGATACAATCCGGGTTAGCACCCGGACATCCCTTTCAGACAGCTTCCTCTTGCGTCCACAGTTACTCCTGTTGGATGTGGTTCGTCCTTCTTGGTGGTATGCTGACATTACCTTGGATACCGTGGCTCTTGATACATCACAAAGACTTGCTGTCTTAGTCACAGATGCCCCAGCGAGACGTGCACCAACAATTTGTCCTCTTTTGAACTCTGATATGTCACCCATAATGTTGTGTGCATTGCAATATTTTAAGCAAAACTGTGCTATTACTCTGCTATTTAAACCTTCACTCTGCTCTTACTGGTGGAATGAGCAATCAATGAAGATTGGCCACCAGTCTGGTCAAATTTAGCCATGAAACCTCCAACACTAAATTGGCCAGTGTTTCAGTTTCATTGTCCAACTCCTGTATATACTTTCTGTTTATATATGTTTCTCTTTTTTCTTGTAAGAGGCGCATAGAAGCAAAATAGGTTGCAAAGTGGGATTTTACTGGGTAAATCACTGAAGCAATCACTTATGAAATTACATAATCCAGATACCAGAGATTATTTCATTGTTGAACTGAGTTTGTATGCTGTAGGTTATGGTCTAAGTATCTGCTAGAAGGGGATGAGTAAATTTAGTTTTTTTTTTTCACTAAAATCTAAAAAATGTTTCTATACTGAAAATGTGCTGGAATACATATATAGATAAGTAGAAGATGTATGTGTATTTTGGATTTTCGCAGGATGCATACTGTATCCTGTATCCTGAAGAGACAACTTGAAAAAAAATGCTGCCCCAGAAAAGTGTTGGTCCTTCACTGGCCTGTGGCAAAAAAAGTAGGTGGATTTTCTGTTTCTGTCTCTCTTTTGCTAACGAGATCGGCTCCCATTTTCATAAGCCCATTGTTTTATAACACAGAAATAGATAATATTAGTAGTAATATTCCAGCAGGATAACTGCTGTTGTCTATTCATCAATAAAATGATGAGTAAAATTCCACATGGCCCTAGCCTGATGGATGTATAGGCAGTGTAATGTGTATGTATGCATGTTTTTTTTCTTGGGTTAGAGTCCACAAGCAATTCTGGTCCAGGCTTTCTGTCCCTCATTAGACGTGTGTACATGTCAGTAACATAAATCACTTTTCATAATAAATAATATTGCAGATTGTGAGCTTGCTTGCCATCTTCTGTTTCTATTTATGTTTGTTCTGCTGATGGCCACATATGCACTCATTTCTCTACATTATATAGTGACTACACTTTTTGGTTTGTGGACACATGCCCATAACACTCATATATGCTTTCTGAACATCCCAAGATTTTGATGTAGAGTCAAGATTTTGATGTGGATGTAGTTTTGCTGTTATAATATATTCACTCTTCTGAGAAGGGTTTACACTAAATTTTGGAGCATGAATTGCCCATTCAGCCAAAAGAGCATTAGACATTGAAGTCGGGTGGTCAGTGAGGTCAGGCACTGATGTTGGGTGAGAAAGCCTTGAGCACAGTCAGCAATTGAAGGTATTCTTTGAGTTCAGGGGTCAGTGCATATATATATATATATATAATATATATATATATATTATATATATATATATATATATATATATATATATATATATATATATATATATATAATATATATATATATAATATATATATATATAATATATATATATATATTATATATATATATATATATATATATATATATATATATATTATATATATATATATATATATATATATATATATATATATATATATTTTTTTTTTTTTTTTTAATTTAGTTTATGCGGTTTGCTGCTTCTTACTACTCCAATTATCTAATCAAAGGACGGGAAATTGCTGACATAATCATATGTCTGCTAGATGGCCCCAGTGATGCCGAAATCTGATTGGTTAATGTAACAATTTCATTGGCACTTATTTTAAGCTACAGGTGCCCTGCACTATTGATTCTGAAGGCCTTAAGGCAGATTTCTTTCACCCTGGCAACACATGATGTCAGCCACTGGCTGAAATATGATTGGATAAATACTCTTATCATAAATATACACTACTGGAAGCAGCACAACCAAGAGAAAAGCTATGAAATGTAGAGAATAGACTACTGGGAATAATTTAATACACATTCATGGTAAAATATATTAAATATATTAAAATGCAAGTCAGTGATTCAAATCACTGCTGTTTAGGTCAGCAGAGAAGGCCTTGCTGGCCCTGATGGCCCACCACTGTGTAATTCCCATTTGATGGTCCCAACTGTATTATTATTTGATGGTCCCAACTGATGGTCCTAACTGTATTATTATAGTATATTTAGTGAAATGCATGCAATAGACTAGAAGGTAGTCTCACTGTATATTAATAATTGTTGCTATTGGGATTTACTCTGTTTTTGCTATCAGATTGTGGAAAGATATACACCAGTGGTGGCTTTGTGGGCAGCTCTAGTGTCCGAGGCACCCGGTCAAAAGCAGAGCTCCAAGAGCTGATGGACAGTTTGCAGCGAAGGAAGGCAGCTGTGGAAGCCAGCATACGGGCTAATGCAGAGCGCCACCCCTACCTCAGCCTGTCCCCTCCTCCTAGTCCTCATTCCACCAAATCACTCCTTCAAGAGCAGCAATCCCACTCAGTTCGAATGCCGTCCTCCTACAGCCATATTATACCTCGTTCTCTTGGTCATTCAGATTGCCCAACAAGCCCAGTCCACACCAATAGTCGCACTCGCCAGCAATCTCAGGACAACCTTCCACTTTTTCAATTGTGTGACATCCGCCGACCCAACACAGCCAGCTCCACCCTCTCCATGTGGAATGGTAGCTCTTACACGTCAGATGCTTTTAATGTATACCATCGTGGCCCTAGTGGAGCTGCAAGCATGCCCTCCAGTCCTAGGCTGGGCAGAAAACTTCTAGCACGAGATGGAGATCCCATTAATTATCCTCCCCCTCGCCAAAGGAAATATTCCACTGGTTCTCTGAATGGGTTAGGAGTACAAAGTCGTTCCCTTCCCAGGCTATATAGAAGTGATGCCCCTTCCCTCTCTCTGCCCCCTTGGCGCTCATCCAGGGCAAGATGCAGCCTCCCATCTCTTGACCGCCCTCCAGATGTCACTGTAACATCCTTGCGCAATGATCATGGCTTTGAGAGGATGTTTTTGTTTGGCAGTGGAGGAGTAGGTCCAGGGATGGGCCAAAGGAGAGGCAGCGTCAGTTCGCTAAGCAGCAAGACTGAGCTTCAAGATTACCATCAGAGACAGAAAGACGAGAGATTACGAGAACAAGAAGTGGAGAGACTGGTGAGGATAGTATACACACATCTTGATACATAATATATGATAAAATACCAAAACTATAAAATACCAATAAAATACCAAAACTAATTCACTACTGATTCGATTACATTCATTAGAGTTAAACATGCATTCATGTATTCTAGGTTTGACTTTTCAAGGAACATTTTAAACACTTACTTATCTTAACTGTCTATATTTTGTCTGGGAACCAGTATTTTGTTTATTACTCTGTATGACATTTATTCTCTTATGTATGGAATTCTTCTTCTCCTTTCGGCTTTTCCCTTCAGGGGTCGCCACTCCACATCATCCCTCTCCACCTATCCCTATCATC